>NW_027466469.1:4205000-4805000 GCF_050575085.1 Anarhichas minor | reverse complement strand
GACATTTGGTCGAATGAAAATTAAGCCAAAACGACAAATGTCTGCCATTGCAAAGACAAAGGGCAGTAGGGTTGTTCTGTATTTTAGAGTTTTAAAAGTTAAGAGTTTTAAAGTAAGACTGTTCATTGTTAATGCTTTTTAATTATATATCTCTGATCACTGTGATTCAAGAACCTTAATGAAAATGGAAAAATCACTTAAGTTGACTGAGATACATGGTTTTCCCTTGGATATGCCTAAGCATGTGTGTGTGTGATTCTGTCTGGTTACTGTTGTTCGCTCTGTTTACCACTTTAAACCTCTTAAATCTCATTCCATGCACTCACCATACAGACAGAGGAGAGTTCAGGAGGAGACGGTGGAAAGTAAAAAAAGAAAAAGCTTTTCTATGTTGGGGGGGGGGCATCTGCATCAGTGTCATAATAAGTCTCTCAGCAGTCTTCTCCCTCCATCTGTCTGCACTGCTTCCTCTGCACCGAGAACAAAATGCTTACGCCACAATGGAGACGGGGGGAGAAAAGAAGGGCCTCTGGGGAGAAAAACTTCAGGGAGAGTTTGGAGAAAGATGAGATGAGGAGGAGGAGGGAAGAAGGTGAGTGTAGGTGTAGAGGTAACGAGATGAAGTTTTAATGATCCCTGTGGGGAAATGGGCCACTGCTGCAACAAATACTGAGAGGATAGAGCAAGAAAGAAAGAGTGTCAACAGCACGGCTTAGATGAAAAGACCGTAGAAATGCAACACCACTGACCAAACCACAATTTTAGCTCGACATTTTAATTTAGACGTAAAGGAGAGTGTGTCTCGGTCGATTCATTTGTGTCATTAGCTAAACCGTTGTAAATAAAGTTCCTATCAAATCGGCTTCAGGTGCATCACGTACCACCTCCTTCTGGACTGGAGGAGGGGCGACCCTGATGGCAGGCACCCTGGCAAAACAAAGGCGCTTTGCAATCAGATTTGTGATCTGAAAAACAGCGGTATGTAAATGGAAGTGTCTTAATCGGTGTGTCTCATCTGGATTTTATATGGATTCCAGACACTTGAAATGACAAGTGTATATGTGTCATTCCAGGGCGTACTTTGATCTTTACCCAGTGCATCCTGGGAAGAAGTATTGAATTTGGATCATTGATATCCGGCCTATACCCCTTGTGTTTATTAAGGTTAGCGGGATCAGCGCAGTCCTACTCACCACTCAAGTATTGTGTGTGTCCTAATATAGATCCCAACACATTCCAACTCAAATACTTAGTCAAATACCTTATGCTTCAAACTATGACGCTCTGGGTTCCCTTCAAAATAAACTTCTGTCTTAACAGAAACGTACAGTTTATGCTTGTTACATGCAAGTTAAATTAAGTACTTATGCTACGTAACTGGCTTAAGTTAACAGAAGTTTCGTAACACAACTAAGGTAAATAAGTCAATGTTAACTTGGTTTCACACTGGACAATAACAGTGGTTTCCTGGGTGAAAGTCCTGTGTTTGTTTGACCCAGCCAACCTCCCTTCTATCCCGCCATACACAGAGTTTCTCGCTCTTTATACGCTTGTTGCTCTAACCGTCTAGGATTGACGTGGATGGGTTAACGTAGGAGTTGGTTGAAAGCCTGGTGCGTCTTATACAGATACTGAAGGAAAATGACCAACTGTCAGCATTTGAAGAGTTGGGAGAGAGAACAGGTTGCTTATTCCTCCTCATTATTATTATCATTATTCCTCAATCCAACATACACCATCCTGCTTCCCCAAATACTCACTGGAGCACCAAAAGTATGTTAATACGCAGCTAAAAGTCATCCCCAACTGATGCACTAATTCCTCCTGTTTGAGTAACGTTTGTTAAAAACTACAGTGACCAGATATTCAAGGAAAATACTGAGCCTCTAAAAAAGTGAAACTATGTATTTGCTTGCCGATAAAGATTTGCATCTTTGGTGAGAACCAATGACTTGGGGTGGAGGAGGAGGAGGAACAACAAAAGTAGTTCTACATGTTTGTAATTCATGACTGCAGCGAGAATGTCCCGTTCCCTTTATATTTTCTGTCTACAATCTCAACCAAGTGTAACATCCTGCCTCCGTACAATGTCAAGGACTCTTTCACCAAATCTAGAAAAAACATGGCAGGTTGAACTCTGACAATCGGCACTTCATGGTCCTCGTCTTGCTGTTTAACAGAGCAATGAAGCCTTGAAGCAGCCGGTCCAACGTGCATCCCTGCTCTTATCGATCGTCTCTTCCTGAGATGAATGTTATTAGAGTGCAGAAAGTTGGACTTGATGGTGTTTTGTCCCACTGAGATTAGTGATGAGTTCTAGGTGGGTTGTTGTGAGTAAATGTCTCACACACACACACACACACTATGTGACTGTGAATGCTCATCACTGATGAGAAGGTAGTGATCTGTGACAGAGGGGAGCAGCAGTTGAAGTTAACTTCTACACTTAAAGGTGGAATCAGCGATTCTGGAGAAAGTTTGTTGATGTTTGAGCTCGACACCCAAACTGCCCCCCCCCCCTCCAAAAATAAAATACCTCTCTCCATTATTCTCTTGTAGATGGTTAGACGGCCAAGGGGACTTCTTTAGTTTCTGGTCCTCAACATCTACTTCTTCTACTCAGTTCACTGGATTACAGCCATGTGTAGCCTGCAGCGCCAACCTCCGACCAAACCACGCTGTTGCTGAGTTTTTTTCGCTCCTAACCAGTTGATGGAAACTCTTAAAATTGAATTGACAACTGAATTGAATGTTACCGTTTTGAATTTTGTTTCAAACATTTGCACTCGATTGCATGAGTTTAATTGTGGTTTAAATTGAATCATAGTTCAAATTTCATTTTTGCCATGTGTAGTTTAACACTTTACTTTACAGCATATTTAGATAATTCAAATGATTTACAACACACTATGACATAGTTGTGAGCTCATGTAAGGACATTTTTAAGTGTTTATTATGTACTTGTCAACTTTTATGATTATATGTTACAAAACATTTATTGTGTTTAAACACATGTACAAATCATTAAAAATGTTTAGAAATGACAAAAACTTTTTTCTCAAAGACCACTTAGAAAACTAAATTTCTCCCGAGCTTTCAGGCGCATTTCATGGCCCCTAATCAGCGTATGTTGTGAAATAGATACTTTATATTAACTTATTTACATGTCATATCCATATAAAATGTACAAATGTGTTTTATTATATTATCAATTGTACCTTATCTCCTAATACACCAAATACAGATGCTTCACAAGATATAGAAGTTGATGTTTGTTTACAACAAAGAAACACATACTAAGATAATGTTGAGGGAAAGAAGAAGGGGGGAAAGGAGGACAAATCACCAGAAAGAAGATGGCATAACGTGTGGTGACATATGTCGGGTTGGGAGAAAGCAGTTGCAGCAACACAAATATGTTATGTATTGGGTGTGATCACAGCTTGGAGTTTCGGTGCATGTGTTGTGGTTTATTTATAGCGCACTTGTCATCCAGAGGGCCACACAATTTTGTTCCCTACTCTGTAAAATAAAAGGGATTACTGGAATAGTAAACTTTTTACTGCTGCACTGTTTACAGTACCTCTAGTGAAGGAACAATTACAGTGCACACTAAAAATGTATCTCAATTTATTCTAAAAATAAACCTGTGTGGCATTGTGTTTATGTTTATGTTATGTAAGCATACAGGATGTCCTACAATACGTTTTTTTCATTTTAAATAAAATTGTAAAATATAAAAAAATGTAACAACCAAAATAATATCTTGTTATTTCTTGGTTATTTCATGAAAAAAATATATATGGCTCTAAATATCACTATATTCAGGGCCTAAGCTTCCAGTGATGGCCAATGAGGTTTTTATCTAAGGATTGAAACGGCACAAGGAGGAGATTACCTCCTTCAAGTAGATGCGTGTTACACATGTCGTTTTCTAAAAACAGATTCTGATTTTTTTTTTGTCAACTAAACATTTGAAAATATGACTTTTTAGCAGCACCAGCAGCACGGCTTTAGCAATGGCAACATTGGTCTGTAGGTTAGTTGGTCCACTAGTTTGTTCCGGAAATATCTCAACAACCTTTTGATTGGACCGTCATGGAATTTGATACTATACTTTGATACATTTTTTTATTTGCCCAATGCTTTGGTTTATGACCAAATACCGAATATAATTTCCATCAGCCTCAGCTGTACGTTGTGTTTAGTGCTAATTAGCAAATGTTAGCATGTCAACACGTTAAACTAAGATATTGAGCATGGTAAACATTATACCATCAAAACATGCATTCAAACAACAGCACGTTGTATATTAGCATTTAGTTCAAAAGATAATTGCCATTGACTTTGCGCTTGTTATTTAGTGTTTCGTAAGAAAGCGCTCGAAGGGCATTTGTTGTTTATTCACGCTAGTTTTGTTGCTACGTTATGTTATTAAGTAACACAAACCATGATGTTTTTCTAACCCTAACCAAGTCGTTTTTTGAGTTTATACGAGGCTGATATAACACGTATAAATTAAACTTATCATTGTTTCAGGTACGTCGACATTCAACATATCCCGTGGTGTATTGTGGAAACAAACATTTTTTCAGCCAAATCTTTCTTAAATATTCCAAAACGTCAGCAATACGTATTTTTGTAAAAAATGCCTGGCATCTTCGAGTGAGTCACATCCTTATAGCCAAAAAATAAAACATCTTTTCCAACGTACGTCGTGCAGCACAGTCATGCCTGAAGAATCGTGGTCTCGCTTCTCTTACTCTACGGTTCAGATCTGAAAAATGCTTGAAGAGACTTGTTTTCGGCACCCGCCGTGCTCGTGAACTTGAGTGTCCTTGTGTGCAGCAACAACATGATCCACTGTACCTCTGTGCGCCTTTCTCCCCTATTTGGGCACAGGGGCACCAAACTAACAATTCGCAAATCAAAGGAGCCATTGAGCACCCTTACTTCTATTCCGCCTCTCATTTCACGTGTCTAATTTAGTTCGGCACATGTCCCTGAACATATCAGCGTTACTGCTAAAACATATTTTTTTGAAAAGGCAAAAACAATTATTTTGAAACATTTTGGATTGGTTTGTGCCGCCTTGCAAGAACAAAGGCTGGGAGTGCTTTTTTTTCGGAGTTGGTAATTTATATGGACTTGTTCTCGTAATGGGAGAGTGGGGAATTGGCGTTAGGACTGTGGAGCAAATGCAAAAGAACACTAGAAAGGATTGAAGATGGCTGTGTGTGTGTGTGTGGGGGGGGGGGGGGGGTGGTGTTTTTCGGTGGAGCTCCTCATCTCTGCGGCGAAGGCTTTTATTGTCTCCTCTGTTCGCGGCGCTGACGAGGAGCTTCACGGGCGGCGAGGAGAGAGAGAAGAGAAGGAGAAGCTTGTTAGAGAACGCGAGGTGTTGAAGAGATAATTACACAGCTGTCATAGTCCCTGTTTGGCCCAAGAGCTGCACCATCAATATCTCTCTCTCTCTCTCTCTCTGTACATATATGTGTTAGCTGTCCACGTGTGTGTTTGCGTGTTTCACTTTTTCTCCCCAAAAATGGTACAATGCACATTTTTCTGTGTGCATGTATGCATATATGCCATGTGTGTGTGTATAGGCGTAGAATAATGGCTGCACTTTATCCTCCTTTAAAATGTATGGCCGTGTCTTTTGGGGTGGAAATGAGCTTTTGAGCATCTGCTCTGTTCTGCCATTTACTCCCTCCATACTTCCCACTTCTCTGTGTGTGTGTGTGTGTGTGTGTGGGTGCGTGTGTGTTTTAAAAGGCGTCATTGTTATTGTCGGCTGTATGGCGCTGCGGGCAAACTCCACTTCCTCCAAGACAGCACATAATTCTTCCATGTTGACTTCAGACACATACGCTCGCTCTTTCAGCCCGCCCGTGACCACTGCCAGGGACGGATGGAGTGTGTGTGTGTGTGTGTGTTTGTGTGTGTGAAAAGCAAGAGCAAGCGAGCGTCATTTCTAAAAGTGTTGGCGGGGGCCTGGCTGATTTGATACATGCCCGCGACATGAGTGCCAGGCCGCGGGGCGTTCCACACACGCCCGCTCACCCTACAGCCCAGAATGAGTCGCAGGGCAAGGATAGAGAGAGGGGGTGGGGTGGGGGGGGGGGAGTAATGGGGCAGGAGGAAAGTTGACCACCGCCCCGGGAAATATGTGGCGCGTCTCCGAGCGAGCGAAGAAAAAACAAGCTCTCATGTCGGTGGACAGCTTTTTCATTCGGCGCTCTCCGAGATGTGGAGGAGTATAGGGGGAGGGGGTGGGGGTGGGGGCTGGGCTGGTGTTGCCGTTTTGTTTTGCTGTTATGAACGGAACACTGTGAAAATGGTAACAAACTCAATTTCAAGACCAGAGTCCTCGAGGAGAGGCCCTCGATCCCTCCACCGCCAAACAAAGGCTTTAACCTCCTCACTGCTGCCGACTCGTTGGTTCTCGTCAGCCAGTGTGAAAAGAAAGGCTTGTTTCAATCCCATCTGTCTCGTGACTGCACTTGTAGCTCGCTGTGACGGAATCTGTCCATAAAGGCGGAGGCGGGATGCAGAGTGTGAGAGAGCGAGAGTTTTCGGGCTGCACTTCTGTTTTCCTTCTTAAAGGATGTGAAGGAGCACGAGGGAGAAAACGAAATAATGAGCAAATCGTTGCCCGTCCTCTTGTTTTTTTTTCTGTCACATTAAAGCGAAGCCGCAAACACGCCACTGAACGCCTATCGCTCGTGTACAAGTCATAACTCAGACAGCTCGAGCAAATGAGATAAATGACTCCCACCACCTTCAAAGACGGTGGGATTTCTCATTTGAGTGGAAATTAAATTAATACCACTGGGACCGGCTCGTGCATCTTTACACAGCCTGCTGTGGCCGATAACACACCGCCTCACGTGTTTTTCCCAGATATATTTGTCCCTTTTTCTTTTCTTTTTAAAAATAATAATAACAGTATAGCAGAGCGAAATTCCCTCGGTGCCCGGAAGAATGATTAAATCCACTTGTGCCGCCACACTGCTTTCATTATGTCACTTTGGTGGGCCGATGAAGAGCACTCGCGGGAGTGTAATTGGCGGCATCCATTTGTGACCTTGGCTAGAGCGCGAGGAGGAGGGGGCACGTCGCATCATCAATACGAGACGGCGGGACGTCGGCCCAGTGGGGTGGGGGGAGCCAGAGAGAAGGCTAGGCGGATGGGGGGGGGCACTGCCATCTGTCTATGTGTTCTGACCCACTGCCCTCCTCAACAGCCCGGTGCCCAGATTAGGAGGAGCAACACACCGGCTAATTGCGACACGTGTGTGTGTTTGTGTGTGTTAGTGTGTGTTTGTGTGGGAAGCGACGGTCTTTGACGGAGAAATTACAGAGGCTCCACTCGACGTGATTTTCATGGGAAAATACTCCCGTCTTATTAGCCGAAATCATGGAGTGGAGCTGTGGCGGACGAGGGTGCTCCATCCCCATTACCCCCCTCCAATTTGCCTCAATGAACTGTGGGTTCTTGACCCACAGGAAGTGACAAATTGACACTTCAGAGCAAAACACAAAACTATCCGCAGTTTACTGTCACATAGCAAGACTTCTTGCTATTGAAATGAATCATTTTCAGAGTGCTCGACTCCTGCTGTCTGAAGCCACCAAAGGGACGGATTGACTGGTATAATTTTAATAAAGTGGTCTGCAAAATAAGTGATTCTTTTTGGATAACATTTGATCATATTTGAATAACTACGTCCTGACAGTAGAACATGAGACAAATGACCTGTGAAAACATCAGGCTCCTTTTAGCGCTCCTAATCTTTAGGATTCCATTGGCCCGAAGACGAACAACCAATCAGAGCCGAGGAGTCTCTAACGCAGCTGTCAATCACTGCTCGTGGAGCTTGTAAATCCAGATCAAACTGTCGCACTAAGCGGCGTTGTTCAAGTATGAATCATGCATACTCTGTCCCTGAAACGTTCAGCTGTAAAATGAGAAAGTTCGTGAGCCGGCCGCCATGTTGTTGACAGTGCAGCCAAAACCAAGCCCACCAACCGGAGCAAACTTGTAACAGCCAAACGGTACACTAGAATATGTTTCTAACACATTTGCGGCAAGAAATATGCAATGCAGTAACACGATCTTGATTCATATTTAATCAAGGCTGCCTAGTTTGACAGTTTGATCGTAGTTCACGAGCAGTGATTGACAGCTGCGTTAGAGACTCCTCCGCTCTGATTGGTCGTTTTTCCTTCGGGTGCGGTGGAATCTTACAAATGCCATTAGGAGCATTTATTTATAAAAATTACCGACTGCAGCTTTAAAACTGCAAATGGTTTTGGTTCAATGTTTGATGCTAATGACTGACGAACCCGCTGTACACTCCTCAGCACCAAACAGCAGACAAAGTTAGCGACTAGCTAAGTGAAGCTGCAGGTACTTCAGCAGCTAAAGAGTCACATATTCTTCTCTCAGGAGTTGATGGAGACCAAAACAGACCGAAATAGTAGCGTTGGACTTGGTCTTGTGGAGAGCAAGAGCCCGTGCTGTACTTCCTCCTACTTCCTGTATGATAAGCACCATACAGGAGTTTGTTGTCCCATCCTAACAGGTGCAATAGGCCCTTTTCACAGCAGCCATTTTTACAATCAATAACATTAATTATTGCCCTGTTCCATTTAGGTGGGCCAGGCCCCTGGTTCTGTACCTGCTGGCTCGCCGTAATGGCTGCGACACACTAAACAGAATGGGACCATCATTATTGATATTATCACACCTGTGTTTACCCTTACATGACAAAGTGGCTGCTGTAAATAGGGCCCATGAAAGTCATATGTCAGTCAGACAAGACGTCTACTCAGCAGTAACAACACCTGTGTAAGTGTACCACGGCTGTGCAGACGCTTCAAGTAGGCACTCGTCAGTCAAAGTGTGCGGGTGGTTTGATTTTCCGCCTGGGTGCTATTTTCTCCTTTTCGATCATGATAGTTTCATTAACTTTAAAAAACAACAACAAAAAGAAGGATACTTGTCATAATATCCTTTCTGCCGGTGGACTACGAAAACAAAGCATTATCTGAAAACTCATTAATATGAGTAAAAAGTATTTCGGACGTGCACTTGGCCCCTGCGGTTTTTACGCCCTGCATCGAGGCAAAAAACAAACCCGTTGCATATTGTGGCTTTAACATGCAGGGGAGACGGGAAGGGAGCAAGTGTCAAGACAGAAAGATGAGGGATGGGAGACGGAGGGCTAAGAAGTGTGAAGCCGTTTTTGTTAAACTCATTCTAATGTGAGGAACATCGCTCGGCCGCTTGACAAGCCGCCCGGGGGCAGAGATCATATTAGCTGTATGTGTTGAAGGGGAGACACATACACACACCTGTTAGAGCAGAAGATATGGATGCTGTCAGTGGGTAGAAGTAGTGATTGATTAAGTTCTCCGTCGACTGTTTCCTCATCTGTCCATCCCTTTTACTCCACTTGCCACTCGGATCCAAAGGTGTGCTCAGACAGAATGTGAAGATGCAGCTAGACTGTGTACCAAGTCAAGGGAAAGATGTGAGTGGGCGCGAACTGATGCAAAGAGAGGTGGACGGGTGTCTCGGCCTGCATGAGGTGAACATGTTTTAACTTAAAGAGGACATATCATGAAAAACTCACTTTCTTGTGCTCATACATTTTGGTATCTGGAGCTGTGAAATAAGACAACCCGGTCACTTTTTGTGAGCTGCCTAGATCAGAAAACATGAGGCTCTTTCAATGCTGTGTTCACACCTAACGCGGCGCAAATGACGCAAATTTGCGTAAAAATGTACGAATTTTTTTGAAATTCATTAAACATGAATTTAATCCTTAAAATATATGAAAGAAAATAAGAAATAACATTTTAAATTGTTGGCAATATGTCAGTATTTAATATTTTGAAAAAGTATTTTTCAGAATTTGTGGCAGGTTGATAATATGTTGCTCATATATTTATATACATACATATATATATATATATATATATATATATATATATATATATACATATATATATATGTACATATATCCATCCTCTTTTTACTTCTTTGTTGTCTGTCTGGATTTATATAGTGTTGCATTCACATACAGTTGTTCTTTTGTTGTTTTTTACCCTACTTGAAATATATAATGTCTATTGAGCTGTTGTTAACAACTTTAAAGGGAAAAAAAGTAGTTCAACAAAGCAATGCCTGAGTTGCAGTCTTCACATTTAAATCAGCAGTTTATTGGATGTTTTCCGCTCAGCCGCTGCACTGTCTCACCTCTGCACGTTTAACAGTAAACGGTCTGTATCCTGTTCTATTCTGAGCCTGGACCACTGAGGTCCCAGCTCGGAGGGGGAGCCGGGTCAAGGTGACATCACACGCTGCGACACCACAGCCCGGAGTTGCCGCGATGACCGTCCTGACTCATCAGTCACACCTGTCAGAAAGGTGTATGTGTGCGTGACTCTGCCGGGTGCCAGTGCACACAGGAGGATGGCGATGAAGCACAGGATGGACGAAAACAATCATTTAAAGTTCATATGTTGTTTTCTTCTTCTCTCTCTGCAGTGAACCTACTGGACACGACGACGATGACGGGAGACTGGGGCTGGCTAACGTATCCATCACATGGGGTAAGAGCAAGATAGCCTCCACATGTTCACGTAACAGGGCAAAGAAAATACATACTTTCAAAACATTGTTCCACAAATTGATGCCAAAACGACTACAGATGTCGACTCAGCGTCTGGTCAGCAGCACGGTTGCTGGGTAATCCTTATTGAACTGCATCTCTGTGAAAACCCCAACTGCACACATTCCCACCACAAAGCGATACCTGTTGCAAAGGTAGTTTCATCCTATCTGAAGGCATGCGAGGGCTTGTTAAATGGGATCTGACTGTAACGCCAACGGCACGCGACCCCAACATCAGGGCTGACACCGCATTGTAGCCCACTATGGTGGAGAGCTGGAAATCACAGAAGAGGGGGGGGAGGGGAGAGGCTGAGAGAAGAGGGAGAAAGATGAAAGAGAGAGAGCGAGGTGACGTCGATTATGATTAGCATATTGTATATTGTAATGCCACACGATGATTCCCCGGGTTGATGAATTAGGACGCGATCTTCACAGCCAGGGAGATGCCACCGCGTCCCTGACTGCCCCCCCCCCCCCCCGGCTGTCGGTGAAGCGGTGGAAACATTTAACTCACCTTACGGCCCCGCACAACAGAAGGCGGTGTGATTGAGCAGCGGCCAGGAGGAGCAGATGGGTTGTCTTCCAAGTCCTGAGAAAACGAGCCGGAAGAATTGCATTTGAGTTTTGAGCGAAAAGGACTCCTTCTGAGAAGAGAGCTTCCTCTGTCCCGACAGGCCCCCGCGTCATGACATCCAGATTACATAAACTCAGCCTGTGGTGTCTCGTTTTATTGGTTCAATATGCCAGAAATATTCCCTCCGTGTTTCTTCACTCATGAGCTCCTCCTGCGCAGTGAAAAGTTTGATTGAATGGATTTGGAGCTGGAGCTCATCTCTGTGGCATTATGGTCGAGGTTACGTAAGGTTTGTGCTGAATGGCAAGGATCTGAGGGAGGTGAAACAAGCTACGTGATGTTTTTGTTCTGCTCAGACAGGTTTTTGTGCCGATGTCGAAGTGAGTCTACAGGGGAAATAATGACTACACTTATCTTTGAAGGTGAAGATTCCTTAGTGCGATGTGCAGTGTCTAGCCACATGATTTAAAGAAATATGGCGCCGCATTTCACCTCTGCTAGGTCCATGCAATCTCAATTGCCGGTCATCGGTTTAGACATAAAACACTACTTATTAACAGCAGTGCAAAAACACAAGTCGTTTTTTCTCCTTTCTGCCACTTTGGATGTAATACACAAACTATTAAAACACACACAACTTGATTGACTGGACACGCTAAGGGGTGTTACAAGACGGCATCTCTGCATCACAATACATAAACATCTTTAAATGTGATGACAACAGTATAACCTCTTCACATGCAGTTGATAAGGTTCATTAGTTCAATGTTTTGAACCTATATTCTTGCTAGATGTTACATATTACACCTTTACATTGTTACCAAACCACGGCACCCTTTCATGGTCCCCGGCACCGGCCCTATCTGACTTCATACACAGTCAAAGTACCCATTAAGCAAAGTACCAGTTCAGAAGGTTGGGTCACAGGAAAACCTGCCTCTTTGCTTCTTCCAGCGCCGAACATAAAAATGACGTCTCATTCTTCATATTCTGCATCTTCTCTCGGTCACACAGTTTGCCACCTGTTAGCAGGAGTACACGTAAGTCATAAGCTATTTGAAATGATTAAATGATGACTTTGAAAGTCATGCAAAGTGTTATTCTAAATGATTAACAGTGAGAGAAACACTAAATATTCTTGGACTGTTTTCTTAAGGGGGGGGGGTGATTTATTGAGAAAAGAAGTTGCAAAACACTTTTACATACCACATCAAAGAAAGGTTTTATGCAATAATATATGAAAATGCAAGCAACTGGCCAGATGCCTCAGCAGCATTTCCAGCATCCGGTGCATCTGCCATGTGTACAGATGACTGTGCACCTCACAGCAACACATTACTGCTCAAACACAGAGTCTAGATCGCCTGCATGGAGACCACTGACAGCGCTGCTGTGTATTCTGACAGCCGGTTATCCGGGTACATAGTGTATGTAAGTAAGTCACCGTGCTGAAGGGACTGCTCTCCTCCATGTGGGAGGGTGGATTTACCACCGTAGTGCCACCGTGGGTCTGGCTGTGTTTTTGAGCTCGATAATGATGCTTTTTTAAACGATTCTTCAGCAAAGCTATCAGAACGGGCAGCAGCCCTTTGTTGCCTCTGCTTTCAGTTGTTGTTGTTTTTTCAGCCAAGCTGAGTGGAAACTGGAGAAGTACCATTTTGCACTGCTAAAGGCAACACTTTATTGTATACTTCAACGCAGAGCATAGCTTAGCACGGCATAGCTGTTCACAACTGTCTTATCGAGATGTGTTTGCTATGATGGTGCAAAAACACCCAGGTTCAGATTCTATTTCAATACAATACTCCAAGCTGAGCTGAGCTCAGGGCAACTGCACGATCAGTGATCAGATAAAGATGCCTTAGCTTTGGCTGAACAAGGATCTCTTGGCGGTCTGTACTGTATCGAAAGGAGAAACGGTGACAGCAACAAAGACGCCTTTAAAAAAAGTCAATGACTTTATTTACATGCACACTACTAATTTCACTAATATTCACTTTGACAATACTCCGAATTAGATAACGGTCATGTTAGCAGCATATTCCGTTTGGTTGTTCTGAATCACTCCTGCAGCATTTTCCGATTAAGAATTGCTTTGGGAGCATTTTTTGACATGTGTGCAGTGATTACGGAATATGCGTCTCAAATGCTGTTTTTAACACAGTTGGCGACCCACGGCCTCTCGCCTGCCTACCATCAGCCCGTTGAACACGGGGAAGTATGGTTCTACCCTTCGTACTCAAACAGACTCGTTGTAGAGATGCACGCCCAAAAGAAACACCTACTTACTAGATGTTATATTATGAAAGCTTTGGAGACAACAGGTTTTTTTGGATAACGCCGACCTTTTCAAAAAAGGTTGTTAAAGGTGGAGGGAGGCTGTTTGACGTGAAGCACGGCTGCATGTAAACAAGAATATTTACGGATTACTCGTCTTTATTAGCCCCGTAAACAGCTTAGTGGGAATAATGTCTTTTTTTGGAAATGGGGGCAAAAAACTGAATCTTTTGTGCATGTAAATATAGTGGATGTGAGTGATACGCCTCCGCCAGTTTGTGTGTGTGTGTGTGTGAGAACATCGCCGAGACCTCATGGATGTTTTGACAGCTTCTAACTCTCTCACACTCACTCTTACACACACACACACACACACACACACACACACACACACACACACACACACACACACACACACACACATTCCCACATACAGTCCACATATAAGGTCATTTTTTTGCCACCCTGACAGTTTAGGGTGTTATGAATGCTGCATGCTAGCAGCATCAGTTTTTCAGCTGCCCTCTTCTCTGGGCGCCAGCAGCTTCTTTGATGGTCTTATGTGGAGAAAATGCAGCTGCAGTGGAAGGAAAAGATTTCCGTCAGCCGACGATTATGTCGCGAAAAGCTGTTATGGTTTGGTGCTTGTGTGTGTGTGTGTGTGCTACATTTGATCCAAAAGAAGCGGTCGAGAAGTTTGGATTCTGCAATATCGTGCGAAATCTATTGTTACTGTAAATACATCAAGCCTGGCTCTGCTGTTATCCTGCAGTTTTTATTTTTTTACATTGAAGCGTTGTTCAGGAGGGGACACACATGTCCCTGTGAGTGAGCGAGTAGGGCAAAGGTGAGAGGGAGAGGGGGGGAGGAAATAGATAGAGAGGTTGCCCACGGGGAATACAAGAGGAATAAGTGTCAAGTCCATGCTGGAGGAAGATGGATTAAAATTGTCAGCGTGAAGTTTCCTGAATGGGAAGTCTTTTTCAGACGGCGGGGGGACAGGGGTCGGGGACACACATTTTCCTCTCTGCAGCTCAGGCATCTGTTTATATATTTTCATTGTACTCCTCGTCTGTGTATTCCCTTTGCATTTAGGCATACTGTAGAGTGTCTTTAAAGCTGCACTTAGGGTGGGCAATGTATTTTAAAAATATTTTTGTTGAAACTCTCTTTGCATCCCAAATGGCAATCAAGAAATCAAATCAAATTTCATAATGATAATTTCGGGGGAGTGGCTTTGGATGGAGGCCTGAAAGTACGGGCTGTCAGTGTTGCTGACATGGCGACTTTCTCGCTTGATTTAGCGACTGCTAGCTACTTTCATTGGAAAAGAGTACCCTTGCTGGTTTATCCAATGTTACTTACCCCAAGCTTGAAGTATTGCTCAAATGACTATGTGTGATATGAAAGGGGTCACCCATTGTGATTGAGCCACAGAGAATAGGGTGCTGCCGGAATAGGTCCTAAAACTTTGAAACCTGTTAGCGTTTTAGCATTTTCAGATCAGATGTGTTTCGTGAATGGGTTTTTGGTTTGATGCATGAAATAAGGTCTGTGGTTAGACACATTTAAATGTGTTTAAATGTTTAGTTCTATGATACAAAATTCAGTAAATACACCTTTATTGCTTTTGCGTGTCTTAAAAAAGGTGGTTGCTAACAAGTGGCTAAATGACACGACCAACCTCATCAATAGAACACTAGTGCGCCTTTAGCTCAGTGGTGGTCATGTGACCGTGGTGTAGTTTGTTTAAAGCCTGTTGTAGCTTTTGACTTCTTTGCATTTACGCTTCAAAAATCACAAAAAGTGGAATTAATGAGTGAGGATTATTGTAAGCATCATAAGCGTTTAATTGCCACAGAGCTTATTTTAGAATCAAGGGATCTCAGATCAAACGAAAATCCATCTTGTAATGTGTCTTTTGTCCCGACCAATCAGCGTCCAGTGAGAAGCTGCTGTCCGCTACGGGCATGGCTTATGTGTGCGACGTCAGGGGGAGGCCACTGTGTTCTAAACAGCAACGGCTGAAGAGGTTAGCGTAGATGCTGCAGGAGCATCAGTTCTATGAGTACTTGAGAGAGAGCATGAAGGCTTTTCTCCACGGAACAGATGTTTCCTCTCTTCTCCCGACTGGCTTTGGTAAGAGTTTGATTGGCAGATGGTTCATCCAATCACTTGCCAAGTGCCCGCCCTTTTCTGTGTAACAAAACATCTGGAGGGTCAGGTTACTTATTTTCTGCAATAATCCAAGAGCCGATTCCATTGTTTTTTTCTTTTGTCAAAGGAACCAGTGTGACGCTAACTTTTCGGTTGGCCTACAGAAATACGTCAACACAGCAATCCTCTGTTATCATCACACCATGCAGCTCTTTGAACACATCATGTGTGACGAGGGCTAGGAAGCCATGACCAGTCATGTGTCAACATTCTACTGTGAAAACTTCTGCTGAACTGCAGGCTGATGTAAAAGGTTGTAAAAATGTAAATAGTTCAATATATATATATAGCACGTAGAGCCTCCATTTCATTTTTCCAAGGTTGGTAATACTTGTGGACACTTGACAAAATGTATGTGGATGTATAGATTCCATTGTTTGCCAAATGTTGTTAAATAAATTATGATTATATAAATTATATAAATTATTTTTTTATGATTTAAGGCATTATAACTATGTTATACTGCAAAGACATTTTTCACATCGCTCTGCTTCTAGCCATGATTGGTGCTGTTTCCATAGAGGTGCAAGACTTGTGTATTGCAGTGAAAATCGAAGCCACAGAGAGTAAAATGCAACAGGAGCGAAAAACGTCCCTGAAACGGATTAGGGTTCAGAGGGTTATTAACTGATGTTGCTGGGTGTGTAAACGTTGGCCACATGTTTGCCTTTTTGAAGCCGTTTGACTTCAAACATGTGTGTCCTACTGCCCTAGATACTCAATGGAACACTAACTGTGTATCAATCCACGGCTGAAAATAGTCCCGAAGAAATGAACCATATCCTCCTGTCTGAGTAGTGATGGCTACAAAACTACAGTGCCCAGATGTTTTCGGAGATTGTTGAGCCTCTACATATGTTGAGATGGTTTTTAAAGATTTACAAATGGGCTCGGGGCTGAGAGCCACAGGCAGGGCAGAGACGCCAAGGAAACGGGCTAACACAGCGTTTCATGGATATGTTTTGGCAATATGATAAATATGGAATAACAGCAGCCTTTTTTCTTCAACAATCAAGGCAGTAACTCACTGTGCAACACTGAACTGGGAGAGAAAGAGGCTGTGAGCTCGTGCTCATGAAAGATGGAGAGAGGGAGAGAGACTCAAGACGAATTTATTCTTTCTTTTTTTTTAGCAATGTTACAGCGAGATTAAAATGTTTCCAGGAAAATAGCTGAAGACTGTCAGCTTGCACTTCCTGTTCAATCAGTGGTGTGTGTACGTGTGTGAGTGTGTGTGTGTGTGGGTTAGGTCTTTATTAGCACCCTGACCTCTCCCTTCATACGAGTCTCGTTTGGATGACACCATGACAGATCACGTCTTCCACTCACAAGGGGCCTTCTTTCCATCCAATTTATTCAGGCAATGGTTAGAACGCCCGTGGGCTGTCCCGTGAGCATCTTTCCTGTTTTTCACTCTCACACACACACACACACACACCCTCACACACTTTCTTGCTCGCTTTCTCTCGGAGCTTGTCAGATAGGGCAGGAAGACTTCATTATCCTCCAGTCCGATCTATGTTGGCCATGACAGGTTCATCCACCGGCCACCCTGCAATCGATACGGCTGACAGTACAGGTAGTGTGTGTGTGTGCGAGTGTGTGTGATGATTAACGTGGGCTGTGGAAGCCATGATGTGGATGAGCTGAGGTGTCAAAAGCCCACAGTCTGTTGCCATTACTAACTATTTCTCCAGCTCCCTGTTACTTCCTCTGACTCTCTCACTCACACACTCACACACACACTCACACACACACACACACACACACACCTTTTTCTTTGCATATTTCTAGCTGCGCCACACTGACGGTGTCCTCCACTGCTGGTTCTTAAAGTCACAGTGAGCGGCAG
Source organism: Anarhichas minor (assembly GCF_050575085.1). Lineage (NCBI taxonomy): Eukaryota > Metazoa > Chordata > Actinopteri > Perciformes > Anarhichadidae > Anarhichas > Anarhichas minor. The sequence continues at coordinate 4,787,396 of NW_027466469.1, read as the reverse complement.
TTAGAGCATCTTTAGACTCTGCTCTGTGATGTATCTCCTTTGATACTGACATTTCATTATATTTTTCACATTAATAACAACATCATCATTTTGTTACAGGTCTGAGCTTGCTATATTACATAGCAGAATTAACTGTAAGTCAATAAATATAAGAAATAACAGCAAATACCAAATTAAATCAATTAAAATAATTGGTCATAATGCTTTTGGAGTGAAACACACATAATAATCATTGAAAGATGAATTTCATGCACGCATACACACAGTTACTACCACACTATTGTTTACATGTAAATCAATCAAGGACTGAATTGTGATCGATTGACAAACTGGTTAAAAACATCAACGCTTTTGTTCTTTTCAAACATAAATGACGTATCCTACGTGTTTATAGAGACATGTTCTGATCCCAGGAGTGAACAGTGACTCTGTGTGTGTGCTTAGAGCCGTACATCCTGCACACACGTGTGCTTTTGTTTCATTTCCAGCAGGTTATTCCCCAAAACATCTCCTGGAATGACTTAGTTGTCTTTTTTTTCTTTTCTTTCTTTTAATGGGTAATATAAGCCCAGGGGCCCCAAACCACCTTAATCTGTCTCTGATCACATCTCACTATCATACCCCATTTTTGAATTATGCTTTTATTGTTGCAATTATCTTGTCAGTATATATGATAAACGAGGCAGTCCAGATGTTTTCTTCCAGTTGGAGGGTTTGCCCCTCTTCGACTTTATCCAGCAAGGTTGAAAGGAACGCTTGTTTGTCATCGTTCCGTGGGAAAAGAAACCGTCTTAATTCAGATTTGATAAGGCGGAGAGGATGCAATTTAAAGTTTCTGGGGGTGAAAGAGAAAAGTCACACGGCAGTCGTCAACAAAGCAATGAAAAGCCAATGAAACACTGAGGTACTGCCGTACATACAGAACAGTGTATTCAACGTTAACTTCATTTTGCTAGAAAGGAGAAAAGGAACATTCCTTTAACTGTTAATTGATCAGTTCAATGAGCAGCTCATTTAACTGAATAATAAGAACAATGCCAAACTTTTAAAACTTTTAAACCTAACAAAATACTATTTCTGACTCAAGTTGTGTGTAAATGAACTCTGCAAAACTTTTTGGACTGTTTTTAGGTGTCTTTCTGCCGCTATCAGCAGATCTGAATAAACACTTCTGTAACACACCCTCAGCTAGTCCTTGAACCTCTGCTGCCCCCCCCGATGACCGTCTGCTATAGCGTAATTGGCCGCGTGTGCTCCCACGAGACGGCGGCCGCTGCTGATACACCTTTGCAGTGGAACCATCTCACTTAATAAACCCCCCCCAGGTAAAGGCAAAGTTGTGCTGCGGGCGCTGGATCACTGGAGGGGCAGAGGAGTGTGTGTGTGTGTGTGTGTGTGTGTGTGTGTGTGTGTGTGTGTGTGTGTGTGTGTGTGTGTGTGTGTGTGTGTGAGAGTTAATGTGTGTGTACGCAGGTAGAAGGAGTTGGGCCATTTGAAAGGAGGGCCAAAGCCAGCATGATCCCGGTTTGGTCCTGGAAGGAGAAGCTGTCCGGGTGTTTGAATGAGTGGATCAGACAGACAGACCGCTCCATTCTGCTGTCGGCTTTAACAGGCGCAGCAGGGATGATCTGCTTGGATTGAGACTCCTGTGGGCTGTTGCACTAGCTAACTAGCTCCCTAGTTAACTACGTTCCCTTGTAGCTATATTAAAATTTAAGTTACTTTCAACATCCAGCTTTTTCATATACACGCTAATAGAGAGGCAAAGTCCCGCCCATAGACTGTATACAGTATAAGAAGTGGACGTTGTCATCGTGAAGTCACCCATTGGTTTGTGAACTGATGTCTTGAAGTCTCGAGTTCGGTGATTTGGCCATCGCAGCTTTTTTTTTTAACCGATGAATGGCTCTGGTAGGTCTTAAAGATATGGTCTATGTGACTCTAAATGGACCATCATTTACTAAATGAACATCATGCTGTATTGAAGAAGACTTGAAACTAGAGATTGAGACCATAAACTCATGTTTACAATGTTTACTGAGGTAATAAATCAAGAGAGAAGTAGAGTCATTTTCTCATAGACGTCTATACAATCAGACTCTGTTTGTAGATACAGTTCTGTGCACTCGTGTCACGTGCATGCGTTTTGAGACTAGTTTCGAGTTCTTCATCATCACATGCGCAACAATTACAGCTGTTTAAAATTTAAAAATTAAAAGCAAAATGAGAATCTGAGACATTGAAATATCCATAAATATATGAAACAGTTTGTAAAACATAAAGTAAAGTATATAGATGTAAAGTGACAGTATAATGGTAAAGTGTCCCATCCTGTGGTATGAAGCAGGCTCATCTCATCCAGCTGGCCTAGCAATACCTATTAAAAATAATGTGCCGTAATCCGTAGGTATTCCACAAAAATATTCCATTTGTTCTCCACGTAATCATGAACGAGAAAGTATAAAGACCACAAAAGCACACATCGGGTGGATGGATTAACGTGAACTAGTACATTTTTTTTGCGTTCAAAATTCTTAATTGTGGTGATCTGATCTAGTTCATTTGAATTTATGTGAACTGTACTTTGAGCTAGCTCTTGTGCTGTGAACACAGCACTTTAGCTAGCTAGCGAGGCCACGGTGTCGGTGACGTAGTCCACTGAGCAGTTTCGTACAAAAAAAGATGACAAAATTGCGACTTTCTTGACTCGCAAAATGATCTTTTAAATAAACAAACCTCATATGTGTACCTCATGGCACGATTCAAAGGAGATCACAAAATGATTTGTCCCTCGCTGTTTTCCATAATCAGGTCCCACAGGGGACTAGTTAAGGTGCTTTACTTCGCCTCTCTATCCTTTGGAGGGTGGCGGTGGGCTTGAGTCTATTCCCCCCCCCCCACCCTCCCACACACGCACACAGACACGCACTACACTATTTTATACATTTTATCTAAATGCGAGAAAATATGTCCTTTTTCTTCCTCATTGTTAGGATTTTTTCCTATTTTTGCACACACACACACACACACACGCGCACATACAGTAAAAAATTGAATCTCAGAATAGACATTACACCATCTCCCCCACTGATCCCAGACCAGTGCAATTAACACTTCTATTCCAGAAAGGTTATCGCTGTCAAAGAGCCAGAGCCAACAGACAAGACATGTGCGCGCACACACACACACACACACACACACACACACACACACACGTAGAAGTAAAGTTATTAAGTCTGTTCTGGTCGTGTGGCTGATAGTAAGAGAGGCAGAAAGGTGTTGGGCACAGCCTGATATTTCAGACTGAGTTAATATGCAGACCCCTTACTTCACACGGAGCCCAGCGCTAAGACTGGAAATGCCACCAGTGAACACACACACACACACATACCGCGTGTGTTACGCAGCCATCACACCTCACCGACTCTATCTTCATCATCCTCTTCCCGTCCCTCCCTCTCTCTCAGTCTATGAGTTCTAAAGAAACCTCCATCAAACATACTCAATCTGAAATGAGATCTCTCAAAGAGGACACCGGTCTACGGCTTTGTCTTTCTTCAGTCTTTCTTTTGACGCCTCTCCTCTTAAAATGTGTTGTCTGCAGCGCATGGACGCTTGAATGCAACACAAAGACAGCGAAAGAGAGTTGTAGTAATGGATTACAAGAGATTGGATTATCCCATAATCTGAAGCCTGACAGGTATTCTATTAGTTATTGGACTGATCGCTTATTGGATTACACACAAATGTATGAGGAGGACATTTGACCTTCCTATCATTATTGATGAATATAGATCATCTTCTCTGAGGTAAAGTAATCCCCAAAAAAATAAAAAAAGATTTAATTCCCTTATAAACTGAGTTATACTTCAGCAGTTTGACGAAACAATCTCAACTCAAGATCCACTTACTAGCCTTTACTGGAGCTTTCAACTGTTCAAATTGTGTTCATCACAGGAAGGAGTTTGCTATGTTGTCACGGAGATGAATCAATTGATATGTGAGCTAATAGCTGTAATAAATGAATAAATCCTAAGCGCTTTAAAAGGACTTTGCGTCCACATTGGCTCAAATTAAGCATTATTTATACCTTTTTATATAAGGTTTATACCTGATCTTAGGAAAGAAGATTCAAGGCCCTCTTAGAAATGTTTTCCAAACTAAATGATGTGTTCTGTGACTGTAATGTGATGAAACACATCAACACGCCATCTACTTTTTTGAATCAGCTCTAATCTTGCCAAAGCCAATGCCGAGGTAGTATCGATCAGGTGGTCGTTTTAACTTCTTCTGTAACCAGTGTAGTGTCACAATCACAGCACAGCACAAGCGTCTTCTCTCTGTGGACTGGAAATGAAACTATCACACACTACAAAATCTGGGGAATCCGTGTTGATGATTGATTATGGGGCCACATTTGACTCATTTAGCCTCTGGCTAGTTAGCTAGCTAGCGTTAGCTTGCTAACGCCACCATGCTTTCATGCTACACAAAAAATGAAAGGCCAGTGACAGCACTGTGTATAACGGTGCCTCCTCCCGCTTTCATCAAACAGAAGTGGTTTCATTTCTGAGCCCGCTTGCCCTTTTTTTTTAAATATAGTAAGAGAACTCAGGCTCAGACCTGGGGGTGAAGTTGACCTTTATGTCGCAAAAACTGTTTTCATTTGAATAGGAAGCTTTTCTAAAAGTATCTTGCAGCCTAAGAGACCTATTGTTTTTTTAATTCATTAGTTTTTTAATATGAAAGCCAGTTCCATATGGTCAAGCACCGCCCACCGCTCTATATTAAAAATCCATACGACGACAATGATCCGAAGACTCTGACAAGAAGTTTTTCTGCACATAAATTAACAACAGCTGTCACATAGCGTTACATCTTTACCACGGCCCTGTCAATCACACATGATTGACAGAGAACACTGTTTAATTTAATTCAGTGTTTGCTCCATTAGATGTGTCTATTTTATATATTATTGAGGCTTCTGTGGGATGAGACAAATATAGAACAAGTAAGGACAGTGAAGGTCATTAACACCAACAGGCTGAGTGTAACTTTTGTGTCATTTTTGTCAGCCTGTTTGTTTTGTTTTTTTTATTTAAAAAGTTGGTAAATGCAATAGTGCGTTTGTTTGTGTGGTCTAGAAGGCCTCGAATCTTGCAAGACAATGTGTATAGGACGTGAAAGCTGAGCACACCAGACTCCCTGCAAGAATCTGTCTAAACCCGCAGCTACCTTCATCTTCCTCAGAAACAACAGTGATGAATAGAGCCTTAAATACCTTCCATCGTCACTCACACCAGCCGCACATTATCATCTTTTCAACCAGTTTTCTCTCTGTATTTGTTAATCAGTCTTTCAGTTTCCCTTTCATCTGCTTTGGCACCCCACTCTTTCATATCATATGTTATGAATAGACGGAAATTGATTTCATGCTACAGGGCCTCGGGTCTCGTACGAGTAGCCCCCGAGATTCAGACAAAAAAAAAACCAAAACACTTTCATTGTGCTCAACAACAGCTTCTCTGATCTTCAGGCAACTCAGATGGCAACTTCTTTTGTCGTAAGTGGAAACACTAAACGGGCTGAATAAAACAAAAGAGATTGAGATTAAAGAGAGAAAGGGTGCGTGGAGAAATCGAGGAACGCGGCTCAGACGCAGCGCGTTAATTGACAAAGAGTCAGAGGAGGCTGAGCAGCAGCTTGATTTCTCGACCCCAGAACATCCCGTCAGAAACATAATGAGCAATACAACAATCACCCCTCATCATCTGTCTTTGTTTGTATTTGATGTAATGAAGATAGGGATGATATCAGTCATAATATCAGTTCACCCTGGAACAACACATCCTCATAACTAAACGACAGAAAAGGTAGTTTGCCATTGACTCCCAGAAAGACGTAACAGACTGTTGTATATAACGTTGTGAAAGGGAACGACTTGTTTAAGGTTCAGGAAAAGATCTTGGTTAGAGTTAAAGTAAGTCAACGTGACATAGCTACTACAGTACGTACGCGATATTACGTGATTTGGCTTAAATAACTCGGTAACTTAAAATGAGTCAAATTTGACTTTTGGACTCACGAACCCTGGGTGAAAGTCCTGTGTTTGTTTGACCCACTGACACACAGTGAAAACCCACCCAGCGTACACCTACACAGTCTTTGCTTGATTGACATATCCCTCGCTCTCTGTTCGCTTTGTTGCAGCTGGGAGGGCGGGACCCCTTTATCATCATTACCGGCACATAGTGACGTCACATGTCAACATGAGCAGTGGTTTAATCAGCCTGTGACTGTGCAGGTGCGCAATGGCCTTTAAGAATGTCATAAAACAGCAATCAAAGACAGAAAAATGTAATTTGAGTGATAAAACATGGCAATAATATCTCAACATAATGCCCTGAGCCCGGGCCTTTGAATAGACTGAGGGAAGTGACAAAGCCTTGTAGCGTCAGTGGTAACACTGGCCGTGTTTCCATAAGTATATTTAATGCACATTTAATGCGTAGTTTTGAGGTAGCAGACTCATCACAGATTCAATTAAAAAATCAGTCAGTACTACGTACACTATTTTAACTAAAATCTTAATGATACAAATTCATAGTTTTATTACAAAAAAATAATAATCCTTGAGTAAAGGCAATTACTTTTTTTGGTCTTTAGCCAACATTTAGTGTTAATAGATCAATTATAAATGTGTGTATCTTTTGAAAAATGAAATCAAACCTGAAACAAATTTGTACAAATTTGTCCGGACATAGTTTGGAGATGATTGAAACATCCAGTATATATATTTCTATTCTTATACTTGTGTGTACCTGCAGTACATTTGCATCAGGTGTTATGTTACTGGGTGTGTGGGGGAACAGTTGATGAGAAATCCAATGAGTTGACAGGCAAAGAAACAGATGTTCAGTTTACAGCCAATTAATGTCTCATTCTCTCTCTCTCGGTTGTAGTTAACTCTGTCTGTCTCTGTCTCTGTCTGTCTGTCTGTCTGACACATATATATATCTGCACACACCCACACTGCACTGTCAGTGGGCCGCTCCGTGAAGCACTGCGTCTCTGTTGTCGCCGCGATAGAGAACTCTCTTATCGCGCTCTCACAAGATAAACACGCCCCGCTGAATCTCTCCGACTTCTTCTTCTTCTTCCCTGGATGTCTGCTGAGAATGAGCAATCATTTTTTCACATTATTTACAAGACTAAACAACAATCTCTTCCCCGCCCTGCTTTGCCGTACAGCTCCCAACCTCCTGAAAATCTGCTCTTAAACTGCTTGGATTTTTTTACTCCGGGAGAAAAATACATAGAAGAAAAAAATCATAAGATTTCCCCCGCCAAAAAAAAAAAAGGTGGATAGTGCAGCGATGGCAAGATGGGAATAATGAGGGCGATAGAGAGGTTATACACCCCACTAATTAGCCGAGGTCCTCACAAGTTCAAGGACGGTTTCAATTTAGCAGATAAAGATGAGAGGATGAGGAAGGGAGGGAAGGGTGAGACTTCCTTTATCTTAATTATCCCAGTGGTTTTTGGCTGCTGGTGCCTCGGGGAGTGTGTGCGTGTGTCAAGGGATCGTGGTCGGGGGAGAGGGGCACGAGTCGAGGCTGAGGAGAGGAGTCGGAGGGCTTCCATGCAAAGCTCAGGCGTCTTATCCGAGGCCGAGTTCAGCCGGGCGCGGCCCCAAAAGCTTCCCGGGGTTGACGCTTTCCCTTTCAATTACTCCGCCGCTCACGCAAGGATCGCACCAGCCCAGGATGCTCATGGGTAACACTGGGGTTAAATACACATGCGTGTCCTGCTATTTATACATGCACACAAATTGGCTGTGTTTTCACATAGACGAAATAATCATTGCGGCATATCATCGAAGGTCAACATTTATTGGGAGGATGGGAGGACTGCCCTTCTCTCGTTAGAGGAGGAGGAAGTCATATAGTTTGGCACAGAGTGAGTCTGGTTTTGTTTACGCCCACTGACAATTTTTTTTTTCATTTTTTAATCCTGGAAACGAGTACCGTTCTCTGTTCCTGGACCAGCCTGCTTTACATCAACACACAGGGCTGGTCTTAGTGTTTTTGGGGGCCCCTGGGTTAAATGCTGCATTGGGGTTCCCCCCTCCTCCACATCTTAAAGACCTAATTAAATAGCATCTTTATTTTCTTAAAGGAGTGCTTAATTGATTTGGTACCAGACTTTCGTAATCTTTAGGACTTGCCAGAGACATCAAAAAAAGTCTTCAAAATGTGTAATTTTAAACACAAGCTGATATTATTTTCTGAGATTTAGAAAGCTCATTATTAGTCACAGAAGACATTACACACTATACATATTAAACAGACTCTTTATGACGAGTAAATCTAAGAATCTTACTCAGAAAATTGAAGTGTGTCTTTAATAAGATGTCTTTCATGTTGAAATTAGGTGAGGTGGCACACAGTAAGAATATCAGTTGAGAAGAGAAAAGCTGTTTCATTTGGGTGAGAAGGGCGGGATTAATTAAAATATAAAATGATAGCTTTATTGGTAAGAATTTTAGCTTCATGCCTTATATTGCAAGATGACGTTACCGTTTAAGACCCAGTAAAGTAATTAAATATATTTCATAAGTAAAACTAATGGCTCTGCAATCTCTAATTTCAGATATTGTTGTATGATAATAATCCAACTCATCCTGCACTCGTTATCCAATCAAATATGGTTTAAGACGACAAGATGTCCCCTTCCCATCCTAGAGTTGCACTTGACCAATAGTGTGTGTGTTGTACAATTGAGCAGAACGAAACTTTCATTTTCAGAATCAGTTGGCATGAATGTTGTTTACATTTCCAAAAGAGCATGGTTGTGCTCTAATTTACTTTCTCACATCCTCCACCTCCCTCGATTTTCCTCAACATTGGCGAGGGAGGAGTAGACGAGTTGTCCTGAAGTTGTCCTCTATGGCTCCACCTGCAAAACCTCGCCCACTATTGAGCAAGCCAATCAAATTCCTGGAGGATATGATAAAACTCGAAACCTTCTCCGTCCCCACCCGTTTGCTGACGACGCTCTTAAGAGCAACTCCTCCAGGTTTTTTAAGATTTTCAGATGTTTGTAATTTAATTGCATTTTCGATGATCAAAGTGTCCTGCTCAGACTTGAACATTTTTATGGAAAACAAAGTGGGGGGGACTTGTGGTTATTCTAAAGTTCCAGTAATCACAAAATTCGCCCATTGGACCGAACGCCCGTTTGTCCGACAGCCCGTTTTATCCCAAAACCAGATGCCCAGTGGTCCGAAGGCCCATTGCTCCAAAAATACAAATACAATAACTATTATGCAGAATGACATTATTAGACCTTCCCGTTTGTTTCCCCCTCTTTGCCCTCACTGGTTGGGATGGGTTGGTTAGGTTTAGTGCATGGGAGTGAGATTAGTTAGGGTTTAGGGAAAGAATATCAGGGTTAGCCAATCAGAGGCAGAGTAGGGCGGGTCATGCCTTTGCCATAGTAGTAAAAAAAAAACACCCGTAGTCCAGCACTGTTAACACAGTCACATTCACCCAGTTCAGCCAGTCTCCTACTGGTGGTCAGTGTCATTATAAGACCCTTATATTAAATAAATCTCTAACCTCTTGAATGACCTCAACACTCTGTATGACACATGCAAATATATTAGAGAAGGGAAAAAAAGCTGCTCTCATTCTCCTGGAGTTTGGGTTGAGCTGTTTGCATGAACTTTTGACACCCTGCAATTGAGTCCCCACGTTACCGTGAATAAAGCCAGTATTTCCTCTTTGACTGAGCTGTGGTGGGTTACTTCCAATACAGGAGCGGGAGAGGATGTTATTTTCCCCCTGACATCCAAATGCACCATGTAACCGTGCGACTGGATTTGCACTGACAATGAAGACCATAAGTAGAAGGTGTACAGTGATTGCTTGCGGCAGTAACCTGTCGGGGAGGCTACTCTGTTTTTACATGTTTTTTATTCTGATATTTTTCGTCTGTTATGACAACATTGGTTTTGCAGGTATTTGGACATACATGTAAAGTATTGAATAAGATCTGACCTGATAATGTCACTGGTGATGAAAAAAGAATTATGGATCATGGATTATGGATCATCAAAGTTACAATTCACCTTGAAGGGAACATAAACGTATGTACCGAAAATGTAATCAATCTGTCCAATAGCTGTTTCAGATGTTTTAGCCTGGAAAGAGGTGGACTAACCGACAGCCTAACAGCTAGCATGGCTAAAAACTGGATCTGAAATTGATCTGTTGGAACTCCCTTTAGCTAAAATTATTCTAAAAAAATACTAGCAAATTAAGCTTTGGCCAGTGCAGACATTGTCGCAAAATAACAGCGCAAACTCTTAGCAACAAAATTATAATGGATGTATTATATTAGTTCCTATACTGATTTGGCCTTTAACCACCAGGGTCAAAAAAATGCTAAATACTCGCCTTCAAATATTTTGTTAACACAGAGTAGATGTGTGTAGGCTTTTATAGTGAAGGTAAAACATCAGAAGCAGAGGATCATGGTATAGGCTGCCTATGTCAAGGTTGAATTGAGTAGTAAAGTTTGCCATCTTGACTCAGACTACAGAGCCTTTTGTTACATTCTAGTGTCTAGTGTTTTTTTATGTTTCCGTTCTGCTTTGTTTGTCTAAATGCCTGAAGTCCGATTGACTCATTCCACTGTTTATCCAAGACCTGACAGTTTAAGTGACAACTCATACAGGTTGCTAATGCTTGCATAATGCCTTGTCTCTGTTAGGGTATGTTGAGTTGGGCTCGGATCTATGCAGGGAAAGGAAATTATTTTCAATTATCGTGGCCTACAGAGCCTGTGTACATATCAACCGATGCATTCAAATCAATTAGATCATCTGGGCTTTTCCTGGGCTCCTGATCTAGACACTTGGGGGGGGTACACACTTTACTTCCTGTGATTGCGTTTCCTTTGGGTGCTGGCCGTGCGCTGGGAGGTGCAGGGAGGTGTAACGCACATTAACACATTTTGAAGTACCAACACATTTCACTTCCCGTTCCTCCTCGTAACTCCATTATTGGCCCGCTGGCGGCACTCAGCAAACAATGTAAATCTAATCACATACATAAGGGGCATCTCATTAAAGGAAAATGTGTCCCGATGGAATTACATTAAGTGAATTCCAACATGCTGGAATGTAGAACACATGATTGCTCGAGTTAACGGTTGCCCTCCCGGACAGAATAACGTTAGCATATTTAAAACCAGCATTAATCTAACGTTTAACAGCATTTGTTGAGATTTCAAAAAAAAAGAATTTGAACGAGGAGATTTAAAATAGGTTGTTTTTGATCGTCAAAGTGTGCATCACTAATGAGGATATGGCACGGAAACGTCACACTATGGCTGCCGCCTGTGTGACAGGGAGTCGCCACACGTTTCATTTGAAGTCAAAGCTAATAATCTTCCGAGGCGATAAGGAAGGCACAGGCGGTCACGTGGGAAATATAAATGGTATGAATCTGTAAAAAAAACATGGAGATACATGTGACTGACCCCAAGAATGTTTTCTTTTCTCTCCTCTCTGCACAGTGGGATGCCATTAACGAGATGGACGAGTACTTCAGCCCCATCCACACGTACCAGGTGTGTAACGTTCATCATTACAGGAAGTGGAATATATCACTTTGATCTCTGGGAAACTGTTTTTCCTCAACATGAATTATTTAACAATACAAAACTGGATAGTTAATCACTAGTTATTCTTTTATATTTGTTGGATTATATGGGAATCATTTTCATTAAATCATACAAAAATAAAAGATGAAGCAACAATTCCTGCTGGTGTACAAAAGTTGAGATAAATCAGTAATATTTCAAGGCGGTACATGGGTTTGTATGACAGTTGTGGCTTTGAGAAGGTGGGTTTGTTTAAGCACACAATAATCCTCAGCTCAGTAAAATGATATTATTCTTTATTCAGAGCTTGGTGCTAAATGATTTTGTCTTATTGAATAGCAGCTGATAGCAACACTCTTTTGATCAAATTCAGTAGTTTCAGCTTCTTAAAAGTTGGCTGGTGTTCTCAGTGTAGTGAATGTAATGCCGTTGACAGTTGGACTGTTGGCTGAACAATATAAGTAATTTAAAGACTTCACATTTCTTTTACTTTTTAATTTTTTCTGACATATAGACCCCAAGGCTGCATTAAAGTACCATGGCCCCCGGAGCTACGACTTTTTCAAGGCCCTCCCTCGTTCCCCCAAGCACCATCACAACTCCACCATTGCCCGGTCTGACCTGAACGAACAACAGCACACAATAATGCATCAAATAGAACTCATATCACCATTATAAGGCCATAGGGAAGCATACATATACCATACAGAAATTGTGTCACCAGAAGGTAGCCTACGGGCCCGATCCATGTTGGCCAATAATAATAATAAGTTGAAGTGCAAATAAGTCTGAACGGGTATAATAAAAGGGAGCATCAATGTCCAACAACAAAGCCTGCTCTTTTCTGTCCACTCACGAGTGTTGCAAAAATATGAATATGAGAACAACAACAGCAGGTATTGATGTCTGGCAAAGTCTTTGCTTAGGGAGGTAATGTCGGGAGTACAACACAAAGTCTCTCCCTGTGAATTTTAAACTTTTCCCCTGAGCCTCGTGGGCCCATTTATGTCGTCGGGTCCCAGGGCTTCAGCCCCCATAAGCCTGTGCGTTACACACATAGACCAAAATGATTAATTGGATTATTAATCAGCAAATCAATTGATAATGAAAACAATATTTTGTCGCAGCCCTAGTCTATAACTGCTATTTCCCTACATGAGGATGTGAATAGGATTTCAAAGTGTTCTCAACAACACTCTGGTGGGGGAAACGCTTGATTAAGTGATGACTAAGACATGTATTTAAAAGTGGTTCCATTTAAATGGTTTGAGTCACACACACAAAATCCTACAAACAGCCAATAAAATATCCATCAAGTGTTTTTTTTAATTGTAGGTCATGAACTCCAGCCAAGTCACTCCAACCAGCAGAGCCCAGAAAAGAAAGACTTCAGTGTCTCCAGTGGTAGCAAATAGAGAACAGGGCATGTTACCTGCGTGTTTCAGTGTTACACATGCTTGTGGAGCATTCTAACATTGGCAAGGAAAGTAACTTCCACATAATCATAAGTTGGTCAAATGTCCGTGTTTACAACCTAAACTGCTTTTTACATTGTGTGACACCGGGTTGAGTTCGGTGAACAAATGTCACAATGTGCGTCTGGAGACACAAAGCAGGAAGCACTTTATGATTTGAGAGGAACACTCTTCTACCAGTCTACCAGTCTTTGAGTGGAGGTTCATCTTCATGTCAGCTCGGGCTCCCTCACCTGAATACATATTAGCTGCTGTGAAGCTACCCAGCCGGCAGAAAGAATGTTGGCATTGTACATTTCTGCAAACAAAAAATATATTTCATATCAGCCTTGTGTCACTCTTGCAGATACGCAGGATGCTACGTGGATAAATTGTGAAACGATTGCTTAGGTGAAGGTAACAACACTATTTGGTTAGGGTTAGAAAAAAATAACGGATAAAAACGGTAACTCGGCGGACTTATGAAACATTATGTAAAGAGCGTAACAACGTCAAGTAACAAGCGTAAGGTCAGCGTTTACTTTTGGTTTCACACTAACAGTGGGCTCTTGTCCTCGGCCAAAGCCATTGTTAGTCTCAGTTTCACCGACCTGTTGATTAAATCAACAGGTCGGTGAAACTGAGTTTCTTCACAAAGAAACACACTAAAGCCCCGCCTCCAGAGCTGTGTTCATGAATTTCTTGGAAATAAGTCCTTCAGCCTCAAAAAAAGCTATAAAAAAATGCCTTATCTTAGACCTGAACGACCTGTCAGTCGACTAACTGATGGAAGGGGGGCACCCCTCATGAACGTCCTGTGTTTGTTGGGCCCATCCATCATCCGTCCCACACAGCGACTGGGCTTTGTGAAAAGCTACCGGCTGCTCTGCTTTTCCAAACAAATAGAGAACCACACAGGACTGTGGACAAAATAACATAATGTTTGTTTTTATTGACTATGTATGTTGCTGCTGGAGATGCTGATTACAACACTTTTTTTCTCAATCAGGTCTGTAACGTGATGAGCCCCAGCCAGAACAACTGGCTGAGGACGAGCTGGCTCCCCCGAGACGGAGCGAGGAGGATCTACATCGAGGTCAAGTTCACCCTGAGAGACTGCAACAGCATGCCTGGAGTACTGGGCACCTGCAAGGTAACACTCAGACAGAGAGGGGAGGGAGGGAGGGAGAACGAGGATGGACATGTGTGGGAGAGGGAGATGATACTGTAAAATAGAGATTTTAAATGTTCCCAATAGTAAGTAAAATAGTAAGCATTTCAAAATCACAATCTCTGATGAAGTCTGTTTAAACTCCTACGCAATTCAGACACTCACAGTGGCCTGTAACCAGTCAGGAAAATTATTTCCTACTTAAGTACTTTTGTGACTTTTGACATACCGCTCACTTTTAAAAGATATAGTGGTGTTTTGCATAAAAACACACAATTCAAATGATTAGGAAATAAATTATTGATTAAAAAAAAAAAAAGAACATTAGTTGTTCACAATGTAGCATCATCAGGGGAGAAATGGTGCACGAGAGGGTTTAACCACAGGTGTGTAGTACTAGTTCAGAGGCAACTCCTGATACTGGTGTCGGTATGGGAACTGTGTTTACACCACCACCAGAGGTGTTTTCAGTCCATCTAAAGCCTCGTGGTTGCATTTACACTAGTCTTCATGTTAGGTGTACTTTACATTACACACTCAGTACTCATGCTACCTTGTTTATTCCTCAGGAAACCTTCAACCTGTACTACTACGAGTCTGACAGAGCAGTGGGCTCGGCCGTACGGGAGAACCAGTTCATCAAGATCGACACCATCGCTGCTGACGAGAGCTTCACGGGGGTGGACCTGGGAGTCCGCAGACTCAAACTCAACACCGAGGTATGAGCAACAGCACGGATACTGACTGATGCAACAGGTACAATGTCGGTCCAGGCTCTTTGAAGCATACATATATTTCACTTTCTGAATCGTTTTTTCCAAATTCTCAACACGCACACCTCCGCATGAGTTGAAGGCGAGCTGGAAACATCCACAGCCCCGGAGAGCCTCTTCCAGTCTCGTCACTCAGGCTGTTTTGCGCTGAGTTCTGCAGATCTGTAAAAAGAAAACAAACAGTAGGGCTCAGTTCGGTATCGTGGGAAATACTTTGATATTGATAAAAGCTTCAAATTTGATATCAAACAGTGGAGCTTTTCTCTTTATTGGTACCTTACATCGTTACAAAGATGAGGATCTGAAAGACGCGGTATAATTCATTGAGCGTCGACTTTACATTTGCGACACATTAATCCTGAGTTAGCTAGAGGAAACACAAAGACTACAATTAGTTTGGGGGTTTGTTGGTACAGGGGCTTTGCGTTGACTTTTTAATCTTTCATGATTCCTGAGCTCAAATATATAACAAATATAAAAGTCAACACATCTCAGGAACAGACCAAAAACAACACGGCGGTCCGTCTCCCGACTGTCTGTGGCTCAGGCCCAGGCTAATTGCTTCCGACTGAAGCAGATAATATTTAAAAGTAGCTACAAAGGCTTCATTTTGGAAAACTATCAGTCATTTCCTAAAACAGCTGGGGACTGTAGCTTTATAGCAAACTTAACTCAAACAGGAGACTAAAGTGCATTTTTGGGCCAATTTTAGCTGCAGATCAATTTATATTTGGTGCTCTGGTGATTTTTAACATTTATTTTACATTCTATATATATTCTCATATAGTTTACCTTCCTACTATATTAATTAAAATGTAATATGATTTTAGTTAATATAGATCTTTGAGGCTGACAATTACTTTGTCTGACATTCTTTATTTAAATGTACTTTCTTTCATTCTGCCATTTTTTCACATGGAGTCCAACTTTGGTGAACGAGCGAACTTTGCTTTAGACGAATAGCAATTGAGACAGTTGTGACCTGTGAGGGGACGGTGAAGCGGAGAGACCAAAATGGAGGTAACGTGGCTTAATAGCTTCGTTACACCGTTCACTTTTACTTAACCTCCTCAGTCGGAGTAATAACTGCTTCATAAATAAGGAATGGTTTACAAACGGTTATGAGACAGGAGTCCACGGTACCAATATGTCTTTGCCATTAAACCAAGCTAAGCTGAAGAGCTAACGAGCTTGCTAACTGACCGTTAGCAAGCTCGTTAGCTCAGGGAGCTTCATTTCCCCTCGATAACATGGTGTACAATGGTGAACAAAGAGCCGTGGTGGGAATAAACAGAAGAGTGGAGGGAAAATAGAGAGAATCATTTACGGAAAGAGCTGTCCTTATATTTTCATATGCTTCCATAACAAACTTATGAAACAGTATTTTCAATCAGTTCCCAGGTGTTAAAAAGATAATCAACTGTGATACGAGATGAAAAACAAGTGTATAAAAATGTAAAAACATCCGTGGTTCCAGGCTGCTGTTGGAGGCGAAGCAGATGATTAATGACTGCTGCCAAAGCACAACACCAAACACCAGTCCAGAGATTACATTAAGGCTGCGCTCACACTGCTTCCACCTGCGTTTGTTGGGAAACCACTGTTTGAGCGTTGAGGATGAGACTTCCCCGAGAATACGTTCTAAACTAAGTTTGTCGAGTAAGCGAGGCAAAATTACACAGAGGTTTCATATGTCTCCCGTGTACAGGACTGAGAGTAGATTTAGTTATATGGTGATATTGCCTTGTGCTTTAGGGTAGTGGAACCTGTTCTGCATAACGACCTCTCAAAATGAAGCTTTGTCTTGTTATGAGTTGTGAGCTGTTACACCGCTGAACATTGAAATAATTCTTACAGGTTAGAAAAATAATATCTATCCAGTATTTCACAACAAAATGCGTCAATTAATGGCCCTGAAAGCGTATTATTCTAAGTGATGGGGTTATACCAAAAATAAGAGATTTTCTTTTTTTCTCACATGCGTTGAAGGTTCGCTTCGGTTGGAAAAAGGCAAATACTACCGTGGACCAATCACAGTTGAGCAGATCTAAGCAAACCAGACAGTCCTGACGAAGCAGATTATTAATTTAATCAGTTATCAATCAACTACCAGGGTAACACACTAGATATTTCTGACTGAACTGTGGGCAGCTGAGTTGCATTGTGGGTAATGCAGATGCCAGATTTTAACAAGGAAGAAGAATGCATTAAATAAAAAAGCTGATATCTCTGGTTCTGCTTTTTGTTTTTAATTTGTCCGTCCTGAGGCCAACAATTTCACAGGAGTGCACCATTAAATCCTGTAGTACTTGTTTGAGATAGTTTCAGGGTCCTTACATTTTTTTTTTTGTGGGTGTAGTTTTTCTACCGCGAACCATTTTCCCTTAATTGCGTGCAAACGCAATTTCATGTCCCATAAATATCTGGAATCTGGAGGAGCCAAGATATTGTGAGTGTGTTCACGCTATTGAATTTGTGGAGGTATGTTAATATCACAAAAAAAGATTACCTTCCTATAGACCTAAATTATATTTTCAATAACATATCGAGGGAAACGTATTTCCTCCCAGACTACGATCGCAGTTTTAAACACCGGGTTAACGTTTTAAATTGAAACAAAACAAAAAACGCAAGAAAACCGGGTTTCGTAAAAGATCTTGGTTTGGCTTGATTAAGTGTTTGTTACGTCGCTTTAGCTTAATACGTGGCGTTAAATATCTTAACGATTTCACGCGAGATACGAACAGCTGTCTCATAAGAGAAATTGCTGTGTTTGTTTGACCAAACCATCCACCCTGACCTCAGACTACCGCAGACTGAGATTAGAAACGTTCTTGTGATACGTCAAAAACAACCGTAATCCAGGAGGAAGTACGTTTCCTCCAAGCGTACATTGACAAGCAGATTTGTTGTACGGGAACGTAACTTTCAGGAGACCATGCAGCAAATAGGGACTTTAATGCCTTTTTTCCTTCTTGTTAATATAAAGACTGCACACACACTCTCACTAATCATATGTCCTGTTTAGTATTTGCTGTCAATGTCGAAAACAGATTGTTAACACTCTCGTGATGACCTCAAACCCTCCCTTCCCCAGGTGCGAGGCGTGGGCCCCCTCAGCAGACGGGGCTTCTACCTGGCCTTCCAGGACATCGGCGCCTGCATTGCCCTCACCTCCGTGCGGGTGTACTACAAGCGCTGCGTGGGCGTGAGCCGCAACCTGGCAGTGTTCACCGATGTGGTGACGGGTGCCGACTCGTCCTCCCTGGTGGAGGTCAGGGGTCAGTGTGTGGACCACGCGGAGGAGAGGGACACGCCCAAGATGTACTGCAGTGCGGAGGGCGAGTGGCTGGTGCCCATCGGAAGATGCGTGTGCTCCGCCGGATTCGAGGAACACACAGACTCCTGCGTGGGTGAGTTGACTCAGGGTGTTTGATTCTCTGCCCAGAACCCAGTCGGGCCGATCCGGGCTGTCATTTTTCAAATTTCCCGCTGGGCTTGGTTCGATTAGGGTTCACTCCAATTTTCCTGTGTTTTAAATTTTTTTTAAATTTAATGACCTTTTGGTCTGTGTCATGTCATGAATTATTGTTAAGTTATAGTTATAGTTTTTGGGCTGTGCTGAACATTCAATTCAGAGAAAGGCGCATGTCGGAGATCCAACAGAAATATCTGTTTAGTGTTACCTGAATAACAATTTTATTTTCGCACCCAACATGGACACCCCAAACCCCCCCAGTCACTCCAGGCTATGTTTCAGTCAAAATCATATATTGTATTAATGTACGAGTATGTTTTCTTTATTGATTTATTTGAATGATTAGAGAGGCTGCTTCTCTCAGTAATTGTTAACGTTTGTATGCGCACAATAATGTCACTGCAGCAAATATCGTGGGATGTTTATAAGCAGCAAAAACTGGAGTTATAAACTTGGCAAATGAAACAACTAAACATTAAGCCTCAGAAAAAAAAAAGTATGAAATTACGCTGCTATATACTTTTATCTATATTCATAAAAATATACTTATTTTTTACAATGGAAATTAGTTTTTTTAAAATCTGGCTCAGTCCCAAAACTGCGGTGGTCGTAATATTTAATAAAACTAGTTTGACTATAAAATCCAACACATTGTGGGTAATACATATATAGATCTATATATATATAGATATATATCTATATATATTATATATAGATCTATATATATATATGTATATCACTTCCATGGCTTGAGTATTGTGGTTTAGCTTTTAAATTCAAGCTTAAGTCACATGTTCGATAACACATTCGAGTCTTCTTTGCGTTCCTCCACATACAAACCAAACCAGAGTTGGTTCGTTTTGGCGTAGGCACATCTATGCATATATATTTATTTATATATATATATATGTATATATATATTTATTCATATATATGCATATATATATATATATATTTATTTATATATATATATATATATATATATATATATATATTGCAACATAATAACCATAATGAGGCCCAAATCATAATCATAATCAGCTAAACAGTTGTAACGTGTCTCTTCGTCTTATTTATGCGCATAATGTCCTGTTTACGTATTTATCAGAAAGTACAAATTCAAGCATCCTGATCTCATTTGCAGAAGACTAAACTTGCACCGTAGAGCGTAGTGAACACAAGGCTACTATCTCTACTATCTGTTTATATCATACAAATATCTGTATGTGCATCAGTATTGGAATTATGTCAGAAATTGTTATTGTTTGCTGCAATTCTTTTGCGTTAAATTGTTTTCTAAGTTAAAGCTGCCGAGACAATATTTCACCAAATGTATCCAAAATAGTCCAAATTTATTTTAACTCATCTTTAACCAGAAGTAACAAAATAAAACGGTGAAAAACGGAGTGTAAATAAAAGCTGCGTTACTCTTAACGGTCTGTCACAGTAGAGGTCAGAGTTATATTGGCCCTCTAGCATGATTTGATTTGTATTTATAACAGGAGGAGGCTGAAGTATCTATGATAGAAAATGAGAACACTAAAACAGGCCGTAATAGCTCATGGGGCCCATTACACTCCTTTATGTCCCCGTATCTGTTCAGAGAGCTTCTCCTAATAACGAGCGGTATTCTTTACACCTCCTTAACACGGAGTCACATAAAACGACTGTCCAGTGAGTGAGTTACCCGTCGGCCTATAATATGACTTCATATTTACACCTCGGGGTGTGAACACTTACCGAGCAAAAGAGCAACAATGAATCCGTCTTTTTCTTTGACCAAAGGAACCAAACTCATGGACAGATTCTGCTGAGGATGCTGGGGAGGAAAAAATCCTTTTGGCTCGTTAGATGAATTCCCATCAAACCTTCTATTTAAAAAAAACAACCGTCTCGACAAAATCACGTAAGCATCGAGAAAACGTCTCTAGAATGTAAAAAAAAAAAGAAGATTTTCGAAGCGACAGGCTTTTTTTTCCCGGTGAATGGAGAAGTCTGTTTGAAGTTGTGACTGTGGATCCTGTGAAGAGTTCAAGGACTGGTCAAAAGCTCTTTTTCTCCGAGGTCTTAATGCTTTCTCTCTCCAGCAGGTAAATACTGAGGAAAGCTCTCGTTCAGACGCCGATGATGAATGAGAAGTGAGAGCTTTCAGATGCAAAGACTCTTGATTTTCTTTTTGCATGTTTGTTTTTTGTCTTTTTTGATGTTCTGCGGGGGTTTTTTGATCGGTTGACCTCATGCGGAAGACCTGCACGCGTTTCAGGTTGCCAGGGGTTACAGTGATTAAAACCTATTAATCACAGAGCGATGGATAATTAAACGCTAAAAGGAGTTTGTCAGCCAAACGAGCCGGACGAGACACGCAACACCGGTTGCCCCCCCCCTCCTCCTCCTCCTCCCTACACCTACACACACACACACACAGTCTCTCACACAAATCTCTGTTGTGTTTTACCAATCTGAGGCCAGCGGCCTCTTTGGTTCGACACAGCGAGAGCTCCTTGTCGAAATGTGTTTAAAAGCGTGGGAAGTGTTGTTTGTGTGTGTGTGTGTGTGTGTGCGTGCATCCAGTTCAGAGGGCCACTCGTAGACGTTCTATAATTAGTTGCAGCCAATTAGCATCGGCACTGAAAATGCAAAACACATCCCATAAAGCCGAGAAAATAGAAGGTTGGAAGATTAGAAAAAAAAAAAGAAAAATCACCTGGTATCACGTTCTGTTTATAACGTTGCTGATTTCATCAAGGGGGATCTGTGAATATAACACACTGTATTTTTATTTATTTTTTTACCGTTAGGGTGTAAAAGCATAAAAGCGGAAATAGAAATCACTGGCGTTATCGTGTAATCCTCAGCCGATGGCCGATATCCCCCCCCCCCCCAGTACTCCGGAGCAGACAGAGAGACAGGGAGAGAGAGCTCCTCAGTATCTCCTCCACTGATGTCTCGTCTCTCTCTGGCGCCAAAACTGGGTCGCCGTGCTAATTCGGCCCTCGCCAAAGCCAGCCGCAGTCACGCACACACGAGACCAGACCAGACGCGGCAGAGGAAGGGGCGGGGCGGGGGCACGAGATGGTGAAAGGAAGACGGCTTAAGTGGCGAAGTATGTGTGCGCACACAGAGAGAGAGAGAGAGAGAGAGAGAGAGAAATCATGAATGTGCGTGAATATGTGTGTGTATATGAGCGTGCTTAAGTGGTGCTCCCCTGACAAAGGTGCAGGTCTCCGGCTGAGAGCACGACATGCTGTGTGTGTGTGTGCGTGCGTGCGTGTGTGTACGTGTGTGCGTGTGCAGGGTTGCGTGACATGCCGTTGAAAGTGTCACAGCGAGGGAGGCGGTGAAAGAAAGAAGAAGAAAAAAAGAGAAGGGAGGGAGAGCGGTTGACTGGACCCCTCGTCCACTTGAGTTTACATCAAAACACTGTGTGTGTGTGTGTGTGTAGTTGTGCATACATGTGTGCAGGTGCGTACTGTACTGTGTGTGTGTGTGTGTGTGTGTACCTCCCGGTGCCAGCGAAGAATGGGCTAAAGTGCCCCATACAGTGAGAGCGATCGAGGACACACTGATATGAGACACACACACTTAGGCTGGTCACATCTACTCAGCTCAGCCGGGCCCACCCGAGCCTGACACACACACACACACACACACACACACACACACACACAGAGGGAGCTGCGTACTACTCACACATGTGGGTTAGTTCACTCCTCTGCTCGGTCAATGGACCACAGCCTGTCCTCCATAGTCTGTGAACTGCACCGTGCCTCCTGGTACTTTCACGGTTTATGGTTGAGTTGGTAGGAAAGAACACAATCCAGCTACTAGGATGGAAGAGCGCACACTTACTGGAACTATTCCATCTAAAATAAGTACGCTGCCCCCCTTTATGGTCCCCCTGAAGTCCTAAAGTATCACTTCTATATTCTGTATCACCTCTTCACTGAAGCTTTATAGTGCTGAGTGAAAACTTTTCAAACCCAAGATGATTTTCATGCCGTACCATCAAATATAGACTAGAGTTTAAAAACAATGTGTTTTCACATAATGTGCTGATTTGGAGGAATTACTAGAACACTGGATAAAGTGAATACAGTAAAAAAAATAAAAATACGAGATATCACCATGAAACTTCCTCAGTTGATTACTGACATTAAGACAATTCATTTTGGTGTTATAAGTTTTCTAAAGTTTTATGTTTAAATATGCAAATGTGGCATTATCTATTGGTAACGTTTGGTGAATTTAGGACAAATCTACAAATGCAAATAGACAAAGAAGTAAAAAATAACACTCAAATGTGTACTTTGGATGTTTTCTGCCCAATAGTCTGAAAGAAGACATGTTGTGGAAGCGAAATAGCCAAAATGTCTAAACTGACCAGTGCATGCAACATGTTTTTGCCTGTAGTGTCTCTGCTTAATATATTTCATTCACCATTGATCGTGCATTACAATGTAAGGCTGATACCGTATGCTAATTGCTGCATTGGGTATAAAACTGGTCATTCTGAAAGGCTGACTTTGATTGAACTAGTTTAATTCAATTTACCGTGTATGATTATCCCATAGTGCTGTTGTTTGACAGTTCCACATGTTTATCATCATGGATTATTATGGCCTTCAGATTTGTTTGATCCCTTTGTAAAGATAAAATCATGACTGGTGCAAATAATGAGATTTGGGAAATTGGTATGTCAGTAAGAGCCAATTGCACAATAGAAAGCTTATTTCAGTGTTTGATAACGTTTGAATCTGAAAGCATTCATTCACCCTCTGTACTATTCTGACTGTAGTATCTTCTAAATCCATGTTTTGGATAGCACTGAGTATAGCTGAAATGGTCACAACATTAGTCTGGTTATTTTTCCAATATGGACATATGTCATGAAATGGCAAATAAAGGCAAAATGATTAATAATGATCAAATTGATGTGCAATGCAGTGAGCTGTTATGTTCAATATTAATGTCAACTTTTCACATGTGAAAAACAAAAACTACAAATTTGTTTGCAAATTGTAATTATAATTTCCTTGGAAAGATTAATGTAAGATAAAAGATCAAAATAAATCATAGCATTTATGGCAACATCATTCTTAGATCCTGACCTAAATCTGCTGATGTCAGACTGAAGGGAAATTCTGTTCGTTGACATAAAGAATGTTGTCATTGTACGTTTCTGCAAACCATGGGATACGTTGAATGAGGACGTTTTTGCAATCAGAGCAAGTCACGTAGTATATCGAGCGAGCGTTATCAAAAGTTACGTAGTGTAGTGACGAGTATGTCAAGCGTTAAGTGGTGGTTGGGAGGGGTCAAACAAAAACAGGACTTTCACCCAGGAGACCACTGTTTATTACCCGGAGTAAACAATGACTTCACGCTTGTTACCTCCTGTTGTTTTACTTAAAATTGTTACGCTTGTTATGTAACGTCACGCAAGCAAGTTCGCTAGGGGCGGTGGTTTTTAATTCACTCTAGTTTTGTTGATTTAGCTTATTTTACAACTCATTCTAGTGGCTTGGAGCAGCAGACTGGAACGGTACGGACTTTTGAAATGACCATGTTGATGAAATAGCTCGAGCGTAAATTGCGGTTACTGTTGGAGATGATGAGTAGAGAGTGGAGACATGTGGGGGTTTTACCAATGGTCGTTTTACAGATGAACTGATACCAGTGGATTAATCTGAGGGTGTGGAGTGATGGCCAGTTGACTACAGAGTACAGGCTGCAGTGATGAGTGTTGAAAGGAAGCACCGGTGCGGTTGTTTCGTTATTAGTAGAAGACAAACAATGATCTTTTTTCTAACTCTAACCAAGTGGTTTTGTAACCTAACCCTGGCTTTTCTGGGTTGCGAAATGTTTGCGCGTGCATCCATGTGTGCCATCCTGGCAGGTCCTTGTAACTCGCCACTCCTCCCCCTTAAGCAGACGGGAATTATTGGCTCCTCCAGTCACTTGATGGTTTGCAGAAATTGCTCAGAGGCCTTTTTGACTCTCCTGCAAGCAAACTCTCCTCCCGCTCAGTCAGAGCGAGGCTTGAACAGTGCAGGAAAGGGATGGGACACAGAAAGAAAAGAAAGGAAAACGGCGTGAATAAAGGGAGCGCTGAGGAGAGAAAAGAAAAGAATAAAAACAACAGAGACGGAGATTATGAAACACAAGTCAAACGAGAGAGGTGAGGCGTCAGACGAGAAGAAGGTGCGACACTCCCGACACATAATGTGATCGTTATCTGTCAACGTGGCACCTTGGAGAAATATCAGAGGAAGACAGCGGCAGGCGACAAGGAGGATTTAATATTCCTGTCTTATATATTTATATTTCATCACAGAGCTTTGTCCTTTCTCTGGCCTGTCAGCACCTCCTCCCTCCTCCTCCCTGCTGTCACTGCTCCTCACTTTTGGTACTCCTACTTCAAACATATGATGACGTACACACACACACACACTGGTCATTAAAACTCCAGAGGCAGAGCTGTGATGGCCGTTTGTGACAGGGTGAAGTATCCTCATTGTCCCGGGGTCCCTAAGGTCTAAACAGGTGAAAACATCTGACAGTCAGCTGTGGAAGAAGGGGTTAATAATGGCTTTATTATCTACTGTATGGTGCTATGTACATATTTATACATATATATATTTATCAAACACTGAATACAATTACTTTAAACCCTTAAAAAATAATTAGTTTACTTCTTGAAAACAGCAACAGCAACTGTTCAATATACATCCAAAACACCACTGCTGAAAAGTGAATTAATCAATTCAACATAACTTTTTTGAAAACATTTCAATCCTCAATTATTGACCACGTCTCGTGTGCAGCCAAAGGTCAATGTTGACGTAAGTTACGTAACGTACTTAACTAACTAACGTAACTTGAGTAACATAATAAACGTACTTATTTTAACCCATACCACACGCTTTGCCTGAACCTAAACTAGTTGTTTTGCTTCAATTCACAACGTTAACCAGACTGTATAAAACGTTACAATAGTAGTGAAAGTAGTTAAACACTTTAGGAGTTAAAGGCAGGTGGTAGACGACGTCCACTATCAATCAACATTGATTTCAATGGAACAAATATTAGTTTCCGCTTTAACAATGTAAACCTACCTGAACCACCCTGTTCAGACAGCTGTATATATAATACATGTCATCTCAGTTACGCAGTTTAAGGCGGAAATTAAGCTAATAAATCTAATTCTCCAGCATGAGCTGAGCGCTACGTCTTTCATGCGAAACCCACTCTGACTTCCTCAGGGCTGCAAAGTTCCTAATGAAGATGCAGTTAAGTGATTTGGGGGAACAGATGATGGTGAGAACTTCATTATTCCCCGGCTCACAACCACTTGAGTGGAACACGATATTCATAATTGCTGTCAGAATCAACTTGTGCCGGCCTGCTATCGAGAACGTATAAGGAGCTCAAATTGAGGCGGTCTCCCGGGAGGGGGAGACGGGGGAATACGAAGTGATCAAATTAGTTCCGTCCTCCTGGCGGTTTGTAAACAACTGCTGATCAACAACATTGTTACTGTTTGCAGGCAAATGACACAGAGGCTCCAGAAACACACCCACGCTCACAGCCTCGGGGTGGGAGGCTGCCTGGTGTGATTGCACACACACTCTCACACACACACACACACACTTACT
Organism: Anarhichas minor; assembly: GCF_050575085.1. Classification (NCBI taxonomy): domain Eukaryota; kingdom Metazoa; phylum Chordata; class Actinopteri; order Perciformes; family Anarhichadidae; genus Anarhichas; species Anarhichas minor. The sequence continues at coordinate 4,761,195 of NW_027466469.1, read as the reverse complement.
GACTTTACACTGAAAGTGACACAAACTCGCATGCACTCGAATTTGAGTCCTCGCCCATTTCACTGGATATTTGTATCTACGTCATTTGAACTCTGAGTAAAGTGGTGATTTTTTTCTCTGAAATGGAAATGGTTTTTTTTTTGGCCAGCATTTTTGTTGTTGAGAACACTGGACATTTGGGAATGCCTGTACCTCACTAGAGAGACATTTGGCTGGGAAATAAAACACATGGACCGTTAATTATGTTTTTTTTCCAGGAGATCAGACAAAATATACATTATGAAATACAAGCAAACTGTAAAATTGAATAATTATCACTTTTTAACAGACTGGGTAGGTAGGCCCACCGCTCTGCGTGACTTAGGTTTAGGCAACAAAACTACATGGTGAGGTTTAATAAAAGTTTGTGGTTTGTTAAGTAACTTCAGATGTGTAGCCTACATCCTGACGTACTTGCGTAACTTAAAATGAGACTTTGAGCTTTTTTCTCAAGAGACACGAACAGCAGTCTCCTGGGTGAAAGTCATGTGTTTGTTTGACCCATCCCTATGGGACGCAGAGGATGACAAAAAAGTCGGGATTTGACACCCTGGGAATGAGATCAGCTCAAGTGTTTGTTCAAGTCTGGGTTTGTGCCCAAATGGCAGCTACTTCGAGCTGGTTGGAGAGACATTTGACCAATCAGAGCTTTGTTGGCGGAACTATAAAAAAGGGGGCGTCATCTCCCTTCGTAGATAGCTATTCAGTAAAAATAGAAACGGGAGAATGGTAAAAAGCAAGGTTAGGTTCTACGCAGCTGCTGACTTAAATCAAGACATTTCTCCAATGGAACTTCCCCCTGTCTGACTGCGTTCAAGCGATGTTGTCATGTTCCCAGATCTCAGCAATCGTTTTGTCCAAAACAGCGTAATCATAAGCGACACAAATGATGGCCAGGACTACGAAAAAATACGACCCACGTTTTTTTAATGAGCTGGAATTGTGCATCACACAAATACAGCGCAGTGAGCGGCAGGGCACAACAAGTGGGTAATGGAGACGTCTCAATAAGCCTAATTAGGGTATTCCACTTCACTGGGAGGTTGTCCTGTTCGCACTGCGCAGACACAAACACACATAGCGCGGTTATCGTCCGCGGAGCGATGTCAACCATCGTCGGATGGCAAACAAAAAACTTTACAAAACACGAAAATAACAGCTAGCTGCCGCGGCCTCAAGCTATGCGTTGTGAAACGTGTGCGTTAATGCGCAAATGTGTGTGTGTCCAAATGTGTGACCGTCATTAAACGTGTAAGCGGTGTGCATCTGTCTGAGTGTGTGTGTGTGTGAGCGGCAGCACGGTGGGATTTATTGTTGCTGTGCCAAGACTAATTAGTCTTTTTGTGTGTCTGGATGGTCCTCATTGGTGGATGGCCGAGGGGTTTTGATTGGTCAGGAGAGCAGGAGAGGGAAAGAATAGATGAGAGGAGGAAGGGGGAGAGGAGAAGAAAGGAGGAAGGGAGAGAGAAGAAGAAAGGAGGGAGGGAGGGAAGCAAAGAGAGGTGCGTAGGAGAGGAGACCGGGAAGGGAGTGTGACTGTGTGAGTGTGTGTGTGAGCGCAAGGGAGAGCGAGCGATAACAGAATGAATCATATCTCAGCCAGACACAGCACTGTTGTGTCACTCAAACTTCCCCCCAATCTTTGTTGTGATTGGCCGAGGCCCTATCTCCACAGCAGGTGCAAAGGGCTACACGTCGGTACACAAAGCAACTCTGCTGACACACACATACACGTGTGCGCTTGCACACCCACGTTACCAGCCACACAAAGACACACGCAAACAAATCCTCTTATGTTCAGCCCCATACAAATGCTTAATTCAGGAGTAAAAAAAAGCGCACACGGGCGGGCCCAAGAGAGCCGCTGGGCAAACTATTGATTGAGTGTGTGCCACCCTTGGTCCCGCAGTAGCCACCCGTGTCCCAGTCCGGTGTCTAGGAGCTATTAACGCTGACAGTAAAGAGACAGGCAACATGATAGCGGATCACTGGGAAGCTGGCAGCCTCCGTCTGAGGGGACTGTGGGACTTCTTCAAATGATTTCCTGCCCCGACTTCTTGTCGAGTTAAACTGATGTGCGCACGGGGCGCTGTCATTTACTTCTCCCTCTTCCAGGCCTCCACTGACGGGAACGCAGTTTGTATGGATGTGGATGGTTGAATGTATATGTGTGTGTGTGTGTGTGTGTGTGTGTGTGTGTGATGAATTGTAGTGATGTTGGCATTTAAAAAAAAGGGGGAAGCAGTGGCGACATCGTCAGTAGGGAGACTGAATTTCACTCTTCCATCAATGTCAGTTGATTCCTTGGATACATCAAACTAAGACTATAGAAAGACTGAAAGTTCATTTGATATAATTTGTCCAGAGTATGCTCTAATGCAGTGATGTCAGTTATAATAAGTCAAACGCTTCATCTTGGAAACGCTACACTTTGTTTTTTTGCATGCTGGGTTGGAATGACCTGCTAACCTCCAGTTCTGCCGAATGAAGCAAACGTTGAAGAGTCTTAAAACGTGCATTCTCTCTACTGACCATCAGGGGGCGACTCCTCTGGATGCAAAAAGAAGTCTGATCATATAGAAATCTATGAGAAAATAAAAATCCCCACATTAGTTTGTGGTGAGATATTATCCTCCTAACGGTGATGGAGAAGTCCTTCATCCTCATGACCTCAATAAACAAACTAAAATCCCAGAGCAGTGAAAAACTTTTCATTACATTACAGATATCACAGGTTAATCAGACCATTCCGGGTGTTGTTGAACAGCTCAGATTGAGCTTTTTTTTTTGTCTGTACTTGTCTGGATCTGAGTTCTAAAGTTGCTCTGTCTGTACTTCCTAATCCGTATGTGGACTCCCACCTCGTTATGTGAGCTGCTTGATGAATCCGAGAGGACTTGCACCTTGTTTTGAATGTTAAGTATGTTTCTTTTCATTTTTTTTTTCATCCTTCTGAGACAGATATGTTGTGACTGGAGACCCGGCTGTGACCATATTAGCGCAGCGTGACTCCTGGCTCTGAGCACCTCTCCCCCCCCCCCCCCGCACACTTTGTCCTTTTCAAATATATAAATAATCAAAAAAAACAACAGTTGATTAATTTCCCCTCCGATGCACCGCAGCAATCGCTTGTGTCGGATAAAAAAAGGGAAAAGTTTAGCCTCCCTCGCTAAACACCAAACCCCCCCCCCAGCCGCCGCCTCCTCTCCCCACGCCTTTCCCCTCTCGCTTCCATTTCCGACACACGCGCTTCACACCGTCTGATCTCCTCAATCTGCCGCTAATGCGCCTTTCAGAGTGCCCGTCGTTTTTTGAGCTATACCCTTCCCCTCGACCCCCCCTTCTCCCTCCATCAGACACAGTTTAATGGTGACAGCCGTTCAATCGGATAATTAACATCCGTTTAACGCTCATTACCCGGGATGTATTTGTCTCGTTTGATTTGTAATTACCAGGCGTTTTTCACAGGGAAAACACTGCAGTAATGTTTCCTTTGTGATGGCTTCATTGATGGAATTGATTTGAACCCAGCAGGGAGGCCAACAGGGAGGCGAGGAACGCATATGGACCAGAGATATTGACGCCATACGTGTTATTTGTCAGCGTTCTTCAGGCAGACGGAACCTCTGACAGCTCGAGAGCAATCAGTTGGAAGTATCTGAACCATGAGTTCATTATGATTTACACACAAATACAAAATTAAACTCATTCACATGTACTGTGTACATAGAAAAGTACATTCCATAACTGGCAAATTCAAAATGAAATTGCATGTTTTTGTTTTTTCTACAACAGCATACAGATGTGAACTCATTAATTCTCAAAATATAAATAACCAAAATGGAGAATTTTAAACCTTATGTTTGTTGGGCCACAAAGCATTACATTTTACACTTATACGCATTAAAGTTGCATTCATTGATTTATTTTTGGGCCACTTGGAGGTAGTGCAAAATATAAACGCACCTTTGACATAATAGTTGATATGGCTCTAGTGTAAGAGCCAAGACACTTGCTTATATACTGTATACATCTATACTGTATACATCTAGCAGACACCAGATGAACTTTCCTTCGGAGTCGTGTGTCAGTCCACCTGATAAATATTAGTCCAACCTGAACTCTCCTTCCACTCCTGACATAAACATCTGGCTCTTTAGCTGCTAAATGCCTCACCACAGTATGTTCACAGCTAGCTAGCTGCTAGCTTTGTCTGTCATTTGGTGTCGGGCCGGTAGCATACATTGAGCTTCTTGACCTTCTGCTGAAAACTGCTGGAAACAAGGTTGAGATTGGAGACACTGAACAAAAAAAGAACACCCTTCCAGGCAGTAAAACTACAGCATTAGCTAAAAGGCGCTAAAGCATCTCGTAGATGGCTGTCACCATTCTATTGTTGGCTGACACCAACAGCCAGGCAGCAGTGACTCAACACAAGAACTAGCCCCAGACTTTGAACTGAAACGTAATTTAGCTAACGTTTCCTTCTTGTCTTCTAGTTTGGTCACATATCTTGTGCTGCGTCTTATCTTATGCTAAAGTTTAGCTGTAACTTTAGCACGATGAGCGCTTTAAAAACTCCCTGCAAATCTCAACATTCTTCAGTTGCTAAATGTTGGAGTGCTTATTCTTCAACACGCTTGCCAACAAACGCTGTCTGTTCTTATCTTGTAAATGTAAGCGACAGTTACTCGCAGGCATTTATTTTACACCTCCATGACCCTTCATTGAACATTAACTTTAACAACAACATTTGACTATAAGCAGTCAGACTTTGCATATAGAAATACTGAGATATTACCGGTCTGTCTCTCTCTCTCTCTGTTCACACAGATTCTCACAATAAGGTCAGATCATTATATGATAGATGGTTTTAACATATGCTGTGATCTTATCGCCAGGGGAAACAAACAAATGCTGTTTCACTCGAACAGTTCAGAGTTTGCCATTTTTCTCCAGGTGATTTCTTTTCAGTTTCAGTTGCAGCCTGAATGTTCTTTTCCCCCTAATAATGATTGCAGTGACTGTCTGTGTTGTCCTCTGAGCCCAACACAAACAGGCTGAAGCCACATATCTATCTATCCTCCTTAAAGGATCCTTAACCAGTCCCATCCATTCTACCCCCAAGGTCATCGATCACCACGCACCTAGATGTACCTAGATGTACTCAGACAGCTCCGGCGGCTCGTTAGTGGCTTCACGGCGCTCCCCAGGGAACCAGACGAGGAGCCGTCGGCTCACTTTGTCACCGGATTTCGGAGCGCGCTTGAATCTTTACGAAGTCGACACCGAGCGAGGTCCAGGACATCAGGACTTGTTCCCGAAGCACACGGATCATTTTTAGATCTGCTCTTGTTGACGGATACGTTTAAAGGAACATTTGTGCCACTTGCTGTCCTGAAACCCAGTTTAGTAGGTTTTTCCAGGAAGAATTGGTTTCATACTGTAGCTGAAACAGCCTCCATGGACAGACAAAGGACATCAGATATTGTCTATATTGTGTTTGACATGCAAGGCTGTGGTTCTCAAGTCTGATCTTGAGTCCTGTCTCAAGACATATTTCTATTATCTCGTACTTTGCCACTGGTCTCACCTAGTATTGTTGTTGTTTTTTTTTGCCTTTCCTGCCCAGTGCTACTGGCTGCTTTACTGTCAGGCCAAAATGAAATAAAACAATATTACATGGACTCTTCTGCACAATCATTTCAGAGCCACTATCCCTGGGATTTATGTCCACCCTGGACTAATCTGCACCTCATTAAACCAACAGTGTTTTAATTGACTGTGACCACAATCTGTTTCAGTATGAAAGATTTAACGGGGCTGAATAAAAACAAAACAGACAAAGAAATATAGTCAAAAAACAATACACATTATTAACGTATTCCGTTTTAATGTATGCATTCAAAGTTTCACAATAAAAAAAAAAAACGAATTACAAATTATTTAGCTATTTGTCTTTATAAAATGGTTGTTTTTTAATGTGACATGAGTTTTTCATGCCACATTAAAATCAAATCAAGACACAGAAAGCAAAGTGAATTTCAGAAAACCTATCATTGTTGACAATATGTTGAAAATAAAAATGAAACTGTCCACAGCTTGGGGACGAAACCCATGGGTGGAGTTTATCATTGCAGCTAATGGTAGCTCATGGCTGATATTTTACTTTAGTGCTGCTGTAGTAGTAATTGCGATATGGAACAATATTTCTAAAAGTTCTAATATGTACAAAAATGACATCGCAAACAAAATTTTAGCCATTAACATCACATTTTACACATGTCTAAACATTAATACCGAACCGTGTGCTTGAAGTTTAATCACAGCTGACTCTCAACTATAAACAACAGTCAGACAACTGTCTCTTTATTGGACATTGTTTTGTTTTTTTGACTCCATCTTGACTCGTGCTTGATCCCATTTTTTAGACTCTTAACTTGATCTGGAAACTGTTTGGACTTTTCTCTGACTACAAGCTACAGTTGGCAAGTTAAATAAAAAGTAAGTAACAGTCAAGCCAAAACCGCCCACCAGCCGCAGCAAACTTAATAATTTTACAGCTTAAACAATCCACCGAAAATGTTTCTGAAAACATTTGAGGCAAGAAATAGGTAATTTAATGAAAGAATCTTATTAGTTTGACAGTTAGATCTGATTTCAGAGCTCTGTGAGCATCCATCCATCCATCCATTTTCCACCGCTTATCCGGGGTCGGGTCGCGGTGGCAACAGGCCAAGCAGGCTGACCCAGACTTCCCTCTCACCAGCAACATGTTCCAGCTCATTCTGGGGGATCCCGAGGCGTTCCCAGGCCAGCTGGGAGATGTAATCTCTCCAGCGTGTTCTGGGTCTTCCCCGGGGTCTCTTCCCAGTTGGACGTGCCTGGAAAACCTCCAGTGGGAGGCGTCCAGGAGGCATCCTAATTAGATGCCCGAACCACCTCAGCTGACTCCTTTCGACGCGAAGGAGTAGCGGCTCGACTCCAAGCTCCCTCCTGATGACCGAGCTCCTTACCCTATCTCTAAGGCTGAGCCCGGCCACCCTACGGAGGAAGCTCATTTCGGCCGCTTGTAGCCGCGACCTTGTCCTTTCGGTCACGACCCAGAGTTCGTGACCATAGGTGAGGGTAGGAACGTAGACCTAGTGGTAAATTGAGAGCTTTGCCTTCCGGCTCAGCTCCCTCTTCACCAAGACGGTCCGGTGCAGCGCCTGCTTTACTGCTGCAGCCGCACCGATCCGCCTGTCGATCTCCCGCTCCATCTTACCCTCACTCGTGAACAAGACCCCGAGATACTTGAACTCCTTCGCTTGAGGTAGGCACTCCGTCCCCACCTGGAGGGAGCAATCCACCGGTTTCCGGCAGAGAACCATGGCCTCCAAATCTGAGGCCATGGTTCTCTGCTCTGTGAGCAGTGATGGACAACTGCTAGAGCCTCCTAAGCTGTGATTGGCTGTTTATCTTTGGGCATGGTGGAACTTACTAATGCCATTAGGAGCACGAAAATAAGGCAAAAGAACCTGATTCCTTCACAGATTATCTGTCTCGTGTACTACTGTCAGCATATAGTGACAGACTGAGCAAATATGATTGTTTTATTTGATATGAAATCAAACTGCAGCTTTGAGCGGTCTTAACTTTTAAAAGAAAAGGAAGAAACTTCCTGATTAGCACTTCGTGTATGATTTCCGAGCTTTAAACTGAGCGGAAACTTACTTGTTGAGATTTAATTTTCACAAGTCAGCTTCGAGGTAAGCAGAAGAAAAAAGGGACCAAACAACCTCCACTGGAGAGCCATTAGGAAACAACAAATGGAGTCAAAACAGCTAATGCGGCTAATTGATGGGCGCACGACCATCACAAGATGCTAATGCCTTTCAGCCAGTAAGCCTTAATTTTTCCACTAGTGAAATATCTTTCATCCACTATTTTGACTTTACTGTCTCTTACCTTTTTAGGGGACTCTTTCAACAACCACAACCCCATAAAAGATTGTTTTTGTTTGTTGCTTTTAATATTAATATTTTACTGTTATTTTTATTGGGGATTTCTAGATGTACTTGAAGCGGAGCAGGCTCATAGCCAGCACCGAATGGGAGCTTTCACCAGCCGCACCCAGCTTGCACTCAGTATCCTCACGCGTGGGACGATGATGTGCCCCCCCCCACCCCCCTTTTTTTTTTTCCAATGTATTTATTTACTCACTTATACAGGGAATAAATCAAGGTCAGCACACAACGGCACACACGGCTATTAACATTCATTGTAATGTAAATTCTCCTGTAGCGAGCGCACTACATTGACAGGTGCTGACACGCCGGGGAAACACGCCAACGGCCACACGTGAACACACACGGAAAGACGCGCCCGTTTACCAACTTACAGATTCTGTAAACACTTTCCGTCAACCAGTGCGACTTTATCTATTTCTACATCACTCGTCTGAAAAGTCCTCTGCTCATCAGTTTTATCAAAATGATTGTCCAGTAAATTGAAACATCTACCCTGAAGTATATTAAATGATATTAAGAAAATTCTGTTCTGGGCAAACCAACGAAAAATATTTCTTTTTTATTTCTTGTGTTGATCTGTTGGATGCTGTCAAAGACCCTTTAAAACCTCTTAAGCTCGGGCCCTATTTGTAGGCCTCTGCTCGAAAATGACATACCCATACTAAAGTGACCACAGTTCTGTAACTACAAGGTCTATTTTAATAATTTTTGATGCTATAATCAGATCACAACACTTGTGAGGTTATTCAGTGGGTAATATTGTGTATATGTTGCTGGTTAATATAGTAATGAAGACATTACACAGCTCAAATTGAAAATATTCAGGTTCACCTGAAGAAAAAACACTTTCATTGATATTATGTTTTTGAAATAATGCAGCTGGCTCCCTAAAACTCTCCCAAATCATAGCACAACCTATGTATGTATGATCAGTAGTCGTAGAATAACGTTTGGCTGGGATAAAGTGAAGAATAAGAGGCTTTAGTACAGAGAGGTCACGCGAGGTCATCATTTTCGAACCAGCTGTTGCAGCTCTTTCATTGTACTTTTATATACTATATAACTATATATTTCACTTTTTTTATCACTCATATTATTCAATACATCCAAATACAGATGTTAGGAATCATTTTGAGATTCCTAACATCATCAGAGCCTGTTTCTGGCTGTCATCTATAGGATTTTCTCAGTTCATGTGTGTATGTGGCTGTAGCTCAGCCTATCATCGTCGATTTCAGTCAATGAGCCCGCCTTCGACGCGTCAGAGTGTCAGGAAGGCGTGTGTCGAATTTGGTGTTGATTGACAGAAGTTTCAGCCAGTAAAGTTGCAAGAAGTGCCGCGTCTCCCCTAGCGTAAATTTCCGTCTGACCGCTAGCCAGAAGTCTGACCGCTCGCCCATGCTGGATTGACCGCTCTTATTCTGGAAACAGCTCGGAAGTAAACAGGATGCAGTTGCCAACAATGATTCCGGCTTTGGACCGTATAATCTGCGACTTTATTGTACACATTTTTCATAAAACGTGACCAATAACCCACGATTTTTTTCGGGGAAGGGCAGTGCCATCTTACTGTTCTCCGCTCACAGCTTTGTACTGCTTCCACGGAGAGAAAAACCGAAGGTATTTATGCGTTCGGCGACGAGTGCTAAATCTAAAAAATGCATTGCAATGATAGGTAGCCGCTAGCATCGTGGTGCAAATATTGATTTGCCGTACACATAACGGCGATTTATGCCCAGGATTTCATGCTTTTCTGCCACATTTTCTAGATGCTTATATTAGTAGTCTATGGTTGTGTTTGGAGTGTGTAAAAAGTGATTTATATGATAGTGTTGCCATACGTTGCTTGTATGAATAAACACAGCAAGAAATCATGTGTGGCGTTTCACGCCGTAGCTATAATAGACGCTCAAAGCAAGTGCTGTGGAAGTCAGTCAACTTCGTATAAAGAGCAGCTAAGTCCATGTAATGAGGATGGATGGGTCAACCAAACACAGGACGTTCACCCAGGAGACAGAGGTTCCTGTCCTGCTCCAAACCAAAAGTCAACCCCTGACTTATTTACATTGACCAGGTAACTTCCTTTACGTAACAAAGATACTTATTTTAACCAAAACCTTGATCTTTTCCCTCAACATGAGAAAGTGGTTTGGTGCTTAAAACTCAACCAAGTAGTTTGGTTGTGTTTGATTACTCAACTCATGTATGGAACTCAGTAAATAAAAATAATTGTACCTATTTTTAACTCAATGATCTTTTCCTGAACATAACCAAGTAGTTTTGTTTGAAGTCACAACGTGAACTTGTGTTTAAAACTGCGTTCGTATGTGTCGAGTTCGGAATGAGAACGGGGCATTCAATGACGCGCGGAAAGTACAAAAAATGCCGAGACATCACAACGGGAAATGCGCTTTTAAGAGCGCTCTTTATACGCTTTCCCATGAGATCATGAGCATGTTGCTGCACTGTAGGTGAGATCTAACAGAGTCAATGTGATAATCCAAGCCATTGATAGACACATTCTGGGCTTCGGCTCACTTTGTGCAGGAAAGAAAAGGGCTCACTTCCTGTTTTGTGCCATTAAGCAATCTGACAGATTCCCTCTCATGTAAGCAGAGCCTGCTCATCTGTCCTTTAATTTAGGTCTCCAATAACGATGTGATGTGTCGACATTGCTTTAAAAGGACATATTATAAAATATATAACATGAATACAGACCTTCGTCTAAAGCTTTAGCTTGTAAGGTCACCGGCCAGAATCCATTAGCTGCCACGCTTCCCATTGCTCTCCTTGCTTCTTGCAGGTGTCGGCCTCTTTACTCGTCTTCTACTGATGATGATGATGATTCATTTGAAATCATATCTTAATATTTCCCTCCATTCAGAGCACCGAACGAGCATCAGAAGTGAAGTGAAAGGTTATCACTGCTGGTCTCGACAGAGACCGCCTTCCCCCCCTTGCCTTTGAATATTCACCTGCGTGCTGATAAATTCATGTTGCGTGCGTGCGGTTACACGCGGCGCATGCATTATCATAACCCTTGTGTGTGTGTGTGTACACGTGTGTGTGTGCAGAACTCCCGGTGAATCTGTCAGAGGCTTCAAAAGCGCTTCGCCTGCCTCTCCCCTTGATGAACGAGCAGCTCCGATGTTTATCGTGACCGGCTTCTCAACTCAGGGGCTTCACGAAAAAAAAACATCAAGGGGTGGAGGGATTAACGGGATAAAGAGGGAGGGAGAGAGAAAACAGTCCGGGATAAATATTGCGAACATATAATAGCTTCTGGCTCCTGTTAGTTGGGGCCCCGACAGAGACAGAGGAGAGCGCCGGTGGAAATGTAATGCAAATCAATTAAAGGCTCAATATCCTGGTACTTAATGTCGCTTACAGATTTAGACACTCACACTTATTTCACACTTCGTTTGGCAGTAGCAGATACCAAAAGCTTTAGCATGTGGAACTGTAGATAGCCAGATGAAATACTGAATATTAATCCAGCATTATGAAGAGAAGAAGAAGAAAAAAGGGCCATTTTAAGATGCCCTCCAGACATGTCAAAATAATCGGCATCAAATCCCTTTTTTTTTTTCACAGCAGATTTTTAATTAACAATTTTCTTATTGGGAGTTACTTGAGAGTTAAACAATCTACAAGTGGAAGTGAAAAACAGGGAGATAACTCCACACTCTCCACCACTGAGGTTTTCCGTTGTGCTCATTTGTAATCACTTAACGCAGCCAAAAGAAAAAAACTGTTGATTTTGTGCGAACACTGAATTTAAAAGTAGAAGTCAATCTGATTTGAACTATGTTCAGACATCACTGGGGTAGAAAACAACATTTACCAGAATCTGAAACATCTGGAAGTACGATTTCAAATACAAACTGTTGGGTTGAAAGGATAATAGTCACTCTTGTCAGTCTGATAACCGCGCCTCACATGTTTTTCTTTGCTTTTCATTCAATTGGTTCATGTTTCCTCACCTCTCTTCTGGTTTTATATCGCTTCCACTTCCTGCCTTTGTGTATTTTTCCCGCTACTTTTGATTGCCTGTCCCCGTACTGATTCGTTTCACCTGTCCCTCATTAACCCTGCAGTCACCTGACCTCCTCATCACCTGTTCTCACTCCCCCCAAATGTCTCTCTCTCTACAAACACCAGCCTAGGTCCTTTGTTTATTTGTCTTCCTCATGTTTTTTATATTTGTAAGCTTGTTTTGGCTTTTATTTATGTCACGCCACAAAGACAAGCTGGTACAGGCATGTTTGACCACAGGAAGTCAGGTGAGGCGTGAAACAAAAAATGGTGCCAACCCGTTTAGGATGTTTTAAATAATTCTTAAATAGTTAAGGATCACGCTGAGACATTCAGCTTTTCCATGATGGCCCTGTCCATGTAAAAATAGGGAAGGCGGTCCAGCGCTCACTTGTCTTTATGCAAAATAAAACTAATATCAAGGAATGATATTTCAGTCGCTATTATGAATTTGCACAGAAGACTAGAAAAATCTTTCTCACTTTTCCCCCACAGCATCTAATAAGAAAAGAGGCCCTCTGAAAGCTGGAAGGGAATTCTTGTTTGCTTGGTTTATTTTAATTTTGGACTTTTTAACTTGTGGGTTTTATCCATCCACATTGTTTTTCTGCTCCCGCTTCATTTCTATTTCAATATATATACGTCTCTCAAATCGTAATCATGCATAAAGAGTGCAGTGCCCGTTCAAAACAGGCATGCTCAGAAAGGGCAGAAGGCTCGGTGTTTCTCAAAAAATGCTCATAGAAATACATTTCTGTATGAGAAAACGTAACCTGAGCCCCCAACTAATAGGACCCCTACCAGCTAGAATTTATTATCATGTTTGAGATATGAGAAGTATTGAATTATGTTACTATTCTAACTCATTGTACCCCAAAATAATTTACAAAAGACCACCAAAGCACTTAAAAAATATGCAACTCGCCTACTACCTACTGTGTACTTCACATTCTAGTGTGTTATGTTGCAGATTCAGATTTTACTCACAAAATATAACAATTAAGATCAATTATTTATTAAAACTATCCAGCATCATATTTGAATTGAAAGCTCGACCTTGAACAGACATTGAGTCCATTCTAAGTGCATTGTGATGACAATACCTCTCTTTCTTTAGAGAAAGTCCTGCATTCATAGTTTTCCTATTAATAGTTTTACTTCAGACACACTTTTGAATACTCCTTCCCTAATCACTAAATTCGGCCCCTAGAAACACACCCAGCCTGCAGTTACTGGCGGTGAGAAACATCGGTGAAATACTGCCGTAGTAGTCGCTTGCTTTGCTATAACAGTCAAGGTTGTATAGTAGAGAATACAATGAATAATTAGGTGGAAATAAAATAGCTGTGAAAAACTCAGCCTATCAAATTAAACACATTACCCAGAATATCATCAGAGATCTAATCACATGGTTGAATAGCACATCCTGTGTGTGTGTGTGTGTGTGTGTGTTTTCTCTGCTCAGTCATGGTGAACTTTTGCATGTGTACTTTTCGGGTACAAGCATCGAGGAAGGTTTCATTCCTATTCAAACGCATCCAGAAATGTCTCAGTCAGTAGCCCAGAATACATTTCTAACGATTCGCTTTGTTATAATTTCACTCCTGTTGGTTATCCAATTTCATGGTTCTTTCAGCACCTTTTGAAATCCAAGCACCTAAAATGGCCCTCTGTGAACTTTAACAAGAGAAAGGTTAGGAGGACACAGCATCTGTAAACTAACACTCTGCGTTCTGGGGAAGCATAAATTACCTTGCGAGGAAGAGCGAACGCGAGCGTGCCCGGCGTCTGCTGCTCCTTTCTGAGTGTGTGCGAGGTTTACCCCCCTGCCCCATTTACCATGGCAGAAGCCTATTAACCGCCTGGAAAGAGAATATATTTATCGGAGCGCCCCTCCATTATTAATCAGTGCAGAGTTAAAAGTGAATACGTATCAGAGGAGCTGAATAAGGTTGAAACACGGTCTGGATTCTGAAGGGGGTCTCACTGGGAGTATCAACAGTGCAGAGCCTTTTCAGCCCAAATCTGAGCAGAAAGAAATACGACTTTCATCTCCCCTGCTCCGCGGCCTCTACGGTTACAAGGCCTGTAATTATACATAGATTTGGAGGATGGGGGGGTTATGTCCTTAAAATGATTGCTTTGGAGGAGATGACACAGTTTTGAAAAAGTTGGTATGCACAGCTTGCTATAGGGGTGTGATTGACGCCTTTCTGGCCACACTCTCGCTCAATTTTATCACGGCCTCAGTGATTATGGGAGTCCAGAGCCCTTCCTTGCAGAGCTCTTTATTTACTCTATTTATTCTCTCTTTCTCCCTCTCTCTCTCTGCAGCCTGTGAGATGGGATTCTATAAGCCGGTGGCGGGCAATGGCCTGTGTGGTAAATGTCCTCAACACAGCCACTCGGAGACCAGAGCCGCCCTTTCCTGCCCCTGCGACTCCAACTACTACAGAGCGGCAGATGACCCACCAGCGGCTCCATGCTCCCGTAAGCACAAACACACGGTGCACAAGACCACCTAATCCCACCGGCGAAGACCTGCGCACACACCCACAGACACACAGCAACTACCGAATGATGTGCCGAATGCATCTACGCTTCAAAAATCCAACTAATTTCTTTTTGATCCAACCTGTAAATGAACTCAAACCTCCCGCTTTCTTTTCTCCAGGCCCTCCATCTGCTCCGGTAAACGTCATCTCCTCAGTCAATGGGACGTCCGTGAATTTAGAGTGGGATCGCCCTCAGGACACCGGAGGTCGCAGCGACCTGAAGTACAGCGTGTTGTGTCAGAAATGCTCGGGGGAAGGGGGGCCCTGCGGGGACTGCGCGTCCTCCCCGGGAGGCGCCGGTGGCGGGAAGGCAGGCGGAGGGGCGAGTGCCAGCGTCGGAGGGATGGTGGAGCGCTTGGGCACCGCAGCGGTTCGATTCGTTCCCCGCCAGACCGGGTTGACGGAGCCCTGGGTGACGGTGCTCAACCTGGTGGCTCACACCAACTACTCCTTCCGTCTCCTCGCCATGAACGCAGTGACCCACCTGAGCAACGAGCCGTCACCTTATGCCTTGGTCAACATCACAACGAACCAGGCAGGTAGGGTTCGGAACAGTGACAGTTTCTCATCTCGGAGGCTTTGGCTCATGGCACACACTGGTAACATTAATTCAGCACCCTGCATCAATGGACAGCGACAAATAGGAAACGGAGTGCCCTCCTGATCAGTAAATTTGTCGCTGTCCATTGACGGGGGTGCTGAATTAATGTCGCTGTTGCATATTGTGATCACATAGCTTTGTCTTGACTTATTGTTGACATTTTGTCTTATATTGATGAGTTTCATATTGTGTTTACTGATCAGTAGGGCACTCTGTTTACTATTTGTTCCAGTCTGACGGAGGGTGCTGAATTAATGTAGCCATGGCATATTGTGAAGGGAGGGACGGGCCACTAAAACCAGCTATTTTTGCGAGTTGCACATAAATATTCACAATGTTTTAACTCACAAAACATTTTGCTTCAATCCATATTTGTTGGCGTTTAGCCTTTCAAAACTACATTTTCCTTGCCAGCCCGTGCATTAAGGAGCCATTGTGCTTAGGGTTGTATTGATCGTATGTACTTGTGTGAGCCAAACATTTCCAATAACTCAAAAGTATTGTGAAGTCCCAAAGCACACCAAACGCATTGTTAAATGAAAAAAGAATCCAAAGACAGGATCTGCTGTTGTAACAATTTTATTTTCAAGATAATAGGATTACAGCTGTTCCAGCAGCTGGGCAAAGCTACTTGCAAAGTCATTAAATATTTTCAGATGTGAACAATTGTTTCCACTAACAAAGCTACATTCAATTATATCTTTACAAGTATACTTTAAAATAATTGCTGTGCATCACGTGGTTTGTTCTCCACCTGTCGGTTGGTACCCCCCCCCCCCCCACCCTCTGTTTTGTGATTCAGGCGAGCCTCAAACAGCGGCCTTGTTTAATGGCATGACGCCCGCAGCTGACCTGTCTCCAGAGTCAGCAGGCTGTTGATCCGTTGCCGGTCTAGTTCACTGCTCCATTCTGTCGACCTCCCACTGCGGGTTGGGCCCCTTTCCATTAAGTTAATGATACTCACGTTTAAAAGTCACTCTGTGTAAAGATGAAAGGAAGTCATTATCAGGGCCACTAGCTCCCTTCTTGTTCGTCCAAGATTCGCCTCCTAAACACTACGTAAGAATGACAAAGTCCCGGTGTGATGTAAATCTGTCACAGTGTTCTCTTTTAAACAACATGTATCAGAAATGATCCGGTTTGCAAAACACAGTAGAAATACAAGGCAGAACTTTGCATCTTGGAGGTTCAGGTTATGGGGAGCTCTAGGTTACAGGTTGTTTGCTCCTGTAGAAGAGAAATACTGAAAGACTTTAGACAGGACAGGTTGTTCAGGGCTGCCAACTTTTTGAGTTAGTTGGGAGTGAGATTCGGTCGCCTATCGGTGAAGTCGGTGCATTTTATGAGTTGGCCTTCTTTGACATTATCGCAGAGGGTCGGGGTCATCAATCCTCAACCCCCAGTTCAGGAGCTAAATTCTCACATTTTAAAGCAAATGTCGACGCAAAGTCCAGTCAATGATCATGGTCAAACATGAATACCTATGGTTGATCAGCATACTTGCCAGCCTCCAGACATCATAGTCTAACTGTTGCTGACAATGAAGATGAAAGGAGACGTGGGAAGAGACAGTTTGATGCTTTATGGTGCTTTTCCATGATTTCTATGACAATTTCTATTTGATAATATGGATTCCTGAGATGGCACAAGCTGTTAAAGCTGCATGAACCGAAACTTTAATTAGTTTGGTGATGTGTATATTTTAGTTTATTATTGTGACAGCAACTTTATTCTACAACATGATAATGCTGATTTCACAACTTTCTGTCTGTCATGACAGTTCGTAGTACTATACTGAAGGCCTTTCCTTTACAAACTTCATATGCACTCTTGAAGTGGACTTGGACTTGGAGTGATGCCCAATGTGGAGCCACAGTTGACTCTTTGCTAAGACTCTCTCAAGCTTTCATGGAGAGCGCACTGTCACTGTCACTTTTGAGAAAACAAAAATAAAGCGATTTCAGAGAGAAGCAGAGAAAACGGTTGAAAATGTGCATTTGAAGGATATATATCCAGGATGTCAAACTGATTCGGCAGTGAAAACTGAAACTTGAAAAGATCAAGATAGAAGCCAAAGCCTGCAGGTCACAGTGTAAAAGTGAACCACCACATCACCTGGCCATTAAACAGAGATGGAAGACCATGAAATTAAGGTTCATGCAAAGCTGGCAGGTCTTTATTCACTGTTACGATCGTTAAAAAGCAAAGCAGTATGTGTAGACATTCGGTAGCTTTTGAGTTATTCTACACAGTTCTTTCTGTAAGCGGATGTGTTGGAGACTGACACATTGAAGCCCCAAAGCTCATTTAAAACGTAATAATTTATTCACATTCAACATAAACATGATTTCAGAACTGTGTGTGTGTGTGTGTGTGTGTGTGTGTGTACACAACCAACTAAGAAACATTAGTTTGAGCTCTTCTCCCTTTACCGCAATCTCCTCAATGTTCTTGAGCTCGGCTAACTTTTCCTTGCTGCGGCTCCTCAGGGCGTTGGACTTTGTTATAAGCTTGGCCATCCGACCGCCAGCCTTGCCCTCGGCTTCTTCCGCAAACCTGTCTGGCCAGACCTTCAGAAACCTCTTGGATGGTTTTTCCTTTTTCTTTTTTAGGTCCTCCAGGAGATCCCCCTGCAGCCTCTCTCTTCTGGCCCTGCGCATCAGACTCCAGCTTCCTCCTCTCCTGAGGTGGACGCGGTGCCTGGACCAGGCTGATGCCACAGAAGTCAGGAGCTCTTTTGTGAGGAGGAACTTTAGTAACCTCCCCCCGGTGTAGAATGACAAAATCACACACAAGCTTGTGTGTCTTCCTGCATGTTGCAAGCCTCCACATCCTTGTTTACAGAAAAGCCTCTCGCCACAAAGGCCGGTCCATGGGACAAAATGGCACAAAGCCCAAAGCTCCGGATCGGGCTTTTCTGAGGAAACCACACAAGAAGATGTCCAGCCTCTTTTGATTGGATGGGAAGGAGAGGAACTCTGCTCCCACGGGACGGGAGAGCCTCAAATTGTTGGGGAATGACATCAACTAAGAAAATAAAAAGTGTTATATAAAATATATTGATAAATCATTACTTTATATCAACAACTTATAGTGGTTATAATGGTGTACACTGTTAAAACCTCTTCCAATACAACAGGAGAGAGATCCACTCTGATAAATATGATTCTGATTAGAAACAGTTCCAGTGAAAATGGAGAAACTTGTCGAAAAAGCACGACAATTGATTATGTGAAGTATTCATGTCTGCGATTGGCTCGTTAATAATTGCTTGACAGAAACACACTGCCCGTGTTTACAGCCTTACGCTCAACAATTCAATCTCCAGAATATTTCTGATTGACTACTTTAAAAAAATACCTTATTCTAGAACTATTCCTACCAGCAGAAACACCTCCTGCCAGATGTTTGCCTCTTGCAGCTGTCTGGGTCTCTGAACAAAACAAAAGGAGGTTTGGTTCCTCACACAGAATCCTTATATTGGTGAAGTGATGGCCGGACAGCGAGAGCCCTCTCTACGGGAGCGTATCTGTTGGGCAACCAGCCATTCCGAGATTACCAAACACATACTTATTTTAACCAAAACCATGATCTTTAGCCTCAACAGAAGTGACACCAAGGGGTCCTGACCAAGCGTCCGTATGTGGCTAGTTGGGAATGAGAATGGGTTGGGGAAACATAGGACCCTTTGTTCCCATGATGAATGACCCAGAGCGACGCCCTCTCTACCACAGGTGTATTCTCGATCCACCGGTGGCCACAGGCCGATAAAGGGATGGCGTCGGATCTGGTGACAGCACTGTAATCCTCCTTGCCTTTATGATGTGGAACAGTGGGTTCACAGCTTTTTCTAAAGTTTCTCCAGCTGCCACATGGAGAAGACACTTTTAGTCCACAGATACACACGGCAACAGGCAGAGCATCACCCATGAAATTTACATTGGGCCCATTATCAAGACGCTATTAAGCTCCTGAAGTATAGTTGGTCCACACACTCCTGAGGAAAATTAAAAATACAACCACCTCTCTTTTTCTGGGTCAAGTTTGTTAATAAGAAGTTGATGAGTAGGGCTACATTATTGTTAACTTTCTTTAGTTAAGGGCAACGCGACCTGACATAAATACGAGAAATGACCATGACCTCATTACAGCGTGTTACGTGGTGGAGGCATCTGTGGCTTTATACTTTTCTGACTTCTCATACGACTCTCTTTCATATCAAATCGATCCACATTTGAGCGGCCGTCAAATTTGTTATTTTCAACTGGAGTCTCACGGTCGATGTGAAACAGTTGGCAGCCCTGGTTGTAGAGGGAAGGATGTGCTCACTGTGCTGGGAATCCAGGATGTCATGCCTCACATGACTGTAGTTCTCACCGTGAACCTGTAATGTCCTGGTTTCAAAACTGACCTTGAATCACTCACTGTAAATTATCCAAAAGAACAGAAATGGCTCTTTGAAAAAGTAAAAGATAAACTTGGCCCTTGGGGCATGTTGGTTGCTCAGTTGCAGCCTTGGCCCTTTATCACACATACGTCTTACTCTTCTCCTCTTGCTGTCAAATTTAGCAGAAGTGCCAAAATAACAGTCTTTAGATGAAATGTGCTGCCTCGACGACATTTTTTTTTGCTGATAATGAAAAACAGCTTGGGGCCACACGCTTTGTTTCTGTAAGGACTAGTAGGAGTAGCTGCCACTGTCAGCAAACAGTACTAATGTCCAACTCTTGACATCAACTTTATCTGCATTGTGGTTATTGTTGCTGTAATCAACTGTAACTGTAAAAGTTAAACGTTTTCTCAAGCAGCTTGTTCCCCCCCCCCCCACACACATACACACACACACACACGGGTGGGTTTTTTTCTACACGCACTGGCGACTGCTGTTCGTATCCCCATTCCTACCAAATACTAACCATACAGGTGGCTGATCATTTGTAGCAGTTTGGGAGGCTTCGACAAATAATGTCGACCTGCTGATTGAGGCAAGTCAGACATGGGCTAATCATTTAGCTTCAAGGACTTGTTGGGGCTGAAACCACTTGATATGAACTAAGAGTTTATAAAGTCTGCACACTAGCCGTCAAGGCCACCTCAGTGTACACTATATTATTTTTCACCCTGCCTGAGTGTATTTCAGGAAATGCAGCCGTTCCTGTGTAAACATGACTTAACTGCAGGGTAATGTCATCACCTCATTATACTCGTGGTCACTGAGGATCCCCATCTTGAACTGACAAAGCAGTAATCTCTCCTGTTTCTTGCGCAGCCCCCTCTGAAGTGATGGAGATCCGGCAGCAGAACACCAGCCAGAACAGCGTGATCCTGCTGTGGCACGAACCCGACCAGCCCAACGGAGTCATCCTGGAGTACGACATCAAATACTACGAGAAGGTACCGGAACCAGCTGCAGCATCCGCACCGCTCCAGACCTGCACTGTTTTTAGGGTTGCTTGTTTTCCAATATTTATTCAGGCAGCTTATGAGAGGGGGAAAAGTGACACCGTCTCTGCGATACCTGGAGAACATAAGCTCATTGTCTTCAAAGGACTGCGACTAAACTGAGCCAAGATATTTGTGAATGCGGAGGAGAGTGGTTGGATAAACTCCGGATAACTTAATCCCAATAAAAAAAAAAAAGGTACCGCTGGCAGCTCAGCTAATTGAAAGGAAATGAGGGTCGAGAGAGGAGGATGAGACGGCGAGGATTCCACCTCAGCCAAAGTGACGGTGACAGAAAGCGGCTGACGGGCGCGTAAGCCTCTCGACGGGGCTAATTGCCACGAGTGCGAACATGCACAGGTAGTGTGTGTGTGTGTCTGTGTTTGGGGCGAGCGCGTGGTGATAGGAATCAGCTAATTGCAGCGGGAGCAGCCTGGAAACAGACATTCTCATAGCCAAACAAGCAGGACGGTGCTGGGGGAGTGATGGAGGATTAGCTCGTCTCTTGCGCTGGCGTCTTAATCTGGCCTCGCTCGGGGGGTTGAGACGACCGCGGGGGGGATTTCAAGTGGGCAAGTCAGCAATGTGCTTTCTTAAGGTTTCTATAGGCTGCACTTAAACAGCAATGAGTCACAGCGAGGGTGGCGGCCGCTGCAGCAGCAGCACACTACAGAGGGGGATAATGAAGACAAAAAAATGGCTCTCATTTCTGCACCCGGCACTTCTTCTTAATTAGGCTCTTATCCTTTTCCGAGGACACATGAATGATTCACTTATTCTGCTGTTTGGATGCACCTTGCACCTCCTCATTATTGCTGAACTCGTATTACCTTCAACACTCGTAAAGATGCTGCGGCAGGCAGATGAGAGCAAGGCGAGGATAGCAGTGACGATGACGATGGTTAATGATAAACGTCATTGTTGATCAAGTCTTCACAAGAATAAATGTGTTCCTCGAAAACAAAAATCCCACTTTAATGAATATGTACATAACAAAAAAGAACTTTGCACGGCAGATAGGGGGTATAATCTTGAGAAATTCACATTTGAACATTAGGCATCATAAATTAATTATCTGAAAGGAAATAAATAATCCTCAAAGTACCTGTCATTTTTCAAAAGATGCCTGAGGTAATTACCTGCCAATTACATTTGAGTGGCAGACAAGGTTGCATTCATTTACACAACGGCAAACAGTTTAGAAAATCTAGTGAAAGACCCCAAACAGGGGGGGGGGGCAGTGTATAAATTAAGCTGTTAATGAGCGGCAAATCCAGCATGATTTGACCATTTGGTCAAATTCTTTTTGTTTTTCAAAGAAAAACTCCTGAGACTGCCGTTGTTTGAATAAATTCCGTTAAATCATTTGGACTGATGGCATTGCTTTAAGTGGTGTTTGACCAATGCCGCATTAAAGTACCATGGACCCCCCCCCCCCCCCCCAAAAAAAAGGATTTGGGAATGTGGTAAAAAACTAGTGCGGTGCTCGTTCCGAGCGTGTGGCCGTTCCAAGCGAGCCGACGGCTTGGACCCTGGGACTGCTGCTTGCAGCGCTGTCGAGAACCGTTCGTCGCTCGCTGACTGCGTGGGAAGTGAAAAAAGAGTTTATTTTATTCGTGTTGAGCGTGTCAAATTCGACACTGCACTCCCTTGAGCACCTAGCAACACACCTGCCAAGTGTGAAGTAGATCAGATGAACGGTTCTCGAGATAAACGATGGACACACAGACAGAGACTCCTTGACTTATAGTTAGATGCTATTTATGTGACATCAAAATATCCATGTTTCCCCAGCTGATCGTTTGTTCCTTAATAAAATAAAATGTACGTTGAGGAATCCACTACTATAGCCTCAAAAATTTGTAAATAAGTATTTGCAGCAGCTCTAAAGCTGCTATAAATGCAGCCAAGTCCTGTGGTTTATTTAATCCAAGAACTGATGCATAAATGCAAAACCATTTTACAGACGCACAAGGAATACTTTCCATGCTTTTCTTTAAATTGAGCTAGTAGTGGTGTGAAATTGTTTATGGATAGAGTAGTGAGAGGGGATGTCTGTTTTTTTTTTTGCTATTCTGGAGAATCAAATGATTGACAGATGAGGATTCGTGAGAAGGGGGCGGCCTTGTCTGAAGGGTGGGGGGTGACGGAGAGATGACACTACTAGATGTATTCAAGGAAGGAAACAAAAAAAGTTGAATTCATGGTTAAAGAAACAACTAAATTTATTTTAACAATCGGAGGGGTTGTGTTCAGTTCATTGATACCCAGTGTAACTACTGCAATAAATATTACATTATATTAAGAAGTAATAGAAAAACTGCAGTAAAACTGGAAACTCCTTGTATTTTTCCCCTGATTCCCCCCGAAAATGTGTTATTTCAGGTTTAAGTGTAACCAGCAGTAAAGTCGGTGACATCAGATGCATTGAGGTCATGGTTTGGGCTGTGAAGTGTTTAGTCTAGCACATACCCTGCCCAACATGCTAAGATCCCCAAAGCTGACCATTTAAACGTGGCCGTTTCTGTTACAGGACAATGAAGCACACAGTTACTCCACTCTGAAGTCTAAAAATACCAGCGCCCGGGTATCGGGGCTGAAGCCGGGCACCAAGTACATCTTCCAGGTCCGAGCCAGAACGTCGGCGGGTTGCGGAGACTTCAGCCAGAATGTGGAGATTCAGACTGGGAAAGCAGGTGTGTGTGTGTGTGTGTTTGTATATCATGGTCTATAAGAAACAGAAATACATTGTGGCACAGAACCTGCTGCCTGCCCTGAGCCACGGGGACCCTATAGCGGTCGTATGCTGTTTAATACAGTTGAAAAAGTGTTAAAAGACTTCCCAAACCAGACTGCACAGCATGGTCCTGGGCTAAAGTGTCAGCGAGGCTGATAGCCGCCCCCGTCCATCCCTCGTTTCTATTGATCTGAGCTTTGTTAGAGGGTCACCGCTGTCAGAAAAACTGCAGCCTATCCCAGTGCTGGGGGGGGGGGGGCTAGAAGTCTTCATGAGTCTGTCCACCTGAGGCCAGTACAACACTGAAAGTTAGGACTCACTGGAAAAACCTTTATTGGAACATTTTTCTTTCCTAATAGGGGATTTGGCAGAGAACCTGCGGAGCAGACTTCAGGTCTGCAAAGCTAAAGCTCCTGCCTGGTCGGAGTCCCAGTGCTGTTTCACTGACTAATAGTGTCCCTTCATTCTGCTGCTCACTGGACCCAGACTCTGCTCCTCTATACATGCTGAGTAATCAATAAGTCCTAAAGTTTATGAAAACCAGATTAGCCTTTTTTTCGTTGTGTCCGTTCCGTGTAGTTCAGTCTTACCCAACGTTGAAGCTTTAATGGTAACCATGTTTATCTCAAGGCTCTAGGGATGGCAAAGTCTTTGATCCTGACTGAAATATCTCTTTACATGGATTGCCGTGGAATTTTGCATGTTCATGGTCCTCAGAGGATGAAACCTACCGTGACCTTTTACCTTTGCTCTAGCGCCAACAGCAAAAAGCTGAAGCTTTCACTTGTATCTACATCTCCTAAAGCATCACTGTACCTCACTGTGGTACAGCCTTCACAGAGCTGCCAGTGTGTCGTCCCTGCTGTAGCACACACAGTTGAAATGATTAGCAAAGAAATGTATCCACGACACACTTAATTATGATTAGGGCTTGTTATTACACGAAATGGTGAATAAAAAAGTGCCACCGAAATCACAAATGCAATAGCTTATTCATGACTCACAAAATGTATTAGTTTACGTACTCGACAGTCTTATTAAATTCTAGCATAATTAGATTTTATGTCATTTGAAAGATACATTATTTTTACCTCTTACTTTATGTGCAGTTATCATACTATCAGGTCTATTCAATCTTTCAAAGTAGATGAACATTAGCTGAATATTCCCTCCATATGATGCCATGCACAAAGTTTCAAAAATGCAAACAGGAGGTAATTACAAAATGTTGAGCTCTTTAATGAAGCTACAAATTCCTGTTTATCTTGTTTGACCACGAACTCTCTACCTGCCCGCCTGTGTTTGCCGCCGTGTGTGTGTGTGTCAGTGTAAACCGCAAACTCGACTAACGCGGAGCGTTGTGTTTGCGTGTGTGTGTTTCCAGCTCCTCTGCGCTACAACACCATGACCATCATCTGGATCTGCATGGCCCTGGTGTCCGGCCTGGTCACCTTTCTGGCCATCTTCATCTGCAGGAAACGGCAAGGCTACACTTTACCACACTACCCATCGCTGCTGTGTGTGGAACACTTTCTTACGCTACTCTACCGTATCTCTCTTTGTGTAAATGTTGCTTGTGATCAGAAGCCCTGTGTGCACTGTGTTTCTCCCTCCTGTGGTATTGCCTGCAAAGTAAAAATTTTAAAAAGTGAGGTTGTAATCTGAGTGAAGAGTTATTCCATCCAAAAGGGGATGAATCTCATTTAAGCCTGCTTTTGAGAAGCTAAAACACCTTTAGTCTCCTTTGCCATGTTGGAATGTTCATTTTCTTTAGCTTCTCTCATCTCCTCAACCCTCCCTGTCCTCTCACCGCCTTGTTTAGCTAATTTCCTAAATCATAATTTCCACCTCGTAGTGCATTTAATTATGTTGATTCATGTCCAGTAGCTTGCAAGCCAAACGTCCCCACTGATCCTGTCAACCCCACCCTTCCTCCCTTTTTTTTGATGTTTTCAACTTACATCTCTGGAATGCTGCATCGAATAATTAATTCCAATGCACTTAATTAATTCGTGTTTCACTGCTTATTAAGTTTTTCATTTCCATTCTGTTAGAGAGGGGAAGAATATGTCGGAGGATTTAAATGTGTAATCCAGGCAAAATCATGTTGTCCAATGTAATTAAGATGCTGGTTCAGAAAAGGAAAGCTTCACCGATGGTGGAGTTTAAAATGCTCATTTTTAATGAATACGCAAACAATGATGTTAAACTGATGAGAAAAAAAACAAAAACTACGCATGGCAGGAACCACCAGGATCAGTTTTATGGTCCATAGCTCCAAAAAAACACGCTATCCCCGTAGAAGCACACGGCTAATTATTATGCAGAAGGACCTCATCAGACCTCTGTACAGACTGAAGAAAAGTCCTGCCGTGTGTTCCGTAAGCTCCGTTAGCTATATTAGCTTGTTAGCTGTTAGCTCTGTTAACCAAAATAGGCTTGATATACAGTCATAAATGAGCACAAAACGTGTTAGGCTGATGGATCCGGCAGTTTGCGATATTAGCCGTGGATAGATGGACAGACACAGGGATATGCACACACACACACACACACACGGCCATTCACATAACCTCCTGGTGGAGATAATGATTGAAGTATAAGTAAGGAGATGAGAGGCGATAACAATGGTTTCTGCCACAGAGTGAGATCCAAACAGTTTAAAGAAACCTACACCAGCGCTCACACATGAAGGGACAGGATACAAACATAGTGAATTAAACCCTCAATGTGTGTGTTGTCACCAACCACCATGACTCAAGAAAGCGCCCAACAGCAAAGACATGGCCAACAGTGCTTGGAATTTGAAGCACACAAAAAAAGCCGTTTTTACGCCACTCCCCTACATAAGTGAAATTTAAACTTTATGTTTTAAGAAAAACATGAATAAGACAAACCTATGTAGTGATGCTACATATAAAAAGTGTTAGTCACCTCTTTCAACGCAAAGTTAAAAATAGTATTTCTGTAGCGTGTGGCTTCCCCAACACCGCCCGTATGTGTGATCGATGCATTAAATCTCCTAAATGCCCTCCTGAGATGTGTCCACTGTTCCTTCATTGCATTAATATATGATGTTAATCATTTTAACTTGAACTAAACATGGAAGCATACCCATAGAAACAGGTCTGTTAATATGAAAGGGAACCTCATAATGGAAATAATTAGGCTCGGTTCCACCTTGTTGCCGGTGGAAACCCTAATTAACAGGGAGAACAGGTTGACATATTGCTCCTTATGAATAACTAAGTTTCACTAAGTGATGAATAGCTCTGTTAAAGTTAATAATTCATTATGAACAACTATTGATTTTTTCATTTTGAGCCGAGTTTGATACATTTTGGATAAATGTTTCACTATTGTCCTGTATTCATCCCACTGTGTGTGTGTGTGTGTGTGTGTGTGTGTGTGTGTGTGTGTGTGTGTGTGTGTGTGTGTGTGTGTGTGTGTGTGTGTGTGTGTGTGTGTGTGTGTGTGTGTGTGTGTGTGTGTGTGTGTGTGTGTGTGTGTGTGTGTGTGTGTGTGTGTGTGTGTGTGTGTGTGTGGTTTGTATAGACACTGTGGCTACAGCAAAGCCTTCCAGGACTCTGATGAGGAGAAGATGCATTACCAGAACGGTCACGGTATGTTTGGCCCCACTCCTTAATTATAACCATTAAGCACACGTATTGATTAGACTGCATGTAATAAAGTTCATCATCCGAGCAAACAATTTTTCATCACGTGCCAACTGATCACAGGAGCACCCGCTGTTTATTATCTCTCTCTCTGCTGCTTCTTTCTGTGAGCCAGTTCTTCTCTTTCATCAAGTCTTCCCTCGCACACACCAGCGACGAGGGGCTGAGTCGCCGCTCTCGTTCTCCGATATGTGACCGAATGCTAATGTTGTTTATCTTAGTGTCATTCCCCGACGCAAGGTTCTACATCGACCCGCACACGTACGAGGATCCCTGCCACGCGGTCCACGAGTTTGCCCGAGAGATTGAAGCTTCCAGGATCAAAATAGAGAAAATCATTGGCTCAGGTAAAAAAAAAAAAATATGTGAAACTTGTGCACGCACACACACACGCGCGCGCACACACAGAGTGAGAATCATTGGCCGGGGCTAACTTAAAATCATTGGCCAGTGTAAAGGGTGTGCAGCAGAGAGGAGGATGGCAGAGCGGAATCAGAGCGTTGCGTGGGGCTGTCAGTCAGAGCCCCTCAGACGGGCAGGGAATACTAACACTGTGTCGGCTCCACAATACACTGTGCTGCTGGATGTAACTCCTGCAGACATGAAGAGAAGTGTAGATTTGAGGAAGACAAATAAGCCATCCCACTTTAAAAGTTCTTCTGAGATAAGAATTAATGAGAAAGAGGCTGATGGAGGATTAGCTTACTTCTACTTTTGCACATATGGATTTCTCTTATCTAACGCAGCAAATTAACTTAAGACACATTTACAATTATTTCTTATATGTTACATGTGACGGGGGGGGGGGGGGGGGGGAGTGCACAGTGCATGTTGAATGCAGTAGAATAGAATTGAACGAGTGGATTCATGCTAAATTGACTCTTTTCTTGTGTTTGTGTTAAGGGGAGTTTGGGGAGGTGTGCTATGGACGCATGAGACTCCCGGGGAAGCGAGACATCCCAGTGGCCCTGAAGACCCTGAAGGCGGGATACACGGAGAAGCAGAAGCGGGACTTCCTGGCGGAGGCGTCCATCATGGCCCAGTTCGACCACCCCAACGTCATTCGCCTGGAGGGAGTGGTAACCCAGAGTACGCTACCGCTACATCTATATATTAGTGTTAATAAAGTTGTTTTCACGATTACTGACGATGATTTAAGAGTTATGACTGTTAAAGAGCATGATAAATAACAGTGAACGTACATTTTTAGGCTACATAGGCTTCACCAAGCCTCATCTACTGTGTGTCGTGTAGACAACTCGCAAAGCTTTCACAACTTGCTCCCTCAGTTAGAAGTCTTCCTTTGACTTATAATTTGGCTGTCCAGGAAGTAAGCCCATAGTTATTGTGAAGTGGACTTGGGCTGCTAGGTGAAAGTTATGCGTTTGAGCCTGTTGCGTCTCATACAGACGATAAAAGGATGCCTTGTGCGTCGAGGTCCATACAAAGCGTCGCTAATTGAGGACCTGGGAATGAGACCGGGCTGGTTTAGCGTAAGATGGAGTCCTGAAGGTTCCTGTTTGTTCCCTCAGGCAAACCGGCGATGATCATCACAGAGTACATGGAGAACGGCTCTCTGGACTCCTTCCTCAGGGTTGGTATTGAAGCAGTAAAGGTTTCTGTTTACTTTTCATTTTGACTCGGTGTAAAGTGATTCTCCTGTTCTCTGTTATTGAGTAAGTGGCGATCTTTTCCTTCACTGTTTAGCTATACAAGCTATAACTGCTCATCCTCCGGTGAAAACAATGTATTACGACTTCTTAGCAACCTTTACAAAGCTCTAATTCAAGCTTAGCGAATTCGTTTCCAACGGATTTCGGGAAGGTTTTATTGGTGTTGGATAATTCTTCTCAACACACCAAGGAGAACGTACTCGGTAGATACATGGTTTTCACAGGAGAGCAACATCACTTCACATCACTTGCTATTTATCAGAGAATCATTGTTGCCAGACACCAGTGGTTTAGAGCAGCAAATGTGAAAGTTTTCTCTTCAACGAGATACAAGTTGATTTAACACTGTGTCACATCGACAATGTCAAACAGCTCCAGCATTTGCTTATATGAAGATACTGTGGATTATTACTTAAAAAGCAAATCCCTGTCATGTTTTCTTCTCTTATCTGTACTCTCCTCTCTATCTTGATTAAAATCTCTTCTATTATCACTCTCCTCATCTGTTCTGCTGCTCTACCTTCACTTCTTTTTTTGTGATCTGCCATTAAAACTCTCTCTCCCTACCACCTTCCCCCCAATCTTTCTCTTTTTCTCTTCCCCCTACCCGTAGAGGCACGATGGCCAGTTCACCGTCATCCAGCTGGTGGGTTTGCTGCGCGGCATCGCGGCAGGTATGACCTACCTGTCTGACCTGGGCTACATCCACAGAGACCTGGCTGCCCGCAACATCTTGGTCAACAGCAACCTGGTGTGTAAGGTGTCTGACTTCGGCCTGTCCCGGGTGCTGGAGGACGACCCCGACGCTGCATACACCACCAGTGTGAGTTTTCACATTGAGGCAAGCATTGATGCAATGCACACACACACTCACACAGCTCTTTAAAGGAGGCGGCGAGCATGTGTTATGGGTATGAAAAACATACATCAACTATTCCACTTAGGTCGTATCAACGTTATATGTCAAAATTGCAGTTACATGTAAACTTGCATAAGAACACACAATGAGTTCCATGCAGCGAGGAAGATTTTTACAGATTCCTAAGGGGTGCTCCAGCAATTTTGTAATGCACTTCCATTGGGGGGACTACCAAGAGACATTGAAAATGGTTTAAAAAAATTAAAGCAGCAGAGCCTGATATATCAGGACGGGTGAAATCTCCAAAAACCCTGGAATCCTACATTTCCCATTTACAACCTATAGCAACCAATAGAACGCCCATCTGACTTTTTTCTCTCCAGATAAAAATTATAATACGTATAACAAGTGGACGTAGTCGTCGTAGTTTGGCATTTGGGCCGTCACCATCTTGGATTTTGGTAGTCTTGTCTTTTTTCTTGGTAACCAGCTAGCAAAAGTGAACATCTTTTGACAGCGGGGGAGTGACATTGAGATGCCGTATAAGGCTCTTGTAGAGGCAGCGACCTGTCAATCACAGTAAGCCCGCCCTAAAGCATACTCCTCTTTATGGTCTATTTGACTCTAAATGGACCATAATTTACTAAATGAACATCATGCTGTATTGAAGAAGACTTGAAACTAGAGACTGAGACCATAAACTCATGTTTACAATGTTTACTGGGGTAAAAAATCAAGAGAGAAGTAGAGTCATTTTCTCATAGACTTCTATACAACCAGAGGAGTCGCCCCCTGATGGTCAGTAGAGAGAATGCAAGTTTAAGACACTTCCACATAGGCTTCACCCAGCAGAACCGGATTATGCTGGGCTCTGGTAATCCCAAGCAAAAAAACATATAACCCTGATGATGTCATTCATTTTTAGTAACATGTAATTTCGTGTTCATGACGTGTTCATGACTTAAGAGCATGCTCCACCATGTTCTTAATTTCCAGCTGTTTCACAGATGAAATAAAAAAGAATTAAGGCACTTGGATCAATTATCTTGGCAAAAGTTTAAATGGATCACCGGATTTCTTTTTTTTCTCACTTTCTGCTCAGGGCTTCCGTACATCAGGGTTTTTTACTGAGACAAAGTTCCTTCAGAGCCACAGAGGACATTAATCATCTGAGTAGTGCTCAGCGCTGCCTTTTATGTGTACATTGAGTTCCAACTTTAAAACTGCACGAGGCATACTGGCTGCCTTTAGCAGCAAGTGCTTTATATATTGAACCTCAGACGTAAAAATCCTTAAGATCATGTAAATATAGTGCAATGCCAAAAGATAATGTCCTTACAGCCATCACATATATACATTCATCAGATATACAGTATATCTTCATATTTTGTCAAATTAAATTGACAAGTAAAGATGTTTTTTTACTATATCCTATTTATCATTCGTGAATAACCTTTATTTAAGAGGGCAGTTCCACTGAAATCCGGCCAAGAAAGAAGCATCAAGACGAGAGTTAAAGCTGGAGACAAAAGCTACACAGATACAATCAAGTCCAATGAAACTGAGAGCAAAGTAAAATCATGTCTGTAAGTGCTCCAGCAGAGAGCAGTCCAGTATTAAACCTACAGCCCGGTGAGCACAAGCCTGAACTATAAAATATAAAGAAGCCGAGCTCCTTCCAGTGTCTGATGCTATCAGCTCACAGCAGATGGAAATCAGCATTTGACACATTTGTCTGTTACAGTCTGTTAAAGCACGGCAATCAGATTACAGGAAGCTGGGTGATTACATGCAGCATCACCCAGAGACATGCTGCTTTAGGGGAAAAGGATTGTTAATGAGGATATTACAGACACTATAGCGTCATCTGGAAATGAATGGCTGATTATGGCTGATGATAAACACGGTTCTCGTTACTATCTGGAAGTGAATAAAAAGCTGCCTATTGTATGGAATCTGGCAGCCAAAGTCACTTTGAAGAAGCTGCGAGTGTTGAGGTCTCGAGTGAAGGTTACAGGATTCCCGTCATGTTGCAGGTTTTTATGGTTTAGCAGGACGTCAGGTGTGTGCCTAATGGGCTGCGTTTTGAGAGCAACCTTCAAATGTTTAAAATAACCCACTCGGGAGCGCTTTGTTTGTTTAAGAAGTGACGCGTCCATCCGTCAACCTAATTAAGTGTCACTTTTATATCAAGAGTAAAGTGTAAGTAGTTCACATACTTGCAAACATTTGCAAGTCTATTCTCGTACAGGCCCTGCAGCACATGCGCCCTGTTTAGTCATTTAACCACGGTGTGTCTTCTAACTTTAAACGTTCATGTACATTTACTCACTGGTGTAGGTAAGATTGATTTTAGCTAGTACTTCCCTAATCTCAATCTTTATGCTACTTTTTACCTCAATGTCTCCTCATTTCAGAGGATAACTGCATATTTACTCCAGTATTGGACTGCTATAGATACTTTGTTGTATACTACGTTGTTGATTAAACTACTCAACAGTATACACAGTCGTTAAAATGAGCCGCTTTCACTAACATATAAATGCTGTTTACACATTGAGGGAATAGTAATAAATCGATAATATGCTGCACGTTATAACAATATGAATAAGGCTTTTCTGCATGAGTACTACTACTACTACTGATAAGACTTCTGTACCTTTACTTGTGTAGGGTTATGTTGAGACTGTGGTACTACTAACCCGTGTGCTTCATTAGGGACATGTTTGGCTTTTTAAGTTAACAATCATTTTGGCTGCATGCATGTGGCAAGGGGTTTTTCTTTATTTTTTCTAATTTTGGAGGTTAAGCCCCAGCTCTCATAATAGGTCTATAATAAACTGTGTAGTCAAAATACATTCAGACACCAAAGGACAAAAATGTCCCCATTGAAACCCATTAAAACCTCAATGTTTGATCCCACGCCCATTATAGCATACAATCAAGCATTATATTATATCAGGCTTTGAACCTAGAGCCCTGGCTTCAAAATGTTACTATGTTCTACCAGATGTAGC
Organism: Anarhichas minor; assembly: GCF_050575085.1. Taxonomy (NCBI): domain Eukaryota; kingdom Metazoa; phylum Chordata; class Actinopteri; order Perciformes; family Anarhichadidae; genus Anarhichas; species Anarhichas minor. The sequence goes on along the minus strand of NW_027466469.1, from coordinate 4,728,548 downwards.
CGTGTTCTCATGTTACAAATGACAAATGCATACTATTTTCTTGGTTTCCACTGTTGGAAGCATTGCTGCTGCATTTCTGAGCAAAACATCAAAATCAATGTTGTTGCTAATCATTGAAATATTGTGACTAATAACTTGACTGTGAAAAAAGATTAAGTATACAGAAAATAATTCAATTTTTGTGGGGCTAAAAACAACAGTGGTGTTATAAAAATGATGTTAACATAAATAACATTTTAAGGGTTAAAATTCTGAAACTATTTGAATATTTGGTAGTGATGATCAGGGCTTATGTTTGTTCAATTTATTAATTATTTTTGCAGTTTTAGCAAGGGGACATCTTCTCAGAACATCAGAGCAACTTTTTTTTAAAGGGACGCACAAGCGTTAAACCGTCCATCAAACCAAAATAATGAGCTAAAATGCTCCGTAGAGCTGAGGGCAACTGTGAAGTCGGGTGATCATTTTCTGTGGGTTTGTCACTACGAGCGACCCCTTTCATATTATACAGTCATTTGATCCAGTATGAAAATATGAATTAGGGTAGCTTTAAGATAGGATCCACTGGATTTTCTTGATTAAACAGAGAATATTGTCAACATTTTTTTATTAAATTAGTTTGTGACCACCTCCCCCAGCTGTATTTGAACAGATGTGGGGTCTACCTCCCTGGTAAATGTTGACAATGTCTTTTTCACCGTCCCCACCTGGATTTAAAGGTTAAGGCCAGCATCAATCTGTATTTTCCTTAGTGTCAACAGATCCCAGTGCAAGACCAAAATCACAGTGTGTGACCCTCAGCTCCAAATCCCCTCGAAGACGTAAATCTTTAAAAACAAATAGTTTCTTTCTTTTTTTTTTAAAGGCTCATTCATTTTCATAGACAACTGGGAGCATCAATGTTTAGCAAACTTCACTCAAAACCCCCCCCAAAAAAGAAAAAAGATTGTTGGGGGCTATTTTCATATGAAAATACACATTTGGCGCGTTGCGGAAACATGTCAACCAGTGCAACAATGTGGCTGATTATGTTTTTTTTGGTTTTTGGACAATAATGGAGCTATACCCCATAGAGGACTAAAATATTTGAATTAAATAATAAAATATAGTATAGTATAGTACTTTTAAGTAGGATACATTCTTTGATGGCTTTGGTCTTTTCATGGGATGATGATATGATAAGAAAGAATATAGAATATAGAACATAGCCAAACTAATCCTTTATTCTGCGATCATGAGTTGGATTCTATAACTAAAGAAAGATTGAAAGACCCTGGTCAATCATTTTTATTCTCCCAACAGGGCGGGAAAATTCCAATCCGCTGGACAGCCCCCGAGGCCATCACCTTCAGGAAGTTCTCCTCCTCCAGCGACGTGTGGAGCTACGGCGTGGTCATGTGGGAGGTGACGTCCTACGGAGAGCGACCGTACTGGAACCTCACCAACAGAGACGTGAGCGCTGTTTGTTTCACGAACTAGCCCCCCTCACCTTATTGTCGCAGCATACACTGTACTCTCGTGCCTATTTTTTTGTTCAGGTGATCAAATCCGTGGAGGAGGGCTACAGGCTGCCCGCTCCCATGGGCTGCCCCGGTCCTCTGCACACGCTCATGCTGGACTGCTGGCAGAAGGACCGCAACGAGAGGCCGCGCTTCTGCCAGATAGTCACCGTTCTCGACAAGCTAATCCGCAACCCGGAGAACCTGAAGTCCATGGACACGCTCTGCAGGTGGGTGGGCCGCTGAGTAGATCCACGTGTCACATGCCGAGGAGTCTTTTGATTCAATTTGGCCAGACGGTTTCGCCCGACATTTAATCAAATATTGGTTCGCGTGATTAGCGGATTAAGCCGCAACAATCTAAGCGGGGGGGCTGAGAAGATGATCCGCCGGACAATGTCTGGTGACGGGCTGTTAGGCTGCTAAGTAGCCGTCCTGGTGTGGGAGCCGGGGTAAATCCAATCTCATCCCGCTGCTTTAAAACATGAGCGCGGTGGGATAAAGTTGCAGCCCAAAAGTTTCCCTCAAAGTTCTCCGGCAAATGAAGCCAGGTGGTTCTCCAATAAGCTCACTCCTGATAGACGCGCTGTGAGTAAAAGCCCGGCTGTAATATTGACATCGATCCGCGGCGAATCTGGGAACACGTTTGAGAGGACAGCCGGGCCGAAGACGGACCTGCGTAAATTGCTCAGTTCAGATACCGGGTCCTACGGAGCCAGTGGTGCGTGGCGCTGTGCGTCTGTCAGCGTGAGGTAGAGGAGAAGTGTTCAGGATTCCTGCCTTTATTAATCTACCCAAAGCAGCCATCCTGCAACCACAGCCACCACCTCTTCTCTATCATTTGAACAGCTATTGATTTTCTGCCTCAGCTACCAGCACGTTTCAAAGACCCCCCCCCCCCCCCCCCCCCCCCCCCCTCCTTTTCCCTCCCGGTCGCTCTGCCTCTTCCTCACTTTTTGCCTCTTTTTTCTCATTTTCGGACTCCCTCGAACTAATCTTTTTGTCTTCCCATCAATCTTCCTCTCTCTCTCTCTCTCTCTCTCTCTCTCTCTCTCTCTCTCTCTATGTCCATCCGTCTCTCTTTCTATTTGTGTCCCGCAGTTTAAACAGTCCTCCGCTGATGGAGAGAGCTATCCCCGACTTCAGTAGCTGTAACTCAGTAAACGACTGGCTGGACACCATAAAGATGAGCCGCTACAAGGACCACTTTGCGGCAGGGGGTTACCAAACTCTGGGACACGTCATAAGCATGAACCAAGGGTAAGTGCTGACGGTGATCAGAGGTTGATCAGAGGTGATGGTCTTCTCAGATAATCGGTTCGACCACTGTCATGTTTCTGCATTTTACTTTTGTTAACTGCCACCTCCGCGGTTCGATCATCCATTGAGCTCCAGTCACAAGCAAGATAAACCCTCAGGATCTTAGCTTGTTTCTATTTCAATCAGCCTTCAAGTCTGTCCTTCACAACTACCATCATCTCTCCTTTAATTAGCCAGGGAAATTACTCTGGTCCTCTTGCAGCAAATCGTGCATTGTGTCTAAAATAAAAGCTGATATCCAAATTATTGGAAGAGTCTATCAAATGATACGATCATTTGTGCAGGCCACAAACAAGTGAAGAACTGGTAAAAGGAAGCGATGGAGGGTGAAATATCCTTCCCAGAATCTGAGGTACTGTTCAAATTCACAAAATAACTCTAATCGCTTCTACTCTTTCTTTGATCCGTGTCAAGCTACTGTGAGTGAAGCTCAACAGTTCCTGCAGCTGTTTCACAGTAAAAGGCCTGTTCAGATAAGAGTGCTGTGCTTTGAGCCACTGGAAAGCTTTTCATGCTAAATATCTGTGCAGGAGGGGGGAGTCCAGTGGAGTTGTTTTTGGTGAGCGGTGAACTGAACGTATCCGTTTGAGACTAGTGAACGTGAGCGGTGAAACCCTGCGAGCGGTAACGATGCTCACGCAGTGTTTTAAGGCACCAAAGGATTTACATCACCCGGCATGGCTAGTGCAACCAAAGCAGCAGAGACATCCACCACTTTCTATTCCAGCCCCGCCTCCTAAAGTCAAATTTCCGAGCGAGCGAAATGCAGAAATGCTCCTTCTCGAGGTCCGCTCACAGATTGTACATATATACTGTATATATACTGCTTACTGTTATATGCACAAGTTTTGAGACTAATTAAATCCCATAGCATTCAATTAGCAATAAATTAATACAAACTAGGTTGTTTTAATCTGTGTGAACTGAACTCTTAGGGGCACGGGGGGGGGGGGGGGGGGGGGGGTTGGGGGTATTCAGTTGATTGCAATCTGCAAACTCACCACTAGATGCCACTAAATCCTTCACACTGCTCCTTTAAGTTGATGTTGCTCATTTACACATCCAGCAGTTACAGAGCAACATTATTATCATATCATTATTTTTTATTTGTTGTTCTCTGTCGGCTTTTGAGGTACCAAAAGGCCCTGTGGCGACTACCTGAGAATTCACTTTTTCGTCATGGATCACTACAACTCAGATTTCTGTGTGTGTGTGTGTGTCGTGCAGGGACATCCAGCGGCTCGGGGTGACACTGATGGGCCACCAGAAGAAGATCATGACCAGCGTCCAGCTGATGAGGGCGCAGGTCCTCAACAAGAGTGTGCCGTCCGTGCATGTATAACTCCCAACAGTGAGGTTTCTCTCTGCTAAAAATCTAGAAACCCAGGCTTGTACAAGGCCTAGAGGGACTCCGTGGAATTTAAGATGATCCGATGAACGGGAGAGGAAGATGTGTGGGAACTTTACAAGACTTTTTTCCCCCGAAGAAATTGAAGAACAAAACGAGAAAGGTTTTAACTGTGGAGCGGGTAAAACACATCACTTCTTTGGGACAAGTCCGACCTTTCATTTTTTTATTTTATTTTCCAATCCGAACCCATTGTTTGAGTTTAAACATCTTGTTTATAAATGGAAAGACTGCCTTAATTACCACAAATTATTTTAATTGAATTGCCAGCAGAGAGAAGATAATTTATCAGTCCTGAATTTATCAGAGAAATATGATTTAGTGAACCAGACGATAGTACATGAAGTGATGTAGAGGGTGGGGATGGGGACGAGGGGGCAGGTTTCAAATGTTCTGATGACACTCGCAGTACAAGCTTGAGGAGACTTGAGGCCCAGAATGAGGCTGGAGACCGAGAGAAGTGGAGAAAAAGTGAGATAGGGCTCACCCAAGTTGCCAGATCGTCTCCATCAGCGGAGAAGACCTATTTCACCCCAGGCTATTAATACCAACCAGAGGCACATTTCTCCGCCCCAGAGCACCTCGTGCGCCGCGTGTGAAGCTGCGCGGCGCACAACTGCTGTACTCGGAAGATGTGTGTGTGATTCAGTTACAGTGCACTTTATTCTACAACCCCTCTGTGTTGTGGAGGCTTTGCAGTTGTGTCACAAAACTTCTCAACTGGAGTCACGATGTACACATTGAAAAATAGTACGTAAATAAAGACTACTAGAGTATAAAAGAAGAGAAAGAGATATTTAACATTAGTTTGTGTAGTAGGTTGCGCGCTCATGAGATTTCCTTTCCAACTTTCTTCACCGTGACAGAAAGGAACATATATTTAAATTAGATGGCAATATGTTTAGATACAAAATAACTTCAAATACCATGAAAAATGCTGCATCTGATGCATTTTCAGTATATTTGGGGATTTCTTTTGATACCTCTTATTTCAAATGTAATCATATTAAAAATGCATTTCAAATCAGGTTTAAATGTATCGCAAATATTTTGTTTTGTTTTGTTAAATGCATTTCAAGAATAGCAAATCTATTTCAGTTTTCAGTTTGACAGTTTATTCTTGACCTTGGGAATAGTAGTTTGACAAATTAATCTTCTTACGGGATTCAGAGCATTAATTTAGCAGCAAAACGACACAAAGTGGAGAAATGTCCACCGGAGGATGAAGTCGCTCTCCCTCTGTGTGAGTGTTGCTATTCCAGCTTTTCCTTGCTTTGTCTACATAACCGGATCGGCCCACGTGCCTTTTGAAGTGCATGTGATTCTCTGTTGTGTCACACTGGCTAGCTAATGGCTGCCACTCTGCTTCACCCATCACGTAAACACCGTTAGCTCCGTCAGCACTGTAGCCGTTGTTTGTGCTGTTGGATTTGTTAGCACTGTTAGCTTCTAGCCACCCACTCAGCCGTGTCCATGTTGAGAGACGTTTCGAGGCAATAGACGTGCTCTGAATTACGAATTTAGAATTACGAACTAAAGGTTCACTTACTACCACTTAGCATATATGACTACTGGCCGTCATGTGACCAAAGTTTCACACAAACAGCATATTTCAGTGTGCTAATGAAAACTGAGAAGCAGCTAGTAGGTGGACCCTCAGTTAAGATTAGTTTGTCAAACTCTTTCAATCCTATTCTTGATCTAGTTCAGATATATTTGAAACTACTAAAATATATATATTTCAAATGTTGTAAAGTCTATTTCAAATAAATCTTTAATATATTACATTATATACTTCTCAAGGCATGTCAGTGCACATGCTTTTTTTCCATTACCTTTTAGATACAGAAACACGTCTTCATTGAGCTTAAAGGCATTTTTGAAATGCATTTGGAAGATCCCATATATTGAAAATGTATTTTAAATGTATGATAGTCAAAGCTAACATCAATTAGTTGTATTTTGAACAGCAGCTGGTATTAACCATGGATGTATAAAGAGAACTGGATACAGCTTTTTAGGCGGGACCCCGTTCATTCCTATGAAAGTTGCACTCTGGGGCATGAAGCAAATAAAGTAACATATATTAAATATATATATATATATATTAACAAGTTAAATCTGGGTATTAAACTACCCGGATCTTCTGCATCCATGGAGCCCATAATGCCAAGCTCACTACCTACAACCCCGCCTTGCTCACATGTTTTTTGACACGAGACAGTTTGCGTGCTCGTAGCAGGACCACCATCACAATCCGGATCAGAAGAATAACCCATATCAAAACTTGTGCCCATGGATGTATAATAAGAGCTTGTGCTCTGTGCCTTTGCCCCGCGTGTTGGCAATACTACCTTAAATTCTGTTTATGTTGTGCTCCCAGTGCCATTAGTAGCCTACTAGCCAATAGCCGGTTGTTTAGAATAGAGATGTTAATACATCCACATTCCAGGCTTTACGACATACAGCCAATGGATGTATTATAAAATAATAAAAGTGACAAATTACAGCCAATATATTCACTATTACAGCCTCATACAGCTCGCATGAAGTCGATGAACCGGGTATGTCATATGAGCGTGCAGGTTGGCACAGTCCCGTGGGTCTGATGCGCGTTCATAATGCCAAAGGAAGGAACTGTATATTTGGCTATCAGTGCATTTTACAACTTTTAGGACCTAATGATTTAAATAAGGGCTATTACAGTGTTTGCACTGGAAAATTTAAATTTACAGACGTCTCTTCCCCAATGAAATTCTATGGGGAAAAAGTGACGGACACGGAAGTTGTAATTACACGGTTTGGCCATTATGTCCATTTTGTTTCAAAGTATCTCTTCCTGTATCTCTTTATACGTCTGTGGTATTAATGCTAACTGGCCACTAGATGCTAACTCGAGCTTCTACTTCATTATCGGGTGTGTCAGCTAGCTGTACAACAGGAGGAGCACTAATACGTTTAGCACATGTTTTATGTTATTTAACCGCTGCTAGAATATAACATCCGTCAGATGTGTTTGTGAAAGAATCATCAGTAGAAGAAGGCAGGGCAAAATATCCGTCGGCTGAATTCGGTTTCAGTGCTAAACATGCTAACGTAGCCACTAAGCACCTAATGTTGGCTTAGTCAGTCGAATTTGACTGAAATTCATGAATTTCTGTCAAAATCTATTCTTAAGTGCTGTACAGCAGTTTTATATTTCCTTAAAATTTCCCTTAAAAATGCTAATCATTGAAATTCTTTAAATATTAACCCAACATAAGTATATGATAAATCTTTTTAGCTTTCAACCAAAATTAGACACGCATTAGGGCGGATAGTCCACTATACCCCAAGTTGTCGTTTGAAAGTATCCGGAGTCACATTTAGCTGGGAGGCGTGCTGCACCTGGAGGCGCTCTCGTCTTGGCATTTGAAATGAATTACATGGCACAGAAACGTGTCTTAATTCAGTGGGTATTTCGGGAGCAACGTCAGCACTAATACCATTCAGTGCAATAATTCTTTACCCCAGAGGACACTTTTTTTTTTGTATGAATGATGGGGATATAGTACACATAAGCTACACAGACTGTAAAATAAAGTGTTACTTCTGATTAAATGTGATCACGCTGTTATGCCTCAGTGTTGATGAAAAGGTGATGAAGAACATGTAAGCAGAATGTTTTTATCTAAACGCTCTCAAGAGTACATAATCATCCCAGATTTATACCCCCGCACCATCAAAAGAATGTCTTTTTTTCTTGTGCACCGCCGTAGGTTTCCCTCTAGATCAGCGGTTCCCAAACTTTTTAGGCCACGCACCCCCTTCTACATCCCGACCGGGTTCACGCACCCCCAATCCCCCACACCTTAAAAAAAAAAAGCAACAGAGCCTATTTATAGCCGCATAAAAATCGGACCAATGAGAGAACAGTTTGCTCGCGCGTGCCGTTTGTTTACAAGATTTAGTCCGCTGTTAAATGTTGCAGTGTGAACACAAACCGAACAAAGGGGCAACTGCAACATTGTATCATATTAATCCCTGAATCGGAACAAAGCAAACGAACTACAGGTGTGAAAACGCCCTGAAACACTGCAACAAAGTTTCAATACATTTCAGTTACACAAGGCGACACTTTTAAAGAGCAATAAGATTGTGTGAGGTAGCTCCTTTCTTGCTATTCTGTGACCAGATATGAAGCCCGTAGTGTGTTTTTTGTAGACCCAACACATGAACGAGACTGCAGTTGTTTTTGGCTGTATTGTAACTCCTCCAATTTCGATATAAACAATGTAAGGGGCTTTTGACTTGCACTGGCATGCTTGGTGTTCAGGTGGCAATGTAAATAAGACGGCTTCACACAGCTGTTAGCCAGAACCTCACTGCACACCACGCACTGTGGCTTTGGGCAATCTGCATTGCCAATTCAAGTGAAGGCCAGGCCCAGATAATTTTCATCATATTTCCTCTTTTTTGTCCCAGTCTGATGCTCACTCTCGTTTCCTCTTGTTTCACCGTGACTCCGCCATGGGCCTATGTGCTCCCGATTTGTCTGTGCTATCCCTTCCTCCTTTTCGGTCTCCTCCGTCTCATCTTTCTCTGACTCCTGCTCGATTTCTTCTCCCGGTCTCTCCCCAACTCACCTCTCCGTTTCTCTCACCTCCGATTCCTCTCTCTCTCTCTGTCCCTCTCCTCTTTTATGACTGATAGCTTCAGATGTCCCACCTGACAATTTCCCCGATTTCAGCCAATTTAGCATAGCTGACGTTAGCTGCACAAGCTAGGCTAGCTAGTGTGTAATAGACTGGCGGCAGGAGCTGAAGTGCATTTATTTATTAAATTGTAAGTTTTTAATTTAAAATTCAAATCTTACAAAGGGAATTTTTATAATTCATGTTTTTATTTTGTGAAAAATCCCACTTAAATTTTTTTAAATTATATTTAATATGAATTATTACACCATTATACCACCATTACATTTCTCCTCTCGCGCACCCCCCTAGAGGCAGCTCGCGCACCCCCAGAGGTGCACGCACCACACTTTGGGAATCCCTGCTCTAGATGATCGATGTCAGTTTTTATTAGGGAAGAACCTTATGTTTCTTGATCATGTATTATAGTGGCATTTCACAACTGGTTTCAAACGATTTACTTTCTTCTTTAGGATGCTTTTGGAGACACTGGACTTGAACCGAAATCCCATATTTTATAAAGTTTAGGATATGTTTTTGCTAGATGAATTGATTTATAATGTATACAGCAAGTTCAGTCACTGGGAGGAAGAAGAGATCAGCAACCGGATTTATTCACGTGTCATTATTTATTCATGCTCATTTGTTTTTTTTCCAAATAATGCAACTCAGAGGTTTTCTTACGGTTGATGAATCATCCTTGTTGCTAATGATAAACCATAAATGTGCAAACTGTCCATAAATACACAATAAAGGAACGTTTGTCTGTGTGTGACTGCAACAGTGATTTCCCGACAATTTCTGAAACAATAGAGAGCTGATTTCAGCTCCGCTTGCGTTTAGTTCTTAATATTTGCACACTCTAAACCTCATGAGAGCTGTGGCTGTTGACGGCAAACAAAAATCATAATCGTTTTATGTTGGTTTAAAGCTGCACTAAGTCATATTTTTACATCAACAATGGATCAAATTAATGTAATGTAAAAGGTGTCACTCACCCTGACAGATCCACAGAGAATCATCCTCCAACTCAAGTTCCCCACAGCAGCACAGAGTCATTTTGTTTTTCTGGTCTGCAATCATCACTGCAGGCAGCTGATTTCAGTAAGAAGTGACGAGCCGGTACAGAACGTCTAGGATGTGTTCTGACCATAGACTGTATATAAGAAGTGGACGTAGTCATGACGTCACCCATGAGTTTGTGGACTGCCGCTTTGAAGCCTCGAGTTTGGCGGTTTCGCATCGCCATGTTTTTTTTTGCAACCAACGACGGAAGTGACCATATTTTGAATGTGGAGCAGTGACATAGAGACGCCGTATACGGCTCTGGTAGCGGCAGCAACCTGTCAATCACAGTAAGCCCGCCCTAAAGCATACTCTGCTTTGTGGTCTGTTTGACTCTAAATCAGGGGTCGGGAACCTTTTTGACTCAGAGAGCCATGAAAGCAAAATATTTGGAAATTTATTTCAGTGAGAGCCATATAATATATTTTAAGACTGAATTCAACTAAATGTGAGTATCGAAGTGCCGCTTTACATTCGACCGTTTCATCGATGCAATTTTGTCATTGCAAATTAAGCACACCGCAGAACCTGCTCTCTCCACAAAGGCAAATTCTTCAGTCCATTCGTCCTGAAATGTACGATACTCCTCATCCTTTTTTCTTTTCGCCATCTTCTTCGTCGAAGGGTTAGCTTTGAGCTAACGACCGAGAACACTGAGTCAAAAGGGGGCGTTTACCTGTTTACCCAGCAACGGCCAACGTCAGCTATTATCATCCAATAAAAATAATGGACAATTGCTCCTGCAGCCAACTGCAGCCCTGAACAGGACATGAGCAGTGGAAAATCGATGGATGGATTAAAACAAGTGATAATATTTTATGTTTTATCTGAAAAGCCGAAATCTGCGAGCCAGATGCAATCATCAAAAGAGCCACACCTGGCTCGCGATCCATAGGTTCCCGACCCCTGCTCTAAATGAACCATCATTTACTAAATGAACATCATGCTGTATTGAAGAAGACTTGAAACTAGAGATTGAGACCATGAACTCATGTTTACAATGTTTACTGAGGTAATAAATCAAGAGAGAAGTAGAGTCATTTTCTCATAGACTTCTATACAATCGGACTTCTTTTTGCAAGCAGAGAAGTCGCCCCCTGCTGGTAAGTAGAGAGAATGCAAGTTTAAGACACTTCCGCATTGGCTTCCATCGCAAATGCGCACAAATTTGCCTCAGGCAAGCAAATAAATGTTTGAACTTCAGAGGAAAATTTTGCATGACCATGCAAGCCCATCAACGTCGAGATTATCCTGACGTCAGAGAGATTCAGAAATGGAAGACGGGTTCTACGACTCAACCTCAGTACTTTATAAAGATAGAACAAAGGAGAGGGCGAAGCCATAGACTACAAGGTAAGTTGGTGGTTATTTCGGTCTTGGTTGATGGCATAAATAAATGTTGCTAAGGTATGTGGTATCTCTTCGAGATATTGTTTCTGTGACTGCTCAATGTCACCTGTCTTGGCTAAAATGTTGCACTTGAACTCCCCGCGAAGACTCCAGCTAACGGCCACTTACCGTGTACGTTCTGCGGCTGTGTGAGAGGAACACCGGAGACCTACCTACGGCTACGGATAATACACATGCCGTTGTTATGACACATACATGAAACAAAGCAGAACCTTTTCCCACCACTCTCGCACACGACTTAGCTTCATTCCAGAAATACTTGCATATTGGAATCAGATGAGACGGAGATGAAAAATGGGAGGAGCCCTCTGTGTGTGCCCTCTTGACTATCTTGCTTTCCTCACTTCCGTTTCTCTTCACCACGCTGAATCGGCCAAAAAAGCTGCCGACATGGGCAGACTAGTGCCATCATTGTTAGCCACACTTCTATTACTATTACTGCTATCATTAATGCTTTTATTATCATTATTCATACTTTTTTTGGGGGGGCGGGGGATGTCATATGTTGTAAAGATTCTAAAGCCCTCTGCTGCTATACATAATACATTGAATTGAAAACTGTGGTGCATGACACAAAAAGTAGCGCGACAGACGCTCGCCAATGGGCCCAAAGTGTGTCAGGGCCTGAAAACTGCACCTGAATAAATAACGTTTGTTTAACAATAAATCTAGCTGGGTGCCTTAAATAAACTGGCACTCGCCCTCCCTTTGTGTGGGATTTTCCACGGATCCATCTTGACAATCACCAACATGCGGTCCTGAGTGCGTCTGACAGATAGATCGGCCCCGGGGATCGGAGCGCCATTTAAGCAATAAACTCACGCGGTCCTAGGAGCGACTTGTGATGAATATTTTCCGGGTGTTCAGAGGGCAGAGCTCAAGACAATTCATCCAGGGCTCATCTCTGACAAACGGCGAAGCGTCGTTACTCGGGTCGGTCACATACAAGAAGCATATTTATATTCACCCAGAGGTGTTTGATCAGGAGTCGGTGTGAACTTTGCAACGCTCAGGTTGAAAACAATTGACTTTGACTTCCTTAATGCTCATTGCTGAGGTTTTGAGTAAATTGCTTTTTTTTTTCTTCTTTCTGTGGGGATGAGCCCTGACCCAGCTCTGGAACATCATTTAGAGCTCGGCCTGAATAGGGAATGTGCCTGATGATTGTGTGTGTGAGTAATTGTCCTTTCCTTCACCTTAGGAGGGCTGTTTGGAGATAATCCTCTCCTTGGTGAAACAAGACCTAACACAACATCATTAATCTCACGAAGGCCGCGTTGCTTTGTTGCCACCGAGTCCCACGCCCAATTATCGGCCGGCGGCCCCATCCCCGCGGCGACGGTGAGAACCGCCCATCGCTAACGACCATCTACGCTGTCCCCCGATTGACTTCTCTGTGAGCGGCGGTGTGTCCCACCCCCGGATGTCCCGCGGACGGAGCCACAAAGCCGATCACGACAAGAGCAGCTTCGACGTTTCTTATCGCCCGGCAGCAGGTCCGCGTCACGAGGGAGCGGCCAGACAATGCAGATGGATTCAACCGCTCTGGCATTTATTGTGGAGTTCGCTTCAGTCGTTTAAGTAGCAACAATACAAATTCATTAACAAGCTTTCAGATCTGTGTAAATCTCTGCACGGCCATAATGAAGTCTTTGTGAACAACCTTGGAAACAAGGCACGTGCGGAGCTTGCAGGGTTGTAATTCCACCAGCATCATCAAGTGAACAATCGGTGAGAGCTGAGCCTGGTCAGTTCACTCCGCCTGCAACTGTTGGTGGTTTTAGTTATGTTCTTTGTTATTTCCACTAAAAACACTTTTGTTTGACAGAATTGTAAAAAGGTCTACAAATTCATCCCCATGCAGTGTGATTAATACGCTATAAAGGCCTCTACACACCAGGGGGGCATCAATATATTTATTCTAACTGTTTTTGTCATGAAGACCTTCACACAGAACACAAATACCACGTGGCAAAAAAGTGCTTTTTTTTTCGGGACGAGGTTCATTTTTCGGAGCTTTCGCACTGCAATTAAAGGCATCAACCGATCAACAGAACAGGTCGTGTTGCTGCGTAGTCCGAACCACGACAGAAAACTTTATTACTCCTGTCAAAACCGTGAAAAAAGCAGCGCAGACCAGATCCACTCGGTCCGGTTTTACCTTTCAAAATTATTCGTAGGCAATATTTTTGCATTTTTGTGTCCTGTTGAAAAACCTCCTCGAGTGATTTCTGGAGAAGTGTCAGAGAGAGAGATAGAGGCCTTCTGTCTCGCAAAACGGCACGTGATCAGGGGCCTGGGTCAAATTTCCAGTGTGTTTACATGCATTGGACTTACTCTCTGCTTTCTGCAGATTTCTTCAGAGTCATGGAAACAAGAAATCTTGTGTCCGTAATCCACGTGGGGGGGAGGGGGGGGGGAAGCTGATTTCTGCAGCCAGACATTAGCCAGGAGTCTGTTTCTTAGTCGTGTATAACCAGGTTTCTCATCAGGTCTCTGCAGGTAGAATGAGAGGAGACGTCGTTATATGTAACAATGCATCCATGTTCTTTTTTAAAGAAAAAAATCATTTCAGTGCAGCCAAATGTGAAGCGGACATTAAGTAGTCTCTGTGAGTCTAAATAAGTTGGTTTTGCATTTCAACATTTGACTGACTTTAGAATTCAGACACATTCGCGCTGTGAGGGGGAAGCTGTGCTCTCATTATGGAGCCATCAGAGAAAAAGCTCTCTCTCACACACACAATAGCAAGAAACCTATTGTATCAATAAAATGATTTTTCTTTCTTTCAAAATAAGGTCAGAGGAAGGAGAGAAATGTGAATACTAACCTGCTGATGTACAGTGAAATAAATATGCTACTTCTGTCACTAATACTGCCACCACTTACACTATCACTATTTCCAGTAACTGTGGTTTTGGAGCGTCTAGGAGCCTGTATCACATCACCATTGTAACAGGACAGAGAAAGTAGAGCTGTGTTCATCTCAAAGGGGATGTTTGAGGCGAAGGTGCTCATTATACTAAGTGAAATAAATATTGTCACTGTCTAAAGATCTGTTTCTCCAAAAAGAGAATTTTTTAATATAATTCAATGCATACTCTGCATCATTGTTTAACACATAGAAGAAGTGTATGAACCCACAATAAATTGTTTAATCCAGAGTTTTGTGGTTGTGACTCAACAGCAATTATTCATATATATATATATATATGTATGTATATATATATATATATATATATATATATATATTACAGCCGAATAGTGCATACAGTATGTATAAAAATATACATACATAATATAATTATTATAAAAATAGTATTATAAATAATAATTATAGTAAGAAAAGTAAGAATAATAATAACAATGATAGTATGATAAGAATAATAGTAAGAATAATAACAAGAATAGTACGACTAATAACAATGATAGTGTATAATATTGATAATATTAATAATAGTATGAATAATAACAATAATAATCATGATAAGAAGAATAACAATTAAAGTAAGAATAATAATGATAGTATGATAATAATAACAGGATTAATAATATCGGCTCTGTTTTAATTTAATTCATTTAATTCCACCTGGTAAGAGGAGAAGCTGTGTGACTTTCGCAGCAGACAGTGAATATAACAATATGTTTTCGATGCACAATTTTACGCAAACATTATTATACTATACATATATTCATGACTTAATGGTGCTTCTCTGTAAATAGGTCATACATAATTCATGAGGTACACACAGACTGACAAAATAAATATAAATAAATGAATTCAGAAGCTACGTAAACGTAAGACTCGACATAGAGCTGAGTCCTGTGTTACTGTATCACAGGGATGTGGGTGCGGTTCAGGTCAACACACAAGAAGATAAAAGAAGCTGCTGGCTCTTCACACCGGCTCTTCCTCGCACCGAAGGCCGGCTTTTCACAGCTCCAAGTGTCAGCACAAGTGTTTACCAAACAATGCGTGTATGCCGACGAATGAATAATAATCGCTGTGTAAATGTTCGCCGCATGGTAACAGATTTGAAGTCCAATTATTCACGTGTTTGTTCAGAACGAGTCGCATCAAGTCATTATGTTGGCTTAAGGATTTTAATCAGACTCTGCTGCCGGACAGTATTTCTCTCACTGGATAAACACCACGTGGGTGTCTGGCAGTGTCAGCCACAAACACAAGTCCAATTACCGAGTCAGCTCTTGAATTATTAAGTATTGTCATCACACATTGTCAGACGTGTTTGACTCCTGTAGCTAAAGTGGATAACTATCAATCAAGATTTGAAAATGTTTTCTCTGAAAGTATGACATCATCATCAGTCCATGATACCTTATAGGTTATGACTTGCATACTTATAGTTGTTTCTTTCCCTGAGAGAAAGTATAGACTGACCGTCCGTCAGTCCATCCATCTCTTATCATTTTCTTTAAGCACAGCATTTATTTTGCATTAACCGTATTAGCCTTATATTAGGCTTTGCTGCACACCAGTCAATGTAGATAATCCATAAAACAGAAGAAACAGAATCACTAACACGGGTGTAAACTCTTGACAGTCCCAGAGATGCTAGCCCAATTTCTAAATAAGTTTTAAAAAAAAGAGCGAGAGAGAGAGAGAAGCCTGCTGAGTTGTTTGGGGGTTGCGCTCGTGTCATAAAGCAGTAAAAAGGAGAAGACGTGCTCTGCACTCATCAAAAGAGTTTTACCAAGAGAACTCGTACAGCAGTTTAGGGAAATATTCGCTTATGAGAAGCTACATTGATGCAGAAATGAAAGCTGCACTAATTTGAAAATTGTATGAGGGAGATATAACAGATTTTATTAGATGACGCTGCCTTCGCATATCCTGTCGCTTACACGGCACGAACGCATGCTTAAAAACCAAGTATATCTCCAGCCTAACTTCTAGCGTCGTTCAGCCTCTTTGTTTTGGTTGTTACGGCCCTCAACTTCACCGTCACGGTTCAGTCTCGTGGCTCTCATCGGAGTTGTGTCCAACCGCAGCAGGTAGCTGCTCCGAAAAACCCATTGCATGCCACCTGCTGAGAGCCTAACGGCAGACGGACAAATTTAGCTGCTAGCAGGTGAACACAGGGAGATAATTCCCCTAAGAAGCAGGTGAACCACACCACAGCAGAGCTAACAGCTGTGTGAACAACCTATCCTGCCACCTTCCACCTATTCATCAATGCGTCAATGCTTTTCTCCAGGTGGCGGTGGCAGCAGACTAATCAGTTTGGTCCAGACGTCTCCCCATCCACAGCCTCCGGCTCTTCCTGGGGGGTACTGAGGCATTCCCAGGTCGGCTGGAATATTCTGCCAGCTTGTTCGGGAGGGCTCCTCCCAAACCCCCTGAACATTCGGGTGACATCTTGATCAGACGTCCAAACCAACTCAGACGGAGCAGCAGTGTAGACACCTGGGGCCTTATTACAGATTGATTCTGAGGTCCTATCTTAGCTCAGTTTAGGATGTCATTTAGGATTGTTGATGTTCCAGAAACATATTTATTAACTGCATTCAGGAAAGAAGTCCTACATTATCTTAGGATAGGAATTTAGATTTTACAGAATCGTCCTAACTTTTGGACGCACTCCGCTCTGGAGTGGCCTACAAGGAGGCATGGGGCTCTGCCAGTGGTCGTACAGACCACAAACGCTTTTTGCTTTTTTTGCTAAGTGGGTAACTTATTATGGCTTGTCCATCTGGAGTAGCCTACCGGTACATTATAAACATAGATACAGGCATGACAGGACGAGTGCCGATTGAAGAATCTAATTGACAGTTATTGTTAGGATTTCTTAAATTAAGATACGATAGGAATTCTGAGATTTCTGTAACAGGAAGATAGGATGTTTCCCTTATTTTAAACTTAAGTTGAGACAGGACAAGCATTTTGAATATTTTTCTGTAATGAGGCCCCAGAACTTATTAATGATAATATTATAAAAATATTTTTTAAATGACGTACCGCATTACCTCATGATGCAAGTTCTAATCCCAGGAATTCCCCGCTTGGCCCCAGTGCATGCTGGGCATCACACCCTGACAAAGGCTGCAAAAGCAAATAGAATCCTGTGGTCACCAATGTGCTCCAGTCCTTGGTTACGCCTAGAAATTCTATGTAGTAGAGTCTCGTTTGGAAAGTAGTTCACATACGAGTAATTAATGATTGATGAGACTTAGATTACGCTGCAGTTTTACGATTGTTAAACGCCGCCCCATTCACTTCAATTCATCTAGACCTTTCTCTGTTTCTGGATTTTCCGTTCACTGTGGAGGCATGAGAGAAAAACAAAGTTCTCTTCAAGAATTTAAGGTAACCGGGGGAGAGTAAGTGATATAGAAATGGTAATTTCTTGGTTAAGTATTCCTTTAAGTTGGTAACACGCTTCAGCATTATGAAAATCCAGACCCACATAAGTACAATTCCCACCAACACTCGCAGATCATTTAGTCTTGGCAGCCAGAAAGAAGCACATGAATAACTGAGTAACTGCAGAGATAACACACTTGGCGAACAGTACCGTGGGCTATGATTACAGTAATTTACAACACTACACGGGAAATCAATGGCACAAGACTACATTTGGATGAGATGGTGGATGGAGAGATGAGTGCAGGAAGGGCCGGAAGCTGTTCAGAGACAGCTTTTCATCAGAATGAGGGGGGAGGTCAGTTAAGCCAGGCTGCGGTTAATGATCGAATAAGAAAATAATAGCAGCGCACTGCAATTTTCTCATCAGTTTCGTTCATATCATGACGTCTCCACTCACACACATGATTATATCTGGTGTCCCCGACTAAGAGTTCACAGTGGAATCTGATTGGTGAAGTCTTGTCTATAGTCGACTTATTGTCATGTTTTTATTTGCTCATTGATCCCCCTCTGTTTAATCTTCTTTTGCATATCGACAGATAAAATCGTAAAAACAACTTAACTGTTGTCCAACATGTGACTGTCGCTTAGCTGTTGCTCCTCCCCCTGCTGATATTGACAATCCTTCATATATTCAAAACATATTCAGCGTTCTGAAAGCGCTACGTTCTTATGCGAGTTCTCTGATATATATAAATGTAATCCTTGATTTTGAAACAGTAGCCATGTTGTTGGCTTCCTGATGCCATGGCCAGGATGCTGCTCCGATGAGCCCGCCACATTTGGACAGCGCAACTTAGTCTACATGGCAAGATATTTTTATGAAGAGCATTATTAATAGGATGATATTTAAACCAAAACAGGCTATTTATCATGATCTGGTTCAATGTAAAATCATTGAACTATTCAATGATATTAGTTCAATGTAAGTTCAGTGTAGAATCAGACACTCAGCCTCCCCCTCTAGCCAGAATGGAATACTCTGTTGTTTCATAACCACATTTTCCCGCCACTGCGACAAGTCGACCAATAAAGCTCCTTGGATCAAATATTTAGTCTCTTTGTGTGCAGGAGGTATTTTCAGTTATTAGAAATTACTGCTTCAATATCAAATAAAATGTATCTTAAATGGTTTGGCTGTGTTTGGACAACCCTGACAACCTCTTTATGTTGAAATAAAGATGACACTGGGTCACCGGCAGCATAAGAAAAATATGTGCTTGAAAGATATTAACCTCTATCTGTTCAATTCATTTGTTCCGTGACACCAAAGATATTTGATAATAACCGAGCAGAAATGACAAACACAATTCATTATGAATTATTCAGATGATAACGAGCAGCACTCCGTGGCCACTCGCCGAGCAAATCAAATTATACGACAACAAAAAAAAAAAAGGTCTCCTTCACCAAATATGATTACAACGCTTTGATCGGGCCCTAATGCGTTGTGTTCGTCGCGGCGGAGTGCAGATAAAGAAGCGGCGATTGATCCGATTTCACACACGATGGTGCATCACTTTAGTCGGTCGAAAGCTGCGCTTGTTCCAGATCAAAACGCCGTTCATCTGGCTTTGGAGTATGATTGTTTGAACGTCTAAACATTTCATGACCCAGTTCCCATACAGCTTCTTCTCAAATGGAGCCGTTCATGGGGTAATCATGTGGTGTTAGCAGAAACATCAATGATCCGCCTCAACGTGCTCCACATCAAACACGTCACTCATATCAGCGGACAATGGCGGGAAATCAATCGTGTGTGTGTGTATATTCTGTGTGTGTTTACACTTTTGGAGTAAAATACAACGCCTGAAAAGAAAAGACAAAAAAAAACTTTACACCGACTGGTGTTTTCTAACCCTGTCTGTCCTTCCTTCCCTGCAGCCAGGACAGCTCATCACTTCATTACACCACCGGCTGTTTCTGCAGAATAACAAGAACGCTATTAACATATATGGAAATACTGTGTGAAAACAAGGCGCTACTCCTTCCCTCATGCCCGCTGTATGCACCCGTCTGTGCACGCGTCTGTGTGTGTGTTTGTGTGTGTACGTGCATGCCTGAGTGTGTGTGTATTTTTTATTTTTTTTTTGCCCGCTGTGTGCACTCAGATTCTGTGTTCAGAGGGAATTGCTCGCTTTGATGTTCCCCCGATGCAGGCAACTGCTGATACCCCTATTAGCTTGCACCGAGCTGATGCAAGCTACGCTAGCGCCGGTCCCCCCCTCCCTCCCCGAGAAAAAAATCCAGTTCATTTCAACGCGAAGTGGAGCGAGATAGAAGTAAGCCGTGTTCAAGCGCAGCCTGGGGATGTCAGCACAAAGAGACAAAAACCACACACTTTATTAAGGAAGATAAGGCTTTGGAAATGAAGGCGGTGATAATGATGATGATAGAGTCGTCTCACTGCGACACAGCCAAAGGGGCAGTGCTGACGAACGCGATTGGAGGTGAGTAGATAGGAGCTGAGTCGTGGAAAAAAAGAGAAAGGAAAAGTTCAGGGGCGACAACAGGAAGTGGGAAGGGGAGAACTGAAGGGGAGGTGGAAGCGGTGTGCAGAGGCAGGTAGAAAGATAACCTCGCGAGACTGCTGGTTCCCCCGCTGTGTCGTGAGATCATGCGACATATCACCAGGCGGCAACCTCCGGTAGTGCCGAGTGAAGCCAATGTGGAAGTGTATTAAAACTTGCATCTTCTCTACTGACCAGCAGGGGGCGAGAAGTTTACGTACTTATCTTGAGCCCAACCACGATGTTTTTCCTCATCCTAATTCAGTGGTTTCATCGCCTTAACCCAACTGCGGTAGTTTCGCGGTAACGACTTGACACACGAAAAACCTACAAAGCGTTATCATAACGCACAGAAAGAAAATTTGTTTCTGACATCTATGTTCTTCTCAAGATAAATTGGAAAAAACGGTGGTGATCCCTTAACTTTTTATCTAGCACCATCATCAGCTCAAAATTGTATTTTGTCAAATCATTTGTCGTAATATAAAGAGTGACAAAGTACTTGTCGGGATGAGGTCGAGTTGGTGGATGGGTCAATCAAACACAGGACTTTCACCCAGGACTCCACAATGTTATGTCGTGTTCACACCAAACGTGGCGCAAATTATTCGCACGAGTAGATTACATACAAAGTCTATGCACAGACGCGATGAGACTGGAGTGACGCAAATTTGTGATGGCGCGAAATCGCGTGAGTTAAAATGTTTCAACTCGGGCGAAAAAAATTCTGCAGCGCAATAGCCTATCAGCGTTGAGATGCTCCTCCTGTCATCACTGACGTCCTGCCGTTGAATCAGGAAACAAATATTGTCACCGTCTGTGTTCAACCACATCTCTACGATACCTCATATTAGTAGAGACCAGACGAAACTATGTGTGTAAACCAAATGGTACAAACGATGAAAAAGACGCTGCCTTATTTACGCCTAGATGACGTTATTTTGAGTGTTGATGGAGCTGCTACAATGTTAGCTTAGAATAGCATCGATCAATCCGAGTTCCATTGAGAAAACAAGTATTTTAAAAGTTATTTGCTTGTCGTCTTGCAGAGAGAACTAAAAAAACATGAATTTCTTTTCACAGACAAAAGTCACAAAATGCTTAACAGGGCAGAAATTAAGAGCATAAAAAACACAATGTGACCATCGGGCCAATAATTGACATACGCACAGAAAAATACAAAACTACAACAAGGTTTAAAAGCAGGTCTCGTACATGGGTTTTACCAGTGGTGGGCCGTAAGGGCCTGCAAGGTCTTCTCTGCTGGCCTAAACAGAATCACAAAGTTATAGCTATTTTATAATTTAATAATTTCTTAAATACACTACATGTATTATAATTTACAAAAATATTTTCCCCATTATCTTATTTTCTCATTGCACAGCTACTGTCTTCCTCAGTTGCTCTGCTTCCAGTGCAACTTGTTTTAAGTAGAGCTTTTATCCAATCAGATCTCACCTCTGTGTCTCTAGGTAAGAAGAGAGGCCCGAGGCCTGCAGACTCACAAGTGAATCCCTTTGCAGTTTAAGTGAATGGGGACGATATTGTTGATTGTCATAGTGTTCAACCAATCAGATCTTTAGTTTGACATGTTGGGCGTATTCTTTGACGTGCCAGAGCCTGCTAGCTGGCCTAGCCATACGTGATTGGTCAGTGGGCTAGCGTGACATGTTGGGCGGTGACAATCCCAATATCTGCTGCCTCTGTTGAGTGGACATTTTCAGCCCTCAAACACATTAAAACATATTCAAGAAATATAACTGGGGAGGCTCGACTGTCTTCACTGGTGTCCATGAATCGAGAAGGACTTCTTACTGGAACTAAAACACACGGATGTTCTGAACAACCGTGAGATTAAACTCTTTGTTAACAAAGAAAGGAGGACTTTGTCTTTAAATAGTGAACAGCAGCTCTGGTAAGTTAAATGCATTTGTTTTTACATCTGCAGTAGCTTTAATATGTTTGTTTCTATATTATTATTTGTACAACTTGTTTTTATGAAGATGGATTTTTCTTTGGTTTAATATGTGATAGGAACCATTGTTACATCCAATGTTGTTCTGGGGACATATTTAGCCGGTGCCAGTGTTGGCAACTTGGTGACTTTCTCGCGAAATCTGGCGACTTTCCAAACCCTCATGGCGACTTGTTCTGGTGTTGTTGGAGACTTTTCTGGTGTCTTGACTCTGACGTTAAAGCACGTACGTTCTGTCCTGTCGTGAACGAGCAGCTGATGCTGCCCTGAGCCCCTCCGCCGCCCCAAAGCACTCACAGGTGGACTCTCTCACAGAAGCCTCGCGCAGCAGTCAGAGCAGAGAGGAGACGCAGTGTCGGCGTATTCTCTGCAGTTAGTGGATCTATAGGTGTTGGCTTCATGTTTACACGAAACAAATAATAACCGTAGCTGTGTTTCAGCTGCAGGACAGCAGTGAAGGCCCAGGTATAAAATGCACGGCCCGCCACTGGTTTCTGAGACCTTAGCTTTTACTGAATTCAAAACAATAGGGGGGGGGGGGGGGGGGGCTAATACTTCCCTGTCTCCTCAAACACCCAGTGCCACACTAATTGAGGATAAATTAGAGAAACTCTTGATCTCAGCAGGCTGTTTGGTGGGTCGACAGATTACACCCTGGACAAAATGAGTCACAAGAAGTTTGAGTCAAGTCTGGATTCAAACTTTACAACATGGTCTGGCTGTGAGGTGACAGATAAACACTGAACCAACACGACAGCCTCATTCTGAACTTCCATCAGTATCTGTTGTCTCCTGTGTGTGAGGAGGACTCAATACAACTTATTCACACCCAAACTTCACCAAATGAATTCACTACTTTTATATATTTTTTCATGTCAGTGTAATAAATCCTCTTTATTGACTAAGTGCACAAACAGAATGTTGGTTGTAAGAAGCGACACGTGATATAAAACTCTGCTCATTTCTCTGTGACTAAGATGTTTTAGTGAGGACAGTTTAAAGGACAGAGACTGACTGACTAATGTTCTTCTGCTCTAAACAGGAACTCTGTACTTTGTGGTGTTTCAGGAGGAAAACTGACTCAGTTATTCTCTCATATTAGTTTCACATCTTCTCCATCAGCTTTGTATGAAACCCTGTAAATAAGACAAGAAGAAAAGACTTTGTTCATTCTTGAATCAAGAAATACTTTATTCATCATGTAAAGCTTCAGTTTGTTCACATCCCATCAGTAAAGTCTGTTCAATGACTCTTGTTCAATGATTTCATGAACACATTCACTTCATCCTCATAATCGATTTGTTTGACCAGAATCTCAGTTCTGTGAAAGAGAATAATGAATGATTTACTTATTGATTATGATTATAATCATTAGTTATATAATACATCATAGTACCTGATTTGTACAACGATTAAAAAAACAACAAGAACAACATTTAATCTGTTATAGAAAATAAACATAATTTCACTGAAAGAAATCTTTACAAAGAGTGCTGAGAACTAAATCTCTTTGATAAAAGAAGCTCTGGTGATTTCTCTCTTTAAGAGCCATGCAGTGGAAGAGAAACAACAACTAACTAATACATCAATACATATATTTATCAAACATTTAAACCTCAGAGCAGTTTACATTTTCATGAAGAGAAACATCAGTTCAGGTCAACAAAGATCATCATGAGCAGTGATAGCCTCCATGGTTTAACAGACACAGGAAGGAGCTCCACCTAAAGAAACTCAAACATGTACACAACAATAATGACAAGATGTCAAAGTCCCGCCCTCAATGTTTGATTGACAGGTGAACAAAAATCAGGTCTCAGCAAAAATGGACACAAAATGAGTTTAACAGAAATTAATCTGCTGTTCCATCAATCACTTCTGTCTATTTTAGTTTACAGAACTCAGCAGTGTTTCCATAATAACCATAATAAAACCCAAGTCCAGCATAGAGAGGCTGAGTGAATGTGGTCTGGACTCTGTGGAGGAGAGTCATGGTTTCAGAGACGCTGTAGAAAGACAGAATACCTGCTCTGTGATCCAGGTACACTCCTACTCTGGAGGACTGAGGACCAGAGACGGGAGTTTGGATCTTGTTGTACAAAAATGTAAAACTGTTTTTGTCACAATGTAACGCACAAGATTTGTCATTTTTTCCAAAACCACATTCATTAAAGCTCCCTGTTCTGCTGATATTCTTGTATGCGACTGCTACATAAACTCTTCCTCTCCTCTCCACCTCCCAGTAACAACGTCCAGTCAGACTCTCTCTACTCAGGACCTGAAACCATTCAGTGAATCTGTCTGGGTGACTAGAATAAGACTGATGTTTTCTCATAAATGCTGCTTTTCTGTTCCCCTCAGATAATAACAGTTGTGTGTTTGCTGTGTTTGGATCCAGTGTGATTTCACTTGAATATCTTAAGAACTCAGCTCTGGTCTTGGGCTCTGCTTGTGAGTGTGTCAGTAAAACGTCCACTTCAGTCACTGCCAGTGAGACGTTTGTCCTCTTCTCTCTCAGAACGTCCTGTAGTTTATCTCTGACTTCTGACACAGCCGCCGTCACGTCCTCAAAGTAGCTCAGAGGACGGATATCGATGCCGGACGAGTCTGTAGGTTCTCTGAGTGGTGACAGTGAGGGGTAGTTGTGTAGAAACTGGTTGTGATCCTCTGTGTGTGAGAGCAGCTTCAGCTCAGCGTCTCTCCTCTTCAGCTCAGAGATCTCCTGCTCCAGCTTCTCCTGAAGCTCTTTGACTCGACTCACTTCACTTTTCTGCTGGGATCTGACCTGCTGCTTCACATCGGAGCTTCTTTTCTCCATGAGACGGATCAGCTCGGTGAAGATCTTCTCGCTGTCCTTCACCGCTTCGTCGGCAGAGCGATTGACGGCCTCCACCTCCTGCTGAAGCAGCTTCACGTCTTTCTCTCTGTCCTGGATTCTCTGCTGGATGTTTAGTCGACTCACCTCCAGCTCTCTCTGCCTCTCAGTCCTTTCTGCTGCAGCTGTGACTGTGTCGTGGCCTTTGTGTTCATCCACAGAGCAGAGGTAACAGATACACTGCTGATCAGTACGGCAGAACATCTTCATCACCTCATCGTGACGAGAGCAGATGTTCTCCTGGAGCTTCTTGGAGGGGTCCACCAGCTTGTGTTTCTTTAATTGAGCTACATCATAATGACGCTGGAGGTGTTTCTCACAATAAGAGACCAGACAGACGAGACAGGACTTGAGGGCTTTCCGTTTCCTCCCAGTGCAGACATCACAGGACACATCTTCAGGTCCAGCATAGCAGTGATCAGCAGGAGCAGCTTGGAGTCCAGTCTTCTTCAGCTCCTCCACTAAAACTGCTAACATGGTGTTTTTCAGCAGGAGAGGCCTCGGTGTGAAGGTCTGCCTACACTGAGGGCAGCTGTGGAGTTTCTTCACATCCTCTACATCCCAGAAGCTTTTAATACAGTTCATGCAGTAGCTGTGTCCACAGGGAGTAGTCACCGGATCCTTCAGTAGATCCAGACAGATGGAACAAGAGAAGGCTTCCCGATCCAGCTGAACTCCTTTCTGCGCCATTTCACCTCTCAGTGACAACAACTGTCTGAGTTTCGCTTCACTAGAAGTGACTCTGCTTTGACTTCTGATCTGAACAACATGTGTTTGTTCAGTGAATGCAGCCTGTCAGCTCTATCGCTTCACCACCATGTTGGTTACACCCATCTTTAAAACTGTAGATCTGAAGGGGAGGGAACAAGGAAACACGTGGACAGAGTGGAGCCGGCTGTGTTTGAGAGCAGGAGGAAGAAGGAGGGGTTATCAAGCTGTGCTTCATTCCAGGAAGAGGAGCAGCACTGTGAATGTGAACTTTGCTTCCTCATTTACAAGCAGAGCCTCAGTTAAAACCTGCTCCACTTTAGAAAACATTTAATTTCTGTAGTTGTTAAATATTTCTTGTCTCCTCAGAGGAAGAGTTATAGACAAACATGAAGCCATCAAAAGACTAATTCTGTTCAGTTTTCTTTTACTGCTTAAAAACAGCTGACAAAAGAGTTATCAAATGAAACTAACATGAAACATTTAAATTGTCGTATAATACCTTTCTCTCATATTTAATGATCAACTTTGAAGCATTTTGACAAAAGAGTTGAGTTTCAAGATATCATCCTGATGCAAAGCAGCGTTTCAAGATTCACATTTATTCATTTCATGACTTCATGACTGGACCTGATATAATCTGCACATTTTCCATTTGTTGTTGATGTTAAAATATTCCACCTGTTGTAAAAGCTGAGTCACTCACTGGTTGAGTGACGACTGAGAAAACTGCTCAGGAACAACATGAATCTCCACCAACCATAAACTGGTGGACAGGAATGAGGATTTTCCTAAAGAACAATGCATGGACTCATATAAACATGTCTCTCAATGATCACTTATGAGCCACTAGAATTGGTTTACTCTGCAGAGAGAGAGAGCGTCAACCTCTAAATAAACGTAGGTGCCAGATTGAAAACACTCATCCAAGAGGAAGTGTAAGCGACTTGGATGAGTGGGCATTGAAGGAGACAGTGGGGGGCCGTGCATCTTATACCTGGGCCTTCACTGCTGTCCTGCAGCTGAAACAAAAATACACTAACTGCAGAGAATACGCTGAGAGTGCGTCTCCTCTCTGCTCTGACTGCAGCTGGGACTGCTGCGCGAGTAGCCGCCTGTGAGTGCTTTGGGGCGGCTCACGGCACCTCCCGCTGCTCGTTCACGGCAGCTCCCGCGTGCAGAACGGTAATTTGAACTCTCACTACTCTGACTAAGCCTCTGCTTAGGTTTCGTTTTCCAATAGTCACGTGCTCGCCCACTGACCAATCACAGCACACGCTGCACCTTACTGCAGAGCTGCACCTTAAAACTGAGCTGCACGTAATGCTGACGTACTTGTAGGCCAGCTAGCAGGCTCTGATACATCAAAGAATACGCCCAACATGTAAAACTAAAGATCTGATTGGTTGAACACTATGACAATCAACAATATCGTCCCCATTCACTTAAACTGCACATGGATGCAGGCCTCGGGCCTCTCTTCTTAGACACAGAGGTGAGATCTGATTGGATAAAAGCTCTACTTAAAACAAGTTGCACTGGAAGCAGAGCAACTGAGGAAGACAGTAGCTGTGCATTGAGAAAATAAGATAATGGGAAAAATATTTTTATAAATTACAATACATGTAGTGTATTTAAGAAAAAATATTAAATTTATAAAATAGCTATAACTTTGTGTTTCAGCTGCAGGACAGCAGTGAAGGCCCAGGTATAAAATGCACGGCCAGCCACTGGGTTTTACCCAAACGCCAGTCTAAAGAGGTGCGTTTTGAGCTGGTTTCTGAAAGTGTTCACAGAATCTGCGAGGCGTAGAGGTGCAGGCAGAGCATTCCATAGCCTCGGTGCTACTGCCTCAAAAGCTCGGTCACCATGGGTCCTAAAGCGTGTGCGAGGGACAGACAGAAGACCTAAAGCGGGTGAATAGGGGTGAAGTAGATCAGCTACATATGTAGGAGTCTGACCGTGTGGTGCTCTGTAAGTGAGGGTGAGAATTTTAAAGTGGATCCTAAAAGCTACAGGGAGCCAGTGGAGAGATCTGAGTACGGGGGTGATGTGAGACCGTCGATTTGTCCTGGTGAGTAATCTGGCGGCAGCGTTTTGGATGACCTGCAAGCGGTTAAGAGCAGATACACTGAGTGATGAGAAAAGTGTGTTACAGTAGTCAATGCGTGAAGAGATGAATGTGTGTATGATCATCTCTAGTTCAGCTGTTGATACTACAGATCTCAGTTTACTGATATTTCTTAGGTGGAAGAAACATGATCTGGACAGCTGCTGAACATGGGGGTCAAACCACATGGATCGATCAAAGAAAATCCCTAGATTGCGCAGGTTGCAATGGGCAGCAGAGGAGAGTGGACCAATACTCTGCCTATAGGGACAAACTCATCTGGAGCAATAACCAGGACCTCCATCTTACTGTCGTTAAGTTGTAAGCAGTTTTCTGCCGTCCAGTCTCTGATGGCATTGACACAAGCGATCACAGATTCCATGTTTTAAAAAAAAAGTGTAATGTGAGCAGTGCCGGTACCCTTATTCACATGTTGGCGCGTGTATCTCCCGGTATCAGCCATCATTATAACATTCTGAATTTCTACAGTAAATTAAAGATACAAGGAGACATTGGATTTAAAAGCAATTTAATAAATTTATATTTATTTTTTGGACCATTATTATAATTACAACAAGGTTTAAAAGCAGGTCTCGTACATGGGTTTTACCAGTGGTGGGCCGTCAGGGCCTGCAAGGCCTTCTCTGCTGGCCTAAACAGAATCACAAAGTTATAGCTATTTTATAATTTAATAATTTCTTAAATACACTACATGTATTATAATTTACAAAAATATTTTTCCCATTATCTTATTTTCTCATTGCACAGCTACTGTCTTCCTCAGTTGCTCTGCTTCCAGTGCAGCTTGTTTTAAGTAGAGCTTTTATCCAATCAGATTTCACCTCTGTGTCTCTAGGTAAGAAGAGAGGCCCCAGGCCTGCAGACTCACAAGTGAATCCATGTGCAGTTTAAGTGAATGGGGACGATATTGTTGATTGTCATAGTGTTCAACCAATCAGATCTTTAGTTTGACATGTTGGGCGTATTCTTTGACGTGCCAGAGCCTGCTAGCTGGCCTAGCCATACGTGATTGGTCAGTGGGCTAGCGTGACATGTTGGGCGGTGACAATCCCAATATCTGCTGCCTCTGTTGAGCGGACATTTTCAGCCCTCAAACGCATTAAAACATATTCAAGAAATACAACTGGGGAGGCTCGACTGTCTTCACTGGCGTCCATGAATCTAGAAGGACTTCTTACTGGAACTAAAACACACGGATGTTCTGAACAACCGTGAGATTAAACTCTTTGTTAACAAAGAAAGGAGGACTTTGTCTTTAAATAGCGAACAGCAGCTCTGGTAAGTTAAATGCATTTGTTTTTACATCTGCAGTAGCTTTAAGATGCTTGTTTATATATTATTATTTGTACAACTTGTTTTTATGAAGATGGATTTTTCTTTGGTTTAATATGTGATAGGAACCATTGTTACGTCCAATGTTGCTCTGGGGACATATTTAGCCGGTGCCAGTGTTGGCAACTTGGTGACTTTCTCGCGAAATCTGGCGACTTTCCAAACCCTCATGGCGACTTGTTCTGGTGTTGTTGGAGACTTTTCTGGTGTCTTGACTCTGACGTTAAACCACGTACGTTCTGTCCTGTCGTGAACGAGCAGCTGATGCTGCCCTGAGCCCCTCCGCCGCCCCAAAGCACTCACAGGTGGACTCTCTCACAGAAGCCTCGCGCAGCAGTCAGAGCAGAGAGGAGACGCAGTGTCGGCGTATTCTCTGCAGTTAGTGGATCTATAGGTGTTGGCTTCATGTTTACACGAAACAAATAATAACCGTAGCTGTGTTTCAGCTGCAGGACAGCAGTGAAGGCCCAGGTATAAAATGCACGGCCCGCCACTGGTTTCTGAGACCTTAGCTTTTACTGAATTCAAAACAATGGGGGGGGGGGGGGGGGGGGCTAATACTTCCCTGTCTCCTCAAACACCCAGTGCCACACTAACTGAGGATAAATTAGAGAAACTCTTGATCTCAGCAGGCTGTTTGGTGGGTCCACAGATTACACCCTGGACAAAATGAGTCACAAGAAGTTTGAGTCGAGTCTGGATTCAAACTTTACAACATGGTCTGGCTGTGAGGTGACAGATAAACACTGAACCAACATGACAGCCTCATTCTGACCTTTCATCAGTATCTGTTGTCTCCTGTGTGTGAGGAGGACTCAATACAACTTATTCACACCCAAACTTCACCAAATGAATTCACTACTTTTATATATTTTTTCATGTCAGTGTAATAAATCCTCTTTATTGACTAAGTGCACAAACAGAATGTTGGTTGTAAGAAGCGACACGTGATATAAAACTCTGCTCATTTCTCTGTGACTAAGATGTTTTAGTGAGGACAGTTTAAAGGACAGAGACTGACTGACTCATGTTCTTCTGCTCTAAACAGGAACTCTGTACTTTGTGGTGTTTCAGGAGGAAAACTGACTCAGTTATACTCTCATATTAGTTTCACATCTTCTCCATCAGCTTTGTATGAAACCCTGTAAATAAGACAAGAAGAAAAGACTTTGTTCATTCTTGAATCAAGAAATACTTTATTCATCATGTAAAGCTTCAGTTTGTTCACATCCCATCAGTAAAGTCTGTTCAATGACTCTTGTTCAATGATTTCATGAACACATTCACTTCATCCTCATAATCGATTTGTTTGACCAGAATCTCAGTTCTGTGAAAGAGAATAATGAATGATTTACTTATTGATTATGATTATAATCATTAGTTATATAATACATCATAGTACCTGATTTGTATAACGATTAAGAAAACAAGAACAACATTTAATCTGTTATAGAAAATAAACATAATTTCACTGAAAGAAATCTTTACAAAG
Organism: Anarhichas minor; assembly: GCF_050575085.1. Taxonomy (NCBI): domain Eukaryota; kingdom Metazoa; phylum Chordata; class Actinopteri; order Perciformes; family Anarhichadidae; genus Anarhichas; species Anarhichas minor. The sequence continues at coordinate 4,697,762 of NW_027466469.1, read as the reverse complement.
AGTGCTGAGAACTAAATCTCTTTGATAAAAGAAGCTCTGGTGATTTCTCTCTAAGCTCGGAGCCGTTTTTGAGGTCTCTGAGCGAAAAAGCATAGCCCTACAAAACTGACCATAGTTCTGTAACTACAAGGTCGATTTTAATAATTTTTGTTGATATAATCAGATCACAACACCTGTGACATAGTTTAGATAGGTAATATTGTGTATATGTTGCTGGTTAATATAGTAAAATAAGACATTACACAGCTGAAATTGAAAATATTCAGCTTCGCCTGGAAAAAATGCAATTTCATTGATAAAAGGTTATTGAAATAAGGCAGCTAGCTCCCTAAAACTTTCCCAAGTCATAGCATAACTGATCAGTAGTTATTAAAAAAAGGTTAAAGTGGAATAAAGTGGAATAAAGTTAAGAATAAGAGGTTTTAGTACAAAGCGGTCAGGCGAGGTCATCATTTTCGAACCAGCTGTTGCAGCTCTTACATTGTACTTTTATACACTATATAACTATATATTTCACTTTCTTTATCACTCATATGATTCAATACATCCAAATACAGATAATAGGAATCATATTCATATTCATAACATCATCAGAGCCAGTTTTGGCTGTCATCTGTAGGATTTTCTCAGTTCATGTGTGTGTATGTGGCTGGATCTCAGCCTTCAAGATTTCAAAAAATAACCCCTCCTTCGACGCGTCAGAGTCTCAGGAAGACCTCTGTCGAGTTTGGTGGTGATCGGCAAAAGTTTCAAGCAATAAAGTTGCCAGAAGTGACGCGTGTACCCCGGCGGAAATTTCCGGTCGCAGGCAGTCTGACCACTCGCCCAAGCCTGCTTGACCGCTCTTATTCTGGAAACAAGTCGGAAGTCAACAGTATGCAGTTGGCAACAAGGACTACAGCTTTAGAACGGAAATTCTGCGACGTTATTATCCATATTTTTCATAAAACTGGGGCGCATACCTACGATTTTTTTCGGCGGAGTGCAGCACGAAGGTACGTTTGATCACTCACAACTGTCTAGTGTTTATACAGATCGGAAAACAGAAGTTAGTTACGTGTTCGGCCACGTGTGCTAATGCTATTAAATGCATTGCATGACTTGGTAGCCGTTAGCATGAGGGTACAAACATTGATTTGCGGTACTCATAATGCCGATTTCTGGCCCGGATTTGGTGCTTTTATGCCACGATTTTTTAATGCTTATATGAGTAGTCTATAGTTGTGTTTGGAGTGTATAAGAAGTGACTTATATGATGTTGTTGTCCATACGTTGCTGTTTCATCCAAAAAAAAAAGTGGCCACGTCCACACTACTGGCTAATAATCATGCTATTTTCCGCATTTGATTTTGAGGGGTTCTGAGCCCGAGTGCCCCCAAATTTGGGGGCGTCGGGCTAAAGAGGTTTAAATTAAGAGCCATGCAGTGGAAGAGAAACAACAACTAACTAATACATCAATACATATATTTATCAAACATTTAAACCTCAGAGCAGTTTACATTTTCATGAAGAGAAATGTCAGTTCAGGTCAACAAAGATCATCATGAGCAGTGATAGCCTCCATGGTTTAACAGACACAGGAAGGAGCTCCACCTAAAGAAACTCAAACATGTACACAACAATAATGACAAGATGTCAAAGTACCGCCCTCAATGTTTGATTGACAGGTGAAGAAAAATGAGCAATGAAGCGACAATGATGGAGACAAAATGAGTTTCAGGATTAAAAGACAAACATTAATTTGCTGTTCCTTTAATCACTTCTGTCTATTTTAGTTTACAGAACTCAGCAGTGGCTCCATAACCATAAAACCCAAGTCCAGCATAGAGAGGCTGAGTGAATGTGGTCTGGACTCTGTGGAGGAGAGTCATGGTTTCAGAGACGCTGTAGAAAGACAGAATACCTGCTCTGTGATCCAGGTACACTCCTACTCTGGAGGACTGAGGACCTGAGACGGGAATTTGGATATTGTTGTACAAACATGTAAAACTGTTTTTGTCACAAAGTAACGCCCAAGATTTGTCATTTAATCCAAACACACATTCATTATAGCTCCCTTTTCTGCTGATATTCTTGTATGCGACTGCTACATCAACTCCTTCTCCTCTCCACTCCACCTCCCAGTAACAACGTCCAGTCAGACTCTCTCTACTCAGGACCTGATAACATTTAGTGAATCTGTCTGGGTGACGAGAATAAGACTGATGTTCACTCATTAATGTTGCTTTTCTGTTCCCCTCAGATAATAACAGCAGTGTGTGTGCTGTGTTTGGATCCAGTGTGATTTCACTTGAATATCTTAAGAACTCAGCTCTGGTCTTGGGCTCTGCTTGTGAGTGTGACAGTAAAACGTCCACTTCAGTCACTGCCAGTGAGACGTTTGTCCTCTTCTCTCTCAGAACGTCCTGTAGTTTATCTCTGACTTCTGACACAGCCGCCGTCACGTCCTCAAAGTAGCTCAGAGGACGGATATCGATGCCGGACGAGTCTGTAGGTTCTCTGAGTGGTGACAGTGAGGGGTAGTTGTGTAGAAACTGGTTGTGATCCTCTGTGTGTGAGAGCAGCTTCAGCTCAGCGTCTCTCCTCTTCAGCTCAGAGATCTCCTGCTCCAGCTTCTCCTGAAGCTCTTTGACTCGACTCACTTCACTTTTCTGCTGGGATCTGACCTGCTGCTTCACATCGGAGCTTCTTTTCTCCATGAGACGGATCAGCTCGGTGAAGATCTTCTCGCTGTCCTTCACCGCTTCGTCGGCAGAGCGATTGACGGCCTCCACCTCCTGCTGAAGCAGCTTCACGTCTTTCTCTCTGTCCTGGATTCTCTGCTGGATGTTTAGTCGACTCACCTCCAGCTCTCTCTGCCTCTCAGTCCTTTCTGCTGCAGCTGAGACTGTGTCGTGGCCTTTGTGTTCATCCACAGAGCAGAGGTAACAGATACACTGCTGATCAGTACGGCAGAACATCTTCATCACCTCATCGTGACGAGAGCAGATGTTCTCCTGGAGCTTCTTGGAGGGGTCCACCAGCTTGTGTTTTGTTAATGGAGCCGCGTCATAATGATGCTGAAGGTGTTTCTCACAATAAGAGGCCAGACAGACGAGACAGGACTTGAAGGCTTTCAGTTTCCTCCCAGTGCAGACATCACAGGACACATCTTCAGGTCCAGCATAGCAGTGATCAGCAGGAGCAGCTTGGAGTCCAGTCTTCTTCAGCTCCTCCACTAAAACTGCTAACATGGTGTTTTTCAGCAGGAGAGGCCTCGGTGTGAAGGTCTGCCTACACTGAGGGCAGCTGTGGAGTTTCTTCACATCCTCTTCATCCCAGAAGCTTTTAATACAGTTCATGCAGTAGCTGTGTCCACAGGAAGTAGTCACCGGATCCTTCAGTAGATCCAGACAGATGGAACAAGAGAAGGCTTCCCGATCCAGCTGAACTCCTTTCTGCGCCATTTCACCTCTCAGTGACAACGACTGTCTGAGTTTCGCTTCACTAGAAGTGACTCTGCTTTGACTTCTGATCTGAACAACATGTGTTTGTTCAGTGAATGGAGCCTGTCAGCTCTATCGCTTCACCACCATGTTGGTTACACCCATCTTTAAAACTGTAGATCTGAAGGGGAGGGAACAAGGAAACACGTGGACAGAGTGGAGCCGGCTGTGTTTGAGAGCAGGAGGAAGAAGGAGGGGTTATCAAGCTGTGCTTCATTCCAGGAAGAGGAGCAGCGCTGTGAATGTGAACTTTGCTTCCTCGTTTACAAGCAGAGCCTCGGTTAAAACCTGCTCCACTTTAGAAAACATTTCATTTCTGTAGTTGTTAAATATTTCTTGTCTCCTCAGAGGAAGAGTTATAGACAAACATGAAGCCATCAAAAGACTAATTCTGTTCAGTTTTCTTTTACTGCTTAAAAACAGCTGACAAAAGAGTTATCAAATGAAACTAATATGAAACATTTAAATTGTCGTATAATACCTTTCTCTCATATTTAATGATACACTTTGAAGCATTTTGACAAAAGAGTTGAGTTTCAAGATATCATCCTGATGCAAAGCAGCGTTTCAAGATTCACATTTATTCATTTCATGACTTCATGACTGGACCTGATATAATCTGCACATTTTCCATTTGTTGTTGATGTTAAAATATTCCACCTGTTGTAAAAGCTGAGTCACTCACTGGTTGAGTGACGACTGAGAAAACTGCTCAGGAACAACATGAATCTCCACCAACCATAAACTGGTGGACAGGAATGAGGATTTTCCTAAAGAACAATGCATGGACTCATATAAACATGTCTCTCAATGATCACTTATGAGCCACTAGAATTGGTTTACTCTGCAGAGAGAGAGAGCGTCAACCTCTAAATAAACGTAGGTGCCAGATTGAAAACACTCATCCAAGAGGAAGTGTAAGCGACTTGGATGAGTGGGCATTGAAGGAGACAGTGGGGGGCCGTGCATCTTATACCTGGGCCTTCACTGCTGTCCTGCAGCTGAAACAAAAATACACTAACTGCAGAGAATACGCTGAGAGTGCGTCTCCTCTCTGCTCTGACTGCAGCTGGGACTGCTGCGCGAGTAGCCGCCTGTGAGCGCTTTGGGGCGGCTCACGGCACCTCCCGCTGCTCGTTCACGGCAGCTCCCGCGTGCAGAACGGTAATTTGAACTCTCACTACTCTGACTAAGCCTCTGCTTAGGTTTCGTTTTCCAATAGTCACGTGCTCGCCCACTGACCAATCACAGCACACGCTGCACCTTACTGCAGAGCTGCACCTTAAAACTGAGCTGCACGTAATGCTGACGTACTTGTAGGCCAGCTAGCAGGCTCTGATGCATCAAAGAATACGCCCAACATGTAAAACTAAAGATCTGATTGGTTGAACACTATGACAATCAACAATATCGTCCCCATTCACTTAAACTGCACATGGATGCAGGCCTCGGGCCTCTCTTCTTAGACACAGAGGTGAGATCTGATTGGATAAAAGCTCTACTTAAAACAAGTTGCACTGGAAGCAGAGCAACTGAGGAAGACAGTAGCTGTGCAATGAGAAAATAAGATAATGGGAAAAATATTTTTATAAATTACAATACATGTAGTGTATTTAAGAAAAAATATTAAATTTATAAAATAGCTATAACTTTGTGTTTCAGCTGCAGGACAGCAGTGAAGGCCCAGGTATAAAATGCACGGCCCGCCACTGGGTTTTACCCAAACGCCAGTCTAAAGAGGTGCGTTTTGAGCTGGTTTCTGAAAGTGTTCACAGAATCTGCGAGGCGTAGAGGTGCAGGCAGAGCATTCCATAGCCTCGGTGCTACTGCCTCAAAAGCTCGGTCACCACGGGTCCTAAAGCGTGTGCGAGGGACAGACAGAAGACCTAAAGCGGGTGAATAGGGGTGAAGTAGATCAGCTACATATGTAGGAGTCTGACCGTGTGGTGCTCTGTAAGTGAGGGTGAGAATTTTAAAGTGTATCCTAAAAGCTACAGGGAGCCAGTGGAGAGATCTGAGTACGGGGGTGATGTGAGACCGTCGATTTGTCCTGGTGAGTAATCTGGCGGCAGCGTTTTGGATGACCTGCAAGCGGTTAAGAGCAGATACACTGAGTGATGAGAAAAGTGTGTTACAGTAGTCAATGCGTGAAGAGATAAATGTGTGTATGATCATCTCTAGTTCAGCTGTTGATACTACAGATCTCAGTTTACTGATATTTCTTAGGTGGAAGAAACATGATCTGGACAGCTGCTGAACATGGGGGTCAAACCACATGGATCGATCAAAGAAAATCCCTAGATTGCGCAGGTTGCAATGGGCAGCAGAGGAGAGTGGACCAATACTCTGCCTATAGGGACAAACTCATCTGGAGCAATAACCAGGACCTCCATCTTACTGTCGTTAAGTTGTAAGCAGTTTTCTGCCGTCCAGTCTCTGATGGCATTGACACAAGCGATCACAGATTCCATGTTTTTAAAAAAAAGTGTAATGTGAGCAGTGCCGGTACCCTTATTCACATGTTGGCGCGTGTATCTCCCGGTATCAGCCATCATTATAACATTCTGAATTTCTACAGTAAATTAAAGATACAAGGAGACATTGGATTTAAAAGCAATTTTTTTATATTTATTTTTTGGACCATTATTATAATTACTATACGCCTTGATAATGCCCCAAAAGCTTAAAAGACTAAACTTGCTATCGTTACATAAGTATATATCACGGCCTTCATGAGAACATTTAATCCTGGAAATGTTTGCCTTGTAAAATGATATTCTGTAAATCAAGAGTAGATTCAGAAAACTTTCAAATACTTTTTTCGTCGTAGGATATTTGTTCATAAACAAAAAAGTTGTGATGAACAGTTTACTAATTATTGAACAAAAAGGATGTGGCCATTGTATTGATGAACTACAGTGGCACAGCGTTCATTTAAACAGCACTGAAAGTTCACCAGAGCGCCTTCGTGTTGTTAAACTGCTGTTGTCTCTGTTTCCCGCTCCTTCTCTCTTTCTTTCCCACAGTTAAGTCCACTCATCAAGAAGCAGAGACAGGATCCGACCTCCCAGTCACCCCGCTCCCCCCCTCCCCCGCGGCCTCGCTATTGATGATGCCACGCGTGCGTCGTCACGCCGCGGCAGAACAACTTCACACCCGGGAGAGATAATTGAGGGGTCGAAACAGCCCGCGGAAAAATAAATGGATAAACTTTGAACTCGCAACTCAGCAAGGTTTATTTGTCAGACGTAAGCCTAGAGTGCCCTTCCTGTAATAAAAAAAATAAAATACCCACCAGTTAAACTTCACGGACTAATCCAATTTGACAGCACGCTTAGTGTGATGAGAAGTTCAGATGCCCAAAGCCAGCGGGAGGAAAATAAGAGAGGAAGATATCACAAAAAAAAAAGACAAGAGGTGACTTTCAAAGTTGTTTTGATGAAGGAACAGCAAGAAAAATAATGTCGGGCAAACGGTGATGCTGAAGTGAGCTGGGAAGTATATTAATGTCCATAGAGTCACACTGATGCAACCTTTTCTTTTGCATTTCGGGGCAATGGTTACCAGGGATTGCTTTGGGGATTGCAAATAGCAACACAGTGCTGAATACCTCTGAGAACGCGGAGAGCTTGGCACAATCTTGGCAGCAAGTTTAAGCTGCAACGGAAAATCGATCGCCATGAAAACCCGGGGACGGAATATTGCAATGAAAAGCTGGGAGATGGACTGAGGAGGGCGTAGGTCGATGATCGTTTTGACAGGGCAGAGAGTTAGAAGGCTGGAGGAACTGATATCAGTGTGTGGTCGGATCGGCTGGAGGGTGACACGTTAAATCTGAATACCGGCTCCTTCTTTGTGACCATAAAGAGCTGCATTTGCCTTTTTAATTGATGTTTATTCTGCATTATGACAGCCAAAGATAATGCAGGATGAACACAACATGCATGGAGTCTACTCATCTGTTTTACGTTACCCACAATGCACTTCTTCTTTGCAATCTTCTGCCAAAACGCGGTCACGCAAAGACACTAAAATTAGCAAATACGTTTCTAATGTTACACATTTAATTCTACTAGGCATGAGCACTTCACTGGGAGCAATATATGTTAAACAGTTGCTCAAAGGCGACTGGCGCTAAACTGGTTCTCTCTGCCAAGAACCTCCAAAATAAAGTCCACACACACACACACACACACACACACACACACACACACCATCCTGCCCCCAGATTCAACTTTCCAAGGCTTAATGGGAAACCTGATTTTCAAGCAGTGCCAAAGGCATGTAGCCCCGACTAAACTAACTCTTTCCAGTGCAAAGGGGTGGGGTGGGGGGAGGTAGGAAGGGTGAGGAGAGGATAGAGGATAGAGGAAGAGTTCAGAGAAGGAGAAATGAATGAAAATGCAAAATACACGCTCTGAGCGCACAGCTAATGAATACGAAGATGAGATTACGAGGATTTCTAGGTCAGGATTGAAATGGGCGGTGGCGTTTCATATTTAGCACTGGAGTAGAAAACAAGTTGGTTTGTGGAAGAACAACCGGACACCGGGGCTCCTTCCTTTATCGTGTGTGAAAATGATGAGAAAAGCTGTCTTTAAACGGAACCAGTTTATTTCCACAAAAATCCACAGTCACAGAAACGTACAGAACTTGTTCTTATCACAAATTAAAAGAAAACACACTTGGTCACACACTGTAAAACTCTTTCATCACAACATCCTGGACATTGGACTTGGGTCAGTTCCTGTCATACTGCTCTTAATATCAATAGGTCTAAAACCTGAGTGGATGTGATCAGCTCTGATCAAGTGGTGCCTCATAAACATCACAGCAGTAAATGTGGTTTTCCAAACTTTTCCACCGCAGCTGCTGGTTCCCGGTCCCGGCCGTCATTACTGCCTTAAGAGGCTGTAGAGGGCTCTGCTTCAAAACTAGGGGGAATATATCGGTATGATATGAAACTGTGCCATCCATCGGTACCAACCATGTCATGCTAGCTTGTCGGGAAGGCGGCAAAATAACGCTCCAAAGTTCGTCTTAATTTAGGCGAGGGGAAACTGGCATGGCCATATTCAAAAAGCCTCCCTTGATCTCTCACCTCAACATATGTGAATGTTAATGTTCTCTGTTTACCTACAAGTCTCCCCTTGACAGACATGCTACTTTATGCTAACCCCATGCAGTTTTGGTATAAATGTGTTATTTTCGCCTACTCTAAAAACAGTGTGTGTGAATATTTCTGCTCACTGGGTCCTTAAACAGTGTTGGATTTGCATAAATTGTCTGTCTGGAAAGCTGATCAGCCCAATTATATGTATGTGTGATGATGTTAGTCTCCATAGTAGCCATTTCACATTGTGAGAGTTTTTTTTGAAACTTGACCTCACAGTTTGAATGACCTGTTGTGACCTCGAGGATAATCACAGCCTCATGAAACTTTACAACCACAGAGACCAACAGCGTTCAGAGGATGTGTGGCTTTACTACCTTTATTGGCAATAAGGGGGTTTCTGTGCAGTTTCCAGAACAGAAGTGCTCGCCATCCCATGGCAGAAAAAATGCAATTCTTGCAGAAATCTCCAAACGTCAAATGTTTTTGATACCAAGTCACAGCATGGACTTGTCTATGGCGTTCCTCAAGGTCTCGGTGCCTTAATGTGGTATTTTGGTTAAATTTAGCACCATATCTGTGTAACAAATGGTATCAACCCCAAAAATTGCTGCAACAAATTATGAGACATAAGCGAGGATGGAAATGTTGGCCATCATATACTTCCATCAGAATGTTCTACGCCCTTTTTCACTTTCGCAATACATTTTAATTAACTAATGAATTAATTTGTTTAATGATTAATAACCAATTTGACACACACTGCTGGGCTGCATCTTGAATGATTTAACAGCTCTTCTTTTTTTGCTTTCAGTTGGCAAACAGCTTTCGGGTGCATTGGCATCACCCATTAATCTGGAGTGTGGACTGAGGATCCGCCCTCTCTCTCTAATCCGACAACAAAACAAAGGAAACTAAATTAAATAAAATGAATATTCCTCAAATTCCATTCGTTAGTTGTGTTGACCCTGAATACTCCAGTGAAAAGGTTTTCAACATTTGTGACTAGAATTTTTCTTTAATGCATTACTGATATTTTTCCTCACTTCTCACTAAATCGTACTTCTGACAACACAGAATAAAAATGCTCCACAGTTTCTTCCTTCAAAATTCGTGGAGTTCTTTGGAGGTTGGAGGGTGTGAGGACTGGCTCCGAAGTAACAATTGAGAGCAGCTGGAGATCTGGTCTGACTGTCCTCTGGTCCCTTTTAGATCATGCATGTTGGGTGTGGGGAAAGTCTTCCTCTGCTCCATTTTGTATTTTTGTATTAAATTTAGACCTGTGAAGACCTTTTTCTATGAAAACAATCATAGAAGGGCTTAAGGATTTTTAACTTTATCAGCAACTAAATACTTAATTGAGTTATTCACTACTTTCTTGTCATACTAAATGTATATCATTGATATTGAAATAATCTATCAAATTCATGTGGTTTGTATTTCTTTTTTGGTCATTTTAAAAGTTGCACAATTTAAAAAACTGGAATTTAGTTTTTGTTGTTGTTGGTTGTTGTTTTTAGGATTTCCAAGTTCAATAACAAAAGTCCAATAAACCTCGAGTTGATCGAATTGAATTGGTTATTTTTTGGATCCCAAAATAAAATGAATTTGGTTAGCAGAAATGTAGACTCCAATATTCAAGATGGATCATTTAAACCTCTGGCCTACCAACACTGACATATTTGATCGGTGACGGAAATTATGGGATCCCCCCCAAAATATTAAATATTAAGTAATTCAACAATTATCTAAAATTACCTTTTTGAAATTTCGAAGAGGGGAAACCAAACCAGGGTTGATGGATTGTTCGAATAGTGAAATATGTTATAAATTCTGTGGTATTAAAATGTCACCATTAAGTTTTTTGTATGATATTAAATCAAACAATGATGAACTAATTATCATATATTTGTATTATTATCAGTTATTATTAACATGGCCTATAAGTATTGTAAGATTATTGGTTTTGGTGCTTTTTTCTTTTTCTTAAGTTTTTAAAAGAATCAACATGTCATACATTTCAATGTCGCACACATTTTGAAAGATGATAAATGACATGGGGGATTTATCTGTGCTCTGGCTTATATTCTGTGCTGCATCTACGACAGAGGCAGAAGTTCACAAACAGGAGAAGATGCAGAGAAGAGCTGGAATCCAATAAAAGCCCACACTATACAAATGATCACAAACACAACCAGGTGGACGGTGGAGGACTTTGCCCGTGTCAGCAATTTATTTTTTAACATGTCATGCGTCAAAGTTTGTGGGTGAATGAATGTGTACCAGCATGTCTCTATTATGTGTGTGTGTGTGTGGGTGTGTGTTGCGTGCTTCGTCTGATCGTGTGTGGAATGCCCCAGTTTAACCAGCAGATCAGCCGATGGTTTGTGTTCAGTGTGTGTGACGGCCCCCCCTGCTGCTGTGTGAGAAGAGAGCAGGGAGAGGAGCACGCCAAGTGGAGCGGTGTACCACACACACACACACACTCAGAGCGGAGACGATACAGTACATCAATAATCGTGTTTTTAGATCTGTGTGATTTAAGGGGAATAACAGAAAATTACCTCCTCTGGGCAAATAGTTATTATGGTGTGAAGTGCGTACTGGAGGCAGCTGGAACACTGTGATCCAGCTGCGGCTTCGATTTGTGATCCATTATATTGGAGTCATTTTTCTTTCACGCTCAACATTGATTGACTCACATTTTTCGAAGAAGGGCCGATAGTTTAAAGTGCTAAACTTATTTCGCGTACTTTCATCCTCTTCGAGGTGTGTTTGCATTATTAAACAGTCTTTAAAAGTGATGGAAGTATAAAAAAAAAGCATAAATAAAAACAGTCGAACAGACAAAAGTAGATCACAAAACACAAACAGGAAATCAAACAGGACTGTTTAATTTTAAGTTAACTATATCTGTATTTGTAAATATGTACAAATGCAGATACAGTTAACTAAAAAATACATTATTTATTTATAAATATATATATATAAAGGGTACACAACTTCAAATAGAAAAGTCCAATGAACCTCAAGTTAATCAAATAAAATTGTTTTTTTTTTTTACAGCTTTCTCAAATTGGTTTGTATAAATATAGACCCCAATATTCAAAATGAATAATTCTAACCTCTGAGCATATTCACATGGATGCGTTTCATTCGTGTCTCCACCACAAAAATTGGTCCTAATTGACTTTCCATTGGCGTTGTGTGCGTAGGGCCGACATGTATTTTTTTTAACACATCACATTTCTGTAAAATCAAGTTAGCCGTGCATTCAGCTATATGACAGTATGATAAAGGACGAGGCTGCAGTCAAACATCCAAAGCATGATGGACACTGGATTAATGGTGGACCTCCAAAAAAATTGCATGAATGTTGGAAGAGGAAGCAATCATAGCAAAACAACATTTACCAAAGTAAAAGTATTTGAATATCCAGCATGAGGAACCAATATTTTGTAAACTTACTCTCCACTCTCTCATCTATCAGGCAATGAACTGCAGCAGGCTAGCGAGTCATCTGTTGATCACATGATGTGTTTGATCATGTGTGTTTTTTTAACCTCTTTCTTCCCCACTGAACCCCCAGGAGATCAATAAGAAACACATTAAAGCCTTTCCTCTTTTTAACAGCACGGACCTCGTTGACCCCTCCCTTTCATATCCTCCACTTCATTTGGAATTCAAATCAACTGTAAAAAAAGGAGGAAAAAAAGGCTTCATGCATATAATTCATACATTAAACACTAGCGCCACACCATTCTTGAGGTGTTGTGTGTGGGTTCTTTTTCTAACAGCCTGAAGCTAGAGGAGGGAAATTATTCCTCTCCAGATGTATTGCATATGGATGAATGAACAAGTGCCAGGGAGATCAGGCGCTACCGATATGCAAACGTGGGGACTAATCGCTCCCAAAATAAAAATGACCAACATCAGCAGGATTCCTGCCTTCTTCGAAACAACATGGCTGAACACTAGAGTTCAACCAACATGGGCTCGTGAAGGCGGACACCGGTTATTTAGCAGTGAAACTGCTGATTGCCAGAAGCTTGTGGCCGTAGTCTTTGACGTTAACATCTGCTTTACCTTCTAACAACCAAGCAGGTATTCACAGAAACCGTTAAAGCTGAATTAATGAGTAGTTTTATGTGGGGACACACCCGTCCAACGTTTTCAGTCCCGATACAGATACCTGGGCTTTGGGTATGGGCCGATACCGAGTACCCATCTGATACCAGTGTTTAATACATAAGCTCTATGCCTCACTGTGTGGAAGAGACTGGGATCATTCCTTTATGTGTATGCAACATCACGCCTGACTTAAAGACACAGTGTGCAAAATTTCGGGGAATTTATTGGCAGAAATGGAATATAATATTCATATCTATGTTTTCATTAGTGTATAATCACCTAAAACTAAGAATCTTTGTGTTTTCCGTTAGCTCAGAATGTTCCCTTCATATCTACGTAGGAAGCGAGTCTGCGTTCACGAAGTCCACCATGTTGAGCCACTATTGTTCGACAGTAGCCCAGAACGGACAAACTGAACTCTGGCTCTAAAGAGAGCTCTTCCCGATTTTACGCTACCTGAAGGCCACGCTTGCAAAACAGTGGTACCACCAGCCGTCGTAGTATTTAATGTATACAGAATATAAACATAGAAGTCAATTGAACAATTTTCACCGATATCCGATCCAGCTGAGTCGGCCTAGGCCTGATATGCAATATCAATGCATTCCTGGTTTTGTGAACAATGGGATATTCACTCCCTTAATCAATAAATAAATAAATACATTTTTATTATCATTATCATTATTCTCGATAATGTCTGTGCTGAACTGTGATCGCAAACGCTAAGATGAGGAATTTCTGCGAGAATGAAGGGATTTGTTTAGTAGCCATAGCTCTTCCAACCAAAAGGAAGTATTTGGTTGAGTGTAAGTGAAATAGCTGCTGTGGCTTTTGCTGTGAACCACGCGGGGAAAGAGAATAGTGGAGACCTCGACTCGGTAGAACAGATGCAGCTGACACGCAGCCGAGTCTACCCTGTCAACATGGGCTCTGTCTGGCACGCTGCTGGGGTTCAGTTTGGTTGAGATCTGGAGGCCGCAGCATACGAGTCACATCACTTTCACCCTCGTCATTCAATGAGCCCTCGTCCCCCTTATGGAAGTTTATGACTCCGCTCTTTTTTTTTACTTTTCATGTCTGTATGTCTGCTCTGAATTTCCTCCAGTTTAAATGTCACTATGTGCATCAATATTTTTGTCTTTGTGTTTGTGTGTGAGTGGCTAAATCTCAACGTGTGTGTGTTTGTGTGTGTGTGTGTGTGTGTGGTGTTTCAACCGTCAGACACGACATGGAAGCCACTCTAATCTGGGTTGATGCTGCACGCAAGCATTGGCCCAGATGTGTGTGTGTGTGTGTGTGTCTCTCTGTCTGCCCCTAAAACATGACATCATGACATGGAAGCCTGCCTCAGGGATGACACAGGGTTGATGAACGATTTAAGCACACATGCACACACACACACACTCACTCACAGGATCGTCTTGACACACGGATGATCACGTCTTGCTACACACCCCCTGCTCTACTACAACTTTCTCTTCCACTTTCATCTATTCATCAATTAAATATGTATGCATTCAGATGCTAGTGTGTGTGTGTGGAGGGGGGGGGCTCATTCCGTGACTGGGGCATGCTTTTGACCCAGCAGAGAAAGGAGGGGAATGTTCATGAATGAAATATCTACAGGGGGGGGGGAATGGAGGAACTCCCACAATGACATGACTTCTAGATACACACACACGTACACACTTGCACTTGTCAGGGCCCCAGACTGACTTTTTACATTGGTTGGTGGTGGAACTTTTTATTTAACTTTTACATTTTAACCGTTTTTTATCAGTTCTCAAATACATTGATTTCTGAAAACATTATGTCAGCGACTGTAAACAGAAATAAATGTGCAGATTCAAATAACAACTTCTCCACCAAAGATGTTGGGTCAGAAGGGCGGGGGTCTATTGGCCCCCTCACTTTACGCCTGGCCCCTGTCCCGCATTATGTGTACAAAACATGTAAAAATTGCCACGTGCAAATGGCCAGGCCGGGTTTAAGTGCAATCCACATGTTTACATATTTCGGCGTTGCGTCCGTGTCATGTTTACAGCTCGTTCTGCTGCCATCAAGTGGCAAAAAAATATTTATTACTGCTGCAGACAGAGAAAGACCGGCTGAATGTCAGGCGCATCGGTGCGGCCGATCAAAATGTTGAGTCACACTTGACAGATTTTCGGTCCAAAATTGTCGCACTGTGGAGCGCTACATGTACAAACGCACACGCAAGCAGCACAACAGAACACTATAGGAGAGAGACAAAGCAGGATCTGTTTTATTACAAAGACTATTTTTAAAAGCGATTTTAGTTTAGTGTTTTACCAACTGCTCATGGTTTCACTTATTGCCTTCAACTTGCAAGGAGTTCAGGGTCAGTTAACTTTTGAAGCCACGTTAGCTGCTATGCTAACATGCTTTACGACTGGCGCGCACATCACCTTTTCACACAGCGAGGTTGGTGAGGCTACCAGTACATTTTAGGATACCGTGGTGAATTTTGCAGACAGCACATGCAAAGATTTCCTGGTGGCACATTTCTGTCAGTATGGGATTTATTTTCCCCAGATGTGAATGGTTCAAAGCTAAGCAGACGAGTGGAGGGTGGCACACACATACTAGCATTAGAGGCACAGCGGGAGAGAAAGTTATTGGAAAAGACAGCATTTTGACAAATTTTGCAAGGAAGTCTATGGGTCTGTTGTGTTGAGTATCAATAGAAGCAGACATTTTAGTATTGATTTTCTTCAATCTTCACGAGCATGTCTAAGAAGTGATTGTCATGTTTCTGCAGTAATGAGCACGTGCATACAATGAAAAAGCCGCTACTTCAGCATTCCCATCCAACCTTCACCCCTTTGGGCCTCACTGTCACTTTTCAAAGTTTCCTCACAATCCTATCAGTGCAGTGTGAGACGCAGCGGGACGGATGGAAGAACTAACAAATGAATAGACGGGGGTCCATTCATTTGTTAGTGAAACAACAACAAAAAAAATACTTGAAACCCCACCACTTTATTTTCTACAAATAACGGCGGCAGCCATTCCATTAGCTGTAGCAGCGGTATAATTAAATGCCCGGCGACAGCCATTTAACGGCGATGACCCGGGGGTCTTGATGCCTTAAGTGGCGGAGGCAGAGGTGTGGCGGTGGCTCACAGCGGTTCGCGGCAGGTCGTAACAGGTATTGGTTTGATGCTAATTGGCGCGGCATTGCGGTGGGCAAATAAGGCGGCGCTAATTGGCGGTCAGGGACACATTTCAAGGACATCTCAAACAGAGGCATCTGCCACACTCCTGAGCAATTGCAAACACACACACACAAAGATGCACCAGCCCTTGGACAAACAGTGGCATCTGTGCTTCTCAGCGGCAGTCCGAGGCCGAGCAAAATGCCCGGTTAGTTTTCTGCAAACGAGCGACTCCGTCTTTCTGAAGGGGATTCCACATCACCGCGACTTTGTCTGTTGAGGCTTCGTGCGGGCGTCCGGGTCTACGCGTGCATGTTTTGCATCAACCCCCTACGCCACAGATGGAATAGAATAGAATAGAAATATACTTTATTCATCCCCAAGGGGAAATTTGTCTGTGGCAGCAGCAAACAAGGTTACACAATAAAATTAAAATATTAAGTATGGAAAATGCACAATATATACAATATAATAAAATAACAGAGCAGGACCAATTCAATTTAAGAAAATAAAAATGCACAGTATATACACTAAATAGAATCGTATTAAATTAACTAAGTAGGAAAAAATAAACAAAACAGTAGTGCACAAGATCGCCAACCGCAGCAACAACAGTGTAGCAGTGTTATAGTCTTGTGCTTGATTTGGCCAGAGGTGATATATTATAGAGTTTAATGGCAGTGGGCAGCAATGTTCTCCTGTATCTGTCCTTGTGACAGCGGAGCTGGATCAGTCTATTGGAGAAAGTGCTCCGCTGTCCTGCAGTAGGTGGTGGAGAGGGTGGTCCTGGTTATCCAATATGGATAATAGTTTCTTCAGTGTCCTCCTCTCCACCACCTCTTCCAGATAGTCTTGTTTGCAGCCAATGATGGAGCCGGCCTTCTTAACTAGTTTGTTAAGTCTGTTGGTGTCTCCGGCTCCAATGCTGCTCCCCCAGCAGACTACGGCGAAGTACAGTGCACTGGCCACAACAGACCAGTAGAACATCTCCAACATCTTGCTGCACACGTTGAAGGATCGAAGTTTCCTCAAGAAAAAGAGTCTTGTACACAGCGTTGATGTTGGTCTTCCAGTTCAGTCTGCTGTCGATGGAAACACCCAGGTACTTGTACTCCTCCACCATGTCCACATCCTCTCCCAGAACTTTCACCGGTTGTGGAGCCGTCGTCTTCCTCCTGAAGTCGACCACCATCTCTCTGGTCTTGGCCACGTTCAGATGCAGGTGATTTCTACCGGCCCACTCCACAAAGTCATCCACTACTGCCCTGTACTCCTCCCGTCCGTCCCTTATACACCCGACCACTGCAGAGTCATCAGAGAACTTCTGCAGATGGCATGACCCCGAGTTGTACTGGAAGTCAGTGGTGTACAAGGTGAACAGGAAGGGAGACAGAACAGTTCCCTGTGGGGCTCCAGTATCACTGACCACCGTATCAGACAGCACACGGCCCAGTCAGACAAACTGTGGTCTGCCTGTGAGGTAGTCAGTGATCCAGGAGACGGTGGGCACATTAACCACCACCACCCGCAGCTTCTCACTCAGCAGCACTGGTTGGATGGTGTTGAATGCACTGGAGAAATCAAAGAAAGTGATTCTCACAGAGCCACCGGATCCATCCAGGTGCGACTGGGCTCGTTGCAGCAGGTAGATGATGGCGTCGTCCACTCCCACATGAGGCTGGTATGCAAATTGCAGAGGGTCCAGTGAGATGAGTCGGGGAAAGCGAAAGTTGCAGACGCGGGAAGGGCAAACTCGTCAGGCCCAGAAACCTCGGCAGGATAGAAAAAACACAAAAGCCTCCATCGCTCCTCTAGGCTGCTGAGAGCAGGATTAGGCCGCCGAACAATAGGCACACAGTTGCGCTGATAACGCAATGTTAATTAGTAATGCTTTTTTCCTCCCCTTCATCTGTTGGCGCGGGCTTCACGCTTGCTGTTAGCTGTTAGCTGTTGAAGAAACACAGGCAATGTCCATGCCATGGCCCCCATGACGTGGTATACTAGTAGATGGTGAGGCCATAAGGCTCCAGAGGGCCATTGATTCCTTTATTTCTTCATTGAAAAAGCCCAGGAAGTGAAGGGTCGAACTGGTTTGTGTTGGCCTCGATTGGTACGATGCAGACTTAAATCATCATCTCCTGGTCCCAGAGTTGCTCAGGTGAAATATGCAGGGGTGTAATAATGTACGTTAAAGATACCATTAAAGATCGGTGTAATGGCGATAGAATCCCAACTGGAATGTTTGGCTGCGCGGATTATTACCATCTCACCCCAAATGTCCTTTTGATGTACTGGTCATGTCTAACCCTCCATCGTATGAAAGCTTCATTCTGTAATGATATTCAAGTGCTGCTGAAGAAGCTTGGTCATCATAAAGAAATACATGTACTTTGGGATTTCAATATATACTCGTAGGACAAAAAAAATACCGTCACCATACAGAGGACGACAATATTTGTCAATGCCTTCCATGACCATTACACATTAGCTTTAAAAAAAAAAAACAATTTCTGTTCTCACACCACTACGGTTAAGGTTCAGGCTCAAAAACTTGAAGGAAACCTAATGGTTTTGGGTTAAAATGACTTCATCGGGGTACCTTCGTCGCGCTCGTTACAGTAATAAATGGGTTCTGTTTCTTCGATGCACCCGATACGACGCTGATGGGTATTCTCCTTCAGCGAAGGAAAATAATGCGAAAGTAGAATCCAACAAATATCTGCCTTTTAAAAACTTGAGTTGAACTATCTATACGTATGCAGTGAGTACTATACATTAGTAATCCATGCACTTCACTGGTCTGACAGTTGAACTTGTACACTGTGTGGTAGCTGCAGGTCAGAAAGGTCTTTGCAGCGCTGCGTGTCTGAATGGGACCATTGCATGACTGATTTTCCAGTCTGAAAACGTGTGTGCGTGTGTGTGTGTGTGTCTCTGTAGGTGTGTGTGTGCGTGCTCACCAACTGGTCAACTTACTCCAGTCTTTTCTCTCCTCTCTGACTGCACGCCTCACTGGCCTAACACTGTCTGGAGCTCCTCCTGTGTGAGTGTGTGTGTGTGTGACAGAGAGAGACAGTGTGTGTGTGTGTGTGTGTGTGTGTGTGTGTGTTATATAGAGAGAGAGACAGAGAGAAAGACAGCCAGCCCCTGGGAAGTAGGATGGTGTGATAACACTCAGAAATGATAGCTTAGCCCTGGAGAGCACTTGACACGCAATATCTCCTTCCTCAGATCGACACATACACACACACACACACACACACACACACGCACACAGCTGTCACAGTGAAGGGTAAACAAGCAGCGCCAAGGGCTCTGAGAGCCAGCAGTGAGAGGAGACTCAGGCCTCATCTGTATGTGTGTGTGTGTGCCAGCGTCGGGTGGGAGTGGCGTCTGTGTGTACGTCTGTGTGAAACATAAGTAAAGTGGACCAAATTGAGTATATTGCCACTCAAACAATAGACAGTGTGAGACCAGAGAGATGGGGAGAAAAAGAAAAGTACACAGTCAACCTGGACATGCAGCTTCTAGATCTCATCTCACCTCCTGTCTGAGTTTTTTTTTTTTTCCCAATTCCCCTCCCACCTTTCACCAGCAGACAGCGTGATGGAACATTAAAATGTCAGACGTATGGCACATCAGGTGGTATGGCAGCGCATGAGGCTCGCTACGTGAGGGAGGCATGAAAACTTTTGTTCTGAAATGTTCGCAAAGCACAAATTCTTTGTGAAATTAGCAGAGTGTCTCTAAATGCAAAATAGGAGCTCTGTGCACAAAAATCAATTTTCCCACCATTAAAATGATCTAATTGCACCACTGGCAGAATTTGTTCTTGTGTGAATGAAAAATAACTACTGATCTCTGAATGTGGGACAAAGTGACCTGCTTAAGTGTTTTCTGCAGTTTGGACCAAGCGGAAACTTCCGGTGCTGACAAATGAAGCCAACGAGGAAGCGCCAAAAACTGCAGGTGCTCACATGGTCACTTAAAGCTGGCTCAAAAAGAGGGTCAAAACCTATAGACCCTCATGTTCAAATGACTATTTACAGCAGAAATAAACATGTTCACGGCCTGTTTTTGTCTCCAAACCTAATATCCCTCTTAATACTACACAAGGTGTGGATTTTCATATAACTTGCCCATTTAAATTATATTTAAGCATACATTTTAGCATGACAGGTGGGTGCCGTACTTGGACTACGGCCATGTTTTATACAGTCTCTAAACAGAGACCAATGCCTCTAATGGGTTTAAATATTATATCGATAAAGTACTCAATAATTGCACTGCAACACCTCTCAACACACTGCACCAATCACCGTTGGTCTGTCACATATTGTGTGTAGAGCCTGATTGGTACAACTAGCTCACAGGTTGTGTTCACACCTGTTGACGACATCAGCATTTTGCTACAAACGGCCTCTTGCCTGTTCATGGTCAGCTCTGTGCGTTGTACGCATGGTTGT
Organism: Anarhichas minor; assembly: GCF_050575085.1. Taxonomy (NCBI): domain Eukaryota; kingdom Metazoa; phylum Chordata; class Actinopteri; order Perciformes; family Anarhichadidae; genus Anarhichas; species Anarhichas minor. The sequence goes on along the minus strand of NW_027466469.1, from coordinate 4,677,388 downwards.
ACTAGCCAACAGTTTGGAGAGATGCATGCTCAAAAGAAAAGCAGATATTAAGGGTAGGAAGGTGAAACACACCTTCTTTTAAACATCATGACAGACTTGGATGTCAACAGGTTTTTGGATATGCTCAAATATCACAAAGTCAACCTTTACAAAAGGGAGTCTGTGTTCGCACGGTCGAACAAGCCCTCCGCCGGTTATGTTGATCAGCACGGCTGCTCAGGGATATTAGTGGAATATTCATTTTTTCACCAGCCATGGAAACAGTTTTTTCTTTTTCAGAATAAGGACAGAAAATTGAATTCTTAGTGCAGGTAAACGTGTTGCTGTCACAGTAATATGCACTAGTCCAGAACACAGGACCTTCCTCCTTTGTATGCTGTCTTGATCCCGCCCCGACAGACTAGTAAGCAGAGTGAACGTTCTCACGTGGTCTGTAGCGATGCAACTTGTTCCATTGGATTTCTCTCAACTGATTTGGACCAGAGCAAACAAACAATAGGTACAAAAGTGTCCAAGATGTATACTGTCTATTGCAATCGGTATGAAAGCTCTTCACTGATATACAGATCTACTATAAAACCATGCATTGGCATTAAGCTACTATTAGAGTACAATGAATGTAAGTTACCCTCATGCTCATAGCAGAAATGTGTGTGTGTGTGTGTCATTACACTTGCTGATAATTGATGAGTAGCATCACAGTGGGTTTCGGTTGTTGATCAGCAGTACTGAGGCAAAAACAGGGCTGCAGCTGCTCTGTGCCACCCGGCTTGTTGTCTCCCACTGAGTCATGACTGGGAGCTTATTAGAGTCCCAGCTGAGGATGTCCACGCTTGAAACTAAGCTTTTTAATAATGCTCTGAGTTGATAGAAAATCAATCGGCTGCTGTCCAAATGAGCATTTAAGATAGTGTGTATGTAAAACAAATCCTACTTCTCTCTACCCAACGTTGTTACTCAGCAGTCCTTCAAGGTATCAAAGAATACCTTTCTACCGATCACTTTCTCTTCAGACGTTTCATCTCTAGAGATTTAACTGTGATTAGTTGATGAAGGAGGGCTGGCCTTCTTAGGGGAATGTATATGTTAAAATAATTCATATATATGATCCTTTTTTAAAGTAACTAGGCTTCAATGCTGCTATATAAACAAAACAAAGCCAATAGTTTTCATTGTTTGATTTTAAAGGTCTCTAAAACAAATCGTTACATTGTCATCTGACCTGGTAGAGAACATTAAAGAGTGGAGGAGAGAGAGGATGATTCCGTGGATGCTGAATATGAGATTTGGAGCATTTCTATTGGCCCTGAAAGGCTCTCAAAATGGCGATGGCTGAGCCGGTGGCTAGCAGCTAACGGTGCTAAAGGCGCAAATGAGGGTGGGCACTACGCTTCCATGACGCCGCCGCAGTACACCTTGGTTTCATTTCACCCGGGCGACGATCTTTACTTATCTTTCCTCAGCCCTGATGACAAGTTTCACTCAGAAAATGTTTACACAGACAAAAAGATACACAGACAGTGAAGCTCCACATAGAATAAGGACATGATGTTTATAAGTACTTAACTAATTGACAGAAAAGCAGGAGAACCTGTTTCAAACAGTCAGACGCAGAATTCAAATCCAACAGAGGAAACAGAAGAGAATTGTAATTTCAATATCCTGACCTGGAGAACACATTTGGTTCACCCAATCCATTCATCATCTATTTCCCAAGCACACAGATGTGCTTTGCAGCCATGTAACTCACCCCAGCATGGCAGCACCTGGACATTGGTATCATGGCAGGGTGCACATCTCCCCTCTAGCATTCACCACTGCATTGGAGGGGAATCATCATGGGTGGGGTGGGGGGGTGGCAGCAGAGAGAAATTCACCTCCCACCCATCAACGTGACAACAATGAGCACAATGACAGCCTATTGGCAAGTTTAACGACAAACCTAAAATGGGGTTAAACTAAGGCCATAAAAACAGAAGCAGAGAAAACTGCCGAACGCAAGTTCTAGGAAGTCATTTGAACAACGTTGAAGAAGGCTGCCGGAGGCTTGGTAAAATATTAATCCTCAGATTAAGACAGAATGGGATCACAGGCTGATGGGATTTAGAATAGATACAGGGATTGATGATATTGTCTGTCTCAGGGAACGTGACGAGGACGGACGCAAGAGGTCCAATTTAAACAATTTATTAAACCAACAATGGAGTGGTTATTGTAAATTTACATTTGTATGTAGAAAGAAAACGAATCCATTCATCCAACGATAATACTGAGATCTTAGCCAGTTGTCATCGCACTAATGAGTCCGCATGATTTCATCTGATTTTGTGTGGAATCCGACCCAGTGGCACCAATGACAAGCGTTAAGAATAATTTTATAAAAAAAGCCAATCTCCTCCCTGATGGTCTTGTTTACTTATGTGGGTCGTATAGAGGCATCAGTATCAAATTGAGACTGTTTAATAATCAATTAAAAGTTTAGAAGTTTAGAAAAAAGAATGCATATGCAATAATCAATCTCACGTAATCATTAAAAAGACAATTTAACAAAAAGATGCAGGCCATGTTGTTCATATGAAATACATATTGCGTTTAGTACACTTGCATGTTCTAGCTTGAAATAGCACATATGAAAGGGTAACTTTGGTAACCCTGTCTAACCTGGATCCTATTTCCCCCTGTTTTTGTCTCTAATGGGGACAACTTTTGAAATTGGTCCAGTATTCAGGGTGAACGCTGCAGCCGCTAAATAGGCTCTGATGCGATCGCTCCGGGCAACTCTCTACTGCCAATGTACGTCGAGTTGAGAGTGCCGGTGTTGTGAGAGTTTGTTGAGTCAGAGAACAGAGAGCGTTTCTTTGTGTTGTCCACGTTGGTCACTTAGACACAAACACATGGGAAGATAGGGTGCAGGTTGAAACATATCTAAGTAACACATTAAACTTGTGTTTCCTTGGTTTAAAAAGTGCTGAATCCCACATGAACACAAAGAGACCTTTCCATCAGCCCCTTACTGGTGCTATCTTCTAAACCCCCGGGGGCCACAAACGCAGCTTTTAATGCCGCTGCTAGCCGAGCCACTCCAACAGCAGCACATAGTTGTGGACCGCTCCAAGACTCCACCGCAGGGGGGTAGAGAGAGTTTATCTCTCCCATCCTTTCACATGAGGTCCAGCGTGAGCGGCCGGGGCGTATTGCACGGCGAACGTTACTAACTTTTCACGGGGCCACGAGATGACAGCAATCTGCTGAGTCTGCAGCTTGCAGATCACAGCAGGGGGGATTTCTTTGGTGTTTGATGCGCAGCAGCCACCGTTGCCCGCAGCTAATGTCTCACAAGCGTTACAAGGGAAGGAGGATTCCTCGCTACTGTGCTCTCTCCAGTTTCTGTCAGAACCGTGTCCCGAGGCGAAATGGTCTTCACAACATCAGCCAATAACGAGAAAACACACACACACGGAAACTTGAATGTGCTCGCACGCCGGTTGCCATCATCTTCTCAAACTGTTCTCGAGGGGTGATCAGAACGAATTTGCATATATTCTTAAATGTAAGCACTGAACTCTGTAATTACGCGGCGCCCCGAGTGTGTGCGATAGACTGTGCCTGTGATTGTTTGTGTGCGAGAAGACGGGGGCATGTTTTCGGCGGTAACGAAAGGGGAGGCGCCCTCGCTGAATGCAGCCCCTTCTACCAGCTGTCTAACACAGCTGTGGCAATTCATAAAAGATAAACTTGCACACCCGCATTATCATAAACACATGCATGCACACACACGCGCCTCTGGTGCTATATCTAAGAAGGCCTCCCGGGGACGACATCTTCCTCCTCGTGTTTCCGTGACACGGGCGATGATAATTACACTAATTCAAAGTCTCCTCAGAGAGAGGGCCGGAGATGAGGTGAAGGCAGGCAAACGCCCCCTGAAAGCACCGCAGATAGGTAGCAAACACACACACACACACACACACACACACACACACACACACACACACACACACACACACAGGGTTGATGTGGAGTTCATCCAGCTAACTGCCATATTGTAGCATAACATTACTGCACCAGGTGATCCACTGGGGAATGAACCGGGGGCCGAATTGGGATTGGGGAGGGTACCGCAGGGGGGCTTCCTGGCTGGAGAGAATGGATGGCTGACCGCTGCAGAGCTGCAGCTCAGCCTTGCTGAACTCCAGTGATAGTTTCTGAAACTCAAACGTGATGAAATTATTTCGCAACTAACTTTTTTTTTTTTTGGTGTGTAGCGATAATGTAAATTTTGCAGTTCAGATATCTTGTAAGGCCTTAAAATATCACATTATTGGACCTTACCGGTAGTGCAGCTACAAAGATATAGTTTGACGTGAGGATAACACCAAGGTGGCAACCTCCGGTTCTGAAAAGTGAAGCCAATGTTGAAGTGTTTTCAACCTGCATTTTGTCAGCTGGCCATTAGGGGGCAACTCCTCCTGTGGTATAAATAAATCTGGTTGTATAGAAGTCTATGAGAAAATGACTCTACTTCTCTCTTGATTTATTCCCTCAGTAAACATTGTAAACATGAGTTTATGGTCTCAATCTCAAGTCTTCTTCAATACAGCATGAGTAAATTATGGTCCATTTAGAGTCAAATAGACCATAAAGCATGGTTTGCCTTAGGGCGGGGCTACCTTGTGGTTGTCAGGTCGCTACCACAGTGTTGTCTGTTCTGGGAGTTGTCAGTGTCTTAGAACTTAAAACCCTTTTAGAGTGTGCTTTCAGTTCATGAAAGTTAATTTGAAGTTTTCGGTCACTTGTGGTTCCAAAAACCAAGATGGTGGAAAAAAAACAAAGAAGGCTTTAAAACCACAGTCCATTTTTCAATGTTCTCATATGAAAATAAGATCGTGAGCTGAGAAGGTAACTTTTGTGGTCAGGGAAAACAAGTTTAGATTGACATAAGGCTGGTTAGGGTAAGGTTAAGAGCGAAGGGGTTTCCAAAACAGAAACGGTTCATCCTCTGGGACTGCATGAATGGATTCAATAAATGGCATGGGCAATCTTCCCATTAGATTATAATATGTAGTAAAATATTAGGCCCTATACATGATCCCAACAAATTTCAGTGGCAGCTTACTTTGGACCAATGTGTACCTACGTTGCCATTTTTATATAAAAGCGTATATATGTAGCAAATCTTTTTCAAATTCACGCAAATGCTTTGATGCAAGAGCCAGTCTGTGTACAAAGTGGAGGGATCTAAAGCGCAGTGCTGTGGAAGGATACAGGGAGCTCTATGACCGTCTCAATGTTTGTACAAAGACGACACTAACATACAGTAAATAAGGCTTTCAGTGTGTTGTCGCTTCATCTGTTGGAGCATAATGTAACTGAAGCCTCCTCTAACACTTGTCTAAACAGCCCTGCTGAGACTCATAACTACCGTACGCGTCTGTCACACGCCTAGTCTGCTGGTTTTTAATATTTATTGACATTTTTGATTCTTTCAACAGTTAGTGCAGTACAAACAGAAACAAACCAGCATTTCCAAATCCGTATTCCCTCTCCGCCACATAAAAGGAAGAGAAACAAAAAACTAATAACAAAGGAAGGGGGTTACCCAGTGCTGACATGGAGTTCCAGTGGAGGGTATATTAATGACAAATAAAACAGAAGATATGTTTGCCTTTGCAATCCTTTTCACTCGGATTTTGTTGGAGCGGAAATCGGATGTGTTGTGTTGGTTGTTACTCGGAGGGAAGCCGAACATCGATCGTTTGCACATAACAGCCACACTGCAACGATACGAAGCCAGTTAAAAATCTGCAAAGTTTCCGTTTTAAGAATGAACGTCCGGCCAGTAACGTTGAAGGTCAGGGCTCGTTGCGTGGCAACAGAGAGGTTGGTGTCAGGAGGAGCGCCAAAGACGACGAAGAAAGAAAAGGCTTATAGTTTCAAACATGCTGGACCAGAAGGTTAATAACTTACACGACCAGAACATGTGAATGAGATTGGCATTAGGATATATTGTGAGCAGTCTGGCGATAGCGTGGTGGATTCCGTGTAGAATTTTGCTCTTTTTTCATTTCAATTTTAAACCTCTTGAGACAACGTGCTGCAGCTCTTATTCTGTTGGGCTTTGTTGGTTTAGGATCAGAGATTTCAGACAACTGAAAGCATAAACTGTTAATTGTACACGTAGACCATCAAATCTTCGTAATTGGCACGCTGATGAATAAAGAAATATATAAATGCTAAAAATATAATTTGGGCCCTTTTATAAGACCTGGATTCAGGACGTCTACCTCGACGGGGCGAGGTATGATTCCCTGAGGTTCTACAGACTGAAGAAAAAAAAAAAACATACTGTCTTTCTCTGTTCAGAGACCTGGTAGAAATATAATTACAAAAACTAAAAAAGGTCATGATTATCTGTGGTCAGAGATGGACCTCCATCAGATGTGACTGGACGATATCATAGTTTCAATAACAGTCCAATATTGGTCCAATATGTTGGGCTGAACCTGTCTCTTTTCTGCTGTAATGAAACAGACTCGTGACAGGATCAGCTGCAAAGTGAAACACATTCAGGGATTCAGATCAAATAAAAGTTCTGAATTTCAGCTGGTAACCTACAGCTGACTACACAATTCAACATTTGGGTCAACTTTCATTAAAGCAGATAAACTCCAGCTATGGCAGCACACAGTGAAGGTAATCAAAGTAATCGTACACAAAGAATAATGTTTCTGGATTAGCGTATTCATAAGTAATAAATGTTTCAATATCTTGCGAATGTATTTAGTTTCTTTCCTTCCACGACACAGAAGAGTTATATTAACAACTGTGTGCTAAGAAGGAAGTCGTGGTCTGGGTTTAGCCGAGCCATTATGCTAATTGGCACTGTCTGCTGTTAGGCTAGCGGCTAGCCTCTGTCCAAAGTTTTTTTTAAATGCTTACCAACTAAAGCTGTCTAATTTACGCCATTTTTGTTTAGCCTATATGAACAAAAATGTAAAACAATGTGTTGGAATTATTTCTTCTCAAACAAAGGGGGACATAGCTAGGCTAGCTGTTGCCCCTGTGTCCAGTCTTTCCACTAAGCTAGGCTAACCGTGACACGGCTCTAGTTCACATACATGAGATTAATATCAATTTTTCTATCACACTCTCGGAAGACAGCTAATTTCCCGACCTGTTTAACTGTGGCTTTAAAGTTGACATATGATGCTAATTTTCACATTCATACTTGAATTTGGGGTTTTTACTATGTTTACATACTTTAATGTAAAAAAAACTTCATTATTTTTCTCATACTGTTCTGTACAACCACGGTATTAAACTCTTTGTTACATAAAGAAAGGAGGATGGACTTTGTCTTTAAGTGAACAGCAGCTTTGGTAAGTGAACTGCTTTTGTATTTTTACATCTGCAGTAGCGTTACTACTGTGTTCATTTGTCTATGGTGTCGTTTTTATGATATGATTAATATTGTTCCCTCTGATGTGAATAATATTTGAATGGCTCGTGCTCTTCAGTGTGCGGTGGAATACGTGTTTTAGCGCTGCAGTGTTGCTGAATTGATGTGTCATGCTTTGTTGTCATATAATATATGTCACTGCTTCGTATGAGTTTGTTCTTGTCATTGTGTTAATTACAATGATTTTGACTATATGCATTGTCCGTTAATGATGAAGCATCCCGTCATGCGCGGATTAGGGTCCGACATTTGATTCTCTGTTTGGGCTTATGTTTTCTTTAACAAAGCAAGACTTATGGTCTGGAGAAATGGGGATTGTGTGGCGATTGCTTCAGCCCTGTTTGAATCAGTAGGGAACAGCTAAACGCTGCGGGGAGAGTTTGTAGTGTGTGTGCTGCTGTTGTTTTCCTGCTAAGCTAGTTTAGCAGAACACACGCGCCTCACCAGAGTACAATGTTTTGTTTCCGGGGTCAGAGTGTCTCTTACGTGGTGGGTTACCAGTTTGAGCGAAGTCCACCGAAAACATTATATTTCCCACAATTTAAGCTTCTGCATTTTCCAAACGCACGAGTATTATTCAAACATATTGTTCGGTTCGTAAGCCTCGTACCGAACAGTTTAATACAAATACGTGTATTATTACACCCCTAGAAACAAATAATAACCGTAGTTGTGGCGTCATAATGGGGTTATTAGGAGGTGGTTCAACTGTAGAAGGACAGCACTGAAGGCCCAGGTATAAAACACACGGCCCGCCGCTGCTGTATTCATACTCTGTCTGAAACGCTCCGTTTTAGCGTCTGTCTCTTTAAGCGGCCCTAACGAAAAAACAAATTGCTTTATTTGGCCAGTGATTTCCGGTCTTTCGCTTACTACAGCTCACTTGCGTTTGTCAGCCCGAGTTTAGCGTCACTTCCACCGGTGACTTTATAGTTGGGACATCACAACCTTATGGGAGTCCTTACGGCTTATTAAAGGCACAATTTGTGAAGAATAACTGTTTCTAGATCTGCTTTATAATCAAAAAAGACTTTCTACAATATGCAACCTTTGAACAAATTTCCATAGTTTTCTGGGGCTTTTAGGATCGCCTTAAATGTGAAATAGCTGTTTGCTAAACTTTAATATGTAGCCCAATAATAAAAACTGAATAAAAACATAACAGCAGTACACAGACTAAAACTGTACGTTTTCTTCAACCAAAGATATAGCTGTCTTTCCTTAATGCTAGGCCTCTGCATCCCCCTCCTTTTTGTCATGGCTGTGGCAATAGGGTTGTCATTCACCTTGGGTGGAGCCAGTGTTTAGGGCCACCGATAGCCATAATAATACCTATCCACACAAAGCCCCCCCCCCCCCCCCCCAAGGGCACGGATTACCACAAAAGAAAACAATTTGGAGGGGCTGCAGCGTGCTGCGTCCATCGGAGTCAGAGCGGATATGAGAGGCAGGTTCTTTGTTCCCCCCTGATATTTATCTGTCCGAAGGCCGAGCAGGAGAGGAGATGTCGCTCCGGAAGAGAGGTCTCCCAGGTCGGCAGCCTGGTATTAAAGCTGATCCATGCATGCGTCCCAGGGAGATAACACCACACATCACGGGTCGGCTCGCAAAGAACAATCTGAGAGAGAAAGTTGCACCCAGATGTATGCGGACAGGGGGCCTTGGGTGGGATCACTGCCAAACACATCACTTCTTAATCTGGCATGTAGCCAAGGATAAACCCATCTGCACTGAGCTTGGTCTGGGTTTAGTTTTCTTTTTTTAGCTGTCATAATCTTCACTATGAAAAGTGAAGTATTTAAAGGACAAACAAAGCTTAAATCAGTTTGTTTGCGATGTGTTGAATGATTGAATTTTATGGAAAATGATGACCTTGAGTTCATCCACCTTTAGGCCACGACATCACCGCTGTTGATACAATTTAATGCAAACACTATTTGCTGTTCAGTAGTCCCTGGTCCAGACTTAGATATATATCCTTATAGGCCTCTTGTGTGGATACAATGTGAGCCCCAGCTGCCTTCCAGTTTTCATCAGAAAGTTGTCCCCCTCCACTAATTGAACTTAAAAAATATATTTTTTTCAAAGACTAGTGAGATGTGTATGAAAGTGTACACTAAGCCCGGGCTGTGTGAAGTAGATTACCCTTGACTAGCCGCCTGTGAGTCTGGACAGACTGCAGCGAGGGAGCATGTCAACGGCAACATGGTGAAAAAGTGGCAATCACATAAAACGAGAGCGAGTCCGAGCGAGGCTCTCCTCGCTTCTCCCGTTCTTCGCCGCCTCCTCAGGGTTAAACCCAGCGAGATCAATCCACAGCTGTGAAGTGGGAGAGGGCACCTTGAAAATGCTGCTATTTATTTGTTTGAAATGTTCCTTTCCTTTCTAGTCCTCCCGGAGCCACCTGGGAATCCACCATTGATTTCCACTTCAATAACTTGACCTCTGACCCCCAGAAGGGGGACGTGACGTCCCTCGGCTGGCTACGCGCAGCCAGGTGTGGTGAGGGAAATCTCCAAGCCTCTATTTCGTGGTCCTACTCATTTACATGATTTAAAGTAAAGAGATTTTTTTTTTTATCTTCTTCTTTCTTTTCACTTAGGTTAATTGCGGTCTCTATTTGGGTCCACAACAAGAGAGCAGCGGGCAGTCGCGGACTCGCAGCTGTTTCATGTTTTTTTTCCCAAAAGCTCAAAAGGCCAGCAGCCTCCATTTCAGCTGTGAACCCCGAATCAGAGAGAGAGAAAATTGGAACATTTACATGCATCTTGAAGAAGGAGATCATTTTCCGAGTGTCTTTTTGTACCGTGCGTCTGTCTTGTTCCCTGGTCTCATCCTGGCGTCCACGTGCCACGCGCGAGTGCAATTTCAAGTGACTTTCTGCTGTTTGCAGATGGACTCCCTGTCTGTAATGAAGTCCGGACCACCTGACGGGACGCTGTCAGCCGCCATGGAGGCAGCCGCAGGATTGACACAGCTCTGCCATCTCTGAAAACTGTGATGGAGCATACGCAACTTAAAGATCTCGGCGGATTACGGGGATTGAGCGGTATAGCGCATCAATCAATATTGTCCTAATTATGCAGGAAAGCTGCATCTCTGCCGCCACGGGATCACACGCCGAACGCGGCGCATCCATTTGCACAAGTTATTGTGTTATCTTGAGGGAGCTATGACGGTAGAGATTATTAATGTCACAGTGATGAATTCATGTGTATGGTGTTATTCTTTTTACAAGAAGTTCCTAAAGTGCCTCACAGTCAAGAACAACGGAAGACATCAGAACAAAAAGCTGCACAGGAAATGAGACGAGGACAGAACAAAGATAACGCATGTAATGTGGGCATGAGAGGTGAACCCTGGGTAATCTGACTCAGATAATACACTGTATTATTTAATTTCATAGTGTAAACACTTTCGAAAGAAAAGTGGCGAGAGTACGTGAAAAGATGAGAGAGTTTGTTTTCCTATCTTTATGAAAAATGTTAAGTTATGGATATGTTCAAAATATGTTTTGGTCATGTCACCCCACTCTCTCTCCATGTTTCCTGTTGTTTGCAACCACTTATTATGCATTTAAAGATAAATCCATAAGTATAATGTACAGATTGTTTTCTTTTCTAACTCAGTATTTTCCAAATTACGAGTTATTTGTTCATGCAGCCAATCGAAGCAGGGAAATGCACTCTGGCCTGATCCGCAGAGGAAAAGGCCATGACATGCAAATGTGTGCATAACAAAATAAATAATTTGAATAAATCGTGTCCACAAGAAATTATTTTTACTTTTAACAGTAGAGACTCAATATATATTCATGTGATGTTTCACTTTATGATGCAGTGTCTCTCTTTCACTCTCACCATGTGATGAATAAGGCCTGGATGTGGCAGATGGATGCAACCCAGGTACCGTAATAACCAACTGTAACTGGGCTATGCCTCCTGTTGTCAGTCCTCATACCTAAAGAACGAGTAAGTGACCCAAAAAATAGACATATGCATATTACATAACTCTCACAAAAACACCTATAATTAAATTGTTGGTCATCATTTGTTGATCTTCACTTACAAAATCGTCAAAGAAGACTTTCCATTGTGGATTGTGGGGATGATTATTGAAGGGGCATTTTTCCTGCACACCCACAATCTCACTCCTAATTAGGCATTAGGAGTGAGATCAGTTAGGGTCAGGATAACAATATCAGGCTAAACCAATCAGAGGCTGAGTAGTGCGGGTCATGCCTTCACCATAGTAGGGAAAAAGATATCACAACCTGGAAGGTTCAGTGACGTCATTCTGCATAATAGTGCGCCATGTGCTGGTGTTTGTTTTATTTCCGGAGCAATGCGCCTATGGAACAATGGGCTCTTGTTTTAAGGATAACAGACTGTTGGACAAATAGGCTTTCTGTCCAATGGGATATTTTTAGGATTACTGGTGGAGATACTGATCTAAGGTAACATAGGGCTGAGGGAATTTAGGGTAGAGGGAACATAGGGCTCAAGGAACATGGGGTTGAGGGAAGAAGGAACAGAGCACTGAGGGAACATAGAGTTGAGGGAACATAGGAATGAGAGAACATAGGGTTGAGGGAACATGGGGATGAGGGAACATAGGGTTGAGGGAACATAGGGTTGAGGGAAGAAGGAACATAGCATTGAGGAAACAGGATTGAGGGAACATTGGGCTGAGTGAATGTAGTGTTGGGGTAACATGGGGCTGAGGGAACTTTGGGATGAGGGAACATAGGCACGCTCCCAATTTCAGTGCAGCTTCAACGAGCTGCTATGGCTGTAAACTCTTGATTCACAATAAAGCAACATATATTTTATAAGGTATAGATATGCACTGTACCGTGTGTGTGTGTGTACTATCTGATGAGAACTGAAACCTGCAAAGCTGGTTTTAACTGTCTGACACTGTGGTGACTGAATACAGCCCTCAATAGAACAATAGCAGATTTGACCAGTGTCCAGAAGGTCAACAGAGACAATGCTATCAGTTGCGGTGTTACATCTGGAAAAGCCTGGCTGTTACAATGAACCTTTCCTCCCTTTTCTAATTGTCAGCAGCTCACCAAAATAGGGTGTGATTGTGAGCTAGAGGGACGGGAGTGTGTTATATCAGCACCTGCCTATTCTCTGCAGAATACACTGGCTCTATCCCATCTGGCTTCAGGCTGCGAGTGGTTTACTGAGCAGGAAATATGTACAAAAAAATAATAATTAAATCCAACGTTCTCTGGGTCTTGCTTCCCCTCCCCTCTTCCAGCACCACAGCCCATCTCTTACCCGGGCATTCTACCTCGTCTAGATCTGGCCTGACCTAGATCCAGTGTGGAAGCTCTATTTCCTTCCTCGTCACCCTGTGTTGTCATTTAATAACCTGCAACCTGGGAGGAGGCATTGCTCCGCGGTAGATAGACAGCGCCAAATCACCGTCATGTATGCTCAATACGGCGCTGGGGGATCATTATTTCTGATTGGGCCTTTCAAGTGTTTTTAGCAGCCAGGAAAAACATGTCCGGGGAGACTTAATTTCCCCCAACGAGATCCGCGTCTCGAGCACGAAAAGCGTTTACCTGGACACAAAATCATTTTCACATCGGCGAGGCGCCGGGCCAGGGAATAAATGGCACGTCTGTGACTCAGGGCTGATGCAACGGATAGAGCGCGATGAAGAGATGATGAGCGGATATTCAAGATGATGACGGGAGATGATCCGTGGAGCGAAAAGTGACATCCGTAACCTCCATAATCGTGTCTCGTGGCTCAGCAGGGGGGCTGGCTCACTGAATAGACAGTTTAATCGCCCAAGTAAAAATCACTTAACGCGGCCCTCTACGTCTGTCCTAAAAGGATTGGGAAGGAGAAGCGAGGTAGCTTGCCACTTCATTGTACCCGCCACGCCTTCAACCTCCGCTCCATCCACCTAACTACTTGAATGCCATCTGCTTGTTGGCTCGCTGGAGAGGGGTCAGAGCCGGGGCATCTGAACAGCCAATTTCGGCACTTTAAAATCTCTCCAAGTACCACGCTCTTTCTCTGTCACATCACACGAGCACACACAGGGTAACTGGAAACTGCTAATCACCCTAGCAGGGTGCTCACTACGAGAGCCAGGCAGAGGATGTCTGTCAGTCGGAGGGACGGGCAGGGGCCGGGTCTCGAGGTCGAGGAGGAAATGAGACGAAGAGCCCGCCCCCGTGTTTTTTCCCCCCATCGGCTCCTGTTAAGATCGGCCGGGTTTGAAAGCTCAATCGCCCGTCATCCAATCTTTTCCATCTCCTCTCCTCTTACATTCTGCTACGTTACGAAGGCTGCTGTTTGAAACATGAACGCAGACGATGTTGTGCACATCAAAGCCTTTGCTCGCTCCCTCTTTCTCCCCCTCCGTCTCGCATCATCCCGCTCTGCCTCTGTGATGTTCCCATGAACGAGTGAATGTGGAATGTGTGTGTGTGTGTCTGCGCACAGACAACCAGAGAGGAGGGCCAGTGGTGTGTTGCCCCCAGGGCTCGGACCTGATCAAAGCAGAGTCTGTCAGTTCGTAGGTACACAAACAGTACAGAGCAGAGAGAGAGTTGGGGGAGAGACACTGGCACAGAGAGGGAGAAAGGAGGTTTGGGTAGTGCTGCAGAGATCAGAGAGCATCATTCTGTCTTAAATCAGGGTTATGTGGAGGTCAGGAAGCGTCAGCGGGCACTACTCCTCGCTCACCTCAGTTTGAAAGAGCATGTAAAAGGAAAGGGAGTTAAAGGTTGGACTCTCCCAATGATGATGACAGCAACCTGCTGCTTTATTAAACCAAGCAAGTCTCGGTTCCGCACTGCCTGTGTTCCAGTACCTATTTTGCGTGGATTTGGTACTTCTCGTGGTATAAAAACAATAATATCAACATCAAATTAAAAACTATATATTTTAATTTACACAGCAATTTTAAAAAAATGTCTTCATTATTTTTGATTTACCCTTGAACAGTCTGGAGATCTAACTGCTGGTGCAAGCAAGTGCGCTGAGTGAAAAGCTTGCTTGCCTACGTCACTCAGGCGGCAACATCCGTTTCTGCCGAGTGAAGCCAATGCTTTAATGTTTCAAATTTTCCAACGCTGAAGTCGAGACTTCAAAACGGCAGTCCACAAACCAATGGGTGACGTCACGATGACAAAGTCCACTTCTTATAAGCAGTCTATGGTCCACGGTTTCAGCCGCCTTCAAAGAATAAACAGGAAGTCACAGAAATAGTTACATGCTGTTAGATCTGATCTGTAGGCTACTTGTAGTGTAGCTGCTCGTTTTGATATATTATATGAATAATCTTTATTATTATCAACCACACAAGATGTTTTAGATTAAAGCTTTGTTGCACAACATGAGACTGATAGCCAACAATCTATCGTCAAATATTACAATTACACAGAAAAACAGGAATTTCTATTTGTTTGTTGTCAAATCTAAGAGCCAATTAGCTCTTTGATCGGTGCGACAGCCAGGCGTTTCCCATCATGCATTGGGTCATACAGTCGGTTGTGAGCAACTGTGGCACCTGGCTCTAAAATCTGCGGCCGCCTCGATCTCGTGAGGTTATCGTCGACCACGTGTTCATGACGTCAGAGCAAGTTGGGATCAAGTCGGACACAAATCTAACCGGCATGCATTGTGCGCTGATCGCCGCTGATCGATTCTGCGCAGGACTGGCTCATCTCAAACGAGCCTAATGCTAGCTAGCAGAAGTGGCTGCAAGGGGCTAACGTTACCGCGGCAGGAGCTAACCAGATTCTCCAACAGGAGAAGTATTTGAACATGCCCGGACCAAGGCACGCTTTCCTGATAAGGTGAGCGCAGACACCTTAGTACTGCAGGCTCAGTCTGAACAGATAGCCACTGGGCTACAGCTCAAGGATTTCACACAGCGTACAAGGAGGCTAAGCGCCACAGGGAGCAAATGGCTTTGAACATGAGATTGATTGCCAAGGGGTTAAATGGAGGTGATATGGGTAGAATTCCACATTCCAAAGTTGCAAACATGCAGGAACATATTTCAGAAAACTGTTTGGATGAATAGTAAAGTGTGCACCCAAACTCAGTCTAATGCTGGAGGAGTCTACCAGTTTAAACAACAAGTCCCTTGATCATATAATTAGTTTAAGATTTGAAGCATGGCTTGATCCAGGTAGCATCATTCTGATCAAGGAAATGTCATTTTTCATTTGAAGTTAATTGACCCTGATCCAGGACCGTCACACTGCATATCACGGTCAAGGTTTCTTCCTTTTTTTCTCCCCATTAAAGGATTTTTCGGGGAGTTTTTCCTGTTCCGATGTGAGGGTCCTGGGACAGAGGATGTCGCATGTGTACAGATTGTAAAGCCCTCTGAGGCAAATTTGTTATTTGTGATTTTGGGCTATACAAAATAAATGTAATTGAAAATTGAATGGATGGCTATCAGAGGTAGCCTCAGCGTTTCCTAAAAAATTGCTACGAACAGAATGTTGAAAATAGAACCCTACCCAGACCAGCACTAATCTTTGTTGTAATCCTTGTTTTTTCGCCCACATGGAGACAAACCTCCACATCGAATGGAACATCACACACCTTTTAAGATTTTTTGTTGACATGGCTAATGTGTTAACATTACAGTTCCAGCAAATGCAGAGCAACATTATCATTGCAAGTCCAATATTTACTCGTCTTTTAGCTCTGATTGGGGCTCCACCAACTCCCGAGAAAAGTATCTGGCTCTTCAAATGCCGATTGCTCCACTATGCTCCCTAGCTAGTCTCTTGCTTTGCCTGTCTGTTGTTTGGTGTTGGGCAGGTAGTGTACACTGAGGAGTGGGTAAAACATCTGCCAACAACTGGAGCTGGGAATTACTTTAGGAGACTGAGCCAAAACTGTAAAGTTGTGGGCCATAAACACAAAACAGTTAGCTGAAAGAAAAAATTGCCTTTTGAAGCTAAAACATAAGCACTTCGACCAAAACGTGTTGGGATTTGAATACATGAGGAACACCACTGGGAAGCTACATAATATATAAAAACCTCAAAAAGAAAGATAAAAAAATAATGGTCCGGCCTGTTAATCACACCCATAGACACATAGACCCATGTGCAGTTAATCTCTCTCCAACCCTTTCCCTTTTCTCTGTATCTGGCCACTATCCCATCGCACACTCCAAGAAACACCCATCAGCTCCAATGTCACTGCAGACGTGTCTTCGGTGGCGTCGATAGTCGCCAAAATGACGCACTGCCGTTGCATTCGGAGTGGGGCTGAAAAGGTTGTTTCGATGAATAAAAGCATCGAGCATTCCCGACACGTAGCTGACGGCTCTGTGTCTCTCGGAGAAAAAGAAAAGTGAGGAACCAGAGGGGGGGGGAAATACAGCACATCAATTGGTCGAAAAAAAAAGAGAAAGTTTGTCCCTGACGCCTCTGTCAGAATGAACGATTAAGATATCTAATATGATGTTTAAAAGCTGCGGGGCAGGCGAGCTGATAACGGCTCGATAAGGCCTTTCTCGTCCTCGTGTGCTAATTAGCTTCTTGCTTGCTTTCTTTTTTTTGGGGGGGGGGGGGGGTTATCTATTTAAAAAGCTTTGAAGGAAGAGAGAGGCACCTGCATCAATCATAATTATTTTACTCATACTAAAATTAGCCAAAGAGAGGAGGAACGAAGTCTCCTTGAGAAAGCATGCAGGAAGAATGAAGGGAGGCTGGTGCGAAGGAGAGAGAGAGATAGAGTGTGTGTGTGTGTGTGTGTGTGTGTGCGTATGTGCGTGTAAGAGAGAGAGAGAGAGAAAGAGGGATGAGTTGAATCGATAAATATCACTCCGGCTGATTGGACTTAATTAGAGACATAGAGAGGCATTCTGGACGGGACTGGCTGGAATTGAGTTGGCCAAGTTGTCAGAGCCAATTAGGCCGCTGTATTATTGCAGCAGACAAGAAAACACACAGATTAGATTAAGTTCTGCGCCTCTCTCTCTCTCTCTCTGTGTGTGTGTGTGTGTGTGTGTGTGTGTGTGTGTGTGTGTGTGTGTGTGTGTGCGTGTGTGTGTGTGTGTGTGTGTGTGTGTGTGTGTGCGTGTGTGTCTGCGTGTGCATATCAGAAAGACACTGCTTCCAGGAGAAACATGGCCAGGTGAGTGTCCTCCTGTGGTTTGATAAACTGATACAACAGCAATAATAATCACTCACCGCTCATCACACACTGTTCCCTGATCACACAATACTCCAGCTGTCAGCTGCTGGGCATGCAGCTGTGGAGACACACTTTTTTTTAAAACTGGATCTCTGACTTATCGTGGGTTCAACTGCGTTCGTCTCCCCCCCCCCCCCCCGCGTGCATCTGCGCATGAACGCGTGCCAACGTTTGATTGCGGCAGGATGCAATCACTCTTGCGCGGTCGATGCAGCGACGGGACTCCTCTGAGTCGGTACTAACGCCGCAATAGAACCTGCAGAGAAGCAGACCTGAGTTCAGCCGGGCTTTGCGGTGGAAGCGTCGCTCAGAGTGTTGGCATACGGAACAATATGGCTTCACTTTCAATCTGCGTAAAGTTGGAATGGAGACGGGCCTTGTCCGTGGTCCAGCATGACAAGTGGGGCAAAGATTTAGATAATTATTCCCAAATCCTCAGGCTGTTGTTGGATTGCGTATAGGTGCAGTGTAGCATGGTAGGCTCTGCTCTGCCTTCAGCCAGCTAGAAAAAACAAGACGTGAGGAAATTAGATCTCAGGAAAAGTATCAAAGCAAAAACAGGAGAATGATGAGAAGAAAAGAAAGAAAGAAAGAAACGGGCATGAATTTTCAGTGCCTCCGTCTCTCGACGGACAGACTTCAAAGATGGGCGAGACAACACAGAGCAGATGCAGAGATGGCTTTATTTGCGATGCTGCCCAAGGCAACACAGCCGCAAGCAGCGGCGACATATCCTGTTTTAATTGTTGAGAAGTTTAAAGGACTTCGTTATTTTTACCCTCCTCTGGGTGGTACAACTAGCTTTTACTGTCCAGGTTCCTCTGGAGCTGGACTGGATGGAGCTGCTGATGACAACAAATATTTCACTTGCTTCTGACACTCAGTTTCGGGGAAACGCAATGGTTTACTCATGTTTTTGTTTTTTGTCTTTTACATATTGACATTAAAAGGAGCAACGTGTAAGATCTGGCCAGAATTTAAAACATTGAAACAATGAACTGTTACATGTGGACTGTACATAAGAAATGGACGCAGTCGTTGAAGCCTCGAGTTCGGCATTTCTTGCAACCACTGAACGTAAGTGACTATACTTGGACTGTGGAGGATTGATGCTTTGGTAGCGTATACAGCTCTGGTACCAACCTGTCAATCCCAAGATAGCCCCGCCCTAAAGCATACCCTGCTTTATGGTCTGTTTGACTCTAAATGGACCATCATTTACTAAATGAACATCATGCTGTATTGAAGAAGACTTGAAACTAGAGATTGAGACCATAAACTCATGTTTACAATGTTTACTGAGGTAATAAATCAAGAGAGAAGTAGAGTCATTTTCTCATAGACTTCTATACAATCAGACTTCTTGTTGCAACCAGAGGATGGCTATCAGGAAGAATGCAGGTTTAAGGCAGTTCCGTATTGCATCCACCACCTGCTAACATTATCAATAGAATGTGAAGAGGTTACAGATTTTGACGTTATGTCAGAGATGTCTGTGTATTGTGTGGCAGAGATATCTACTGAAATGAGCATGGTAACAAGCTAGCCCAGGTCCGTCCTGTCTCGTAATACAACTCTGTCGTCAGCCCAACACGAGAGGACGAAAAAGTAGAGCTGCCCCGAGGGCTTGTGAGATGGACCCAACTCCCATTCAGCCACGACAAACACCTGCGCGGGAGTCATAGCGGGTAGTCCCACGGGATCAGACCCCTGTGCTTCGGTTTGCACTGGCTGAATTCGAGCTAACTGAAGGTCCGTCTCGCGGAGCTGACTCCGTTCTCCTTACCGGCGACAGATGGTCTTGTGGGTCTGCCACTTGTAATAAACAACATACAAACTATTACGTACACAGACTATACAGCGCCGTTAGTGTCACAGTAAACACAATAAAGAGCGACGCAACATGTTTTTGCCGTGCTCTTATTTTGTTGGCTTTTTTTTTCTTCTAAATTTCCAAACTGATGGTCGTAAATCTAGATTGTAATGAGCCAGTTGAGGTGAAACGCTGCCCCCTATCTGTTTGGAGCATGTGACCAGATCTTTCACATTGCACCTTCTGTCCCTATCTGTGTGATTTGTAAACCTCTGACTCTGGCGACTACCAGTGGTAATATGAACAAAACAAAAAAAGATGCACTGCAGGGACACTGGAAATGAAAAGCTTACTCCTTACCATACACAGTGCCTTTAAAATGAAAGTTTGACAAATCCTCAAAAGACTGAATGTATGGGAAACAGTTCTCAACTCTACAATAATACCAACAACCTGATATTGACGTGTAGTCTTTCACTGGCAGACCCCCTCTGGTCCAAGACGTTTGGACTGAGGAGAAGCCCCAGACTGGAAATTGTTGCTTCTCTTAGCGAGTCTCCGATCAAAGGAGGATCGATTCCTCTGACCTTGTTCGAATCAAAGGCAGTGGTGCGGTGGTCCCGTGCAGCTTTGCTCCAACCTCCCCCTCCCCCGTCCAAATGAGGCTCTACACAGCGCTAACTGTGGTAACGATGATGAGGAATCAATAGGCGATTATGAGCCTCTAAGCCGCGCCGTTAGGAGATGGGTGAGGAGGGAGGATTGGGATGAAGCGCGCACCAGATCATGCTAATAATC
This sequence comes from Anarhichas minor, assembly GCF_050575085.1. Classification (NCBI taxonomy): domain Eukaryota; kingdom Metazoa; phylum Chordata; class Actinopteri; order Perciformes; family Anarhichadidae; genus Anarhichas; species Anarhichas minor. The sequence goes on along the minus strand of NW_027466469.1, from coordinate 4,657,116 downwards.
ACAAAAAGATGCAACTGACATTCACGCATATAGAAGGACAAAAACTGCCAATATTCACAAGCACACACCCTGCTGACTACTTACATGTGATCTTGCACACCACACACACTCAAACACACTGCTGACTTGTCACTGTGGCTCCGTGTTCAACTCCCACTACTAATCACTGGCCCAGCAGAAACTTCAGCAACCAAATCCCTCTTTTTATTAAAGCACATTTATTTATTTATATGACCTGAACCAATCTTTGTAAATTAAAAAAAAATCACTTTTAATTATTGTGAAACCTATTAACGCTCAATATTAATACGCAGAGAGCTTTCTGGATTCAGTATACATCCCTGAAAGTAATTATGGATATGATTTTTTTTTTCTCTCTTACAACAAGTCTTCCCAGTGAGGTGTGTGCAGTACAGGAAGACAAACACTGCCCTCTTCAGCCTCCCGGCAGCAGCTCGCCGGCAGCTGGCGCCGAGCTGCTGGCATTACCAATAGCAATCCGTCTGACCGTCTCAATACGGCTCCACTCTCTCTGTCCCCTCCGTCTGTCTCTTTGTCTCTCGCGCTCCCTCCATTTCTTTTCTCCACTGTGATGCGTTTGAATGTTTCCTCTTTATCTCGTGTCATCTCGACACTCGCTATCTCTCCTCGCCGCATCCGAGCGGCCTTAAATGGCAGAAAATGTCTTCAGATGAAGCCGATTTACTTCAGTTGGAGGGGAGGAGGATGTTTTTCTTTCTTTTTTACTTTTAAGTCAAAGTTGAGACGGGGGTGAGACTTCTCAAAGGGTAAACAAGAGAGGGGAGCAGAATGGAAAGTCATGGTGCAGTTATGAAGGCCATGCGTGGATAATGGGTTTGGATTCTTAATTCCAGCCAAGAGCAGGCCTACCCCCCCCACACACACACACACACACACATACACACACTCTCTCACACACACACACACTGCATTCGTGCATGATCAAGGCCAAAGACACACACTCCCAAATTTTTCCCGCGTTCCTCTTTTTTGGGAAGTGAGCAGATCGGTTTGAGAGTCGGTCCTTGAAGTAAAACATTTCTTAAGAGGTAAGTGTGTTTGTTTTTTTCCCATAGTTCCACGGCGCTGTTCATTACCCAGCATGACAGCTGCAAGATTACTACTATGATGTTTCAAGTTAAAGAAAGGCTGTTTCACCACAGGAGGAGATCATTTTTAACAGTTGAAGAAGAAATGTTCCTCATTAAAAGATAATGTAACTTCTTTGAAAACATTTGCCTTTAATATGTTTTAGAATACAGTAACCGTCTGAAAGTTATGGAAGTTGTCTCGAGCTCAGGATCGTTTTAATACAATAAATCTGAGTTGGATATAGAATAGAATAGAAATATACTTTATTCATCATATTTTATTTATTTTTTTGGGCACTTCCTTTTGAGGTGTAAATGTTCTTTCTTGCGTCTGTTTAACCACAGACAGACGTCTGTCTCCTCTCTTGTCAAAATCCTTTTTCATCAACATGTAGGTAGGTATACTTTGACAAAATGAGCATTTGTTAAAACAATCGTTCTAAATCTTGTCACCATAACATTTGTATTTGTTTGTAAAAAGAGTGTACACATTATTTTGGTCCATTTTTGTTGGTTGGTCTTCATGGTGTTTCAATTTCTTTTCATTTCATTTCCAGAAAAATGAATTCTTGGGGTTAAAATGCTGAAGCCTTTATTTGTTATTTTGTTTGAAGTCAATCAGAAACCGTTCATTGCCAAGTACGTGACAGTTAAGTGCAATAGTATAAGACATAATTTAATAATAAAAATATGAAAATGTATAATCAAATATGATAAACTGTCAAGTGTATAGTTGAAGTAGGAATGAAGAGTTCAGCAGGAATGTAAAAATATCTTCAAGATATTGATTCTTAAGAAACTGGAATCAACTCTAAAAAAAGCTCACCATGTGTACGTTTTTAATTACAGAATGTAGAGTTCTGAACTAGACTAAAACTCACACATTCAGAGAAGAGGCCTTTACACAGTGTGTGTGTGGGGGGGGGGGGGGGGGTTTCGGTACGGTTAATGTGCACGTCAATATCATTTTTTGAGCTGTTATTTTTGTCACAAATACTTTCCCACAGATATTATGCTGCAAAAAAGCTTTTTAAACTTTTTTTTCAAAACGAGGTTCATTTTTCTGAGCTTTCGCACCGCAGTAAAAAGGCATCAACCAATCACGTTGTGAGCTTTATTTTATTGTATAGTTTTCAGAACATTTCCCTGGGTGCTCTTAGTGTCATCTAACATATTTTCTAATGCATTGTCTTTGGAGCAGCTCCAGGCTTTATACTTGATGACGTCACACATTTGAGTTTCAGCACTCCAGTTTTTGGATTCGAGAGAGAGTTGTTCATGCTCACTAATATTTTTGGACCGTCTTAGACCAAAGGAATGACATGTATGACTTTTGAAACCCCTTTCAGTACATTTTGCTGATAATTCTGTACTTTTCCTGAAGTAACAGATCTGAACACGTCTTCCACCGCTTGTGTCGACTCGGTGCCACGAGTGTACGGCTCATTATCTCCGTTTAAAAGTCATTAATTCAGAGACGCTCTGCGACTGAACTCAAACACAATCCTGTCTGGAAAAATCAGCTGCACTTGTTCAGCTTTTTTGCCAAAGTCACTTCTGATATTTTTCATGAACTAAAATAAGCCGCCAATTGTTCCAGCAGCAGCGGACTGAAAGGACAGGATGAACAGAGGACAGACTGAGGACCTGGAGCTGCTGATAGCGCTGACGGGCCCGCTGCTGCTAATCGCTGCTGCTGGAAAGGACTGTTGGAGGGTAGGAAACACGTCTGCACACACACACACACACACACACACTCACACACACACACACACACACAACTTCTCATCTGCAAACACTGCTAATCCTCGTATGGTGACAGCGTGTAGAGCAACCACTAGGCTGCACTACTGTGCAGTTAATCTGTAAATAGTGTATTTTAGACATTATTCATGTTTTTTTTTTTTTTTTTCAAATGCCTTATTATTACTACTGTGAGGAATTTAAGTTTTAAAGCGCTCCTAGCGATGGATATTATGTGTTACAATATGTTTACTTGTAGAAAAGTTTAAACTAAAGGGAGAGTTACTGAATTTGTTGTGCACTGTGAGAGAAACCAAAGAATTTATGACACCGCCATAAAGTCAGAGAGGTGGGGATGTTGCTAGTTTCTGAGCACAGCCTTCAAGAAGAGGGGAGGAATTGGTCAAGGAAGTGGCCGACTGAAGTCCGAAGGGTTCAGCCAATCACTGAGCTGATCGATGGGCTAAGGAATGTGTAATATGAGACATTTCAGAGACGTTGGGGAGACAAAGAAACTGTGAATCCCCGGAGATAATCAGACCTCATCTGGACCATGAGGCGGACACACCAGTCTGTCGTGTGGTGCGGATGGGGCCTCTATTTCATGAAATATTACTATTGATAGTTAATTCAGTTTGTAAGTGAACTTTGTGTAGTACATTAAATATTGTTTTTAATTTTGAACCGGATCCAGCTCATTTTTCTGATGCGCGTGCGCAGTAAGAAGCTCGCAGCAGAAAACTACCTGCGGCCTGCAGGCTCTCTCATCCTTTGTTTTTAAGACTCAACACTACTTAATCATGATTATGACAATAATAACAATGCTTTTTGACTTGCACTGGCATGCTTGGTGTTCAGGTGGCAACGTAAATAAGACAGCTTCACACAGCTGTTAGCCAGAACCTCACTGCACACCACGCACTGTGGCTTTGGGCAATCTGCATTGCCAATTCAAGTGAAGGCCAGGCCCAGATAATTTTCATCATATCTGATGTCTGATGCTCACTCTCGGTTCCTCTTGTTTCACCTTGACTCCGCCATGGGCCTATGTGCTCCCCATTTGTCTGTGCTATCCCTTCCTCCTTTTCGGTCTCCTCCGTCTCATCTTTCTCTGACTCCTGCTCGATTTCTTCTCCCGGTCTCTCCCCAACGCACCTCTCCGTTTCTCTCACCTCCGATTCCTCTCTCTCTCTCTGTCCCTCTCCTCTTTTATGACTGATAGCTTCAGATGTCCCACCTGACAGTTTCCCCGATTTCAGCCAGTTTTAGCATAGCTGACGTTAGCTGCACAAGCTAGGCTAGCTAGTGTGTAATAGACTGGCGGCAGGAGCTGAAGTGCATTTATTTATTAAATTGTAAGTTTTTAATTTTAAATTCAAATCTTACAAAGGGAATTTTTATAATTCATGTTTTTATTTTGTGAAAAATCCCACTTAAATTTTTTTAAATTATATTTAATATGAATTATTACACCATTAGACCCCCAGGGGTGCACGCACCACACTTTGGGAATCCCTGGACTAAAGAATAGATGAAAATAAGGTTTTGCCAGAACAATCTTTATAAGTTACTTAAAAAATGTAATGAGTGAAACAGGTAGGGAAAAAAAGTTTGAATCATTGTAACAGTTACATTGCCATTGGATCCAGTTCCTTTAAAAATAAATTGCCAGGTGAAAAGGTGTTTTTTGTTGTAATACTCATTTGGGCCACGACAGGCTGAAGTGCCCCATAATCTAAAAGCATTCATGTTTTCTTCCCGGTGAGCTTGAATTTCTCCATGCACAACCCAAGGCACATTGTGTGTTAGCATTAAGATATGTCAACGAAAACATCTGGAAGAAAACATGAACGCTTTCAGTCCTATTTAGAACAAGTGGTGCACTTCAGCCTCTTTGTGGCCCAAACGAGTACTACAACAACAAACATACACACAAAATTACTTGCCACAACTTTTTTTTCTGCCTGCTGACACAGATGATAAAACTTGGAAAATTGATCCTTGCAAAAAGACATTGATGGAAAAAGTTTTTTAAAGAACTTAGAAAGATTATTCTCACAAAAAAAAACGTTTCACCTCCTAAATCCTAAACACAGGATAGACAACAATTTAGATCAGACTTAGATCATTTTTTTCCTCACTTGCCTTTCAGGGCTTCCGTAGTTAATAGTTCTTTGAAGTTCTATACCCAGACAGAGAATGTACTGTAATGTGTGCTGCAATTGGAGACCCAGCTTTCAGTCTGGTGTGTTTTTCTTGTCCCTCCTTCCCACAGCTGATGTCCTGGCTATGAGAGCAGCGTCGGTGGGGATGTGTGTTCTGTCCGTGGTCTCCGTCCTGATCATGATACCCGGCCTGAGGGGCACCACGTTGGTCCGCAGCGCGCTGGCTCGGGGCAGGCTGCTGCAGGTCTCTGGCGCCCTCTGTCTGTGCGGAGGTCCGTACTGCGGCTCCTCACTCATGACAAAAACAGCCGTAATCAAATCCAGCCTGAAGCAGTTTGTTGGGTTTTGTGGTTCCTGCACAGTGGGTGACTGCTTCGGATTCATATCATTCTCTGGTTCAACACATGTCCGCACGACTTCATTATTTACACTTTAACAGATGTAACGCTGAACTTCTGACTCGTGTATCGGTTTGAAAATGTGTATATGTGTGTGTATATTTGTGTGTGTGTGTGTGTGTGTGGGCATTTTAGGTGCGTGTGGTGCAGCTGGCCTTCTGTGGTATGGGGTGGACACTTACACCAGATACAGACAAGAAGTAGGTGTCATTGCACAACACTTATATTATATGAGTTTTTTTTTTTTTTTAAATCCAGCCACACCATTTTTTTTTTTTTTTTGATCGAGCCACTACCAAACCCATTTTTGTCTTTCCATTTCCAAAAATTGTTTGCTAATGTTGTCTCAGCAAAAGTACAGCCAAATTAATTTCCTGTCCAGCAGCCATTAAGCTCACCTTTCTGTCGCACTCTTCTAATAAATAACTTTCATATTTCAATATTTTCACTGCACAGACAATTCTAATTGTATCAGCACTGCGAATCAATGAAATCTAATTTATTCTCTTTCAAGATGCTCGTTATCAACAGCGTGTTGTGGGCATGTTAATTTTCTGGCAACATTTTGATAACAATAAACCCTTTTATTTCATGTTTACTGTTCCTCGGCTCCTGAATCTGCTGTGTGTCTGTGTGTGTGTGTCTGTGTGTGTATGTGTGTGTGTGTCACTAACGGTGTGTTTCTTTCTGGTAGGAAGAAACTGACGCTTGATGTCCAGCTCAGAAACAAACCTGCCAAGTCAGGCTGAAATAAGTTGAAAGAGCTGCGGTCGAGTTAGAGACTAACTAGATAGCAGGCGGTGGAATTCACCGAGAAAAAAAAAAGGTCTCACAGAGCGAGAGGATACGAGCCTGCAGCACAGGTTTAATGGTGTTCACTACGTTTTTTTATAAAATCAAGGTAGAGGTTCTTTTGAAATCGCAAAATCCATTTTTCCTGAAGTTCTCATAAGAGAGAGAAGAAGATAGAAAAAAATCACAGATAGAAAGTTTTCATGCCTTCAAGGCGTAATGTGCTTGCTTCATTATTTCTGCATCTTTCTTTTTAACAGGTGACTCTGGGGATGCCAGGGATAACGTTTGAGTTTGGACTCTCCTACTGGTTGATGGTGGGAAGTGTGTTCTGCTCTCTTACCTCAGCTGTATTGGCGATCAGGAGTGCGTCTCATATCTGTGATGCCATCTGGACGCAACCGAGACTCGGTCCGGGCCAGGAAGCCGGGACCAATGCTGTCGTGTCACAGCAGTCTACGTCAAACTACAAAACTTACATTTAAAGCTTTTTCAATAAAGTAGCTCCATGAAGTGCTGAAGTCTGCTCTCACTTAACTTCTAAATATGCAGCCCAGCCGCCAGGTATAAATGTCGTCATTGTGCGCTTCTGCAAACCACGGATACGTTGTGATGTAGTATATCGAGCTATCGTTAATGACGTGTTTTAAGTGGTTAAGTTACATGGTATAATAACAAATTTAACTAGCAAGAAAGTTCACTAAGGGTGGATGGGTCAAACAGCACAGGACTTACACCCAGGAGACCACTGTTCGTGTCACATGTAAAACCAAAAGTAAACATTGACCTAGGCTAGCCAAGGGCGGTGGATATTTATTTATGCGAGTTACGTTACATAACTTTAAGTAAGAAAGTCAGCGAAGGCCATTTGTGTTTTATTAATGGTCGATATGTTGTTGCGTCGTTACGTTGTTGCGTCTTTACGCTGTTGCATCTTTATGTTGTTGCGTCGCTGCGTTGTTACGTTACCATATTACCATGATGTGTTTTATTAATGGTCGTTGCGTTACGTCGTTGCGTTACGTCGTTACGTTGTTACGTTACGTTGTTACGTTACGTTGTTACCATGATGTGTCTTCTAAGCTTAGCCAAGTAGTTTAGTTGGCTAAACCTAACTAATTGTTTCATCATATTTACCACGTTGCATTGTGCGTTTCTGCAAGTGTGATACGAGGCTAATATGAGCCGTATTCATGAAACATATCCCATGGTTTGCAGACACGTAGAATGTCAACTTTTCGTCCTGGCGGCTGGGTTGCAATAAGAATGCCGAGTTTCATTATGAAAACATTTTACTTTTTTGAAATGATGTTTACAGTTTAGCAATAAAATAAATTCCAGAGTTTCCAGTCTGACATTCCTAAATTACCATGATGTCCAAGTCCCAATCGAAGGCGTTTCTCACACATCATCCATCATTCAAAGTGCTGAGAGTGGGAAAACACATTCCTGTTTTTACTATAATGGTTTGGTTTCTGCTGCAAGCTTCGGTTCAACGGGTTCATTGTGCATGTAACATTGGCTCCGTGTTACCACATATTCATACAGTAATTACAGTGAATGTATATCTTATATCAGTAAACTGTTATCTCTGATAAGAAGAACAAAAATATCTCTCAAGGAGCTTGAGCAGGAAGAGACAGATGCTGATACTGTACATGTGTTTAATTAGAGTTGTATGAGTGTGCTAAAAATCACGGTTCATGTGACATGTTTTTGTATAGTTTACATATTGGAGCAGATGTCCTTGTGGGAGATGTGGGGTTTTTTGCATGACAGTTTTAAACGGTGTGAACGGTCAGCGTTGCTGAACAGACTGTATAGTCATGGGTAGTCTAGGCGCATCCGTACATGTCAGGTGTATGTGAGATTTCACATCCGTACACCGTTCCCACCACTGGTGTCTTCAGTGTGTGTTTTTCTCAAACTACCTTATTTAAACTCAGTATACAAACTCATGGATAGTCTGCCTCGGTTGGTAAAAAGACAGCGGCTTTGAAACGGACTGTATATTTGTACTAAAATAATGTGGCATTGATTTAAAGTTCTTCAAATCATCCACATATTCAAGATCTTCCAATGTTATTTGAAGCTGATTTTCTTAAAGACGTGGTTCATATTTATTCAACCCTATCTTACGACAAATATCCACATGTCCATATTGAAAGTTATTGGTCGCAGTAATAATTCCATCTCTCCGTACCGGCCGTGAAGAAATCCCTTCCTAACGGGACTCCAATTTAAACACCTGTTCACACATATGGACTTAAAGTAGCAGACTCTTGTTGTTGTTTCCTGCACAATGTTTTTCCATTGAACTTGGAAATCGGCTATCACATGTTGGGGAAATCAAAATTGACATGATTAGTTGTCCACAGGACATTTACATAAAGTTGAAACATACATAAACTGCCATGTGCAAATAATGTAGAAAACAAGAATTTTAAAACACTGGAACAGGACATAAATGTGTTCTGGAGTTTTGCTGTATGGTCAAACATTGACACTGTTGTCGGATGACTGGGTCGACAAAGACTGTAACTTTGGAAGATTTGTTTGATTTGGCTTACCGCTACTCAGACTGCTAGAGCCTCATATTAGCTTCGGCTGAACTTTGGAATGCATTTTTGCCCAGAATGAAAGTTGTGTATTTTGTCTCCCATCTCTTACCTTGGAATATCTTTGGGCAAGTATTTCTTCATGGCTAGTATAGACAGGTGGAATGATTGCAACAAGCAACTCTTACAATGTACATTTGGCCATGTGTATATTGCATTAAAGGGTAACTTTAAAACAATATTTTCCAACGTATTTCCCAATGTTTTTAAGTTTAAGTGACTAATAGGGACAAAGAACTGTGAAATTGGTCCAGTATTGAGGGACAACGCTGAAGACGGCAGCTAAACGTGCTGCAATATAATTGCTCAGGGCAACTCCTCACCGTCAATGTACCTCCACTAAAAGTGCTTGTGATCGATATGAAAAAGGCTCAGATTTATATTTTAAGTGTCTGGCAACATTATGAAAGCCCTCCAATCATGTTTCTCAACCTTCCGCTTTCTGTTTGTAATTGTGAATTGTGAATGTGAATGTGAATTGCTGGAAGACAATGGTAGAAACGTGAGTGAGAGTTGGAGACAGTAGTGGCGGTGTTGTCAGAGTTTGTAAGCATAGCTTAGTGTTATCTAAAAAAAAAAATGTAATGTTATGGCTGAAAAATGTAGAGGATATCCACAATGTGGATGCGCCTCGAGTTCACAGAACGCGACTTCTCCGAACAATAACATACAGACCGGATCAAGCTAAAGGTAAAGAAAAAGGTTTTGATTATTTGTAGGGTTCTTTCCATAATGTAGTCGGACACTCACAACAAGCACTTTTAGTGGACGGGTAAAGAGTTGTACCGAGAGATTGCTGCCCGTTTAGCGGCTGCCGTCTGCAGAGTTCTCCCTCAATACTGGACCAATTTAAATTTCGTTAGTGGTAAGACACAGAAATATGGGGAGAAGGTTGAAAAAGACCCAAGTAACCCTTTATATGGGTCTGTAGAAGCTAATCCTTAATTCCAAGCTCGTGATTTAATAAAAGTTTTGCGGCTGAAACTCAAAACAGAAGGAAAAATCAAGCCTTGTTATCAACTGTAGCAGTGCTGAGTCCACTTGAGAATGTGCCACAGTCCAGTGGAGCAGAAGTGGAATTCCACGTCTGCAATTATTGAACAACGGGGTGCAAAAGAAATATTTGAGCTGGAAAAACAGAGGGACGAGCAGAGGAAGGTGTGTGTGTGTGTGTGGGGGGGGGGGGGGGGGGGGCAAAAGTCAGTCGAGGGTGAAAAGTACATGACTCATGACTCAAATCTCTTGGTTTTTTCATCTCTGTTTGCTTTATTCTAAAAGAAACAGACAGGGGTATACCGTAAATGAGATGATACACAACATTGAGGGGGGTAAATATTAGAGAAATGAATGGCGTGGTAAATAAATGCAGGCTTGAACGCTCAGCCAACGGGCGTTCCTTAGTACAGGAGACAACACAAAGTACAGTACATCCTTTAGAGTCCATAAGGCAACGACTCTGTCATGGCATTCACACAAAATCATATTGGCACTTAACGAAACTAAATGAACGCACTGGGTATATCCTCAATCCAGGCTACAAGGAAACAGGCACACAGCTTTAATACAAACAGTGGCACACAAGGCACTATGCTTCAGATCTATCGTACGTATGTCTTTGTTGTTTCATAAGTGGTACTGCAGAGTAGCTTCACAGTCATTTCCAGAAGTCCGACAATAGATTTTTTTTTTAAAGGCACACAGAACTGCTGGCAGGGGGAACTATGGACACGCACGTCCTTCAAGATGGGACGGGAGACTATGAAGAATCCATGAAGTCAGAAACAAACGTGTGCTCAAACATGTGTTATAAGGCACTGTAGTAAAACATTATACTGTATATGTAGTAAAAAAAAAAGAAAGAGGAATAGGGTAGGTGGTATATACACCCGGGCATTTTAACATGTTATAGACAACATACCCTGAATGACTGTCTCTCCCAGAGTCAGCAAAACAGACAAACCAGGATATCTAAAAGAAATTCTAAAAACTCCCAAAAATTTATTTTTTCTTTCTTTTACAACAAAGACTCTAATTTATGTTGCTGCAATGTGCTTGCCGTTGATAAATTCTTTTTTGTCTGTGTGTCTGTTTTGAAGTCCTCGGGGAGAGGGTTTTGTCTGTAGATAGAATCTAAACCATGGTAAGGCCAGAAGACTCTCCCAAACTACAAGTACTGCTCCCTTTTCTCTGGTGGGGTACTTTTAACATTTGGTCTGCAATTCAAAAGGGAAAAAGAACACGTTTCAGTCAAGGCACAGTTACAGCGCACAAAAGTAAACCCAAAAGACACATATTACAAAAAACACCCAGAGGTCATAGGATATAAGAGAAATCATAATAAATCAGCGCAAAACAAAAACAGTTTCAACTCATTGTTAACGTTTGGCCAACAGTAAGACAAAGGAGGACGTGGGAGGTGTAGTAGAGGGTTCACATGGAAACGGAGGAGGCCACCTCATTTCTTAAATAGAAGGTCTTAATCATCGTCCTTTAGGAGTCCATATTTACAGAAAAGGCTCAGAAGGTAGGGGACAAAAATGGGAGAAGACAATGCATCTTGGTTCCCACTAAGGTGCAGATGTAGTAATGAAGAAAGGGGAGTATTCTACTGCAAGAGGTCCAAATTTAGGGTCAAAGAGAAAAACGGGGGGAGGGGAAAAAAGGGGGGAAGACAGACGTTGGACAGTCGGGACAGTCCTCGATAAAAGGGCGGGGGGCTGATCAGTCGGGGAAACTAGTTTCACTCAACAACTCTGCCCTGAATTAGAGGAGAGAAGAAGACAGTGAGAGGAGAACAGGAGGAACAGGAGGGGAAAGAAGAGACACATCAAGACTGCTCAAATTCTCACAGCAGCTATGAAGTGTTAGAAAGAAAGCAGAGGCGCTTGATGATTATACAGATGTTAGCAGAAGAAAAGGGGATGGGAAGTCAATGAGAAGGAGCACGGGAGGTGATGCTACATTAGGCTTATAATGATGGACTGGCTGATGCAGGGGACACTCTTGCTGAGAGTTAGATGAGAAGATTAATACCACTCTCTATATCTTTATGGTAAATATGAAGCTAGAGCCACCTGAGCAAACTAGCTAGTTTGGCTAGGTTAGCTTAGTTTAGCAAAAGCAGGGGAGAAAGCAACTAGCTTGGCTGTGTCCAAAAGTAACAAAATCTACCGGCCAGCGCTATAATATATAATAAATAATATAATGTCTCATTTGTTATGGTTTTGTTGTTGTTGTTGTCTTCAGACAGAGCCAGGCTAGCTGTTCCTGCTGTTTCCATTCTGAATGATATGCTAAGCTAACCGTCCCCCTGCTTTTAGCTTAATATCTAACAGACAGATAAGAGAGTGGCATCGATCTTCTCATCTAACTTCCGGCAAAAAAAAACAACAAATAAGCATACTTCCTGAAATTTCAAATCATTGCTTTAAATGTATATTTTCATTTCTTTGGACATAGCATTACAGGTAGTTTTCTTTTAATCAGACTTGTTGAGCAATCCCTATTCAAAGCGCAGCTGCTAATGACAAACAAGTAATGCCTGACATCCCCTATTATTTAAAGGGCACAAGGAATTTTCTATAGGCCCACCACCCCCCAACCCAATCTGTCAGAGCACTCCACAAACAAGTGTCTACTAAGAAGAGAGGCCGTATGACCGGGAAACGGGGGGACTGGGAGCGTTTCTAAGAAAAGTTAATGGCTTTATTATCTGGAACAGTGATGGACCGCCTCTTTTAGAAACTCAAGAGCCAATTTAGGCCGACTGTTGAGTTTTACAGCCTCTACTGTGGAGGCACATTTTTTAAAACGTTGCAGACATCTATTGTAATGCATCCTCGTGGAGTAGTCAGTGGTTTGCAATAACACGTATAGATCTACTGCAGTGAAGTTAAACATGACATTTATACTATTCATAAGTCTGTTTTAAACATGCTAGCTTATAGTCTATCGTAAAGTAATGAAACTGTGGTGTCTTATCGCTTATGATCCCCAGTGAGATTAATACCTGTGTGGGAAGTACATGAATTAACTTATATCTTAGACATTGATTGATTGATTGGTTATACAAGAGAATATGAGATGAAGGTGTGTGTGATTCTGGAATGATGGTGTTAGTAGATGGAGCATGGTGATGAGAGCCTCCACTTTCTCTTGGTGTAGAGTCAAATGGTGGAATGACCATTAACAGCATTCATTTCAGTCAAACTAAGAAGACAACTTTTTTACTAACAATTCACCTCCACTAATGCGTGCAGTTCAGGTTGTGTCTTCATGCACAGCCCTCATCAAGTGGTTGTTGTGTAAAACGGGACTACGTAAGAACTAGCTTCTTTTAAAGTGAGGAAGCTCGTCAGCAGTTGGCTGCCCGAGACTTACATGGGACGCTGAACACAGCTGCTTCTTTTTTGTCACTGTGGTTAGTTTATTCACATGTAGGTTTCTCTTTATCAGCCCGTAGCTACTGAGATCATTTCCTCTTGAGTAGTTCTGGAGTTCTGGAGTAGTTTAACAACCGGGGGGAGTTTACAGTCAATAATTAAAAACTTCTTTAACCTGTTCTCACTCCCAACTCTTCAAATACCAATGTTCGGGCAGTGCCCCCGGACATCTGATATTGACGCATCGAGGCACCCTTTAGTGTCCGTGAGACACTCGGCACTAGGCTTTCAACTTCGACGAAACTGACGTAGTATTGAGAGCAAGAAAGTCTGCGTTGGGCGAGTCGGAGGGGAGGTTTAATTGGTCAAACAAAACAGGACTTTCCCCCAAGGGACCGCTGTTTGCGTGCCGTGTGAAACCAAGTCAACTTGACTTATTTTATCAGGGTTTTGCCACGTAACTTAGGAACCAACGCCTGTTACGTGACAACCACAGTTTGTTTAGTAACAAACATAACCAGTGGGCAACCTCCAGTTCAGAAAAGTGATGCCAATGAGGAAGTGCCTTAAGCATTCTCTCTACTGACCATCAGGATACCACTCCCCTGGTTGCAAAAAGATTGTATAGAAGTCTATGAGAAAATGACTCTACTTCTCACTTGATTTATTACCTGAGTAAACATTGTAGAGATGAGTTTATGGTCTCAATCTCTAGTTTCAAGTCTTCATCAATACAGCATGTTTATTTAGTAAATGATGGTCCATTTAGAGTCAAACAGACCATAAAGCAGGGTATGCTTTAGGGCGTGGTTAGCTTGTGATTAACAGGTCGCTACCAGAGCCGTATACTACATCTCCGCGCCACTCCTCCACAGTCCAATCGTGGTCAAGTTCGCTCACTGGTTGCAAAAAAACAAAATGGCGAAGGCCAAAATATAAGATGGTGATGGCCCAAATCAAGATCTTTTCCTAAGCCTAACCAAGTAGTTATGTTGCGTAAGTAAACCTATGTTGGAAGTTTATTTTGAAAAGAGACCGTATGCATGTAACAAGCGGAAAACTACGTTTTCTGTGAACATGGGAGTTTATTTTGAAAACCTCCAAAACGTATGATAGAGGGGAACCTATAGAGCGTCCTAGTTTGAAGCGTAGGGCTACTGCTGAGCGTCAGTATTTGACGAGTTGGGACTGAGAACATGTTGACTTGGTGGATATTTTACAGGGCGATTCCAGACTTTTTTTAACTCAGTGAGGAGGGGCTTAGACCTCTGTATGTCTAAAATTCTGACTACGGGCCTGGTCCCCATAACTGGAGAGTTGCACCACAGTACAACAGCAGCTATGCTGATAGTTTGAGCAGGAGAAGCTTTAGTACAGTGAATTTGTGGGCTGTACCTTTACACAACATAACTGCACCAGTGGAGTGTGAATACACAAAGCAACATGGAGACAAAGCACAGATGCAGCTCCAGCCAGGAAGCATAGGACATGCTAATAAAGTTCACTTTTGCAGTATTTCTAGCTCCATGTCCATTGTCTCTGGGTATCTGCTGTGACACACTTTACATTATGCCTTTAGATGTTTTGATTAGTTTCCCTTTCATTTTTATTTTAAAGTGGGTGACTCATAGTGTTGTGATTTTGGGGGTCAGATTAAAGCTGCTGCACTAATTTCAAGTAGATTTAACAAATGACATTGAGGCATTTGAGAGGTTTCCATTCACAATTGCAAGCTTTGTATCATCATATAAGTAAGCTGGATGATTGCTCGCAAATGATTTATTAAAGTTTGTAGTTTTTTTAGCCACCAAAATACATCCTACCGGTGCTTGTGTGAGTACCTGTGTCTGCAGAGTGTAAGTACTACATGATTGCATGTGTGTTTGATAGTCTTTTTGTTTTGTTTTATAATTTGAGGAAAAAGGGAGGGGGGGCGGTGCCAAGCGTGTCCGATGCTCTCTGTTTGGGTGGCTGCTGGAAGGGGGTGGGGTTTACACGTACTCCCTGGTTGTGGAAGGCTGTGATTGGCGGTAATACTGCTGCCCTCGCATCTCCTCTTTAGAGCAGGAGCAGCACAGCAAGGAGCCGCCCAGGACCGTCAGACTGGCCGCCGCCCAGCCCACGAACAGGGCCGAGCCGAACTCATACCTGTGCAAATTAGAGAGAGAGAGGACAGGTGTACAGGATGGCTGCGAGTGTACAAGGTTTTACTGTTTTTACTTCTTTCCGAGATGTTACAATGATTAGCTCTGACTCATTGGAAAGTCAAAAGCAATCCAAGAAATATCAAAGAACATCAAGCACGGTATGTAAAAGAAATAATAATCAAAATAATCTTGTATATTAATTATTAGTTTTACTTATGAATGCACTTTTCTGATTCTTAAAATGCACATGATAACTATAGTGAGAGTATAATACTGCCCCAACCGCCAATCACTATTAGCTTGTCAATTCTAGGACAAGGGATGGATTTTAATGGGATTTATTTTAATGTAAAAACAACTGTTGCATATACAGCTTCAGACAAAATATGAGGCTACTTCAATGCTGTTACTGGATGTAAACACTCAACAGATCCGCATTACTTTGGAGGCAGACGTCTTCCCTTTCTGTCAGCGTCTCTAACCTCTGCACAGCCTCTTCTCAGCAGCGATTCAAACCGACATCACTCACTTTGTCCCGTGAGATGGGAAATTACTCTAATGAAGTGGTACGTGTTAATCTGTTTTTAGTCTAATGTGCCTCACACTTGGTTATTTAGAACGACAGTTTTTAATAAAGGGGTTTCTTTTTGTTCCTGGGCTCAATCGTTCCTGGGATTATTTCATATGAGATGAATTCAATGTTGTGTTTACATGATGGTATCCAGTATTCCATAGACTTAAATGGAGGTTAACGCAGTAGATTGTGTCACGTTAATCCTGTGACAAAAACCACCAAATAGATAGTTTGATGGTTTATTTAAAGATTATGTCAATAAACTGGCGACATTTGCCCACTGCCTCAAAATACACATACACAGTCGACTGTATGCACAAAAATGCCATTTTATACAATTCGATATACATAATAATGACGGTAAGAATTTGATATGGCACATTCATGCGTCCATCAATTTTGAAATGAATCATTAACAAGGTTGCAATGCTTTCCGAGAGCATTTTAGGGGCCACGACACAAAGGAAAGGACAACTAGAAGTATTTAATCTTGCATTTATGAAGTTGAGTTTGTCAGCAGTTCCTTCACATACCTGGCGTTGGGCGGTGTGTTTGGGTTGAAGAACAGATAGGACACCTGAGTGGCATACCAGGACACGGACACCAGTGTACATAGACCTGTGGAGGGAGAACAGATAAATAAGCCTGACAAGCATTCACTGAAGCTACAACAACTCACAAACGAACTGTGGGGAAACCTCATTTGGTTAATTACCCCCCCCTCCCCTGGGCTTGTGGTTTATGTCTGTGGTCAGCGACTAATGCCTCTAAAATGTTCCTGTTTACAGCAGGGACTCGTAATTACAGAGAAGACCCCCACCCCCCAGTGAGAGATTCAGGCTAGAAAAACACCACACCACTTTTGCTAAATGTGCTGGTTGTGGGAGATGCTGCTGTATTTCTATATCATTATTGGTTGTAAATCAAACAGAGCGTTAACAGAACACAGCAGAAGTCCCACCCGCGAGCAGGAAGAGAGCTCCTCCGATCACGGCGATGCGGGTCTTGGTGACCGGGTTGTTGTCCCCCACCTTGGTGCACTTCATGCCCACCACGCTGACGATGATGCCGATGAAGCCCAGCAGCACGGACACCACCATGAGGGCTCGACATGTCTGGATGTGGACTGGATAAAGAAGAGGGATGAGGGGGGAGGCAGAGGGGGGCACAGAGTGGCGATACAATTAGAAGATATGGAAGAAAGGGAGGGGAGAGGGGGAGAAAGTGGTGAGGGAAAATATATTTTTAGTCCATCGCTTGAAATAAAGTGCACATTTCTGGACATTAAAAGTGACGATTATGAGGGAATGAAGCTGCACACGCAATGTGGGGTTGATGGGAGACCACATGCTTCTCTGGCAGGAAGCTCATCCACCACTGTCCTGTTCAGCAGGGTCATTCCTGCCTTGTTCGTTTCCAGAGGTCACTTTCTCGGCCAAGCTCTGGGACCTATTTTTTTTTTTTTTTAAATGATCCTGTATATCTTCTGTATAATTCCACTGTGGTTTTGCCTTCTCAAACATCCAATGCGCCGCCCACAGGGGCCTCAGCACCCACATAACTCAGTGGGAGGAACATATTTACACATTATTTACACACACACACACACACATACATATGTGCAAATGCACGATATCTGCACACTCACACACAATATCTGTAGGTGGAATAGACACAGATGAAACACACAACTCTCTCTCTCTCTCTTTCACTCACACACACACACACACACACACACACAGAGGAGCTGTAGGAGGGCCTGCTTTACATGTTTCACACAGTGGGATTAGTGTGGCTTTGTCACAAAGCAAGATTGTTTTCACGGGGCTGTCGCCAGGGCGATCAGACTTTGCTGAGGCAACGCAAAGCGCTTAATGATACTGTCAAAATACCGGTGGAGTGTTGTCTCATTTGCAACAAGCGAGGGGATTGTTGATGCCCCAGCGGCGGAAGTAAACAAGCAAAGTCTCGTATATCCCGATTCTGATAGCCGACAAAGCTGACAAATAATTAAAAGGAAACACAACAGAGCCTTTCGTGCAGGTTTAACAGCCAAGGTCTTTGGCATTACCTCCGAATAACAATGACTTGAAGTGTAAGCCAGTGTTTGTACATCGCAGGAGAAAGGCAAGTTTCAAATTACACCAAAGCCACAAACACAACATCACTGAATAGACTTAAACAGATAAAGAAAACAATACAATAGTTTGAAGAAGAGAAAATATGTCCACTCATTTTTTTCCAGAGCTTTCAACTCCAGTTCATGTTCTTCAAAGCTTTGTTGAAAAAAGAGTGAAGCTTTAAGGTTGTTTTTTTGTTTTTGTTTTTTCATCAAACTATTGTTTCCAAAGTTAAGAAAGAACTTTCCCTTTCAATTAGATTGAGTCGATTAAAATCAATATAAATATTGCATTCATCCTGAGCTTTCAATCACATTTCACTGTGTTCAAAACTCTGGAAAATAGCCATTAAGAAGCTTGAGCAACAATTTTTTATTTTGTCAAAACTATTGTTTCCAAGGTCAAGAATGAACGTTTGTGCTCCACTGGAATAGAATTGTTTGACAAAGAAACAATCAAACACAAATGAAGCCTCACATTTAGCTAGTAAGTGACCCTTGAGTTAAGATTTTATATTTCAGACAACTATTTCAAAGGTCAAGAATTATTGTCACACTCAAATACAATAGTTTGAATTAAAAGGAAAACTTAACTCAAGGTCCATTTACTGACTTTTTTCAGAGCTTTCAACAGCATCTCAGTCTTCAAAGTTCTAGACAAACATTGTTTGCAACAGTAGAATGAGAATAGAATAGAGAAGAATACAATAGACTAGTCTGAAAATACTTCAGCTTTTCATCGTCCAAGCTTTTGGGGGGAAAAAGCTAGCAATCGGACCTGTTTGTGAAATGACTATTTCCAAAGTAAAGAATAGAAACTCATGCTGAATCAGAATATAACAGAATGTGGCTTTATGTGTGAGGAAAACAGTCACTTCAAAAAGAGCTCTAGGGCAACAGCCTGAGCAGGAACCTGAAGTCCTCGTTTGTCATTGTGACAGAAATACACACACCATCATTCATGGTGCAGCATTGAAGTAGCATTTCAGAAGCTGATCTGAAGGGACTTATAATTGTGGGGGGGCGGTGGAACAATCTTTGAAGTCTGATTTATGGCTCTAGAGCTCCTTTTGATGGACTCTCTGGATAGTCTTCAACAGAGAGAGGTTTGATTTTCTGTTCTTTCATCCACTCTTGAGCATTCCTCTTTTTATTTCTGAGGGCGTTCGTGGGGGGGGTTCAGGCCGGTGCGCTGACCGGTTTCAGTTGGTGACGAACCAGAGAGACGTTCGGGGGCCTTTGGGGTAAAGGAAAGGCTAAAAGCAGGGAGGGAGGGACGCTGGCTCACCCACTAGGCCATCTCTCTCTCTCTCCAGCGGCCAAGGTTAGCAGTGCCAGCTACAAGCTTTCAACGAGTATGTGTGCTTGCTGGTGTGTGTACGTGTAGGCACTGTAAGGTCCCATTGTGAGGTCACTTGTCACTCTGTTGTACGTAATATCAGTTTGCCCACTCACTACACAACTATGAAACTTTCACTCATATCTGACAACCGCAGTCCTATTTTACCTCAAGCGCATACCTTGATTAGATGTTTGAGTGTATTACCGCACTTTATTCTCTGTTCACAGACAGAACAATGTGTCACGGTAAGTATACATACATACATACATACATACATGGAAGAATCCTGTATGTGTATGCTGGCAAGTCGTACTGCTGTTGCTATCAGGTCAACAAAATGCACCACATAGTTTAACTTTGTAATCTGTGAACATGTTTTATATTTGGTCATTTAAAAAGGCCTTTCTGGGGACAGGCATTGGAAATTAGCATTAGCTATAAATGCTGTGATACGTTGAATTGGATAATTCTTGTGCAATTTTCTCTGTTGTATTTGTCCGCATCAAATAAAGATGAAATGAATTAAATAAGAGTGGAATAGACGGCTGTTCATCGTCCACTCTGTGGCCACAGACGCGTCACTCTCGCTCTTCTGGACTTGAAGACATCAACTTCACACAATATATTTGCCATTTGTTGACCTGTTCCCATCACAAGTACCTTCCCATGAAAAAATGAGTGCGTCCTACTAACAAGTATAATGTGTGTATCACAGCCTGGTGTATCTTCTTCCTCTGTGCCATAGAGCTCCATTGTTGTCCAAAAACGATTACTTTTTTTGCAAAAACTATCAAAAACACATCAATTAGCCACACTGTTGCACTGGGTGACATTTTGCTTCATCACAAGGAACCCTCACACTGTAGTTTGTTTCTGAATCAGTCCCACAAACGATCAAATGCTCGCTAGAGCACCAAATGTGTATTAATCAAAGAAAGATTTGCTAAAAACTACAGTGCCCAGCTGTTTTAGGGAAAGTGCTGGGCCTTTTTTAAATATTGGTGAATTTCTTTTATTTATTTATATTCTTTTGATTTAAGTCTTCTGTTGGAACGAATGCGCTTGGACCCACAGACAGCGTAGGAAAGTCAGAAAGTATTGGGAGGCGGACAAACACATTGTTGTTTTTGGTCTTTTTGTAGGATTTGTTGACCATAAAAAACATGCATTCAGAATGCATGAATAAATGACAATTCACGGGAAGTTGAGCTGACTTGGCTCTTGGGCAATATTTTGTTCACCCTAACACTAAAGCAAATTTTATTATGTTATTGTGTGTTTCCGGTTCTGAAGAGCTGTCCTTTCAGCACCACCACCATCCTCCGCACTCTTCTGAAAATTAAAAAAAACATCCTTCTATCAACCCGAAACATCATCTCCTTTTTTGAGCAAAACAAAACTCTGCAAACCCGCAGAGCAGATCCAACACTTTCTTCCGCCGCGGCTGCTTGGCCGCATCAGTGGAGCGCAGCCACAGTCTGGTGAACAATTACACCCTCCATCACATGCTGCCCCCGCTGAGAAAAGTAGCCAGGGAGGAGAGTTCCTTCAGAACTCAAACCAGCGCTAGTGTGGGATCAAACCAAACGCCCCCTCGGCACACATGATCTGCTCCATTTCATAATCTGTCTGAGGAAGCACCTGGATGACCCTGTGATCGATGGAGACTCGCTCGGTCACGACTTGTCTGTGCTGCGTTCACCCAGAGGTACACACAGTATGTTTCACCCCCTTTTAGAAGCATTTCTTCAGTGTTTTGTCTTCAGTCTGAATCTGCACTCACTGGGTGTGTTAGTGGACAGACGGAACAATGTGCGCGTGTGGGGAAGACGGAGTGCATTGTGGGAATATCTCTGGTGTTTTGGCTCAACAACCGGCCTTTTCTTCTCCAAACAACCCCTATTCATCGGTGGAGGACAATACGTCGTTCTTATCACCGCGATGAGCCAAAGGAGATGGGGGATCGGGTCATCACACAACACGACGCCACAGAGTGGTTTGTTTTTTTGTCCGACAGCTCACAAAAATGTTTGCAAAGCGCCTAATTTTGTGGCAAGCGTGCCACAGCGGGGAAGCGTAAGCACAGAGAAAAAAACAACAATTGTTTTATGAAAATGACTTGTGACCCAAGCCCCCCCCCCCCCCCCACACTGTAGTTTTTCATTAGAATCTCGAATAGGATGATTTAAGCAGACAGTAGATGGATGGGTTCCTGTAATCTGCGTGCCATTAATTATGAGTCTCTAAATCCTACTCACAGATTGGAGATGACAGGAAGCTCATATTCTGAGCTAATTTATGTCTGAACCCCACATTCCTGACCCCCCCCCCCCCCCCCCCCCCCCCTCCCTCCCACTCCCTCACAAATAACGCTTTGGAATTTTTAATTGAACTTGATGATGACTTCGCAAGATTTACAGCTTCTGAATTGTTAGTGTCCCGATCCAGGCGACGAGGGTTCAGGGACTTTTTTTCCTTATGTTTTTCTGCTGTTGATTAATAGCTGGAACAGCTGTTGTGATATATCAGTAATATAACACCGTGGATTTAGTTTTTTTCTTTTTTTATCCTCCACAAACTGAGGGGGTTCTCACTGGATCTTTATATTTTGTCATCCTGGCTGATGGTAAGAAAGTCACACAGAGCCGCCTTATTGAAATGTGATTTGTTAAAGAAAGCAACGTAAGAATGCAGTGTGAAGTACGATTAAAAGACACTGTTCTTGGTGATGCCTTGCGAGCAGACAATTGCATTTTAACCGTGCTTTTCCATCATCTAGCGAAAGTCACTCCTCAGTGCCCCATCAACACACTAAGATTATATGTATGATGATACTCAAAAACAATATGAGCCTCAGGGAGGAAGCTTTACCAAAAACCGTCTAGATGGGAGATCAGAGTGTCAGCCGGTGAAAGTTAGTCAGGTTTTTTTCGGTCGAGCCACAATCAAACATGGTACTTACTGTCCAGCGAGAGCATGGAGTCAAAGATCTTGCACTGCACCTGTCCTGTGCTCTGCGAGGCGCAGCTCATCCACAGACCCTCGTACAGACCCACGGCGGTGATGATGGCGTCGCCGGCATACGACGACTGCTTCCACTGGGGCAAGGCGGTGGTGGAGATGATGCCGATCCAGCCACCCAATGCCAGGAAGTAACCCAACAACTGGAGACCTGAGTTGGCCATCCTTTTTCTTTTTTAAATCTCTCTTTTAGCTATGTCCCTCTAACTTCTGTCTGTACCTCCCTGTTTTCTGCTGGCGTCAGCTCTTTGTTCCGGGGGTGACCCTGGCGTGTCGCCCTTTCTTTGAGCAGTCCTCGCGGACACACCTGTTGCGATCCTGTCACTCGTCTCACTTTTCTCTATCTGGTCACTCTGAGCATCTATGTTCTGCCTCTCGGCTTTAACTCTCATCTGTGGAACTCCCCCTCTTTCTCCTCGTCTCTTAACTCTTTTCTATCTATTTTTTTTTAGCTCTTGAGCTCTCCACGTCAGTTGGGGCGATTAGTCGAATGTCTTCCCTCGGGACTTTTCCTGTCGGATTCCTTGATGTCTCTGGGACTCGGTCAGAGTGGAAGAAAGCCTTTTCTGGTGGTCAGCGGTTCAGTTCATCAAGCATCGTCGCTGGGCTGCCTCACTCTCTGCATGGCTTCTCTCTCTCTCTCTCTCTCTCTCTCTCTCTCTCTCTCTCTCTCTCTCTCTCTCTCTCTTACTCTGTGCTGCTTGCTTACTTTCCCCCCACTACAATCTTTCCATCTGCTCCTGGCTCAAGTGGCTCAACGAGGGGTAGCTGGAGAAAAAAGAAGAAAAAGGAGAAAAAAAACATGAACACAAAAAGTCCTTAACAGGCTGACCACGGAGGGATGGGGTAGAGGGCTCGTCTGTGATTGGGCTCCTCTGTGCTGTAGGAACGCCCACTGGGAGGGAAGGGGGTGGGCTGGTCGGGAAAACAAACACTGTTTCAAACAGAGAGGGAAAGAAAAAGATGGGAAAAACAGCAAGTCACAATGACCAGTTAATTAATGGCATTTTCTTGCATAATTTGCTCACATCCGATTGACTTTCTATCTGTATCGCTATCATTTAATCAGAAACTTTGACGCCATGCTGTTCCTGGTCTCGAATGTGTTGATCCTTTAAAGGTTTTGCCACCCCCGCTGGAGGTGTGGACGAGGTGGTGGTAAAAGTGCAACAAACACACGTAAATCAGCATCCAAACAATGCCTGGCTGAAAAGGACGTGTCACAGCCAGACAGGCTCTCTGTGAATTATGTGCCTCCGAGGCAAGCCCCCCCCACACACACACACAAACACGCATCACCATGGTGACCGCGACAAATGAAGAGAGAGAAAGAGAGTGTGAGAGCTCACCCGATTGTACATCCTTATGAGCTGCAAATGCAGACACACTCCAGTGTTTGGCGTGTCTTTTGGAGAGCTTTCCCACAGTTTGCGCGCCCCCATCAGCTCTGCTTCAACTCAACTCATTACATTACCTTCAATTCCCTTCAGACTAACCACATCATTCTATTCTGCCAATTAGACTGTCCACACACTCGGTCCCGGAGACATGGCCGTTTTCTCACATCTGCAAGAGACATGTCTCACTCCCACCCTGCACACACACACACACACACACACACACACACACACATACACACAGCCTGTCTACACAACATGTTCTTGCCTATACTCTCAAGGTTGGTCTCAACAGACTTTGGATGTAAAAAAAAAGTATTGCTCACCGAAGAATAAACCGAAATATAAAGCAGGACAAAAAGGATGTTGTTGGTATTCTAACTGTTTTTTTCATTTAGGTTTTTCTCACTTGATGCCATGTGTTAGCCCAGTGGTTCCCAAACTTTTTCTGTCAAGACCCCCTTTGATGATATAGGAACATTGGACGACCCCCCCCCCCCCCCCGCAACCCGACCCCAAATTTGTCTTGGTTTTTAATGAATTGCATTATAATGCATGAACTGTATAAAATATTTTTGCGCTTTAGACCAGTCACAAATCTGTCCATCTTTGTACATACTTCCTTCTCTTATCTTTATCTTTCTCTGTCGCTCCGTATCTTTCTCGCTCTGTGTCGCTGTGTGTCTCTCTCTCGTTCGCGCTCCCTCACTCTCTCTCTCCCTCGCTCGTTCGCGCTCTCTCGCTCGGGCGCGCGCTCGCTCTCGCTCTCGCTGGTTTTGCCACAGTCGGTCTGTGACATGAGCCGCTCTGGTGGCGTGGTTGGAACACAGTGCATGTCACGTCGGTTATTTTATATTGTTTTACCGGTGTATGTGTGCGTCTGTGTGTGTGGGTTGGTGATGAAGCCGCGACCCCCCTGTAGTACCACCGCGCCCCCCCTAGGGGTCGCGACCCCCACTTTGGGAACCACTGTGTTAGCCGTTCACTCTTTTGTTTGCCCTTTCTCTCACCTCTCCTACCAATTGAACCATGAACTTGATCTACCATAACATCACAAAAACAACAGAACATGTGAACATGCATGTGACCGCACTTATCCGGCACTGAGCATGTCCTTGAAAACTCCTAACTACACGTACACATTCTCGAACATTCACACACACATATATGGGTAGAAAGGGCGAGACATGGAGCTCTGCACACGGTTCTATAGAAATAGAATAGAGGGTAAAAAGGACATTGAACTGCTTTCCTTGGTCATTTAACTGGTACAAAAGAAAATGCCAATTGTTGTTTCTTGTTATGGTGGCAACATGCTTCAGTGGGGCTGTAATGTGTGGTCGCAGCTCTGAAGATGGTTTGCTGCCTAGCTAACTAGGTAGCTTGTTCTTCTCCGGAGTGGTGGGAGTCAGGCAGAGGGACCATTAGACCCAGCCAGCTGTTTGGCTCATTTTCTGTATCTAGTGGAGCATTAAAGCATGGTGGAATTAGCAAGCTAGCTAGCTTACTAGCGGATAGCTAGCTTGCTAATTCCGTCATGCTTTAATGCTACACTGGTTACTTAATTTAAGTCAAACAAAGTTGTCACTCATCTGGAAAAAGCAATGTGCTTTCCAACGCTATGATAAGAGTGAGTGGATGAAGCATGAGCTTGTTAAATTGTACTCATTGACTCTGGCTTTCTACACTCTCTATACTCTACACTACTCGTTTTGGTTGTTAATGCAAAACCTCAGTGAGTCCGCAACTAGCCATAAGTCCGTTTAGCTTATACGAAGTTAGCCCGCAACAGCTGCCGAAATTTCAACGGTACACATAAAAATGGTCGCCGCTCTGACCGCCCTGCTACGTGGATTTGAACGGGAATGTCCCTTCTACTCCTATTCTATTTATATGGTCCAAAACAACCCCGGTTTATTATCCTCCAAGCCCTTCTCATCCACACTATTGTTATAGGTTTGCATATTCCTGGTGTATGTGTGACCGTAACCCCTATGTGCTCAGGTTTACAGTGTCTAATGAGGGGCTTGCCATATGGGGTGAGTTGTGGTCAGAGCACAGAGGTCAGCTGAGCACTAGAGGCGAGAAGAGATGAAAATGAGGGAAAACAAGTGCTCTGTACAGGTCAAGTGTGGTGGGTGGAGCGCTGGGGGCTTTCTGATTTTTAATCATAACAACACCCTGCCATTGGTGAGGTTACAACGGTACAAGTCCAAGTGGAAAAACTCTACTCAGCAATGTTTTGAGTGTCAAACACTCACTGCCTGTAGGCTTAGAGCAAACAACAACAAATAAAAGTTCAAATTACTTATAATTTATTCACATCTGCCACCTCCAAGGGTACTGTTGGGTTCAGTTTATGGCCACTAAATCTACTTTGTTACTGTTACAGAAAGATTGTTATCGGGGCTAATACAAATAAGCTTTTACTGTGATGTACATGTCCATGTCCCACATGACTGTGGGACATGGTCCAACCCATTCTCACTCCCAACTCGTGAAATACCGACGCTTCGTCAGTGGCTCTTGGCATCTGATACCAACGCACCGAGGCACCCTTTAGCGTCTGTATGAGACGCACTGGACTTTCAACAAACTCCAATGTAAACCCATAAGCTTCAGACAAACACAGACTTTCACCCAGGAGGACACAGTTTGTCTTGTGTGAAACCATGGATGTTTTGTTGCCTAAACCTAACCGAGTAAACCTAAAAACGAATTAAATCTATGGTGGAAGTTTATTTTGAAAAGACATTGTATGCACGTACAGCTAAAACGGACACGCCGTCCCTGACACATCCAAAGCTGACGCTAGAGGGGAACCTAGAGCGTCACAGTTTGAAACGTATAGCCACTGACCAAGTGTCTGTATTTGACGAGCTGGGAGTGAGAATTTGTTGAAATGTCACACACTTTTTTTCACCCCAGCCACGAGGTCACTTGTCAGGTAAAGGCAAATATACTGTACGTCCTTTAGGCATATGAACAATGCCTTGTTTGAAAGATGGCTCTGAAGGTTGTTCAGAGAGGACAGGTCACAAGAGCTAGCTTTTTGCTTTTGTTCCCCCAACTACATCTGCTCGCTTATTGGTTGTGAGAGACTCATCTCTGCTTGAGGCTACATTAGCTGCTACTAGCATAGCATAGTGGAATCTCAGATGAAGCTTTCAGTTGGTCGCATCTCGATGGTTACTCACAAGTTGTGAAAACATGCGAAAACTCTTGCGAGACTGCCCGACAACCTATCCTAATCTATTCAAGGTCAATATCTAACCTTAACCATTTGAGGTAAATGCTTAACTTTACCATTCAAGGTCAATGCCTAGCCTTAATCATTCAAGCACAGTGTCTAACCATAACTATTCAAGGTCAATGGCTAACCTTAACCATTGGAAGTCAATACCTAACTTAAATCAGTTGAGGTCAATGCCTAACCTTAACCATTCGAGGTCGATGCCTAACTTAAACCTGTTGAGGTCATAACTTCAACCATCAAACGAGAATTTTGCAACTTGCCGGTTATCGTCTAGGTGTGCCCTTTTGGTGTTCTAGTTGCATTGTGGATACCAAGATGTTATCTCTGGTTCTTTCTGGTTAACTTTTTTGGTTAACTGTCCATTGTGAGTCTGAATGTTATAGAAGTGCAATGCATGTGCTACAGTAAACGGTGTGATCCTAACATTGTTAGCGTAGTTTTTTTGTGATACAGTATCTCGTTCACCCCAACACAATAACTCTTTCCTAGAGTGTCCCGATCAGACTGCACTGCCAACAGTTTTCATAGTTCTTTAAGAAGTATCAGTAGGGCTAGCCAGCATCTTTATTTAAAATGTGGGTTAATGTTTTAAATGACTACTTTTCTGTTAAAATTCTCAGTAGAAAAGGTCTCTGAAACGTCATGTTTCTTTCACTTTCAACTTAAGTTACTTAAGTGTAAACCCTCTTTCTGAAATAACTGGATAAGAGTGAACTCACAATGATATTGGTGAACATGTTACAGTTCTGACAAAGTCCATCAGTCCATGTGACTTTACCCAAAGATCAGGGGCGTTTCTATGATACAAAGAAAGGGGGGCTTAGCCCCAAAGGAAGTGGCATGTTTGCATGGCAATTTCTTTTGGGGCCGCGGATATCCATTGTTTCAGACAGTTCATAGATTGGTTCAATCAGAAAGAGGGTGATTTTGCTCTGTAGTTTTACTTGCATTCAGTATATGATAACACAAGAGACAGAATTTCAGGGTCATAGTGAAATTTGACAACACAAAAAAATAATTTTCCTGCTTGTAAAGGAAAGACGGATAAACTAGCTTTCATATCTGCGTCACTCCCAAATCCTAATTCTTAAAGGGACCGCACACAATGGATGGAGAATGGACCTGACAGTGTCAACTTTATATCGTTCAGTATGATGATAGGCTAGTGGATTGTAATTTGAAGGGGGAGAAAACATACAAACCAGAACGCACGCACATATGTAGCATGTTAGAGTTATAAATAACTTGTCCATGTGAGAAACAATAGTTTAATTTAATGACATCACCAAAAAAAAAAATATATATTATTATTATTATTTGTTTTTAAAGCCAATAATGCCAAATTATTTGGGGGGGCTGAAGAACATTTTAGCGGGGCTTCAGCCTAATAGGCCTAACGACGCCCCTGCCAAAGATCCATGTAGTGTTGGTCTGTGTTCCAGCACCATTACCGATGTGAATGCAGCCCTTCTCTACTCTTATCTCTTTGAGTGGACTCTCCCCAAACAGGAAACCAGCAAATGAAGTTAGCAGAGTCTCATACCCATGCACACACAATTAAGACATCAGGGGCCTATCAGATTATCTGGTGTTGTCAGGGTTACGGTGAAACACATGTGGACATGTAAACAGTATTGGAGGAGTATTATGTAACACAACAGGTGGGTTGTGGATTAGTACTTTTTGAAGGAACGGATAGGGATTATTCAGTGAAGTAGCATCACTTTGATGTCACATGAGGGAAATTTGTACGCAGTCATACATCTGGAAGATACTACACATCGCTTGCTATGCAAGCTTGTACATGAGTTCGCAGTATTCCCAGAGACCTTGTAGGGTCCTCCAGTAATTACAGCACGTCAAGCCTTTCCTGTCGATGTTTTTCACCCTGGAGAGCCCACATGAGAAGGTGGCGTCTGAATGAATGCTAACTCAGCACAGAAATGTATAATGTATCTCTGTGCCCCAAAGGAGAGCTCCTCTGGCCGGGCTCAAGTGCCCCTGAAGAGACTGTTGGCTCTGCTCATTATGGAGTTGAACAGAGCATCTTCCCCCCCCCCCCCCAAATTACACAGCAGCATCAAGTGCCATGCTGGACAAAAAAAAAAACATCTTCAGAATGTGGAGGAGAAAAACAGTTTGAGAGTTGAAATGTTTGGCAAAGTTATTGTTGTTGACTGATGTCCTAATTGCTTCTGATTATGTAATTTTGGATACTTAATTCTGAAAGCTACTGCGAGAGGCTGGCGAGAGCACTTTCCATGAACACTCCATAGTCCTGTTCATCTAATGACATGCAGAGGCCGTGCGTCCTGCGAATTCTTTTCATCCCAGTGTTTCCTAAACTCACTGTGGTCAACCTTGCTTTCATGCCTGGCTTCAGGTCAGCCGTTGGGTCAGCGCCTTCTGGTGATGGCAGTAGTGAAGCGTGTGACTGTCAGGGGAGACCCCTCCTTTCCGTCCTCTTCAACCTGCTTATTCCCCATCACCTTCCTTGTCTTTTATCTCCTCCCTCTTCCCCTCCCTCCAACTCCTGGCCAGAGGATGCATGGTTCAGTGGGTGCCATCAGTCACTCCCTCTCTCCATCGTCCCTCCCCACCTTTTACCTCTCTCCCTCTCCCCAGATTTTCCAGACCCCTGCCGCACTAAGCTGAGCTTAAGAGTCAGCTGAGCTGATCAAAGAACCGTAGCCATGTAGTGGCTAACAAGAGGCGAGAGTTCCCAACGACACAGGACCTCCCAGGGGTTTCCACCGACATAGAGCTACTGTAACTAGAATGGACATGGAGGGACCCTGCTGATAGATGCGCTCCTTGCATGGCTCCATGAATAGCCGTGTGGTATACTTACACAAATGGCTGTCTGGTTTTCTAGGAGCAGGTATTTATTCTTGCCGAGGCCGAGCTCGGGACCATGGGGCATTTTGCCGGTTTGCTCGAGCGATTTTATGTCTGCCGAGAAAGCCACCCTCCATTACCTAGCATCCCCCTAGTGCGGGGAAGGCCCAGGTCTTGTTCCCACCACTGCCCTCCCTCTCACCGCATCGCCCCCTCCTTCTCCATCCACCACCCTGCCCGTCATGTCGACCCCTTCCAGTTTCCTCCGCATGTTCTGGCCCCCTATTATTGCTCTAATTAGCCCTAGCAGGCGTTCCCTCCTCTTCTTCCACCCTTTGTTCCCCATTCCCTCTTTTGTCCTTCGTGACCTTTTTTCCTTCTGTTCTCCTCCATACTGCTCTCAGACTGTATACCGTAGCCCTGCCGTAAGCCGCTGGTTGATGTAATTTTGTTTGCTCGTAAATCTTGGACTAGGGGTGTCACCTTGTGTTCAAAATATAGTCTATCGCTCAAAAGAGAGAAAAAGTTAAATAATCTGAAAAGATTTCTTAATAAAAAAATGACAGTGTGTGAGTGGGCATTCACAAAATGCAGTCAGTAAACTGCTGTTCTAGCGAGCAGTGCTAACAGATGATCATTACATTGATCCATCTGAGAAGTAATGTGAGGGGGCATTTTAAATCATGGATATAGGTAAGGGACTGCCGTACAGTAACATTACCACCAAGGAAAATGTGACGAGTCACTGTGAGGCAGTGGAGGCACTGCATGAGCAGAACATCAATTCTTCAACGTTGGGATAAATGTGTTGAAATCGATTTGAACAAATGACTTGTTTGATTCAATCTATCAATACTATGAAATCTGTTTGATTGAGTTTTTAGTTAATTTATTTAGTTAGTCAGTTCAAATCAAAGGATATAAAAATGACATGGAACACTGTGCGCAGGGAGAGGAATATATTCATTACTCATTACATCTGAATAAAAGATATAAAACAGGTTGTGTGTGAGAGTGTCTTTGGAAAAAGTATTTTAACAAAAAAGAAACCTAAAACTTAATGTCCAGTCACAAGCTTTCAACAGCATCTCAGTAGTGGTGGAGTTTACTCTGACAGAGCTAATGAGATAGAGCTACTTTTATCCACTGAGGAAGAGCATGACATGTGGATGAAAGCCCCACTAAAAGTTAGTGAGTGGAGTTAAGAATTCATCTTCTTCCAAAATATAAAATACAGTTGCTGGGCTTCGGGCGAGAGGTGCGGTACACCCTGGACAGGTCACACGGAAGGGCCTAATCCAGACGGCAGGTTCCCAGAGCCACGGCACCACCGTGCCACTCCGCTAATCACAATGTGGAAGACATGTGTTGATTATAAAGATTATTGCATTATGTGGATTAGCTGTGTGTTGTCTTCTCTCTTAAGTTGTCAGGACGATTGGATGAGATTCATGACCTGAATCTACCAAGTGTAAATTCCTCAATTAAAACAAACAAGACATGGTTTATCAGAGTGAGGGTTTGTGAATGTCCTAAATTTGACTCTTAATGAAAAATACTCTCTCCTTCTCCTCCATCGTTTCCTCCTCTTTATCCACAATATAAAAAGTAAATTACCCAGCCTGTGCTTTGTCTTTGTCTTCTGGCGTCATTCCCTTCCTGCCTTCTGCGCCTCTTAGCACCTTATTACCCCCCCCTGCATGTCCCGGCTCTATCCGGTTCCCCGAATTCCTGAAAGCACTGTGCTGATCTGATCCTCACAGAAAGTCAGGGACGTGAAGGGGAAAGGAGAAGGAGGAAAAAATAAAAAGAGGGGAGAGCAGGAAGCCTTTTAGTGGTGCTGCAGTGCTGGTGGTAAAGCGGGGAGGGCTCCTCTTATGGGTGCACATTTATCTGGAGGCGTAAAGAGCTTTATTATGGCCTAAGGTTAACCCAGGGCTCTGGAAAATGACTGCTTTTAATGGGGTTCCCAGAAAAAAAAAAAAGTCTTTCTGGTCTGGAGTGGGGCCTCTGGGTTCCTAGAAGTACTGCTTCCTCTCACCCTTGATGCATGCAGGAGCATATATGCTGGGTTTCAATCCAAGGATTCTGATGCCAATTTGAATTGCATCAGACGAGGAAAACTGAATGGCAACTGCTCATTTTTTATTTCTTTTGAAGAATTGATATGATACTGGCAAAATAAATGATAACGTGTATTTGGCATAATAAAATAAGTGAATGATCTGATCAAGAAAAAAATGTGGTCTAGGAGTAAAAAGTGCTGCCTGTGTATAACTGTCCATGTTCTTCGCAATGTTGATCACATCTTCAGTATATGGCACTCTGAGATATGCTAATTAGCTAATGATAATGACACGCTGACACTGGGGCACAATCACGACACACTTTGAGTTCAGAAAGTATCAAATTGTCCCCCGAATAATGTGTTCATTTCAACAGTTGTTTTGCTCCTACAATGTGCATAATAATTGGCACCAATTGGCATTAACTAAAATGAACTATGACCCTTTAAAGAATTTAACGAGAGCTGGGGTGAGCGGGATCTACAGATTTCCAGTCTCGTCAAAGCTAGTATCAGGTCTAGCCCCGACCCCAAATAACACATTTCAGCCGTTTTACCCGTGTTTGATGTCGTACCAATAACCATGAAAACTAGCAGTGACGTAAGGTTTTTTAATCCGAAACCTGTGAAACCCATGTTCACTTTTTTGAGCCACAACCAGACGTTTATTCTTGTTAGAAAGTGAGATAATAGCTGACACACGTCTTGTCTGATCCTACAGTTATTGAGGTACATTTTCTAATTATCAAAAAGCCCAATTTATTTACTTCAGCCCACTTCAAAACATTACATTTGCATGTTCTGTATCGTGACTTTGCCACACATTTAGCGGAATTATTTATGTTTGACAGAGATCAGTGGAGTTTGATCTCACACATGGTTTTGGAAGCTCACATTTCATCTGTGGACCCAAAATAAAAAGTCAAATGTGTGAGTGTCAAAAGTCCTAGAAAACAATCGACACAGTGAGGATGGAAGTACAGCCCTGCAAATGTTTGCTCGGAATGACTTTCAGTCCCAATCTGTGATCAAATTCTCTCAAGTGATGGGGTGCCTGTCTATGGTCATTCTGCACTGTGTGTGTGTGTGTGTGTGTGTGTGTGTGTGTGTGTGTGTGTGTGTGTACTCTATGTGAGCCCAACATCAACAGACAGGCAGTGGGAGGTAGAGGGGCAGTAGACCTGAGGGCAAACAGCTGAGTGGTGACTATAGAGAGATTAAAAAGGGAATGTGGGACTTAATCCACTGTTATACAGCAGTCCCTCCGAGTCTCCACTCGCCGAGAAAAAGAAAAGAAAAGAAGAGCATTCCTCCCCTCACTGCACAGCACACAGACCAGGGGCTACAGACGCCATTCTCCTGCCATCTGGCCTTAACCAAACACTGAACAGCCCCTCGTCCCCGATCCGACCCCGGCCCACCTTCCCCACGACCCTCCTCTACCTCCGCACCCTCTCCATCTTCACCCTCGACCCTCTGCAGCCTTTCACCTCCTCCTCAGCTCCCACTTCACCGCAATGCCACACGCACAGCATTACCGTTACCTATAATGAGTATAAAAGTCCCCCCCCCCCCCCCCCCAAGTGTTATATAAATAAACTTTATTGTCATTCATTTTCAATAATTTCCCTCTGAGACGACTGTGTTTAAAGTATAAGTGTACACTGACTGTGCCTCAAAATGGGTGCACAGGGAAGTAACCAGGTTCCTCCACCTGAAGGGCCTAATGTCATTTTCATGAAGAAAAAGTTTGGTGAAATGAGTTGTTAACATCTGAATGAATGGGTTAATGAATGTGGGTTTCCTCAAGGAGGATCATTTAACAGATCAGGTTAAAAAAGTTACAGAAATGATATAAAGTCACAAAAGAAGTTTGAAAATGTGGAAGGATGAATCTGAAAGTAGGGAAAGAAAGAAATAGTGTAAAAAGATGTCTAAAGTAGATAAACCAAATGAGAAAGAGGCAGATAAAGCTTCTCAGAAATCTTCTTCTCTCTATCCCTCACTGCACAGGGTGGATCCTGAACTCGACGCATGTCCTCCCCCGCCTCCACCATATGTGGCCCCTCCACCCGGTCCAGCAGCACAGCAAGGCCCGCCCACACCAAGATGGCCTGACTTCGACCCATCTCTAACCAGCACTCCTGCCAGCAACCTCACGAGCACGATCTCCTCCGTCGCCAACCTCATGCAGCAGGCCGCACACGCCATGTCCCAACTAGGCAGCCCAGACAAGTCACATGAAGACCTGGGAACAACTGGAGACGCAGTGAGAGGTTCCTACAACCACTCATGTGACACCAGAAGTGGACGAGGACCATGAACAGACGACGACGAGGAAAGACTTGAACTCTCATTCCCGTTGGTCCAAGTGGCAGGTCCAAATGGAGCAATGATGGTCCACAGACCCTGGACTGACAGAGACATGACCGACACCCTGGCACATCTGCCAGACCCCCAAGCATCAGGCACAAAGTTTGGTGATGAAGTTATCGTATTCTGCCGTGAGTTTAGCCCCACTGAAGGAGAACTCAGACGCCTCCTCATGAAGAAACTTTGCCCAGCCAACTATGCCAAGGTTCGAGCAGCCTGTCAAGGAAATGCCAGACAGGTACAAACCATCTGGGATCACGCTGACAACGGTGCATATAGAGACATGATTACCGTACTGGTTACAGCTTTGACAATTGCTTTCCCCCCCGAGAATCAACATGACAAAAATAACATCATGCAAGCAAAAGCCTGGTGAAACTGTAGCAGACTATTACGCCAGACTCCATGTTTTTTTTCAACGAGCACAGCGGTCTAAGGGATAAGAAGCACCTGTCTGAGAAATGGATATATAGTTATAAATAAATAATTATATATATATATATATATATGTCTGTGTGTTTTATATTATAGTGAGTATTATTATATGATATATATATTATTATATTATACAGAATATTATTATATGATATATATATATTATTATATTATACTGAATTGCTTGTGAGGGAGACAAAAATACGATGTCCTGATGTGTGAGGCATTTAGACCAAGCCCTTTAAACTCTGATATTCATAGGGACTGTTATATGTGTTGGGTAGACTATTTAGGTTTGCTTAAGCTTCTCATGTTTTGATGTTTATAAAGTGTTTAATACTGAAACGTAGGGCGGCTAACTAAGGCTAGCATCATTAGCTAAACGAGGCTATTCGCGCGCTAGCGGTTTAGCGCCATTGTAACGTCAGTAACCTGGCCTGATAATTGTATTGTTCCAATGTAAGGTTATATACAGATAAATGGTGTGTCCTGTGACAGATATAAGCAGTAGTTTGTTAGGCTGTATACTTCAGGTTGTGTGTTCACAATTCATGTAATTCTTGTCTAAGATAAGCGAGCTAAACCAGAAAGGAGAAGTCATCTGAGACTGTCTTGTTGTATCCACAGCACAATACATTAATCTGGAAAACTGAATGGACATCATCATCATTCAGTGTGTAACATTTGCACCAAATCAACGCAAGATAAACTGTTTTTCCACCACAAACTTGGCGTTTGTGGCCAAACGCCAAGGCTGGCGTTTGGCTTCTCCTCCTGCCTCTGTGCCTCCACACATTCTGGAGAGGACCGTTCAGTGGTTCCTGAGCATCTTCACTGGGATCCTAAAGGACCTGATTGAGTCCAGATAGACTTCTAAACATCCGGTGAGATACTGAAATTTGGAAGATTGACTCTTTTTTGTTTAATTAATGTCAAATTGGGATTTTAAAAGTGCGCTGATTTAGGAAATAGAATATTTTTGTCAATATTCATATTAGCATTTAACAGGCACGTGTGGATATTTGTTGACATCTCATATAAATGCTGTTCGTGAAAGGTTGGGTAGATACGGTAATATAGGATACTACTTTTAGGAGTGTTCGAAGAATATTGCTGAGTAAAGGAGGACGGGGAGAAAAGGGTGAGTGTTTGATTGTCATGTTAAATACCTTAAAGCAGAGGTCTTCAACGTTTTTCAGGCCAAAGACCCCCAAACTGATGGAGAGATGGAGCAGGGACCCCCGACTATATATATTGTATCCAATTGTGTTTTATATTAAACTGGGCCTAGTGCCATGTATAAACATACCTCTTTATTGTGCATTCAATACTGAACTATTAAAATAATAGACAGATTCATGTTAGGGAAAAAAAAAAATTGTCTAATCAACCAAAACTTTCGCGGACCCCCTGTTGAAGACCCCTGCCTTAAAGGTTGAATATCTTACAGGTAGACATTAAACACTGAAGTCCTTTAACCTAAGACGAAGAATCCGTAAGGAGACTGGAAAGAAAATGATTAGACTTAGACTTTGAATCTGTAAGGATAAATCTGTCTCGGTAACGGCTTAAAGGAAGTACTCAAGTAAAGAACCCGTTTATTTAGGTAGAGCACTATGTACTACCCCCTCAGTCTTGATCTCCACTTTCCTTCTTTTCACATTACAGGAGAGAAGTAGGATGAAATCCTCACCGCTCATGTTCAAATATGTGCCACTTACCTGAAACCAGCACGTTTTCCCACATCCACCCATCCTTGGTCAGTGACTCTGTGCTATGTGCTGGATGTAGACAGTCAAGGGTTAGCACTTCAATGGGATGGCCGTGGGCTGGATCCAATGTAAATATGGGGTAGTAGCAAAGTGGAACTTCCTAACACCTCTGAGTCCAGTTTGTTAAGCTTGCAAAAACTGCAAAAGAGAACAAGATATGTTTAGATTTGAGGGAATTTTAAGGAGATAAAAGGAAGAAAGAGTAGTAAGCTGTGGGGTGAACAATATAGTTGATGCATAAAATGTAATTGTTTTTTGCGCGGAGAAATGAAGCCAACGCAGAAGTGCCAAAAACAGTTCCTCAAACGGCCACTTGAGGCTGGCTACAAAAGCGTCTGAATCCCCATATACCCTCATGTTAAAATACCCAACTTTACAGCACAAAAAAACATGTTTACAGCCTGGTACAAAAACGGTATGGTCTCTATACCTAATTCCCCGTTCATGTCAACTGTAAGGGGGGCGAATTTTTTAACTTCTCTGCTGAGTCATCCTGGCGTTATGATAGTTCAAGAGAGTGTGCCCCACTGATTAGCTACCCCATCCTCTAGTTCTCCCTGACACAAACACTGAAGCCGATGCGGAAGTGTCTTGAAACTTGCATTCTCTCCACTGACCAGCAGAGGGAGACTCCTCTAGTTGCAGCAAGAAGTCTGATTGTATAGACGTCTATGAGAAAATGACTCTACTTCTCTCTTGATTTATTACCTCAGTAAACATTGTAAACATGAGTTTATGGTCTCAATCTCTAGTTTCAAGTCTTCTTCAACACAGCATGATGTTCATTTAGTAAGTTATGGTCCATTTAGAGTCAAACAGACCATAAATGCTTTAAGGCTTACTGTGATTGACAGGTCGCTGTCGCTACCAGAGCTGTATACGGCGTCTCTACGTCACTCCTCCGCATTCCAAATATGGTAACTTCCGTTCATCGGTTGCGAACGGCAGTACACAAACCAATGGGTGATGTCACGATGACTACGTTCACTTCTTATTTACAGTCTATGATTGAGAGGCAATCGAAATGATCTAGATCTTGTATACAGCACCTTCAACTCGTTGGTAAATGTAAGGCATAACTCTGTCTGGGAGCATTTAGCCCACTGTTTGGATACCCGTGTATACAGAACCTTTCTCACACTCTTTGCCACCTTTTTATCGACTGCTATTCCAAAAATGTGTCATGTACCTGCTGTCTCGTGAAGGAGAATCTCCCCCTCTCTGTCTCGTTAACTTCCTCTTTTTTTGGTCTTTCCCACCAAACGCATGCACCTTTTGTAACAAATACCTTTTTCCTCTTATGCGAAGTTCTGTTGTCGGTCCTCGGTGCTAACATATTTTCCTTAACCCCCAACCAACTCTATTCTCCGATCTGTCTCGCTGTAAGTGGATGGCAGTGAGCCAAGCACCAGCCCGGTCTGCCTTCACCGTAACAACCAGAGGAGACGTCTTCATTTTGATGGGACAAAAGGGCCTCCAAGAATCACAGCTGTTCTCCCGGGGGCTTATGGGTAATAGCCAGCTGCCTACAGGCTGAGAGCTAGAGATTTGGAGAGGAAGGAACAGGTAGGGAATGGGGAGTGGAGATGCCTGGAAGGACTAGCGCTATCTACATGGAGTTTAACCTCCCTGAAATACCTCCTAGCACTATCAACAGCAGTCTTCTCACGGGCCAACATTGCAAACACTTCGGTACTTAACATATTAACCCTCCACACTGTGACTGGAAGCAGGACCTCTACTGTGCATTAGGATCATTATTTCTACATCCTGTTTTATGAGGGCCAATAAAAATGTCATTCAGCCGTTAGTGCTGCAGTTTATTCAGGCCCATTAGCTCCTCCACACAGCGCTAACCTAACAGTCTTTGCCGAAACATAACTTTAACCAGATCCTCACGTGCACTGCTGTGTAACTCTTTCTCATGAAGGCACAATCCAGGATCCAAATGTACCAAACGATATAGTCACATATTAAAACAGCACTGTCACCTATCAACTAAAAAAAAGTGCAGATCTCCGCCAGGTGTGTTTGCAATCACAACTGCTGTAAAGTTTGATTACAAATGCAAACTTGTCTAGACTGCAAGCGTATCAGACGCATTTTTCACTCGCAGGTCTCACGCAACAGATACGCTCTCGAATTGTATCAATGCAGCTGTCTGGACCTACGTGTTGTATGCTCAACGCTTCCTCTGATCCAAAAACAGTCAGTCCTGCTGTGTGTTTAGTTCCATTAGCTGTTAGCTCTGTTAGCCAAACACACCGTAGGACTCCGAACGGCTGTTAACAGAATAGCTCTCCTACCGACATAAGAGGACCCGCTCCGTTGTTGTCAGAGCTCGGTTCAATTTGTCATTTGCTAATCTTTAGTTTTAGTTTACATACTTATATACATTAAATTGTTCTACCAAGGCGAGCAAATCCAGATAGAAACTATTTGTGATCCGTAGTGGAAACAAGAGTCTGAACTGAAACAGTTTGTCGATTGTGGCCCCTACCGGCCTGTGAAGAGCAGTGGGGAGTCAGCAGTCAATGACGGTATTAAACAGTCAATGAAATATGTTTTCACAAAGTGTTAATCACTGCAACCACGTGAGCTCCTAGAGCACACAGTCATAAATGAGCACAAAACATATTAGGCTTATGGATCCAGCAGTATGCAAGATTATCCGTGGACAGACACTGAGATGCACACATGCGCATACATACCTGGCGGTGATGATGAATCTATATCAGTAATGTTCGAAAGCACCAGGAAAACATTATACTTTTTTTTTTAATGAGCAACAGAAACATTCTCAAAATAGTAGCACATAATTATTTATACTTTTGCTTTAAAGGGTTTTCCGGTACAGAATACGACACTCTCAGCCCTTTGACATAATAGTGTAAACATAAAGTTACCAGTATAATAATTAAACAGTGTAAACTAGCAGCTGCCATGCAGGTAGGATGTCAATCCACAAAACTATGATGTGCTTTGTAAAATGATTGCCAGCAATGTAAATATAACTAATTTGTAAGAATTGTGTGTAAGCAATCAAAAGCTTTAATAAAAGTGAAATGGTAAAAAAAACCATTTTTTCCTGTAAGTCCCTATCTATAGATCTGGCTTTCCTCCGCAGCTATACATGCCCCGGACCTCTGCTTCCATCTCAGCTGTGGTCCCATGCCCAGGCCGGCACGGCTGTGATCCCGGTCCTATAGGAGAATAAGGAGACAGTTCATGGCGGAGCTGAAGTCATCGGCCAGGCATCCGTCAGAACAGCCACCAAAACAATGGACCCCTCTGTCCCACAAACACAAGGTTGGTTTTAGACAAGAGGCCGAACAGCGCTGCGATGGACCGGCAGCAGCAATGGAACTGACAGCTACAGTTTGACCTCGCCTTGTACTGTAAAGCCTCACAGTCCTCCGGAGGGAGAGGGAGCCTGTTTGATTAAAATTAGGGTCATCACCTCAAGTCAATCTGTTAAATATTCCAATTTAAACTGATTTATTCTGGCCCTGAAACATCTAATTTCAGTATTTTGTGTCTGCACATGACTTTTCAGTAACTGAACGGGATCACACGCAACTCCCAGAGCGCTTAGCAAGGGTCTACAGAGATAAGTGAAAGGCCGATCTTGAAAGTTTCAGCCAAAAGCATCGGACAATGAAAAGAAAGTTTCCTTTCTGGATGTGCTGCTGCCGGTAGTCCGAAGGAGCGCAGAGATGGAGGTCATGTCGGTCTTTGGTAGCCTGCTGTTTCATTCTCCTCTCTCCGGAGTCACAGTCACAGTTAATCTCGGCCCGGCGCCCCGCTGTGCCTGACCCCAACCTGCCACCTCCGTCTCCATGACCACTGCGTCGCCGTGGCAACAAGGGCCGACCATATATACACACACAGGCCCATAGCGATGCTCTCACGCGGTTTTGTGGTGTTTTAAAGAACTTTTAATATGAAAAATGTGTTTGAAATGCGATGCGGCTGTAGGCCGAACAGTCAGAGCCGGCTGTACCAATCGCGGATTAGACCTCCGTTGTCTACTGTACTCTCAACCCCCCTCCCCCCGTCTTTCTCCCACTCTCTTCTGGAGAAACAATGGTCAAATCCATAGGCCACAAACACACAGAAAAACAAAGCGCCCTGTGTGTGTTTTTCTCTCCCTCTTTCAATCAAACAAGAGTAAGATGATACAAAGAAGGCACTGACAGTACACCACACACACACACACACTGCAGCAGCAGAGCAGAGGGGTCCTGTTCATGTATTCTGGCGCTGTAGGAGGTTGGGAGTTGGTTTATGCATGACAGCTGAGTCCATCTGCCCGTCACATTAATCACACTACAAGCTCAATCGAACTTAAATTGCCCGTTTTCTGAGGGGGAATCAACATGGGACTTTTTGCAGGATCCCATGTGCTTGTATATATATGTATATATACGTGATTATCTGTATTTACATGGACATTGTATGCATGTATGCATGTGTGTTGGTGGATGAGTGGGTGTAGATTTGCATTGCACTGCATGTGTTGCAGAGTAAAAGGGTCCTGCGTCAGCTCTGACTGCGGTGTTTGAACAGCGAGTTGGAAGAGTTTTTCACTAAATATTTGACTCACTCACACACACGCACACACACACACTTGACACAGTCTGACAGTCCCACTGCTGCCCTACAAACTCCTCATCTACACTCCTCTCTGAAGGACTGGGCTACTATGTGTTGTGCTTATTATTTAGCCTGCCATAATTGCACCCTATGTGTGTGTGTGAGTGTGTGTGTGTCCAGATGGCCTCTCTGTGCTGGCATGACTTCATCCACATGCTAAACCTACGCAGACATCCCTTCACATACGTCATATCTGCCTACACCAACTCCAAAACAGCTAGAACAGGCATTTATAAAGGGACTGGTTTGACTAATGTAAATGCAGACATGAAAAGCTCAGATGGAGATGATAATGCATGCTTTTATTTATTTCCATCGATATGTAAATATACAACCCTATATTTATAACAATACAATTGTTCGTATAAGGGGTCTTTCGTGGTGGTGAACCTGAATCAGCAGCTCCCCCTTGTTTCAGCTCATCGTTTATCTGTCACAACTTTACTGTTTTACTCTCACAGCTCTCACAGCGTTTCCACCCGCAGTGGAGAAGCTGTAACAACCCACTGTGCACTACTCAGCAGCAAACAGCAGACACAGTTAGAGACTATCTGGTGAACATAGTGGAGCACTCAGCAGAGAGTTGGTAGAGACCAAAAATAGAGCAAAAAGGGCGTGAATATTAGACTAGAATTAAACCGGTGGACACAAAAACTCGACTTGTTTCCACTGCCTCCAAGCTATTGCCAGCTAAAGGAAACGGTGACACACGTGCGACATTAACATCGGCCAATATTTGCCTCCAACTCACTTCCATTCTGTGAGCGAAGGGGTGAAAAAACAACAACATTCGCTTCTGGTGGCAAAGCAAATTTGCATCTTCACATCAAGTGAAGTTCAGCTTCGGTGGACTTTGACCGGCGAAGTTGCCCGGGCCTCAGCCGTGGATGTATAAACAACTGGATACACGGTTGGAGGCGGGACACCGTTCATTTCTATGGAAGTTGCTCACATGAAACAAAAAACTTTCGACTTTCAAGTATGAAATTATCCGAATCTTCCGCATTCATTCGTTCTGGTGTTTCCTTTAACCCCGCCTCCAAGCTCTCCTTCTCAGGCTCATTCACATTAATGGAAGAAGGGAAATATCTCTGGATTCGGCTGTTAGGACCTAACGATTTAAATAAGATTTAATCAAGTGGTCAAACTGGGAAGTTGATTCACCTAAAAGAAGAAAAAAAGATCCGCTGGTTTACAGACGTCTCTTTCACAATGTAATTCTATGGGATTAAGTCGTTTTGGGTTCAATGGCTCCGCACGACGGAGCCGGAAGTTGTAATTCCACGGTTAGTCCACTACGTCAAATTAGCTTCTCAGCCCGCTGCTCTTCCTGGGGGGTTGGCCACAACAAATAGCAAAGACATGTGTGTGGTTGACCCCACTTGGCAATGCCCACATTCGACACTAATATCGCCTCTTTCGCAAATGTATGACCTTTGCCCTAAAGCCTCTTAACATCCTAACATCTAAATGGAACTGACCTGAACTGCTCACAATTCATGTCCACTCTAAGACCATAGCCTGTGACGACGGCTCACAAATAGACATTGCATTTTTGAAGGAGTCACAACAAGCCAATACATTTGGGAACAACTGATCTACTGGAGACTAATGTAGCTTCCTTTTCACCCACCTCGAAGGAATTGTTTTTTGAATTCGATCCTATTCAAGATTCTTGTGATCACTTTTACTCTGCATGGTCAGGCACCTGCTGGTATTAGAGGGCCACGGTGGCGCCGTCAGGGTTTGTTGATTGTACCTTGCTTCAGGCGTAACACTAAAGGAAAGTCACTCCCTCACTCCCCTTGGACCGAAGATTTGTAAACACGTAACCTTCCTGCTTCGACATGCTTTGTTTATCTGTATTTCATTTTAATATTTCATTGTCCCCGTGTTCTATCACATTTGTCTTATTATACGTAGAGTATAAGTATCTAAAGAAAATGTACACAAGTGCAGTCCTTGAGTAGACGTACCTTCTTACTTACCACCTCGGTGATACACCGTTGATGGTGTGCTTCCTATCGACTGAGGCTCTGTGGGGACAAGCTGAGGGCTGAGATTGAGAGAACTGTTAACTGGTATCTTTTGTGAAGAGCAAAAAATAAAAAAATAATCACAATTTAATGAACAGCAGCGTCCACAGAGAAAACAGATACATCAGTGAGGGCCTTAACTTCAAACTTTTCCCTTTTCCCAAGCAGGCCCCGAGATTTATAATGTGACAGTGCTGAAATGTGCTGAGCCTTCAAGGAAGTCAGAGAACAATGAGCACCGGGGCTTTGAATTATTCAGGTTGAAATCAAATCACAGCAGGACTTCCCCCCCGAAATCTTGAAGCTCGCCACCTGAGGATTTCTCTTCAAAAGTGAATTTGTTACGGTTTGTTAAAATGAGAGATTACCGAGCGGCGCTTCCACCCTGACACCCAGTGTCGGCTTGGAGTATCGCATTATGTTTTTGCTTCATTTAATGAAAACTCACCACAATGTAGAAAAACATCACTTTTATTTATTTGTCACACGGTTGATCTGAGTTTCTCTCAACAGAAACGTTCTGCTTCCCCCCCTTGCCTCTTTAACCTTGGCTTGGTTCCAGAACATCACGAATAAAAACAAAACACGGAGAATCCAAACGGAGATGAAAGAGGGTTCCATCTCTACAGACGCAAAACTTTTGGACGCCGAAACAAAGGTGGTTCTAGCAGATTGTCAGTTTGATTGTCAAGCACTCGTTTGATGATTTCAGTGACAACTCAACCTTTCACTCCGTTTTCATTCGACCACCCACAGAGAAGTAGAAAATAGACACAGTCACAGGTGCTTGTTTGATCACAGCTCCTCCTTGCCGTTCTGAGGGTCCGAGGCCGACGTGGCATCGGCTTTGTTTTTTTTTGAGTCCTTCTTGGCTGCAACTTTTACTGTCTTTTTCGCAGCCGGTTTTGCATCCTTTTTGACCGCCTGCTTGGCTTGCGTTTTAACCGTCTGTTTCCCATCTTTTTTAGCAGCAGGTTTGACTTTGTCCGCTGTCTTGGCCTTCGCTTTCGGAGCGGCTTTGACTTTGGCGCCTGTTTTCGTTTTGCTGACCGGCTTCGCCTCCGCTTTGTCCTCCGCCGGGTCGGCTGGTCCGTCGGCCTGTGCGTCTGCTGGCACGTCCGGCTTCTGCTCCGCTGGTTTGTCATCTTGCTTGCCGTCTGCGTTTCCCGGGTCAGCCTGTGCGGGAGGTTCGGGCGTTGTCGGTTGGGGCTCGGAGGAGCCGCTCGCCTCATTTTTGATGAACTCCGCATTTACAGGGGTGGCAAACATGTTCAGCATATCCTGAGCTTGGATTCTCTCCTACGGTACAGAAAAAAAGAAACATTTGAGGGATAACAAGAATGGAAAATTAGCCAATTAAGGATGAAAATGTAAAGACCAAAAACTCAATTCATACTAGATTAGATT
Organism: Anarhichas minor; assembly: GCF_050575085.1. Classification (NCBI taxonomy): domain Eukaryota; kingdom Metazoa; phylum Chordata; class Actinopteri; order Perciformes; family Anarhichadidae; genus Anarhichas; species Anarhichas minor. The sequence continues at coordinate 4,612,468 of NW_027466469.1, read as the reverse complement.
CATGATGTTTGTAGAAAATGAGCCACTGGCTACTGGGGAAATGATTGTTCCATTAAGATATTAAGGTTGAAATGAGGGTGCACCCTATTACATTATTTATGAATTGCCTCTTTTAGTAATGAATGATGAAAAGAATAGTACAAACTCAATACTGTTTTATTACTGAGATATTAGGAGGGAGAGTTTTGCAGTTGTCACAATTTCACTTTCATGAGTTTTGTGTTTCTCTTACGTCACATAAGTACATTTCAAAAATGAATTTAACTGTTGTGCAAAACAATCCGTAAAATGAATTGATTTTATACACTAACGAATGCTGCTGTTAAAAGCTACTAGTAGTATGCTGATGTTAGTCCACAGAGATGGCCCGTACCTTTTCTTCGTGAGCAGGATCCAGGGTGAACCACAGCGCCACAGCGCACCTCTGGCCCATGGTGACGGCTCTGACGCCGTGGGGGTTTTCCTGCCCCGCTCCGAACCCGACCACGCGGCCGCACTGTGGACGCACCTCGGCCTGAAGTAATCCGAGAAGATAGACCAATGCGACATTTAACAGCAGTGAATCTTGAGATTTGTCATCTCCGCCAGGAGATTATGTGTTTGGTCCTGTGAGTGCGTGCATCTGTCTGTCTGTTTGTCTGTCTACGGCTAATCTTGCATATTACTGGACACACACAGTCATGTGATATTGGACCTCTTGTGGATGCGGTGATTCATACATTTTGGAAAAACATATATTATACAGAAACTGCTTCAGTTTGTTTCTGTTTCGGATTACAAATTGTTCTTCTCTTGATTTGCACCCCTACTTAAGACAATTTTTAAAATTGATATATGTATGTATGTATGTAACGATTACTTATCAAATGACAAACTGAATCCAAGCATTGATTACAACAGAGTTCGACTTGTCATGTCGATTGGAGGAGAGTAAGCTGTTCGCAGCCGGTGGGCAGCAGAGTCCTGCAGCGTGTTTGGCTGACAGAGCTAACGGCTAACTGGGCTAATACAGTTAACAGTGCTAACCGCTTACAGGTGTAATACAGCTAACTGGGTTAATACAGTTAACAGTACTAACCTCTTCCGGGTCCAATACAGCTAACAGAGCTAACAGCTTTACGGGGCTAACATAGCTAGTAACTAAACTAAACTAGTTTAGCTGCTCGGCGCCGGTGCAGACAGCAGCATAAATTTAAAACAAGAGCGCATCTGTTGTGTTAAAAAACGCGTCTGATGCACTTGCGGTGTATTCGGGCGGCAGATGTGGTTTTTATTCATTCAATCAAACATTACAGCAGTGGTAATTGCAAATACACCTGGTGGAGATTTGCACTCTTTTGAGTGCACTTTCCAAATTTGTATTTGTTAAATCTATACATGCAGCACAGGTTGAAAAAAAGATAATGGAAAAAAAAAGCTGAATAGTTACCGTGACTGTTTTAGCATCCAACTCAGTGAAAATGAATTCTCCTCCCTCAAAGTCATTGTTTAGATAAAGGATGGCACTGCAGGGGAGAGACATCAGGGTGTTACGTGGGGTTGTCTGGTCGATGGATAGACTTTGTAGTGTTCTCCTGTGTGTGTGTGTGTGCTCACCTGTAGTCTCTGTGTGTGTATGCAGGAGGTTCCTTTATACACTCGTTAAGCTCAGAGATCAGCAGACAGTTGTCCACGTGAACAGGGTGACTCAGGTCCTCGCGGTCCCCCTGCTTCTCTGAATAAACAGACAAGCAAAAAGAACATTTTAGACTGTGATCACACAACTCAAACCATCCAGATTCTTTTTAGCCAGCGTGGACTCCGCTCTCATCAACCTGTTTACCCTTTGCAGCAGCAGACAGCTGTTTTCAGCAAACTAGGTCTGATAAACCCACTCTACTCTACCTGACTGGCAACAAACAGCAGACAAAGTTAGAGACCAGCTGGTGAACATAACGGAGCATTTAGCAGCTTAAGAGCAAGATATTTTTCTCAGGAGTTGGTTAAGACCAAAAAACTAGAATAACCGGCTCCCCCGAACAATCAAGTTGCAGTTAATAGCCAAAAATGTAATGTAAAATTATTATTTTATCCTATTAGACATTTGTGTGAAAATGTCATATTTAGCATATGAGTTCTTGAGTTGTGGCCAAAAACATGTTTTGTGAGGTCACAGCGACCTTGACCTTTGACCACCAAATTCCAATTACTTCAGTCTAGAATCTAGAAGTGGACACTTGATCCAAATTGAAAGAAAATCCCGATAGGCGACGCCTAGTAGGCGTTCCTATCGGGTTCACGAGAATGAGACGTATGTATGGACAAACAGACGGACAGCCTGGAAACATAACGCCTGCGGCCACGGCTGTTCCCCTCACGTAGGCATAAAAAAGTAAAATAATCGATTTATTGGATATTCATCAGGTGGGCGGAGACATGACACAGTGCTATGTATTATACTAATGATATAAGCTAATGCTACATGGCTAATAGCCAGTGTTGGCTAGGTGTGTAAATAGGCAATTGTCACCACAGCACCTTTATGAGGTGCTGTCTGTGCTTTCTTCTGCTGCCCTCTAGTGGCCAGAAACCATCAATGCAGCTTTAACTTGTGAAGGGATCCAGCTTTAAGTCCATCATTTTCACCACTTTTTTCCAGCCAACTAGTCATCACAACAGAGGAGGCAGGTAACATCAGCAGCTGTTAGCCTCCAAAGCTGGTCAGTTTTTGATTTCAGTCAAAATATGCACACTCATACAAACTCATAGTGATTATCTATGGCGAGGTAATGTAATGTAAATCTATTTTACTCTAAGAAATACAACATAATTGCTACACGAATTTAGAGCTTGCTTTTGCAACAAAGTGCAAATACGTATATGTTCATGTCCTCTCTGGACCAATCAGGGACACCTACAGCACTGTGTGCCACTACGTTGTGACCTGTACCAGCCTCCATACCAACCATCACACAGCCTCATGGGGGGTGTAGTATTTGGAGCTATTTGCCATACAAAACTTGAAGAAATATCGTGATTACTTAAAACGGTTCTTAATTGAATGTAATTTGTTTGGGGATGGGTGGTGCATTAATGAAAGGAATTGGTCAATTTCCCGTCCATAAAAAATATTTAGAAAACTTAAAAAAGACTTATATACTTCCTAAATCCGACCCATTTTCCTATTTTTTTAAGACTGAACCTTCTGTTGAAGGATCTAACAGATGTGATAGATCATTTTATGAATCAACCAACAGAGAAAGACCGAGTCACAATGTCATCACTGGGGACAAAACCAGTGGATGAGTCTCTCCGACAGACACAACGCCAGCAAACTGTCCCTGGCTGACTTACCATCGATGGCGGAGCGACAGACCAGGTGTGAGTAGGCGAAGTAGAGCGGAGCGTCCAGACGGAAGTACGACTCCAGCGCCTTCTTCACCTTCTCGCTGAGGTCGAAGAACAGACGAGCGCTCTTCAGCGGAACCGTCCCCTCCTGTCCGAGCTGTGGGAGGTGGAAACACCGGTTAACAGCAGCCACAGGGACGAAACTGACTTTACTTACTGTTGCTATGCTTCAAAAGACGTTGGCCGGGGGACTACAGACCTTCACGGCCTTCAGGACAGTGACTCCCTGGAACATCTCACTGGGGGAGTGGGGGGAGGGGCTCCCCCTGTAGCCGTCACCTTTCAGAGCAGCTGACTGGGAAATATGCACAGCATCAACACTGATAAATGGTCCGCTACGCTCACCAGCTAGTTGCTAACTTGTGTAGTTTCCCATCTATTCATATGATGCTTTCACGAAGGAATAAAGCTAAACTCAGCACGCTGTGAGCGTATCACTCACATTGGAGAGGCGTTGCAGCTCCCTGCACTCGTCCTCGCTGATCACCCCGTCCAGCAGCACCCGCTGAGAGCCGTTCAGCTGATTGGCCGTCATGGTCACCTTGATGTCATCGTGCAACAGAGCACCACCTCGAGGAGAAAGGACGCAGGATCAAGGAGCGTAAGGAAGCGCTGTTTGTAGTTGAGAGTGTAAACGCTAACAAATATGGATTGAAGCAGAATATTTCGCGAGATAAATATGTGTTGTGAATTTTGAAAACGATTACATTGATTTATTTTTTTCAATATATTGTGACTTTAACGCTCTGGAGTTATTGGAAATGTTTGGATCACACCAGTCGGAAACAATCTTACGTAGCCACCGCTGGAATCTAACACTACAGATAGTATAATACTATTATTAATATACTAAGCATTGTGTACATTCCTAGAACATGTAGTTATATTGATGAGTTTCATATTGTGTTTATTGATCACTCTGCTTACTATTTGTCGCTGTCCGTTGTGTGCTGAATTCATGTCTTTTGTCTCCCAATCCTCTGTCCCCTCAACAACTCCTTTGGATTGCATATGAGCACATGAGCCCGTTGTGAGCGTCTGTGTAGGAGCATCTCACGATCTGAATAATGGGCCCTTTAAATAGCAGGAATATACTTTCTCCTCTGACTTAAGACCAGGTTTTTGGGCGAAGGTACGTTGGCGGAAATTTTAATTTCTCAGGTACTGTAGTTAACTTTCAACCGTAGTTTGTTTAAAATATGAAAGACATCGGGTTCTCTTGTGTAATATTCACCTTCCGTCGGCACTATAATCATGGCCATATCCGAAGAATCCTTCTTCTTCTCCTCGACCATCGTCTCAATCTCCTTCATGAGGTTTCCGATCTCCTCCGTGATCCTTGCCGCGGTCTCTTTGTCGGCCCTGAGACACACACACAGGTGGAAAGACAGAGGCCATGACATCGCTTCCACAGTATGTGTGTGTGTGTGTGTATGTGTGTGTGAGGCGTTCTCTTCTATCTTACTTCTGCTTGTCTCTCAGCTTCTTAGGCATGACATCTTCAGGGGTCCATGTGTCCTGAATGCCAAGTGACAGTAAAAGGCACCAGTCAGATACCAAATAGGCAAAATGTGATCGATAACGAATGACTTATTCACTCACTGGATCTACAAAGGTGATTCCGAAGGCTTCGTATCCAAAGTAGAGCAGCTCTTTCTCCAAAATGGACTGCTGAATGTGCAGTTTCACCACCTGCAGGTAAAAAAAAAATCAATTGAAACCAGTCTGCAAAACGGCTCCAGGAGATATATCCATAAGATACCATGTTCCATTGAAGGTTCAAGTGCAGAAAACTACAGGGCATTTACTGATCTCTGGTTGTGAGCGGCCTCTAGTGGTGACCAGTGGAACACAGCGCTCATAAAACATAAAGAGGCTGTTGACGTATGGTGGCCTGTGCATGGACTTTAAATAGCACATGAGAGGTCTGTATGAACAGAACACAGATGAAGAAGGTTAGAACAGGAACATCCAGTGGAGGAAAACACATGTTTAAGCCTTTATTTGATAGCTAACCATAAATACTATCAAAAGGCAGGTTTGATATTCTAAATTTAGGTATCGGAGGCCTCATTGCACAAAAATATTTCTAAGTCTGAATCTCAGTTTGGCTTTATGGAATTGTAGAAGCATGTTTCCCAACTGCATTCAGGGGGAAAGAAATCGTACTTACCTTAGAATAGTAATGTAGCTATTACAGAACCGTCCTCGTTTAGGGATTGCCCGAGTTAGGATCCCTTTGTTAAGAACCCTTTGTTAGGATGGCTTAGAGCCTGTTCTGAACTCACAATAACCATGTGTGGCCATGACAACCAAGATGGGGAACAACATGAACAATGAAATACAACGGTTGAAAGGCTACTCAGACCGTAGGATGACGTTTTTAATTTTCTGGACCACCAAGACAATTAAGTTAAGTAATTAATAAATGAATCACAAAAAGGCGGGGCTCCTTCGAGGGTTTAGGAGTCACTTCTGTAATAGGAAGCATCTTTAAAACTTAAGAGCCGTTAGAATATCCTCTCTGTGATGAGCCTCCTGGTCCCTACAAATTAAAGTAAATATGTTTTGGTTGGTGAATTCATAATAAAGTATATTGCTTTGCATTTCCGATTAACTTGCTACCTTTTGTTATTGTGGAAAGCACAGCAACCAATAACTATGAGGGAAACACTACTCAATTGGTTTTAGGTTTTTTTCAGCATCTCCCACACCGACTCCCTTGGGAGTGTTTTTATTCCCAAACCGAGCAATGGGCTGGAGAGCCATGAATCTCAGCACCCTGCATGATTGTTGGTATCGATCAACCACCCTATTAACCCGCTATAAATAGTGTAGAGTATGGACGTTCGGAGCCTGGGGCAGTAAAGGAATATCACTTATTGCTTCTTTTAAAGGCAGCAAACAGTTTATGTGCTTTAGATCACCATCAGTGCTTTTTTTAATGTCCCTCTTGTGCCCTTGAGTGCGTTTGAGTGCTAATCTTTCTCTCACCGCGTGTAGTCTGGGCTGATTTACTGCCGGTCATTATAGATTAAGAAAAAAAAACACGCACTCGCAAGGCTCTTCGCACAAAAGCCTCTGGGTCGTGTGAGTCGTACCTGTCTGGCCTTTATAGGTCGCGCCTTGTCTTCGCCCAGCACGGCAGAATAATAGGCCAGGTTCTGGTTCATCACCTCGTCGTCGGGGTGGAACAACAGGAAGGTCTTGGCGCACTCTATGGCCCGCTCGTACTTCTCACCTGGAGAGAGGGGACAGAAGGGGGAGGGGTTTGTAGAGTTATTCTACAGACATGCTCTCCTAGCGTTGCATTGTGGGAAGCGTGGGATCGAATGTTTATGGAGTTTGATTAGGGCTCTGTTTCAAAATGGCAACATGCTATTCATATAATTATGATGTAAAATTGAGTATGTCTTGAGTTCCGACTGCATAGTCCGTGGAATGAATGTACGGGATAAATGCTGGATCAATGCTGCATTAGCAAGAATTTGAGCTTACTGGACCAACTCACCCGCCCCAAAATGCATTGCGACTCTTCTCACCGTGCATTGGCGGACTGCAATGACTACGAATGATGGCGCGTGACGTTAAGGTACAGTTAAGAGGAAAAACCATCACATACATACAGAAGCCCTGAGAAAATGAACTTCTGGTGATACATTTTGTCTGATCTAAAATATGTTCTCATTAGTTTCTAATTCGTTTCTGACTTAAGTACACATGGAAAACAAATTCCAGGACAATCTTTGTATGTTCTTGAATTTTTGTAATCTGTAAACTTTTTTTTTCTTTCTCCGAAGTTACTTTAATGTTCCATCTGACATACTTCAGCCTCTGCTGCTTCAGTTTTGACTATTCTTTTTCAAGTCTGGCTCAACTTTATTTTATTTTATTTATTTGGTCCCAGTAAGAAATGCAAGATGTCAGGGAGATTTAAAAAATGTAATAGCTGAGATAATTGAATACATTTTATGTAACATGTTTTCAGAATAAATAGCTACCAAAGTCTGACATTTTCTATACAGAACTAGTCTCCACCTTCTTCCTTGTTCCAATGCTCGATGCTGATTGGCTGTTATGTAAATAACAGATGCATTGCCAGTTATTGCCAGGGGAGGGGTCACTTGTCTGTACGCTATTTAAGTGTCATCCGTACAGCATAATTGTAACACTGATGAAGGCCAGAATGACATCTGATTATTCCTTCTTCAAAAACACATATAGGTTGGAACTATTTTTGCTGGTCATGTCTATGAGAGGGCAAACCAATACGAGGGGCGTAACTAGATGTATAAATATATGTATTTCAACATAAACATGCTTTTTAAAAGATCTACAACCTAACGAAATAACGTTCTACACCGTAAAACTTAATTTAAAGGCTGTAGACTTCACAATCCAATATTAATTTACATAATCGAACACCGAATCGAAATGGAAGCCTTACTGTAAATAGAGCGACCCTCTGTCATCATCAGTCAATACAATAAGGAAGCGTGCCAGTAACTCTACAGGGAATCATTTTTTTAAATGTTATTTTCACAATATTCAACAAAGATATGAGGCCACTTCCATGGCGGTCGAGGACATTGGATAAATTGTAGGCTGACAAAGACAAGTGTTGTTGTCGGACTCACTGTTGTAGTAGGAGAACTGCAGGTAGTTGAAATGCGATGGGAGGAAGTCCTCAAAGGGCTTGTCTTTGCCGGCGGTTGAGGCCAACTCCACCGCGCAGTGCTGCTTACAGTTCAGCACCTGCATGTAGTGGTCTGACAAAAGGACAAGGGTCAGCAAATTATCAACTTTCATATGAGTCATTTCTGCACAAACCCCGCCCCCAAAGGACGTACTGTCTCACCTGTCATGGTCTGGAAGAGGTCGGCGCTGTACTCCATGTAGTTGTACCCGTCGTAGTTGTAGGCCCCCTCGCACAGCACTCTGCACTCCTTGTCGGCGGTGAAGTGCTCCTCTACGGCCACCTCGAAGTGATCCGCCGCCAGGCCGAAGGAGTCGTCGCTGTAGTAGCTCTTCCCCAGCAGGAACTCGGCCTGAGGAGAGACAGATTGTCACCATGACGGGGGGGGGCAGGGACAGTTGATCAAAATGACTAGTGCTGTGACCTATAAAAGCATCCTTTTCTAGGTAATAGCAAGGCAATAACAAAGTGCACACAGAGTTATTACAAGGACTGCTCTGGGTTTTGTATTTAGCCTTTAGTTTGAATCTGAATCAGATTATTGCCACGTAGGTTTTCACCTACAAGGGATTTGCTTTGGTGCTTTGGTTCATAGATAAGAAACATACATATACTGTATAATAAGTATAATCATACTATAATAATAAATAATAATAGAAATAAATAATACTAATAAAAGTACAGTCAAAATACATTTTTTTGAAAGTACATTTTGAAAAATGGTATAATATAACAGTTAAAAAGCTTGGCAGGAATGGGCAAAATATATATTACAGGGGATGTACAAAGGTTCACAGTATTAAGAATAAAAAGAATGTGCAGTGTACAGAGATAACTGTCCAAAACACTTTTATTTTCCACCATATTCTACACTTCTTTACAGCTATCGTCCCATTTGTGTAGGTATTTGTAAAACCTCTGTGACAGTTTTACTCTAGAGAATGGACTATATTTCTGAACTGTGCTCAACCACAAAGTGCTGGAACGTGAGCGCAATAGATAAACGCTACAGACAAGCAGACTCCCTCAAAAGACTGGCCTTGAGGCGAAAAAGGCCCAACAAAAAGGCCATAAACTCATCAGAGGAGGTGTCTGCTCTCACCATATGTGGCTTGGCCTCCAGATCTTTGAAGTCCTCCAGCTGTACTCCTGCCATCATCCTGTAGTAGTCCAGGTTCTGCTTCATCTCCGTGTGATCCGGGTTGGCCAGGAAGAATGTGTTGGCAGCTGCTACTGCCTTGTCCAGCTTATTGATCTGGAAAATAAACGTAATACCCACACAGGCGTTCAGGTCCTCCCCTCTGGTGTGTTAGTCAGCAAAACCACCTCAAAAAACCTACAGACCCTTTTTGACAGGACTGTTCTCTGTTGCCGTGGGACGGCGTCTCTATGTGCCTCCCAAACAGGGTTTAGTCTATCCAACCTTCTACAAAGCATGGATGCTAATTTTGCTTTATATGCAGCTCTTTGCTAACACGTTAGCCATAACAACCTCATACAGTGAAGCAGCAATACATTCTTTTTTTTGACCACTCGGGGCACCGGAGCAAACTATGAACGCAACATAGATATATTATCACTGTATGAGGTTGTTATGGCTAACATGTTAGCAAACTGTAGCTTATTCACACATCCAGCAAGCACAGATTAACATTAGCATCCATGTTGAGTCATGTTTTTGTCCTCCTGCCGAATGTAACTCCATTGTTCACTCTCTTTTAACTCTGTTTTGGTCTCCACCAACTCCTGAGTGAAATGTCTGGCTCTTTAGCTGCTAATTGCTCCACTGTGCTCACCGGCTAAGCTAGTCAACTTTGTTGCTGGCAGCCGTTTGTGGCTACTAGCTAGCATACAGTGGTTGTATCAGAGCTGTGAGAGGAAACCATAACAGTAAAGTTGAGGGTAAAGCAATGAGCAGAAAATGCTTCTTTTCACATTGCATCATTTGTCCCATTCTTCATAGAAAAATGTGCATATTATGTCTCAGTTGTACTTGACTAAACTGACCAAACTTATTCAATCCGGCACGAAAAATAGATTCTAAGTTTAAACCAGTCCCCAACAATGAGATAAGTTGCATAGAGCTAATTGTTAAAGAGGCATTAAGTAATTTGTAGTTTATATTGACCTCTAACATCGACCTGCAGGACTTGTAACCACTTATTTCTAGGCCTGTGTATTGGCAAGATTCTGGCAATAAGATACGTATACAGGGGTTACGATTCAATAGATTGCGATACTGTCAGCGAGGCGATATACATCGCGATGTTTTAAAATCTCACTATCATTGTATCATGGCATAGTATAAAGACACGGCTCCATTCACCACACTACGGAAGCCTTCATTCTCTACGGCTGAAAATAGATGACAACACTGTTATCTAGCGGCCAGGTGTTTGAACGCAACACAAAATGAACCACTGTCTGCCACGCATCTTAGGATGTAAACTATTTATCCAAGACCGATAGTGTATTTGAGAATCGATACAGTGTCACAAGTATCGCAATATTGAAGTCTATCATTATTATCTTACTCCCATATTTATTGCCTTCTACATAATCCACATCAACACCCCCCACACCTCTCAGTAGCCTGTATTTAAAATAAACAATGAAGTATCATTTTCAGCTCTAAAGCACTGGCTCAAACGGAACTTTTGGCTCCCGACCATGTAATTATCAAAGTTGTGAAAGTCTGAAACCCCAGCAATCAGTTTGGTTTGAAGGTTGAGTTTTGTGCTTTTTTATTTTTTGCTGAATAATGCATTGTAGGCTCATTTATGTTAAGAAATATTATAGCAATACGCTGTAATTATATTTGAATAATTTTCTCCCACTCCCACATATTTCAGTGACAACTAAAAATTCTGCAACAACCTTTTACATTACGGTGCTGCTTTCAAGTTCCGTGTGAGGGTAGTATTTTTCGATTAAACGCAATCCAAGAAAACTGTGAATATGAAGAAAAAAATAACAATATCGTACATCATATAGCTTTCCATGTTTGTCCATCTCACTTTGCATCTAAAGGTACTCCGACGTGCCAACGCGGCATCATTTACCACCTCGTCTTTTGGCCAGTTTGTGTTTGTAAGTAGCATTTGAAAGCAGCACGTTAGGCCTTTAAACAGCTGGATCCCAAAAACTCTCAACGGCAAGACTCCACAGAAGCTGACTCCACCTTAAGACGTGGCACGGTTTCTCTCGGTTTTGGGGGGGTTGGGGCTTCTTTTTTTTTTTTTTTACTTACACTGGAAAACATGTCTGCAATGTGTGATGCGTTTTTACAACGGGACAGCCCTGACTGGAGCTCAATAGCTGCATCACTTAGCTAACTTGTATACCTTAAAATATGCGACTTGCAGGTAATTATACGGGGTCCTCTTCCTGAACTCCAGCTCCAGTTCTTCGGTGACCTCATGCATAGTCGGGGTACCCAGTTTGTCAGTCTCGCAGGAGTTCACGCAGTCCGCCCTTTTGAGGACTTTCTGGAAGAAGCCCAGGTCCTCCACGGAGCCGGCGCCCGGCACGGCGACTTCCATGCCGGACAGGCGGTCGCCGAAGGCGGTCTGGTTGGCGCAGCTCAGCCGGCACCGAGCCTTCACGCTGCGGACCGTAGCTTTGTTCATGAGCGCCTTCTCCATGTTCAGGATCACAGTCAGCCAGTCCCCCTTGTAGTAGGCTTCCACCGCCGTGTCGAAGAGGAAGTCGTAGGGCTCCAGAATGTGCGAAGCGCACAGTGGAGCAGTGAGGCAGACAAATAGCAGCGCATAACGGAGCTCCATGGTGCTAAAAGTGTCTGGGCTCTGCAGCCCGATCCAGGAGACTAGAAGCCGGTCAGAGAGAAGAGGTGTTAACTTCGCTCTCCGGCAGGGACTTGTTTGGAGGCGGGGCTTTAGCACAGTTGAGCCCCCCTACACACACACACACACACACACACACACACACACACACACACACACACACACACACACACACACACACACACACACACACACACACACTCACACACACACACACACACACACACGTAGTTATAATAATGTAATATAGAGCGTCACTACTGGGGGAAAATGCAAGTTAGTACTGACTTAAGTGTAAAATACTTCTTATATACAGAGTATATAGTAGAATTGTGTAAAATGTTTATATCAGCTAAAAAAAAGTAAAAATAAGAGCAATACATTTCACTTCTTGTTCTGAAATGGGCAAAATCTGCAAAAGCAGCCGGAGAAAACAAAAGAGCACATTTGGCACCGTATGAACGTGATATTCTCATTTAATTATATTTTTCACAGTATTAAAACACATTGACTTAGCGTAATTTTGGTGAAAGAAGAAGCCGTTGTTATAATATAGACAAGCAGATCTTGTTATTAAAACGATATTTTATTGTTCTGTGGAGCACAAACAAGCTACAAGTAAAAAGCTATATAATATGTAACCTATTAACATGTAAAAGAAAATTCATCAAAATGTCATACTCATCAGACCTGGTCAGAATTTACTTTACAAAGAAATCTTATTTCAAAACAGCATATGAAAACGTGTTATCGTAACATAACATTGATCTAACAAGAAAAAGTTCTATTGTTTTTTATTAGATACGTTGTTATAAATAGTTACTTCTTTTGTTATGATGAAATAAGCAGGTATGTAATATCATTGCTAAAAATAGAAGTGTTTTGTTATTAAGAAAATTAATGTTATAAGACATTTTCTTATCACAGGAAACCTGCAGATGCATTTTCTCAATACATCGGAGCAATTTATACACAGACCAGTAGTGGTAACTAAGTACATTTACTCTAATCTACTTAAGTATACATTTGAGGTACTTGTTGTTAACTTGAGTATTTCCATTGTCTGTTACTTCTAACCCATTACATATCAGAAGCATATGTAGCGGAGTAAAAAGTACAATATTTGTTTGACAGCTGTAGTTACTAGTTACCTGTGAGATCAAATTGTCACAAAGGTGAAAACAGGACTGTCTTTCAAGCTAATGAAAAAGTTGACATTGATCTTGTAAAATCAGCACAATTTAAAACACCACCCATTGACTGTATATTGTCAAAAGCAAAACTTGTGTAAGTGTGACCGCAATGGATCATGGGGGAAACCATGCCAGGAAATGGCAAGAAACCCCAAGTCAAGACTATTACAAGTCTAGTACATCAGAACACCCGTGAGTATCTCCGATGCCTCTGTGGTTTAATGCAGTGTTAAGCTGTTGATGTGACACATGTATCCCAACAACTGTTACGCGGCGATATCGCGACTTTTCTTATTTGATTTCTCAACAGTGACAACTCTTCCCTATTTTAAATGTTCTGTAGCGAGACTGGGCTTGTTTTCATACGCCCGAAACCCCATCCAAGTAATAATGGCCATATAATATGAAATATACTACAGGATTTATTTTTATTGGGATGGAATTTGGAATGGAAGCTGCACGTTGAAAACGTGAATTTATTATAATCAAAAAAGACCCGATAAAGTTTTTTATTTCATGTATTTTTCACAGGCACAAATTAGGACTACCATTTGGGCAAAATGGGGCGGAGATTTAGGACCCCGTGAAACTGCCGGTATTTTGCATGGCATTTCTGGTCAAATATTAGCTGGTTACAAAACCAGTAGTTGGACCGGTAGGTTATATATGAGTATCACCCGAGAGACGTGTTCGTAGTAAAAACTGACAGAAGACAACATGGAGAGGACGGTCAGCCTTCCCAACCAGCCCGACAAAACCACCACGGGTAACAGAAACTGAGTGTCTTGCTGTAACGTTAAACCTGATGTCAACCCTTCCCACCGTTCAGAGCACTCTCGAAATAGTTTTTACGGAGTCTCACAAAGCTTCATTGTCATTGAGAATGCGGTTATATTTGTTTAGCTTAATCGTTTGTAATCGTAGTAGCAGCTGTTGTGATGGTACAGTAGCAGCTACAGTAGTGACATCACTGGCAGTGATACAGTAATTGTAGTTGCATTATGAACAACGTTTCTCCTGATGATTCGGTTACCGCATTATATAATAGTGATGTAACTCTACTTGTGTGTGTGTGTGTTGTTTTTTACAGTGACTCTGGTGGAGAGCAGCAGCAACCCCAGCGGGGTGCAACTGGTCAGTTCCTATCAGACCAACAGAGTAGGAGACCCCACGGACCTCGTGGCCCTGGCAACACAAGTACAGAGGGTATGGACAAAATAAACGTCCAAACTTTCCAGTTATACACGGCCATAACTGTTAGTGAGGTACTAATATTTTTTGTTTTTGTTTTTGTAGGGAGATGATTTCACTAAAGCCAACGCTTGCAGCAAACTGATGGTCATTTCTGACCAGATCAGATACTTGCAGGAACAGGCGAGGAAGGTGAGCAGCAAAAACACGAGTGCACACAATGAATGGGCTGGTGTTATGAATGCGTTGGTAAAATAGAAATGCTGCAGTTACTTCTTCTTTTAATGCCACTGTAGCTAGTTTGTGGCTGATCGTGCCAGGACGTGTAAACTGTGGCAAGTTTTCAAACAATCCAATATGGATTCTTGTGGATTGTGATCCGTTCAGCAAGTTTCCTTCCTGATATTAATGCACATTTTAACAAGAAAACGGACTACAGATGAAGGTGAGATTTTAGCTTTATCTGGTACAATATATTTGCTGTGCCTTGGCCCTCCAACATGAACAATAAAATAGATAAATGGAAAAAATGCCGCTCGTATTTGATTATGAGACAAGAGACGTGCTTTCGGTCCAGTGCTCTTATCTTTTCTCTCTTTCCAGGTTTTAGAAGACGCTAAAAGAGATGCCGACCTCCACCACGCTGCCTGTAACATTGTGAAAAAAGCAGGCAACATGTATTACCTCTACCAGCGGCCATCTGGACAGAAGTACTTCTCCATCATCTCCCCTAAGGTCGGCATTCTACCGATACATACAGCAACCCAACACATGTTGATAAGCTGCCTTTAATGGTATGTCCCCACACGTGGACGCAGAGTGTTACGACATGTCAGCACAGAGCCTGTTGCTTAACGTCCCCTCAGGGAGAGTTCCCCCAGCAGCACGTGAATACCCAACCAAAACGTGTGTGCGTGCGTGCGCGCGCGTGTGTGTGCGTAGCACCAGGAGCTGACGGCTCAGTATGAGAAGAAGCGGGGCTAAGAAGCTAAGAGGGGGGCTGATACTGAGCAGGTGGACAGAGACACAGGCGGGTTAGTTTGGATTTGACGGGTTATAGTTTTGTCCGTGCTTGTTTGTCGTCATGGAATTTGTGGAAAGCTGGAGAACTTTGACAGTAAAACAGATCCTTTGAAACCAAGGATTTTGTAATTTGGAAACACAAAAAACATATGGGTTTCAACTACATATTCTTTCGTGATTGTTTTCATCAATTCTGCCGTTAACCTTTCTTGATTAGTAATAAAAAATATCAGAAACTGGTGGGAAAATGGCCGTGGTGAGACCAAATAACTTGTTTTCCATGAGCAACAGTCTAAAACTCCAAATTTATCATTTTACTTTGACTTAAGACCAAAAGAAATCCCAAAAATTCTGAAGCTGGAACTAGATAATTGTTTTTTGAGTCTTTGACTTCTGACTAATGTCTGCACATCTCACCTTTGCCCACTGTCTTCGTCCTCCCCTCTGAAGGAATGGGGTCCCAGCTGCCCGCACACATTTGTCGGCGCGTTCAAACTCCAACACGACATGTCCTGGACCCCCGTGGACCAGGTGATGAAGAGGGACGCCGAGATCGCCATCATGGACAAACTTCTCCGCCAGCAGACGGCCCTGCCGCCGTACACAGAACCCAACTTCAGGGGCCTCTCCGAGTGAAGCACGGCCAGACGGGAGCGCCTGAAGGACGGGGGTTTTAAACTGCAGTCTTAATGGACAGAAATCCGTACATGGATCGCTGATCTCAAAGCAGCTGTTACAGTGTGTTGGTCACTTTCATACACTGACTCAAGGAGAGACGCTACAGGTGAATAGGATAACATCTGAACTGATGATGTTATCAGTTGGTTGCTGACATTTGTTGTATTACAAGCTGTCTGAAATTGTATTTTTAAATATGCAAATAGAGCATTATCTAATTAAAAATGTGTTAATTTGCATACTTTTTACAGAACAGAAATGTGAACATTGGATAAAGACAGTTTCAAAATTCCTGTTTGAGTCAAAGGTTTTTATGAAGGGACTTCTCTACATCTCTCCTGTATCACTCCATGAATCAGAAAATACTCTCAACAGACATTCAAAAAAACATTTTTAGTAATAAATGTGTAATTCAGGCTCAGAACATGGAGAGGAATGAAAGTTGTAATGGGAAAATATGTCATAGTCTAATGTGAAGGTTTAAGGAATGTAAGTCCTAAAAGAGCAGACACCAAACTGTAGTTTCAGTAGATGACTTTAATTAGTTTAGTATCCAGGTGTCTTGTTATCTGTTATCTTGTGCACTGTTTGTTTACTCTTCGTAAGACAGAGACACAGAGAGGCCTTGATTAACAGAGATCCTCTGTTTTAAATACTTTTGAAGTCATTTGTGACGCGTTATCTGAAGTTGTAAAGGCGTAAACCTTTGCATGCAGATGGGATGGGTGAGGGTAAAGAATGTCTGTTCTGTCTCTGCAAATGGTCATTTTTATGTTGTCACAGTGACTTCAAAAGAAGCATCTGTTGTGAGTTTAAACTGATTAGTGTAAGGCAAACTGAACAAAAGGGATTTGTAAACAGGAGATAAAAGCATCTTCCTGACTGTCTTAAATGATATACTAAGGCTCGAAGGATGACCTGCCTTTTGTTGTGTTCTTTGTGTATTCTTGTTAGCTAAGCAGATAACAGGAAGCTGTCTGAGCATAAAAGTCCATGCATTCTGACTGTTAAGTAGAGCACTCTCCTAGATGACGGCGATGTGTCTGTGAGACTGTTCTCTTTGCTTGCAAGCAAATAAATTGACTTTATAAACCTTGATCGTTCATCAAAACTCTGTTTTACTTTATATTGATAGAAAACCTCAACTTTCTTCTCCCGACTAGTCATAAGAAATATTCCACAACAAAGTGTAAAGTTTGGTGTTTGGCTCAGAGTCTGAGGAAAAACTAATTTTGAGGAAAGCGCCTTTAAAGATGTTTTGTAAACTTAGACATTTTACTATTGAATTAACATATCATGGAACCTCCAGTTGATTTTTGTTTTGTGAGATTTTATGACAATGAGGCATTATCTGATAACTTTCAGTTCATTTAGGAAAAATCTACAGACGCAAATAAACAAAGTAAAATAAAAACACTTTCATGCGTTTTCTTTCCACGAGTCTGAAAGAAGACGTGATGGAAGCAAAACACCCCAAAATTCTAAACTGACCAGATGTTTTTGTCTGTACTGTCACACAGTGTGCAATGTATTACTACAAGTTTACATTTTTATACACAGTGATTGGTGAAGTTGAATGCATTGTGTCAACTTCAGGGTTCGTTCTCTATAAATATAAATACTAAATGGAGCTACGCTGGCAGGCCTGTGCATGGACACTAGTGAAGAAATAATAAAGATTTGAAACCTTTTAGCCTCGTTTATTGGTTATCTGACGAACACGTCATGTAAAGCTGCACTGTGGAGTTTAAATTCAGTGTTCGTCACCAGAACGCTGAGGATGCTCAACCAACATGATAAAAGCATGTCCAGCTCAGCTATGTTTGCTCTTTAAATGAATTGTTCATTGTTTACACCTCTGTGCTTCATGTTACCACCAACAACTGTAGACCAGCAGAACAGCGTGAACCCAACCGCAGGAAGTGAGTCGTGTGTATGATGAAAGAAAATCAATTAAGTCTTTTGTCTGCAACCAATGAGCTTCTTCTGACTTAACATATTTCACACATTTGTTTAATTTTGGGTCAAGACAATTAAAATGCAATAACTTTATTTTGAGCAATTTAATTTCAAGTGCAATTGGAGTTAATAAAGCGTGACAAAAAAGTTAATGATTTTGTTATTTAAAAATGTGCTTTTAAAATAATTTATTTTTTAAAAGGTGAGCGAGTCGGCTGCATCACAGTCCGGTCTGTTCCTGTGAGGACGTGATTGTCAGGAGATAAGAGTTTAGGTGACGCAGAAGCTGCCAGTTATCTGTGGCGATGTTGAAGTGCACGGGGTCCCCCGGTCTGATCTTCAGCAGCACGTGAGACCGCGGCGGGAGGAAGAACAGCACTTTGAACTCCTCTTCGTCGGTCAGGTCTGATATGAGGTACGGGAGGAAGTGTTTCTCCACCAAGGCGGTGAGAGCCACCTCCTTCAGCTGGCAGCACAACAGGCTGGTAGCACAGTCATCCTGTTCCTCTGCGCTCATTTCATCCCACAGACCCTGGAACAGGCCCAGTCTGCCGCCGCGCCCCCAGCCCGGGGGAGCGGGAAGGGGCGCGAAGGCCTGCCGGAAGGCCACGTGGACGTGCGGCAGGACGGTGAACCAGGAGAGGCCGTCCTGTGTGGTGAAGACGGCGCTGGTGTGGAGCGTCGTGGGGTAGGGCCGCCTGGGCTTCAGTGTCAGCCGGACCTCGGGCGACGGCCTGCCTCTGAGCAGACGCGGGACGCTGATGTCGCCCAGCTCCTCGTAGTGGTCGTCCGTGAGGCTGAAGTGGAGGCGGATGCTGAAGAGCTGATCGAAGCGGGAGTCGCCGTCGATGTGAGTCAGCTGGTAGTTTAGAGTGACTTCTGAGGCGAAGCCGGGGACGTCGAACTGAGCTCTGTATTCTTCCAGAGCTGCGTTCGCCTCTGCCGGGAAAGTCTCATTCGGGTTTAGGTCGCTCACTTCGTCAGTTTGTGTTTCTCCCTGAGGCTCAGAACGGGCCTCGATCAGCCGGAATATCAACTTCTCCGTCTGGTGGATGGTCAGCGCGCTCGCCAAGCCCTCGCTCTCCGCCATGATGCAGGACAGCGATCGCTTCTTGACCTGCCGCCCTCCCTCGGCGGAACCCTGCGCCAGAACCCCGGCCAGCTTCTCCCGGGACAGAGTGGTCAGGAGGGTGTAGTAGAGGCGGGCGTGGTCCCGGATGTCCGTGTCGCCGTAGCGGCGGGTGAGATGCTGCAGGACGTCGGCCAGAGGGATGAGCAGCGAGTCCAGGCTGGGGTGGACGAGGAGGCGGCGGCAAACCCCCAGCAGGCCGTTCCCCAGGCGCCAGTCGCCGCCGGCGCACGGAGAGGAGGGAGACGGAGCGGTGACACTGGACAGGAAGCGGACGGTGCTGTGCTGGGGGATCTCTCCCTCCTCCGCCACGCGGGCCAGAGTCTTGAGGTGCCAGCTCAGGTCCCGCAAGGTGAGACGAGCGGGCGGGGCTTCGGCGATGACCCCCTGGAGGGCCCTCAGGATCCCCACCGCCCAGTCGGACTCGGCGAGCTTGTCCTGGACCTGGTCGGCCAGGTTGATGACGTGCGGGGCCAGGTGGGTGTGGCGGAGGTAGAGCTCGCACAGCTCCTCCGTCAGGCTGCGACAGTAGCGCTCCACATGGCAGAAGTAGGACAGGAAGAGGAAGGCGGCTCTGAAGAAGGTGACGACGACCTGCCGGCTGCCCCCGTTGGCCACGACGCGCAGCAGCGCGACGAGGTGCTGGTAGAGGTAGGCCAGCCCCCTGCTCTCCTCCCCCTCGCCCTCCTCCGCCTCCTCCAGGTAGACCAGAGACAGCAGGTTGAAGCGGGCCAGCCCCGTGGCACTGTCGTTGAACACGGTGGGCGCCAGGGCCGAGGCCAGCCGCGGGGTCAGCAGCACGGGGAGGCTTTCGTCGCCGTCGCCGCCGCAGCCGATGGGCCGGTTCTCGGGGAAGTGCAGGAGGCAGTCCGTGTAGAAGAGCTTCTCGGGCGCACTCAGCAGCGGGTGCTGGGAGAGCACGACCAGCCGCTGGAGGATGAAAGCTTCGTCCTCGGCGCTGAACAGGCTGTCAGTGAACGCAGACTTCAACAGCAGCGTGCTGTGAAGGAGGCACACCTGGAAGGAGGGGAACAAAGAGTTACTGTGGAGGTCAACCGAAAGCTGCTTATGTGGAGACTTTCTTTTGGATAATTAAAAACATAGAGAAATACACGCGTATATCCCAGCATTAGTATTTATCACCTCATTAACAGACCCCATCCTGCTTACAGGCTACAGCTGGATCAGAGTACTGCTACTGCAAACCCCACATCTCCTACAGCAACGTGCTTCAAATTAAAAGCCTTCAACTGGCAAAACGAAAGGTGGCTTTTATTGTGAAGCAACCACAGGGACATTGTCTTCTATAAATTAGACAGACAATACACCATTTTAGCAGACAATATGAATCAGTTAATGTTTTTGTTTTTTTAAATTGTAGCTGACAGGGGCAGTTCACCCAAATGGCTAAAAAATAATGTATTTTGTAAGTCAAGTTAAAAAAACACTTAAATTAACAGTAAACAAATCACCAGCAATGTGTCTTAGTTTGTCTTGGGCGATGTCATGGTTACTTAGGATAATCCACAGAGCTCACTGTGGACAGTTTTCAGTGGAACTACTTTCTACTGAAGAAATAGTCCCTCTGAGAACTGTTGACAGTGTGTACTGTGGATTATCTGGAGTAACCATTGCAGTAGGTAGGAGAAAGAAATCTAAATACCTGAAATAAGTGTTTTTGTTTTGAATTAAAACAGAAACTGCTGGTAAACATCAACAGCTGAGTGAAACACGTAGGAGACTAGTTCGGTCCATTTGACACAAACCTCGCTCGTGCCCAGCAGTCGCAGCAGCTGAGCTCTGAATACGGCCGGAGGGACACCAGGCACCATGGCAACCACCTCCGTCAGTCTGTGCAGCAGTGCAGCCTGGCACAGAGGAGTGAGGAGGTAGGACTCCTCCAGGAGGGAGGACAGGACCGAACGCAGCTCCTTACAGTCCGGCCCGGTCTGGAGGGTCGGCACGGTGCCCATGGGTCCCAGGACAAGAGACGACAGTATGGCTGAGGAGTCTTTGTCGCTCATCGGGCCCGAGTCCAGCTCTGCCTCCCACGCCACTGATGTGTGTCCTCCCAGGAGAGCCTTGAGGTGCTCAGCACCAGCTCCCGCGTCCTGGGTGAGCCGATACACGGCGTTCCTCAACACCAGAGCGTGGAGTCCCGCGTAGGCCTGGTGGAGCCGGGAGGTCTCTCGCTGCCGGAGCCCACCCAAGAGCTCGAGGCGCTGGGAGAGAAGGCCCGGAGAGCAGGCCTCCAGCTCCCGCAGGCAGTTGCAAGCTGTGGCCCGGAGAGAGCGAAGAGCGCTGTCCCCTTGGAGGTCCCCAGTGTCCTGGGCCATCTGAAGGAGCAGGTCCAGGAAGTCCTGGAACGCACGGGAGCGGAGGCTCACGCAGGAGGTGCAGACCAGCACGGCGGTGAGGGCCAGGAGGAGGTGACAGCGGAACTGGACGGACTTGGGAGGACACTGGTCCAACACCGACATGAGGTCCAGGGCCGTCTCCTCGCCCACAGAGTCCGAGGGACACAGCAGAGTCGGGTGCTCACACAGCGGGGACAACAGGAGGACCTGAGGATGGATGAAATGTAAGAAAAAGAAAAACACCACAGATAATACAGGTAATTAGTATTCACATGTGTCGCAGCTGTCAAGTACTCAATTTATAGTAGTAATTATAAAAAAAAACTGTGAAAATGCCCACATCTTCAAATTGTTTATTTTGTCCGAACAAACCGTCCAAATATATTCCGTTTATGAACATAGAGTAACAAGAAAACCATATATATGATATATATAACATCGTTTAGCATTGTGTTGAGACTGGACACATGCCAAACTCCGTTTAAAAATCTGTCAATGAAGTGTTGGCTGCTGCACCCACGTCGTACAACGTTAATATGAGCTCTGCTCGTGACTCTAACGGCGGCAACACAGTGATGAAGCACGGGGGTTTAACTTCGTGTACATTTCACTTTATATTGTTTGTTACCTTGACACAGTAACTGGCTCTGTCATCTCGGAGCTCGCGGAGCAGCTCTGCGAGGAAAGCCTCGGCTGTCGTCCCGGAGAGGAAGCGAGACGGACTGTGGGAGAAAGCAGAGATCCTCTCGGCCCAGTTCTCCGCCATTCTTCGCTCAAATCCCAAACCTTCGCGACGTACAAACTATCCGGTCAATAACTCTTTCCAAAGTCATTGCACACAGTAAGCTTTGACTTTAAAAATGTGAAACCTCAGCATCCAGGAACACAGCAGTGAGTTCCGTGTTTTGTCACGTGCAAATGTAACAATCGCGGTGTCACATCAGCGCCCCCTGCTGGTTCGGAGTGTCGACCAGGAGGATGAAATACAACCTGTAGAGCAGATAACAGAAGTTAAAAAAACTTTTTATATTCCAACATTTTCTTGAAAGGGATTTTGTTATTACCCGCCGCAACAATATAATATATTAATACAAAAAGGTTTCAAATAACTAAATAATTATATCCCTCTAGTCACAATCCTACAAACTGCATTAAGAATAGATTATACTTGTACCATTGCATTTGTTATTTGCATAACTGTAAAATAGCTGCTGTTTTATATTTTGGCTTTATACTATTTATTATTGTGCACTTCTTAAATTTGTTCTTAAATTATAACGGAATGTGCTCAGTAAGACACCCAAACATTACACATTTAATTCAATCCTTCAGCATGAGGTTAAAGTTAAGGTGGGGACAGCTCAAGAGTTGTACACGGGTAGTGCGGCAGAGGGCGCTGGTGAGTCATGTATAATCTCCCTCGTAACAGAAGAAGTATGAAATGACCAATCAGATTCGCCGTGTAGAAATCAACAAGGAAGCCATTTTTAAGGCGCCAATTTTGTGTCGCCGCTGAAAAGTTCCTCTGTGTTTTTTTTCGGTGTTTAGCTCGCACTGAAACCGCCACTATGTCTGATAACACCTTCCCTGTCTATAATGCGGATGCGATAGTGAATTTTTACCGAACTGAAGTTCTCACAGGTCAAGAGGCGAAACACTTCACGAAGGGCGACCTGACTCCAGCTCCAAAGGTAACGTCCGCTCACCGCCGCTACGGTCCATGAGATCAGAAGAGAGCCGTCTGATAACAGCGACGTAATGAGCAGCTGTGCACGGTTCGTGAGAAAGTAGCGTTACATAAAACGGACTCAGATATATATTATAACGCAAATGGTGCAAGAAACTGAACGGAGTATTTTTTTTATTTTTTAATATGAGCATCACACCACAACATTGTAGCGCTACAGGATGTTCATCATCAAGTTAGATGGCCATTACCTGTTGAATGATTTCAAACAATAACCAATTATCTTGAAAACACAGGTACTTTTTCTCAAAGATAGGTTTTCATCAATAAACCACACAAAGTACAGTGCATTTATACTGTAAGTTATGAAAGCATGACACAGTAAACCCCAGTCACTATAGTACCAAGAACAGTGACGGTAAACAAAAGAAAACTATTGAAGTTCAGTTATTAGTAATGATGAATTTATTTAACATCTCTGCTCTGTGTCATTTAATGTTTTGTGCTTTGTATGAACAAGCAGCATTTTTTGTTCTGTAAGCTAGTTCAGCTATTCATATTACAAGTTTTCATATTGAAAGTGTTGTGAAAACTGAGCCAAAGCAGTCTGTAGACACGTAATACAACATGCTCATATTTATATGAGCATGTTGCAAGAAAATCACGGTCCAGGTTTCTACCAAGAAGTCCAGATGTCGAAGATATCCACTGGATCTGACAAAGAGACAAGAGCAGCAACAATCAGTCAATCCACAGAATATGAATGATTTTGATAATCCATTAATAGTTTAAAATGAGTAAAAGACAATGAAAATCCAGCGGCTCTATTGTGAGGGTTTACGGCTTTTCTTATCATATGAAAGTAAAATAACACCTTCTGGATCTTAAAGATTATTTACATTATTGATTAATCTGATCATTATTTTCTTGATGAATCGGAGCTCTCTTGTCTATAACATGTCTGAAAGTTATTAAAGTTGCCAGCTGTGATTTCCCGATGCCCAACGTGAGGTACCAGCTTCTGGTTTTAATACGATCCACGATCCAAAACCCCCAAAATATTCAGTTTACAATCAGTTTCCACCATCTCTGGTCAGATACACCACACGTGGTTTAACGTGGCGCTCGCTTCTCTCTTCCAGCCGGAGGCGGTTCAGACGCTCTACATGAGGGTGTTGCATCTCCTGTATCGCTTCAGACCCGAGTGTCACTCCATGGTGAGTACCGGGGTCACACTGAGCCGTCTGATGAACAGAATCTTTTCTTTCCCATGTTTAAGAGCTCAATTTTTATTTTATTTTTCCCCCACAGGTTCCACTTCTGGAGAACATTCAGAACCCGGTATATCATGAGGGGACCACTGCTATCACCAGCGTCTACATACGCATGTGAGTGTTCCAACTTCCTCTCCTCGATATATAACACAATATGAACCAACCACACCATGAAGGACTGCTGATAATAAACACTGTGTTTAGATGGATGTAAACAAGCCAAGCAGACTCAAGTGAAGAGAACTCGTGGATGTTTTTCTTATTCTCAGTGCAGCACTTGGAAGGCTGCAGCTCTGAGTTATGGTTTCATTGTGTTTTCATGTGTGCGATCCTTTCACAGGCAGCAGTTTCTGCCGATGTGCTTGGTGTACGATTTTTCACTGAACGACCTTCTAGCTCCAAGTAAGTACATGTTGTTTTCTTCAGGTCCATCCGTCCACAGTTTCCTCCTGAAAGCACATCACTGGTGTTGTTCTCCCTCTTCCAGAGAAACAGAAGACTCTGACTATTCTGAGCGCCATCATGAACTTCCTCCACTTCAGGAAGCAGAGGATGGACATCATCTTCGAGAAGCAGGCCAAGTTTGTATGTGATGTTGGTCCACGCAGGTGTAGCGATGGGTGGGGGGGTTAGTGGTGGAGGCTAAAACCTGAGGCAAAGGTCCTGAAAGATACATACATACGGTTTCTTTCATGTTCTCTCTGTGTGCTCTTATGAATACGTATTAATGTAATGAATGTGTTTTGCACTCGGCGGCTCACGTACGACAGTGTTTAGCGGTGGCGACGTGGTTCCTTGACAAAAATACTTATGATAATACTTCAAATTGATATCTTTATAATCTCAGAGCATGAGATGAGTTTCTATAGGTGATACAGTTTTAAACCTGGTGCTGGTCTCAGTGTGTGTGTGTGTGTGTGTGTGTAACAGCTCCTCTCCCTGTTGTCAGAGGGCAGACATGGACCGGCTGCAGGCTTACACCAAAGGCAACAAAGAAGCAGAGAAGAAGATTGAGACGCTCACGTAAGTAGACATGAGAGACCAGCTTCTTTAATATAATGTTTGGTGTTTTTGTTGCTGTATTATATCTTTTTAAAATGTGATGTTTCTGAAACAAGCACATTTGAAGACGCCACCCTGGGCTCTGTGAGCGTTTAATCTACAGGTTATAGGCCAGGGGTGGGCAAACTTTTTGGCTCGGGGGCCACATTGAGTTTTAAAATTTGACAGACGGGCCGGGCCAGTAGCAGATGAATGGAGTGTTTGTGTGAACTAATATAAATTACAAGTAAAAGCCATGACCTAAAAAGTAACTTGCATTTAATTTCAGTGGGAACAGTGTTGTTGGTCACCAACAGTTTTAACCAGTTTTAACCAGTGCGTCAACGTTTGGTGTCGGTTTGGTTGTGGCAATTCTCAGAACAGATCTGAGGTGTACATCAGTTAGCTGGGATCTTACACGGTATTTTTTTGTCGCATTAATGCATATTTTATCGTCATTTTTGACAGCGTTTTTAGTGTAAAGGTTAATGACTGTGGTCTTTTTAGCAGTTTGATTCTTTGACCGGATCATACAAATATTTGACTGTCACATCTAACATTATCAGAGTTCTGCTCTGTAATGTCTTTCCTTGTCTCTCCCCCCTGTGTCACGGTGTGGGTACATCTCACTGGCGTCAGGAAACGTATCAGAATACCTTTATTTTATTGGCTAAACTGCATCACGTGACGTGATTTACAACGCATTGGTCGGTGTTTTTCCTGCACTGCTGAACAAGTGCCGTAAATGCTGGAAAGGAGCGTGAATAACTCCGCTGCATAAAGCAAAGTCCCGCGACCCACTGAAAACGGGTCCGCGACGAACCACCAGTTGAGAATCACTGGTCTACAGGATCGTGACTAGCGGTGAACAGCTGTTTGTGTGGCGTGTCTTCCGTCTCTTCCTGTTTCCTTCACCTACATTCCCCTGGGCCCTAAGCCCCTCCCTGTACAGCTTCTTATCACCACTTTGTACCAATGTACATTTATAACAAATACCACACATATTACGGTAATCAGCGTTGCATATGTGTCAAACTCTGTCGGTGCATCTCCGGTCAGTCTTTGTTCATCCTGCATCGCTCTGTTCTGTTCTTTAATGTAACGTTACTGGAGCGACGGAGCCTCTCCCAGCTGTTAGCAGACTGTTGTGCTAGCGAGCAGGCTCGCACCCGAGCTGTACCCGGCATGCAGTTCGGCGGTGAAATTTTATAAATGTACAATTATTAGTGTTACAAATTGTGTCACAGACTGTTGTGTGCTGTTGTGTTTTTCTCTGTTAAAGAGCGTTAGTTGTGGGTTGTTAATTGTTGTGTTATAAAGTTATGACCATGACTAGGGTTCCCTCTCAATACATATAAGAGACCTAGCGCTGACCGGTGTGCAAAAGCGGCGAAAAATACATTTAGCTGCCTGTTGAAAGCAGACAGCAGTTGTTTCGGCAATGCACCGGTATAATGGTGTGTGAAGAATTCATATCATACGGGAAATTAAAACCGGTATACTGCCCAGCCCTAGTCTTTATTATAGTTTGGAGAATTTTGTACCAATATTTGACGGGCCGGATTAAAAAGCCCAACGGGCCATATCCGGCCCGCCAGCCGTAGTTTGCCCATGCCTGTTATAGACCAAAGATTCATTTCTTAAAGGGACAGTTCACCCCACCTCACCGCTGTTTTCTTTCTCTGAGATGTTCACGTCGATCCTCCTCGGCATAGCTGCAGTGTAACTAGCTCTGTTGTGCTAGGTGAGCTAGCGGTGTCGGGTAGCTTCCTCCTGCGCGGTGATACGGTTGGCGGGTGCAGTTCGATTGAAAGAAAGTAGTTCCTACATGAAATCTGTGGGTTCTCTTGAGTAACCGGGGGTCATCATTTCTGCAAAGAGACATTGCTGTTGAGTTTGTCAAATGTAAAATATAGTATTTTTTATTTTGGGGTGAACTGTCCCTTTAATTGAGTGGACATAACGGACAGATTACCTGACTGATTATTTTTATTTCTTTGCAAAATAATGGAATGATCTATTTGGTGAACATTTGAAAACAAATGTCATGTCAAGATCAGAAACTAATAACTTTATGAATAATTATGTAATGAGCTGCGTGTCCACTCCGCCTCTCATCCTCGTTCAGGACCATCCCACCAGAGCAGCAGGCCGAGGCCGACGAGCTGGCAGCCGCTCTCTCTGAGCTGCAGGCCACCAACATCCACGAATACCAGGAAGTGGTAGGTGGTGATGATGCTCAGTCACATGATAAGACGTGTGTGTGTGTGTGTGTGTGTGTGTGTGTGTGTGTGTGTGTGTGTGTGTGTGTGTGTGTGTGTGTGTGTGTGTGTGTGTGTGTGTGTGTGTGTGTGTGTGTGTGTGTGTGTGTGTGTGTGTGTGTGTGTGTGTGTGTGTGTGTGTGTGTGTGTGTGTGTGTGTGTGCGTGCGTGCGTGCGTGCGTGCGTGCCCTCAAGTGAAACAAAATCTCCTTTCAGGATGCAAAAAATGAAAGCATCGCAGAGTGGAAAGCCAAAATTGCGGAGAAGACTCAGAAACTGGTACGTGAACGTTTGATACGGACCATATACGTCCTCTGTGAACACGATCATGTGGTACTTTGGTCTGACGTCCCAGTAAGAGTTGAGGGAGTGGTTTAAACGAGCTGTGTGCTGTTTGGTGTGCCTCAGGCCCAGGTGAAGGTGGATGTCTGCAACCTGAAGGAGGACATCGGCAAACTCACGTCTCAGATCGTGGAGTCTCCAGAGGAGCTGAAGACTCAGATGGAGAAGATGAGGGAGAACGTCAAGAACATCAAGAACTCTACCGTGAGTAGATGAAGAAAGAACAAAAACCGGGGTCGTCTCCAAAAGTCTGCCGTTGTTTTAAAACGCAGACTTCCTGTCTTTGATTTCAGAAAGAGACGGACGAGCACATGGTGGAGCTGCAGAACATGGTGCAGAGTGTGACTCACACCGAGGCCGAGATCCAGCAGATGTTCAACCTGCTGCAGGACCTGGAGAGCAGCATGAACAACACCAAGCAGAGAGCGGAGGAGGTACGAGCAGAGCCCGTCCACATCCACTTCACCAGAGCATGAAATATCCAACATGAACACAAACCTTCTGAACATACAATACAAATTGACTCGTTGCTAGTAGTGAAGGACGCGATAGCAGAGAGTGATGAGGAATACTACTGCATAGAGTGTGCCAAGTTTAATGTAAATACAGCTAATTATTCTGTTCCAAAGGCCCAGTATTAGCCCATGACCTGCTGTTTGACAACTTCTGCCTTAAAGGGAGAGTTTGGATTTTTGAAGTTTATATGAAGTATTTATTATTCATAGTGTGTACTTATCTGGGGTCTGAAAAGTAAAGCCAATGATCAAGTGTCTTAAAGCTGCATTCTCTCTAATGTCCAGCAGGGGGCGACTCCTCTGGTTGTTTAGAGTCAAATAGACCATAAAGCAGGGTATGCTCTAGGGCCCCCTCAAAGCCCCCTCATGTTAGCAGTACGTGCTGCTAGATCTTCCTTTACAGCTCATCGTTGTGCAACTCTGCATCAGCATTGTGTGTGTGTGTGTGTGTGTGTGTGTGTGTGTGTGTGTGTGTGTGTGTGTGTGTGTGTGTGTGTGTGTGTGTGTGTGTGTGTGTGTGTGTGTGTGTGTGTGTGTGTGTGTGTGTGTGTGTGTGTGTGTGTGTGCGTGTGTGTGTGCGTGCAGCACCAGGAGCTGACGGCTCAGTATGAGAAGAAGCAGAAGGAGCTGAGGAACCTGTGTGTGGAGGAAGGCCAGCTGAGGAGAGCGCTGGCCATGAAGCTGGACAAAGAGTCCAAACAGAACATCCGCAGGCAGAAGAAGAGAGAGATGAAGGATCAGCATGTTCAGGACGTCATGGGGTATGTTCACAGCATCATGGACGTACCAGTGGTGTAACGGACCGCTGTTTATCTGTTTAACCGTCACAGTGTCAAACACAGTTTCACTGACCATCGGTATCTCTTATGTTCAGCATTAATGCTTTCTAGTCTGATAATGTTACACTGTGAAGAACAAAGTTTCCATGATGGGTTCAAATGTAATCTTGTAAAATGTAGCTTTGGTGAGGAACTTTTAGAACTTTACAGATTATAATACATCATTAAAACTACGAATGAGAAGACTTTTTGAATTCATAGAAATACAATATTTTATTTCCCTATCATCTGAATTTTGTGTTTTTAAAGCTAAAATGCAAAAGTTAGAGGATTTAGAAATGTTTATGGTTTACAGACTTCAGAGCGGTTGATATTATTTTTGGGACGGTGGCGTTATCAATGATCGGATCTCTAAAAGTTACATTTGCTCTCTTCTTTAATTTTGCTCCTGAGTTTTGTGATCCGTTGCTCCTCTGGAATTTACATATTAGTCAATATGATAAATATAATTGTTGTTGTTATAAATGTTTCTGTAAAGCCGAACGCTTTGAATAACCAACACTGCACGGTTCTCCAGGCAGTGCAACCAGATCCACCAGAAGCGCGAGGAGATGGCCGACAGGATCCAGGAGATCTCCAGAGAGACGCAGCAGCTGAAGGCCAAGATCCAGAGCCTGAGGGACGTGTGCAGCAAGGAGACGGCCAAAGCTCAGGTGTGTGCTCCTCCAACGCGTCCGCACGGGTCCGTTCTGTGTTTCCCTGGCGGCTCTCAGACTAACGCGCCGGTCCTCTCTGTGTCCAGGCTCTGTTCGACACGCTGTCGGCCTCGATGGACGAGCTGCACCGGAGGATCCAGACGCACATCGTGGACCTGAAACAAGACGTCACCAAGATGTCTGCTAGCTTCTGAACGGCTTCATCGTTCATTACTTCTCTGTGTGTTTTAACTCTTCTAACTTTGTGTTGCCTGTTTCACCGTTACTATTTAAAATGTTTGTATACCAGTTAATAAATCTGATCAGACCGACAGGAGCGGAATCTACTGTCGTTATATTCAGGAACCAATGTTAACATTGTTGCACCGGTGAGGCCCAGAGATCCTAAACCATTACTTTAATAATACTATATAATATTATAGTCCCAACACCATGAAGTACTGTTCAATTATAAACATGGTCATAGTTTCATCTGCAGGAAAAACACGATATTGAGCCAGTTCAAAAGATGAAGCACCTCTTAACCACAGTGTGTCACTTTCTGCAGCCAGGAGTTAAAACGGGGAATCATGGGCTTCTCCCGGTTCAGGAGGTTTTTAACCGCTCATTGTTTTTCTGTTTTAATTAGTTCTTTTTAAAGATCCATATATTTGGCTCTCCTTCATTTTCACCAGAAGTTGCCATTAGATAATGCCTCATTTGCATATTTAATCATGTCAGAACATTTTTAATAGAGAAAATATCGTCTTAATGTAAGTAATCAACCGGGGAAGTTTCATGGTGATATGTATTAGTTATTTACTGCATTCACCTGTAGTGTCTTCAAAATGTCTATAGTTTACTAAACGTCTCTTTAAAGGACGTTTTCTCTCAATGAGTTTGTTTCTCAGACTCAGAAATCTCCACTTCAGCAGCTCTTACATACTCCAAGCTTTACACTTTCATTCCTCTCTATGTCTGAAGGTTTCTACTGAGGGGTTAGTTCATGTATCATTCGACTCATTTATACAACATTTCAGTACTAAAACATGGGGAAAATGATTTAGTTATGGCTGTTGACAGTATTTATGGAGTGATGAAAACATATATCGAAAGTCCTCTCTTTAAAAACCTTTGACTCTAATATGTCAACAAAAGGAAACAAGAATTTTGAACCTGGCTTTATTCATTCATATTTTCTGTTGTGGAAATTATGCAAATTAGCACATATTTAATAAGATAATGCCTCCATTGCATATTTAAACATCATTTCAGAAAACTTGGAATGGAAGCAAACGGTTGCATACAATACTGGGCAAAAAGACATCCAAACCTCTACAGCGCTGATAACGTGCATTCTATGTGTTTGATGTTCCATCAGTATTACGTTCATGGTGATCATTCGTTGTTAGTGTTTATATTCTAGGTCTGTCTGTGTCTGACGGCAGGACACGACTCTACAAACAACCTTATTAATAAATGAATGTCTTCATGATGAATATGTCGTCCAATAAGGAGTTTGGGTTTCTTGTTGCAAAAAGAAAGTCCTTCAAAAGCATCCTAGAAAGTGTGTATTCAATTTGAGACCAACTAGTATTTTTGTAACGAAGGCATTGTGCAGCACCTCTATGTGTGGCAGAAAACACGGCTCCTTGTCCACCATCTTGTTTCTGATCTCTTAGTTGTCTCCTTGGTGCTCGGGCTCCTTTCAAGGGCCTTTAGGACGCTCTCCCATCAAAAACCATTTGTTCTCTTGTTCATGGCCCAACTTTGCACCGAATGTCATTGAAGTGTGTTATGTTGTTTTTGAGATATCCTGGTAAACAACAGACAAACAAACAAACAGGACCAAATAGCCTTCACACTGTCTGTGAAATAATAAATGATAAATTCAAGGCAACGCTTTGGTCTGTTTGCCACAATATGAAGAAAATAAATGAAAGTCTCTGATGTCAAATGAATATAATAATTAAATACAGGCTGAAGTTGGTTTAACAACTTATAAGAAAAGAGATAAAAGAAGAGGCAGATCTTAAGGAGCTTGTTGTAACTTCCATGTGATGTTCTGCTGATTTTCACTCAGACTCTGATATGAACTCACATAATGAACACTGACTTTTGACTTATCACAACATCGTTTTAATTTAGTGAAGACACTTTCTAATTTAAATGTTTGGTGAGACCGTATTTAATAGATGTAGGCTACACCTGCTGTTATTATTATTCTAATAAACTAAATTCTGTATTTGTCTTTAGTAAAGAAAAGAAATCCACCTAAAGCTCTTTTTAGACTTACATTAAAGCTGACTTGATTTTTTTATTTATCTTGTCTACATATTATTTAATGAGGTTTGGTAAAATAAGGTTGGTACTTGTCTTTACAAATCGTAAACTGGTGATTTGAATTATTGTTCTGTTGAAAATAATCTGTTGGTGACAGAAACCTGCAAATATGCCTTTTATTTTTAACCATATTGTGTTCCCAAACATTTAAAATGTATGACAGGATGAAGTTATTA
Organism: Anarhichas minor; assembly: GCF_050575085.1. Classification (NCBI taxonomy): domain Eukaryota; kingdom Metazoa; phylum Chordata; class Actinopteri; order Perciformes; family Anarhichadidae; genus Anarhichas; species Anarhichas minor. The sequence goes on along the minus strand of NW_027466469.1, from coordinate 4,579,939 downwards.
ATAATTATCAAAACTTCATAAACTGATTCAGAGTTACTTATATAGATGTAAAAGTCATCAGTTTGGCTCTTTGCATGAAGAAGTTCATAACTAAGACGAAAGCAATAATAAAATACTGTAATAAAAACACAAATATGCATACATAATATGTAAATAAATATACAACAAGTAATTATACGACGTGAACATGTGAGATTTAAACACTTTGAGTGGTGTTTATGTGTTTTAGTGTTTAAGCTAACGTTTTAAGCTAGCTAGCTAAGCTAACGTTTAGCTAGCTTAAAAGATAACTTTTAAGCTAGCTAAACTTCAATCGGCTCTGCCATGAACACTCCCTCACTGAAACAAAAAACTAATTCATATTATCATTAATATGATTCATATCATCATTATAAACATTGTAGACGGTGGTTTTCACTGTAATGATACACACTGTTTGGCTAATGGATCAGGTAGACTACTGTACTGTACCGACTCACTTCATCTAACTTAGTCATTATAAATACATTAAAATCACTGCCTGACTTATTATAATGTTTTATCATATTATTATGTCTTTTATCAAATAATTCTTATCACAAATTCATATCAACCAGCTCAGAGCTAACACATTGATATTGGATGTTTAAATATAGCCTATTAAAAGTAGGCTCTCTATAAAGTGCTTGAACTTTTTTATTTTTAATATATTATAATTATATTTTCCTACAGTATGGAAATACTATATATATATATCTATATATAATATATATATAGATATATATATATATATATATCCTCCTTATATATATATATATATATATATAAGGAGGATCCTGCTTTGTTATCAGACCTCGAAGTTCTGTCTTGAGGAGGTTTTAACTCTTTCACTCTTTCAGTTTTATGAGAACATGCTAAATATTCCTGTAATCATGTTTTTAATCAGGCTACCAGCAAATCTGAAACCAGCTCTAATAAAGCACAGAAATCCACACTGTGTAAGAGTGTGAGGATCAGGGGTCAATAGGGGGAGTAGCTCATTGTAGCCCTGGGGCCTCCTGCTAACTTAATCTGGCCTCCATGAACTCTTTCAGTGGACTGATAGGCTCATTATGTTTGTGACAATACATGTTATTATTCACTTTATCTATTGCCAGATGTTTCTTTGACTGTACTAGTGAAGCCTCATTCTAACATGAGTGTGTGTCGTTGCAGTGTGATGTTCCCGTCCACCTGCAGGGCAACCAGAGAGGAAGGAGAGTCTCCGCTCGCAGACACTGTCCATGCTGCAGGGACGAGCAGGTGACACATTTAGATCCTCATATTCAATATTGTGTGACCGATATTATGTGTTTTAAAATTTTTGTGTATAGCTTTCTTTTATATGATGATTTTAATGTAAAGTGTCTTTGAGAATCATGAAAAGCGCTCAATAAATAAAATGTATTATTATTATTATTATTAAATAAGTCACGGTGTAAACCCTCCAGAGAGTATGAGACAGGTTTTAGTTTGACATCCTCATGTGTTGCTCACCAGGTTCAGACTTTGACCCGCAAGCGCCGGCGCTCTGCTGCTACTGCAGACCGTCCCCAGAAGAGGAGGAGGAGCTCAGTTTTTCACTCAATTTATTCCATGAATACACTTTTTAATCTCATGTCTTCCTCTCCTCACAGGTTCAAGAATGGCAATCTGTGTCCGCCCACCTTAAATCTGGGACGTCGCATCAAACAGAAGCTCTGGGAGAGACTGGACCGTCCCACATTGAAAGAGACGGCAGACAAAGACGGACGGGTGCAAGTGGACATCTCATACGGGGTCGGTGTTCATCCTCCACATTATTTTGTGGACACTTCAGAAGAACCAGAGATGTAAGACCAGGCAGGTGCTGCCTCTGCCTGCAGATTCTGGCCGACAGCTGAGGTCAAACATCCACCTTCAGCCTCTGCCAGCAACCTCCACCTTCAACCTCCGCCTTAAGATTCTGGCCGACAGCTGTGGTCAAACCTCCACCTTCAGCCTCTGCCAGCAACCTCCACCTTCAACCTCCGCCTGCAGATTCTGGCCGACAGCTGAGGTCAAACCTCCACCTACAGCCTCTGCCAGCAACCTCCACCTTCAACCTCCGCCTGCAGATTCTGGCCGACAGCTGAGGTCAAACCTCCACCTACAGCCTCTGCCAGCAACCTCCACCTTCAACCTCCGCCTGCAGATTCTGGCCGACAGCTGAGGTCAAACCTCCACCTACAGCCTCTGCCAGCAACCTCCACCTTCAACCTCCGGCTTCAGATTCTGGCCGACAGCTGAGGTCAAACATCCAGCTTCAGCCTCTGCCAGCAACCTGAAGGTGCCGCCTCCGCCTGCAGATTCTGGCCGACAGCTGAGGTCAAACCTCCACCTACAGCCTCTGCCAGCAACCTCCACCTTCAACCTCCGCCTTCAGATTCTGGCCGACAGCTGAGGTCAAACCTCCACCTTCAGCCTCTGCCAGCAACCTGCATGTGCCGTCTCCGCCTGCAGATTCTGGCCGACAGCTGAGGTCAAACATCCAGCTTCAGCCTCTGCCAGCAACCTGAAGGTGCCGCCTCCGCCTGCAGATTCTGGCCGACAGCTGAGGTCAAACATCCACCTACAGCCTCTGCCAGCAACCTGCACGTGTCGCCTCCACCTGCAGATTCTGGCCGACAGCTGAGGTCAAACATCCACCTTCAGCCTCTGCCAGCAACCTGCACGTGTCGCCTCCACCTGCAGATTCTGGCCGACAGCTGAGGTCAAACCTCCACCTTCAGCCTCTGCCAGCAACCTGCACGTGTCGCCTCCACCTGCAGATTCTGGCCGACAGCTGAGGTCAAACCTCCACCTTCAGCCTCTGCCAGCAACCTGCATGTGCCGTCTCCGCCTGCAGATTCTGGCCGACAGCTGAGGTCAAACATCCAGCTTCAGCCTCTGCCAGCAACCTGAAGGTGCCGCCTCCGCCTGCAGATTCTGGCCGACAGCTGAGGTCAAACATCCACCTACAGCCTCTGCCAGCAACCTGCACGTGTCGCCTCCACCTGCAGATTCTGGCCGACAGCTGAGGTCAAACATCCACCTTCAGCCTCTGCCAGCAACCTGCACGTGTCGCCTCCACCTGCAGATTCTGGCCGACAGCTGAGGTCAAACCTCCACCTTCAGCCTCTGCCAGCAACCTGCACGTGTCGCCTCCACCTGCAGATTCTGGCCGACAGCTGAGGTCAAACATCCACCTTCAGCCTCTGCCAGCAAACTGCACGTGTCGCCTCCACCTGCAGATTGTGGCCGACAGCTGAGGTCAAACATCCACCCACAGCCGCCTCCGCCTGCAGATTCTGGCCAGCAGCTGAGTTTAAACGTCCACCTACATTGTTAATTTAACACTATTCTATTTCATTGTATATACTGTGTATTTTTGTTGTTTTATCTTATATATTCTATATTCTGATATTTAATTTGTCCTACTCCGTTATTCTATTGTATATATTGTGCATTTTTTAATACTTAATATTTTTGGTTACTCTGTTACTTTGCTTCTTGGTGTGTCTTGCTGCTGTAACATACAAATTTCCCCCTGGGGATGAATAAAGTACATATCTATCTTTCTATCTATTCTCTGCCAGCAAACTGCATGTGCTGCCTCCGCCTGCAGATTCTGGCCGACAGCTGAGGTCAAACCTCCACCTTCAGCCTCTGCCAGCAACCTGCATGTGCCACCTCTGCCTGCAGATTCCGGCCGACAGCTCCTGCTCTTCTCAAAGCTAAATAAAGTCCATCAATCTCTTCCGTCATCAGATCAGATCATTTGAGTCCACAACAATTAGCATCAAACTGATTCCTTCATATTTGAGATCTGTGATTTGTGGGATTTCTAACACAATTTTGTCATCAGACACTTTTCTCATTTTAATTATTTGTTTTGCAGTTTGCCAGCAGCTTTCTGTTATTCTTAGTTTAAATGAGGAATGCTAAAGGTTTAACATTGATAAAGATCACAACTTGTTCAACCTTCAGTTGTAGCAACAAACCAAGCCAGTCCTCATCCTTCACCGACAGTGAGCATTCCTCATATAAAACGTCTCGTTTTGATTCAGTACAAAGTGAGAAATAATTCTTGATACTAAAGCTGAACTAAACCTTTGTAGGTTTAACTTCATATCACACATTTTTCTACATTAATCTTCCAAGTCATGCACTGTTGATATATATATATCTTTAAAATATATAATATATATTTACAAAATATAGAAAAGTCTAGTTTTTATTCAGTACAAATTGAGAACAATTGTTCAGAAATCTGAACACTGAAAGATTGTGAGCTTGTTATCATTCTTCCCAGCATGCTTTGCAGTTGAGCTAAAAAAAAAAAAAAAGGTTCAAATAGTTTTAAAATATCGTGTAAATATCAAATAATCTTGTATTTCAAGACAAATAAAATATTACTAATTTGAACTGATCATTTGCCTGTTTGTGAGCGTTAATAAACAGTGTCGGGCATTTTGACACATAACATATTGAAGAAGCTTCAGCCCCCCTAAAATAGGCCTAACAACGCCCCTGCAATAGCCAAAAATTAGGTATCATCCGGGAAGAATTACAGATGATTTTAGGATATCAAGATGCAAGTCAGCTGAGCAATGTCACTGCCGTGACTCTAATGGGAATATGTTAGAAAACAAAAACAGCGCTTCAGATTGTTTTAGGAATTAAAATACGGTTTAATAACCAATTATTTATTATAAGATTTGTATTACTTTTAAAATAAAAAGCATCTTTTAGCCCAGCTTAACTTAAGTGCTCAGTAAAGTTTGAAGTTAACAACAAGCACTAAACTTTGTTTATTGAGATCTGGTTTGGTTCTGGTTTTAAATTCAATTCACGAAGGTGTTGTTGCAAATTAATGAACAGCCTTGACAGTTAGCCTATGCTTCCAGTTTATTATTGTGTAAAAAAAGATAATATAATATTGATACAAATATTCAAATATCATTCTTATATTCTTCTCTTGATTCACTATTATTTTATATTATTATTTTTTTTACCCCTGATCACCAATTCCGATACAGATCAGATTTCTAAAGCCAACAGTCTTGTTCACTATCGTGTTATGTGTGATTCGGCTGACGTTCAATTTCCATTTTTGTTTTTCTTTTGTATTTACGGGGATATAACTATTTACACGTCCATGTGATATCACTGTAGCGTACATATTCTGATAGAACCATACACTGAGAACGACTGGAGAGTATGAAAATGAGAATAACAAAACAATAATTTCAAAAATGTGTATAAAAGTTGTGGTGACAGTGTCAATTCTAGTGGAGCTTGGAGAGTTTAAATTGTAGGAGGAGATACATTTGGAAATCTTGAGCTTCAGGTTTCATAGAGTTCAAGTTTTGATATATTTCCAAAAGTATGAAAGCATTTTATTTCATATTAACTTGAAAAAAAAAGCATTTTCACCCCACACATTTAGTTTTACTACGGTCACTTATTGTTTTTGCACAAAGCTTCTTAATCAATGTGATGGCCTGAACATATACCATCATGTGTTATCTTCAGTAAAAGATAACACATTTTACTTTCTTTTTTAAAAGATGTCTGTGAAATTCCCGCCTATGCAAACGTATTTAAAAGCCACTTGGCTCTAGTTTAATAATAACTACATATTTTTGATATTCATATTGCTTTCTATTAGTACAAATTCTAACTTAATCCAAACCATAGCAATGGTCGTCTGATTGTGTCTGAAAAACAGCAAGTTTAAGGATTTGTACCTGTACTAATATATGTGTTCAACTTCTTTATGTATGCTCTTTTAAAAATATATTACAAAAGTAAGTCCTATTCTGCCCTATCACTGTCTTCTAAAGATCAGGATCATCATGTTTAGAACTATTGGTGTTGCTATACATTTGGTACTGCAGCGGCCTCCAATCACCAGACGTGCATCAATATTAAAAACTAAGGTGACATCCTGTTCTGACACGCAGTTGACCGACAGCACCATCTGGTGTCCATCTATGCCACTGTACATCTGCCATTGTACTGTGTCCTTCAAGGACTAAATCCTATCATCATGATTATCTACATAAGAAAAGAAAATGCATTGACCAGGCAAGTGAGTGCCAGAATTTCAATAGTTTATTTATTCATTGATGAATCAATTATTCAATGAGTTATATGCCTGTTGGCTGTCACATTACATTCAATTTCTCATTTCGTAACAGTGTAGACAAATCACACAAAATATCACATCTTATACAAAATCTAAACTTCTCTTTTATAAAACATTTAGACATCTGCAGGTTTTTTTTCCCTTTATTTAATCTTAAATACAGTGTTTTATTGTTTTTTTAACGGCATAAAACTCACTGAGAAAGAGGAAAACATCTGTTAAAATACACATATATATATATATATATATATTATTTCTTTTTCAGTCCAGTATTTAAAATAGCGTCATTTACCACAACTAAACACACAGTAATACTTCTGCCACTGAGGGAAGGTAGGGGGAGGTTGGAAATGTAACGTCCACAGCTAATACACCCCTCTGAGGTCCCAGCAGGTTTTTCCTAAATGTCTCTTCCCGTTGCGTTCACCTTTGCTTCCACTCACTGACAGGTGAACAGAGGTTCGGATGGTCACAACATATTTTTCCATCAGCTTTAGTCACTTTAAGAGGTAGAAAAATCTTTCAGGCATTGTGTCTCTTCACTCGTACACGAACATAACCTCCCCTGACCTGCACAAACACGGCTCTGGAGTGCTTCAGGGGTTCAAAGCTTAGCTTACGGGCTAATTTAAACACACTCTGCTTTTGAGGGTCAAACCAACTCTGGTTACTCTGCCTGCCTGGTCTTAATTCCCAAGGCGTCAAATACCGCCACTTGGTCAGTAGGCTTTGTAGTCTTGATACCATCCAGCCTTTAGCGTCTGTATGAGATGCACCGGGCTTTCAACTAACTCCAATGTAAACCCATCCTCGTGATTATTAGCCGCTCGGACCAACGGTCGTAGCATTACGAGTGAATACTCCGCTAAAGGTGTGAGGGAGGGGGAGTGGATGGGTCAAACAAACACAGGACTTTTACTCAGGGGACCTTTGTCGAATGTTAAGATATTTTTACGAACAATGTTGTGTCACTAGATGTTACGTCTGAATCTTAAGTGACGTAACAGACATTTCTAACCCTAATGATGCATAAACCTAACCCTAACCGTTTCACAACATGAAGTATTTTTGTTGCCTGAACCTCAACGCGTCCTTTTCACAACGTTAAGTATTTTTATTTCCTACACCTAACCCTGATCATTTGGCAAACGTTGACCACGTGTTAAACTGTTGCAAACCTTCTGCAAAAGGCTGCCGGGGCTTCTGCCCAAGCAGCCTGATATAATGTAGAGAGGACTTCACGTTAGATTACTAGTTAGGATCTCTACCTCTGTCTTCCCTGAACAGTCTCAAAGCATCATTCATTTGCTCTTACTTGATGTACTATTCTGTGGATCCAATCAATCTAGAAGTTCTAAATCAAAGGCAAGTGGAGACTTGCAGCAGATTTCTTCAAGACAGTTTAGAGAGGGAGTAAGGGCAGAGGAGAGTGCAGCTTAGCTACGATCCTCCATCACTTTTGTCTCTGCAGATCAATTCATCTCCTATGGCATACAGTATGCATCACCTCTGTGCTCAGTTACATGGAAACTGTGAAGGACATTACATAAGGAAGATTTGAAGTTTCCCTTCTGCAGACACCTAGACGTTCTATTTCTAAGTTATACTGTGTGTATGTCCTTTTATACACTGCCTATTATGGTCCTACAGCCAAAAGATGCTCCCTTGCAATAGGTGCAATAGAGCTGTGCAAAATATAAGCGGTAGCGGTGAGTACTGCTGAGAGAAATTTGCTACTAGAAAGTACTTGTAAGACATACTTTCTCAGTTTACTGGTTCCAGGGTTTAGAGGTTTTGGTACGATCATATTTTGAAACCATATGAGGTAAGACACAAAGGGAAGGGAGCAGAGGACACTTCTGGTTTGTGCAAATAGGAGACTAAGAAATACACACACTCATGGTGAGTACTTTACACACAAAGCAAATGCCTCATTGGCTGCACTAGATCAAATATAGAATCTTCACAAAGCCAAAATTTCATGCACAGTCTACTAAGGCAACTTCAAAAACTGGAGTGAATGTCAGCTCCTAACACTGTATGGAACACAAAGCCACACTGAGTTGAAACACGGGGGCGCTGTAGCAAGGCAAGTCTGTCAACATGAATCCATTTTACGTTTTATATCCATGATGAAGTCAGATGTCATGGTAGGTGCAATGTACAGTGTACTACTACTTCAGTGTTTGTAGTGCTTGTGTATATACAACTTCAAACTGCCCCCATAGCTGCCATATTGGTCTTTGATAGGGAAATTATCATTTAATCACAGATAAATTGTTTAAATTATGCTAGCATCTTAGCTAGCTGGCATATCCTGGTTGCTAACCATCATTAGCTCCTTATATTATGCATTAGCTAATGTGCTGTATGAGGTTGACACTTCATTATACAACCATTTCAGAGGCTGGAAGCCTCTTGGTAACAGTTTGCTGCTTAGTTATCCTGTTAGCTCATTCATAGCTAACAAACTCTTTGTTATTAAGCAAGTGCCTGTTAGCATGGAAGGCCTTAGCTACTATTGCCAGGTTCTTTCAGCAAATTTGGAGGTTTCAGCCACCTGGAGTAACTTTGAGGCCCTTTATAAACTGTTATTTTTAGATTTAAATTTGACTTCTTGTCGGCCAAAATAAGAAATTAAATCTTCAACATTTCTCTTCCATAATTGCTGGAAATTCTAACAAGGCTTTGAATCCTCAGATTTCATGTTAGGAAATAAAATTGACATAAATGCAAATAACGGTGTACTCAAAAGGAATTATAGAATGGTTTCTGGTCTTAATTTTGGATGGGTGCTTTTGAAATGTTGCAATTTGGAAAGGTCACTGGACGTTAAAACCAAATCAGAGAGTGTAAGCTATATTTTGGTGTAGCAGCCCAATCGCCAGGAAAATGTTTTGGTGTGAATGTATCTGCAAACCACAGATATGTTGAATGTGGATGTTTTTGCATTCGGTCAGAGCAAGTAACAAAGTACAGCGAACAACATGCAGCGCAAATGAAGAATACCAATCAGTATATCAAGCTAGAACAACAAGCAAAGTTACGTAACAAAGTCTGCTAAGAGCGGTCATTATATCTTTACGGTAGTTATGTTGTTAAGGTTGTTACGTTACGTCATTACGTCGTTACGTTGCTAGCTTACGTTGTTACGTTTCGTTGTTACAACATTACATTATTATTTTAACCCATGATCTTTTTCTATCCTTAACCAAGTAGTTTTGTTGCCTGAACCTAACCAATCATTTCACAACGTGAACAACGTGGCATTATGCGTTTCTGCAAGCGTGATATGAGGCTGATATGAAACAAATTTATGAAATGTATTTTTGGTCTCGTAACGTATCCCCTGGTTTGTAGAAATGTACAGTGCCAACATATTTCTCTGGCAATTTGGTTGTGTAGAAACAAGCCTAAACTTTAGTACAACAAACATTTAGCAAATTTTGGAAACAACCTGACCCCATTAGTCTTCACTTTTAACTGAACTGACCTCCACTTGCACCACAACCCTCCTGTCTGTACAACTGAGACTGGATGATGGTTCCAGATGTGGTAGCTACGTTAAATGGCTAGAGCCCTGGGTGTGCTCTGGATGGGAATTACACAAGCCTGCGTATATGTGTATGCAGAGCGGCTTTATTTAGGGCCCTAATCGTTGACATCTGGGGCTGAAATGCATGTGTGTGGGTCAGCAGGGTAAATAAATCTCTGGTGTGTGCAACTAAGTAATGGCAGCATGTTCAGTGTCGCTGATTGTGCAAATATGTGCAAATATGTACTGTAGGCTATGTGTGTGGAGGGAGAGTGTATCTCAGCTCAGTCAAATGCAGTACAAGTATATTTCCAGAAACCATGTGTGTCTCCATGGTCAGCTGCCTTGGAAATGAGTGAGTGCACATGACTTTGTGTGTACATGCAGGTGAGCATGCTCGCGAATGTGCTGAGCTGTGTTGGCCTTTGCGCTGTGGTCTGAAAAAGGCAGCTTCCCGTCACTGCGCGGCTCTGATCCTCCTCTGTGACTTCTAGAAGATGCTTTGCCTTCGGTTCTTTCCTCGACCTGCAGAGGGGCACATTTGAGTTGAAACACTTAAATGATGATTACTCAGTGTTAACAGGCACCAATTGAAACAGATAATACGATATATTTTTCTGGAAAGCAATGACTCATGCTTCTATCTTAAAATACCCTTTTCCCATGTCATTTTTATTAGTTAGGTGTTAAAGCTTTACATGAGATAAAAATAAAGACATAGCTAGAATCATTAGGTATATGAAGGGATAGTAGAGTATATAAATGGGTGATAGTAATTTGCATTGAGACAACTCCTTGTTTACTTTTCTTTTCAGTTCCTCAGAGACTCTTATCTGTGGTATTGTGTCACAGTAAACAAAGTCAGCATGCCAGCTTCTTGCAGAGCGTTGCTAATTAGCAAAGTACATCTGCAGACTCGTCAACATTTCAGATGTTGTGGTCCGGAAACAAAACAGAGCTGCTTTGAAATCTGTTACATCCCAGGCAGTTCAGCACACTTACAAAGTTTGTATCCCATAATTATCATTAAAGACTCAAAACCTTCAATTTGTCAGGCTTCTCATGTGTAATATGAAACTATCGACTATGATAACATAAGGAAAAACAAACGTGAATGCATTAGCATGCACCCATGATGCATTTTGTGCACCACATTCTCATTACCAAGTCGAATGCTGGACCCCAATTTATGCACAGAACATAGTGCACAGAGCTGTTACAGTTGCCCACTATGTGAAGAAATGAGCGGCTTGGAATAACGGTGACTCGTAGTAAGGTCATACCATGTCTTGCGATCGCGTGGCAGGAACCTTACCTAGAGGCTGAAACACTGAGCTGCGGTGGCCTGGGTCCTTCTGGAGCTGGAGCTCTCTGAGGGAAAACACTGAAGCGGCTAAAACAAAGAGGGGACAGAGAATGACTTAGGAGCATGAAAAAAAAGACAGTACCTCCACGTAAATTAGGTTTCCCACTCCTGTTTGTACCAATTATGTAATATCACCAAAATCAAAACGGTTTGTGTCATTCCTTGATCTGGAGAAGGTTGTTCACAGGTTTATCTCACCACGTCTCAAGGTTTGTTCTTGGGGTTGTGTGTCGGACACGTCAAAGTATCAGGCTTGGAGATTGAGCCGTTGAGTGCAGGGATATTCCTGGCTGTTTTACTGGGTGTGGGGAGTCAGCCAAGACTTTTGTCTTGTCTCGATTGATGTTGCCTTATTAGCCTGCTTCTAGTTATTTCATATTTTGTTGCCCTGCTTTTAGCTGCAGTTTGCTCATTATTTTTTTTGCCATTTGTCTGCCTTTCACTGCAGTTTGGTCTTGTCTGTGGCCGCTTCAGCAAGCTGTCCTCTGCTGTGCTCTGCTCCATTCTGGTTATTTTAAGCATTGTAGTTGTAATTGCCGTTGTATATATTTAGTGGAGTATTGTAAGGAGTGGTGGTGGGGCAGTGTTACTATCTGGAATATTGTACAGCAAGTTAGTATTTTCTGTCAACTCTTGTGCGTTCCCTCCCCTAGCGTGTTTTTGCTCATTTGTTACTATCATAGAGTTTGCAAGCTGCGTGTCCCACTGTACCCCCTGCAGCATTCAGCTGAAGCCTCTCCCTTATTAAGTGGTGTACATTTTAGTGAAGATTTCTGTTTTGCCAAAGTTGGCAAAAAACATCTATTTTCAAGATGTTGAATAATAAAGAGCACTGTGTTTTAAGAACAGATTAAAACTGTCTTTATATTTGTATATTCTCCTCTATATTCATGTATGGGCTTACCTGTGTTACAACAAGGAACCCTCTTGTGGGGAGGAGAGGAGGAGAAAATAGGTCGAAAACTTTGTATACCGACTACAACCCAGAGCTTTTTAAACAAACCTTGTCAGACCTTTATTGACCATTGCTGTGTTAGCAATGTGCACTTTCTGTGCAATTTTTGGTCAGAATATGCAAATTGACCTAACAAAACACGGTTCAACTATGGCTTTTAGAAAGGCCACAGCTGAAATGGAAAAGTAGCACATTTTCAGTAAAAGGAAAGTTCGCTGTTCACAGCCAGAGTTGCCAAAAGCTTTTGGACTTCAAATCCACCCAAGAGGCTTTAAAGATGTGTTCACATTGTGTGTGTGTGTGTGTGTGTGTGTGTGTGTGTGTGTGTGTGTTTATGTCTTACTGTCTGCCAAATTAAGTATGTTATTCCCCAGACTCAGGAAGTAGGAGTGTCGTAGAGAGTCTTCAGAGGAGATTCTCCTTCTGGTGTCATACTGCAATCACAATACAAAAGTGGCTGATTAGACCGTCTCTGAAATCACAGTTCAGTTCTGCCCCGTATCCGGGGGAGAGAAGGTCATTGTGCTCTCGCCTCATACCATGAGCAGAGCAGACAGCAGGTCGATCCCCTCTGTGTCCAACCTGACGGAGACAAAGAAAAAGGTTCAGTTATCACTATTCGGGGAACGATTACACGCTGAAAATAGCCCAAAATGACGCCCAAAATGCTCTGGCTGATTTATTTTAATTAAAAGCAACATCAGTTTCATGATGAAGCTAAATGAAGAAATTAATACCCTTCTCCCTTCTCAGCTCTTTAGAATATATCTTAATTATCCACCAGAATAGAAATTTGTCTTTAGCTCACCAACACATAAACAAAACACCACAGATAGTATAAAAACAGTACACTTGCCAAAAATACAAAATAAATATGACCAAACTAAATATGCAACGTATCCTCATACGTTTCATGAAAAGTTACTCCTCATTTTTCATGCGTTTCCTACTTAGTTAGGTTTAGCAACAAAACTATTTGGTTAGGTTTAAGATTAGATTGTGAAATGACTTAGTTAGGTTTAGGCAACAAACCGACTTAGTTCGGTTGAGGAAAAGATCGTCGCTGACTTCTCGTTTCATGGGGAACTAACAGTGGTCTCCTGGCTGTATGATCGTTGATTGGACCCATCCACCTCCAATCCAGCCCGTCCAGTTTGTGCTTTAACTGTCATTTTACTTCCTTTTTCAAGATTACGGGATATCCCACGAAATGTATCTACGGATTGCGGCGCATTATCTTTTAAGGTATTGCTACGAATGCTGGATGAGACCAGCCTGAAGCACAAGACATTAAATAATAAGATAAAGTGCTGTTTCACCGGAACTGCTTAGTAGGTGTCCTTTATCAGGAATCAATGGACACCCTGCAGCCAATCAGAATCGAGTATTCACCCAGACCATGGTATAAAACCTGTTTGTGTTACCTGGGCACATGGTTGATGAGAGCTTGAGGTCTGTATTGAGGAAAGAGATAAGACCTAAACTCCTCATTACTACTGATCCCAGGCCAGGTCTCTTCTGTTGGAGTGCCTGGAAGACAAAGAAATGTACAATTGTCTGCTGTCATTGACACTGTCATTTTTACCACTTGTTCTTACTCTATAGCCAGGCCTGTAGAATACTATCATAATGTGCTGCCATCTTACCCATGAGCCTAAAAACTAAGTGGAGCTCTTCCTTCACTGTTGCACCAGGAAACATGGGACGACCCGTTGCCATCTCGAACATGATACAGCCCACGCCCCTGAAAGAGGAGGGAGGAGGTGAACATGCAGGGAGGAGGACCAAAACAACAGGAGCACACACAGAACACACACACACACACACACACACACTTCAAAGAGCGCTGATCATAAGTGCAAACATGTGCGGCGTGAGTGGGCAGCCTTTTGTTCCATGCAGGACGGCGTGTTGAAAAGGCGCCCTGTGGTCTGATAAGAGGACGTGTAGCTAGGTGAGCTCATAAAGGGCCGTCGTGCTGCTAGAGAGACACATTTAATCCTCGGTGGTTCGCCAGAGCTGTGCGAGTTTCTAGCCACGGCGGACTGCTAATGAGCATAAATACATAGGGGGAGATTCGAATGAGATAGGCTCCATTGTACGACTACTGACTCACCTCCCTGCTAATAACCTGTGAGATTTTGCATGAATGATTCATGAGCGTCCTGGATGATTCTCAAGTTGTAAGACATTCATCTGATTTACCAAGTAAAACCCAACCTGTTTCCCCAGGTCAGATGAGAGGGTTAAAACTACCAGTAGGCTAATCAGAGATGTCAAACTTCTGCACAGACAGATTTGTAGATATTAGTTCTTAACTTGCAAATTAATATGCTTGTACAAAAACAGCAATATGACATGGTATGGCTAACAAAAAATGATATAGCCTACATCGCAAACAATTAGCCACATACCACGTATCACAGGGCTGCAAAAAAACACGTCCCGTAATTTAGAAATGTTAAAAATATTAAAATGATAAACTCAGCAGACTTTAAAAATGATACTCTCCAACCAACAGAGTTCTCTTCCATTAAAGTAAACCATGTTATATCAAAGATGGCAAGGTTGTTTCCTCACTCCTGACTGAAGTGCTGCTCAACAATACGCTCAGTGATGCCAAAGTTGGGAAAGAAATGGTGGGGCAGCAACCGCTTTGAGCAGGAAATTACACAATTAATAACCGTAATTTACATGATTTTTACATTTGCAAAACAAGTTTAACACTGGTGATTATTCTGACTGGGTCAATACCTTTATTTTTGCACAATTTGCTGTTATACTACTTAATTCCCTGTTTGTATGCATTGTATTGTTTGATTAGTTGTAGAGTTTCCTGCAGCTTTCATGTTTGGTAATAATCTCAGAAAGATGCGATCCATCTTACCGAGTTGGATACCTGATGCTAACAAATATCATCTATCCATTCATCCACAAGGCCGGAGTTATCATTTGCTGGTGGCACTGTGTTGGTAGGCAAGTACATGTTTGACTACTAATCATCAAATATCCGTATTGATGTACTCACCACATGTCAATGGGTGTGGAGTATTCTGTAGAGCCCAGCAACACGTCAGGGGGTCGATACCATAGAGTCACTACCTCATTGGAGTAGGTCTTGGTGGGGACGGACTTGGCCCTCGCCAAACCTGGAAAACACAACTTGGTTAGGATTTGAAGGCGCAATGTGTAAGACCAGAACTTTAATTTAAAACATTCAAAAATGAACATTACCAACTGCATGGGAAGAGGTGACAGTGTTATGTCAAAGACGTTAATGCATTGTGCTGCAGAGATATATACTGAAATGGCTATGACTACTAAGCTAGTCCCAGCTTGTCCTGTCTTGTGATACCACTTGTACCTTAAGAGACGATAGCGAGTAACTGTAGCGTCCTGTCTGTCCTCGGTCCTACATGGAAACAACTAGTATTTTTGTGTCATCCTCTCCGCCACCAGGATAACACTTCCCCGGTGGGAGAGCAGGTGGCAGCTCCAGTAGACGGCCCTTCAGTTAGCTGTAGCAACTAGCATTCCACCAGTGTAAACCCCAGCACCGGGAGTCACAGCAGGTCAAGCCTGTGTCTGGTCCCAGGGCAGTCCCCTTGGGATCAGGCCCCCTAGCACTGGGAATTGCGTCTGAATTTGTGTTGCTACAGCACCACTAACTGAAGGTCCGTCTCCTTGAGCTGCTGCATGCTCTCCTTCCAGCAAAGTAGTCTTCTGATGGCGGGGAGGGAAAAAAATAAATACTTATAATTTTCTCGTTTCTTTGGATTCAGTCCAATAAACAAACTACCAACAAGCACATGGATCCTACGGCCCCCTGGTTAGTGGCACAATAAACATTATATTGGCAGACGCCACACATTTCCTGCAGTTTGGTTAAATTTGGTGTGTTCTTGCCCTGCTGTTAGTCAGTAGTAGCTTTTATTTTTCTCTTTTTAATAACGGACGACTGAAAATTTAGATTGCATGGACCCAGTGGTAGAGGTGAAATGCTGACCCCTATTTCTTTGGAGTATGTGGCCAGATTTTACCGGTGCACATTTCCCGGCGAGACGTCAGTAACAGCAGAGTGGCTTTCGTCAGCTATTTCAGCAAGCCAGCTTTTTGTGCAAACAGCCATTGTTACTCACTTTGGTACTACCTTTGTACCAAAATTCCTTCGCAATGACAAACATTGTGTGTCTCCACGTCTCTCATATAGTGGGGTAACACTGTGACAGAGCATGATAACACTCATGAGGTGTGGTCAGTAACAGCTCATATACTAATCGCCAACAAATGTACACATTGTGTTAATCATGAAAAATGTTGGATTAGTCCCTCTATCAGCTCATATCACTTAAATAGTCAGGGAATGCTGGTGGGTTTATCTCCCCACTTCCTGCACACAATTGAGAAAACTCAGAGAGAGGGGCACAGTTGCTAGGATACAGCAAGTAAGGGTGCAAAAGAAGTGGGGACAGAAGATTGGCGAGCGGCAGCGAAATATAATAGAAAAGCGACTGTGGCATGAAACCTGCTATCTCATTACCAAGTGTCTGCGTCTTTACAACCACCTTTGCATTTAGTGATGTTCGTGTATGCTTTATGTGAATGGGCGGTTTGTCCTACCAAAGTCGGCCAGTTTGAGCTCGCCCTTGTCGTTGATGAGCAGGTTCTGAGGCTTTAGGTCTCTGTGGAGGATTTTCCTCTTGTGACAGTAGGACAGACCACGCTGCAGCTGGTACATAAAGATCTGTCGGGAAAATGATGAAGATCAAAAATTAAACATCTTTGTGATTACAATGGAATATGGATTTTAAAAATACAAGTCTACCCTCATCTGCTTTAACTCCTTCTGCAGTGTGAACGCCTGTAACTGAATCTGAAACCCAAAGTAAATCTTCTAAAAATGTAATTCCAGCCCTCTGTCGTTACGATACAAAATGCCATGAAAAGAATTCTGCTTAAATATTTGCGTTTTGGCCAGGTGGCAACCTCCGGTTCTGCCAAGTGAAGCCAATGCAGAAGTGTCTTAGAACTTGCATTACCTCCAGTTGCAGTAGTAATTATGACGGGAGCAAAGGAGGAAGTGAGGGGACGTAGTATAAAGAGCGACAAAGTCCACAGAAGGAAGAGGTCGGAGTGGTAGGATGGGTCAAAGAAACACAGGTCTTTTACCCAGCAGACCGCTGTTCCTGTCCCGTGTGAAACCAAAATGTACTTAACATCGTTAGAATGTAACCATAACATGAACTATGTAGTATACTTATTTAAACCCAAAGCACGCTCTTTTTCGTAAACTTAACCTCGTACCTCCGTTCAACAACTTTAACCACGTGTTTAAAACGTTAAATAGAGCGGTCTTAGACGTTGTTTTGGGAGTCATTGGCTAACAACCTTTTCTGTCCTTATGGTCCTTTAGGTATGAAGATGTGTTGGGTTGATGTATTTGCAGAGATGTAAACCAATACACGTCAATTTCTCTGGTACACAGTCAGTAGTGTTTGACACCTGAATCATGCGGGTGGCTCACCTTGACATTATGCATGCTCATGAGATTCCCGCAGTTGTCCAAGTACTGCTTCAGGTCGCTGTCCTGGAAGACACAACAGCCACAGTGTCCACACTCAAAATCTACCCATAGTCCATTTATGTATGGTCAACACCTTTTCCAAACACCTGCGTGCTGAGCTGCCGATGCTGTACTCACAAGATACTCGAACACCAGAGTGAGGCAGCGGTCGGTGTGGATGATGTCGTGCAGCGTGACAATGTTGGCGTGTTTCAGGTTCTTCAGTAGGGACACTGGGTGGACAGGAAGAGAGATAAGTTGAGTTGTGGTTTAGTCTAAACTCGGCTGCTGCATCCTGTGAATGCCTCTAGAAGTCATCGTATCTGGGGTTGAACTTAAACCTACTGCAGAAATGTTCCAATTCCGTACTACATTCTAATTCATTACAGTGTACTGATCTTTATAGTTTACTGTTGCAGTAAGTATCATAATCAATCATGACTCATCATGGACCCTATTTTCCCATGTTGACTAATTGGGGAATTGGGGAAGCGTTCTCACTTAGTACTGGACCCATTTCAAATATTGTTGTTCTTCGTAGTCATTTAGACACAAAACATGGGAAAGTAGGGTCCAGGTTGAAAAATCCTGAAGTTACCCTTTAACTTTTAATAAAGACGACTTAATAAAGATACAGCAAAATGATTTGTCCGAAAATCTAATATTTAGTTGTTTGTTGTTTTATGAGCTGTTCCTGGAGCTGTTTCACCACCATCTACATTTACTTTTAAATATTCCCAGCTGATTAGTTATTCCATTTCATTTGCGCATTGCATTGTGGGACAAAAGTGTCCATCAGCAGTGTTTTGTTTTGCACACTGACTGTTTGGAGTATACTTCATTTTGTCACTATGAGGTATGGATTTCGGATACAGGTCGGAATAAGGGGAGATTTCTACAACTCAGAATAATTCATTCTGAGTTGTAGAATAATTCATTTCCAAAAGGTAAAATCTTTCACTATGTACTTTATGATGAATGATTACATGGGCAATACTAGCTTGCAGTAAGTGAGTGTGTGTGTACCCTCTCTGATAGCAGTGCAAGGTGCTCCCTCCTCGTGCTCCAGCCGGATCTCCTTTAATGCCACCACGTTCTCTGTTAGCTTGCTTCGCCCTTTGAACACTGTGGCATACGTCCCCTATGAACACACACACACACACACACACACACACACACACACACACACACACACACACACACACACACACACACACACACACACACACACACACACACACACACACACACACACAGGTGACATTCTGATAATAATATATTCTAACAAGCTGCTGATCGAATACCCGCAGGTATGTAATTTCTTTCTATTAATAGCCACAGAATAATCAAGTTCATTTGATTTAAATCCTCTCATCATCCATAGCAAATAAGCATAAATGGCAACAGATCATTTATTTCCAGCTGACTGAATGAGGTTTGAAGCTTTGACCTCTGCGATACACAAGTAGCCTCAAAACATTACATAATGCAAGCTTCTCAAACAGGCTTGGATTTAATCCATTCATTTAATGCTTGTTTATTTCCTCAGGGATTATTTCTGATTATCGATTTATCACAGCTCATGATTATCCTTTATTTATCCTAGTATTGAACTGCTGACAGTTCCTCATGTCATTATGTTGATTGTAGGTGTTGCAAGATGAAAATAGAGGAAAAACCCTCCGGGTATTAATAAAAGGAGCAGTAGTAAACAAGGTACTTTTACAATGGCCACATGTGTAAAACACTGTCTTCCACTATTAACCATACTGTGCCTTTGTGAACCATTCGTGACAATCGACTACAAAAGCAGCTCTATTCTCTCTTTTTCCACTCGCCACCGCTGTTATCAGCTGCTGAGCCTTGTGACTGGGACTAAGGCACACAGCTTCCGTCACTAATCCTTCCTCTCTCCTTGAGGCAACAGCTGTTCTCAGATAAAACCTGTGGGTTTTTAGGTGCTGTGTCGTGCAATCTTTAAAGCCCTCGAAGGACCGATAATTCTGTGCAGAGTAAAACATGTAAAAGCACACGGTGTGAATGCAGTATTTTTATTCATGTTGCATCCCAACTAACGCAAGACCCATGGGTATACTGTTGTTAGTCTTGTTTTGGCATGTAAACAAACCCAAATGTGTCTTGACTCACAATAAGCCTCATGAGTATAACAAAGACTGGCAAACAACTTGCTGACCACAAGTTGTCTGCGAGTCTTTATTATACGGTCGGCATTATGCACCAGGGAGATGCCTTAGCCGTGCCCGATGAAGTGGCCTCTATCTTCAAGTTACCATCGGCATCGACCGCGTGTTAAAAGGTGAATGTGTGAGTAATCGGTGGAGACGTACCTCACCCAGTTTGCCGAGCTTCACGTATGTCTCCAGTTTCCCAAAGCCTATGTCGGACTAGAGACATGGAGAAAAAAAGCAGATCGATTTGTTACGATTCTCTCCTCTGGTTAAACCATGGAACAGTCATATATATATATATATATATATATATATATATATATATATGTCATATATAGTCAAGCATCATATTGGCAAACATTAGATGATTGCGCAAAGCCTCCTTCACTGAATCAACCTGATTGATGCCTCATAATAATATTAATACAGGAGGACAAAACATATAATAATAGCAGGAAGGCAAGATAAGAACACTAGTAATTTGCGGAGAGGAAATTTGCTCTGTAATATGAGCCGGGATATTCACTGGTTGAAGGGTAATCTATCAAATGCATTGTGAAACAAACAAGAAGCCAATAATGGTTGCTGCAACAAGATTTATATTCAGTAAGATTAGATAAACAAACCAGCCTTACAGAGGTGAATACGAGATGAAATATAATCACTGTCAACATGATTATATATGATGGCTATGCAAATACGTAGTGATGTAAGGCACTTACCAGGGAAGCACGGCGAGACATGCGGCTGGGAGGTTTGCAGAGCGGTGGGTCCTCACTCTCCAGCTGCAGCTTCTTGAGAAACTCCGGAGGCAGGCGGATGTCCATGGGCAGAGACATGCGTTTACTGACGTCCTGTAGGTTGGTGGGGGAAGAGTTCAGCCGACGTTTACAGATCCTGAATCTTTTAGTACAAACAGTCGGACCTTGTGACATATGGCCGCCGGCTATCTTAAGCTGACCTTGCGCTATCATGAATACCCTTTCTGTACGTGGTACCACATTCTTACTGGGCATACTTTATGGAAGGTGTAAATAATGGCTTTAAATGATACGTACATTATCACGTACATTCAAACATGTCAGTTATAACATGAATGAAAAAGGAGGGCAATTGTTATATGCAGAGAAGGAAGAAGAGGATTTTCTCAGGATGTGCACACATACAAACTGGCATTTTGTCTACAGAGGAGATGGTACAGGTGCCATCTGTGTAAATGTGTGTCAATGTGTGTGTGTGTGGTCACGTCCAGCCATTCCCCATTCTCACATCCCCTTTGTTCAACCCATCTCCATTAACAATAGGCCTAATCATTGCAATAACCTTCATCTGCATCCTGGCATGTGTCCTGCATTTGTGTCCTCCTACTAACAAACCAAAACGGTGGACATACGCCGTGTCCAGCAAACAAACGGAAAGACGTGGCTGTACCCGAAACGGTCCGATTGGGGCGGGTTCGCTCCAAGCGCCCAGGAAGATTGCCGGGCTTTAAAGCAAATTTGACAAAGTGGCCTAACAGTGGAGTTAGAACTTCCAGAATTGTCACTTAATGCCATTGGGCCCAAAAGACTTCTTCCCATAGACTGATATTGAAAGAGTTCGGGATTGGAAATGAGATCTGGAAATGAGCGGATAGTTTATTTTGAGGTAAATCAACTTCCCTGGTAGCATCACTTGAATAGCCCTTATTTCAATTATTAGGTCCGTAAGGTTGTAAAATACACTACTAGCCGAATCTAGAGTTATTTACTTCCTCTTTTCATGAGAACGAGGCTGGACCGAGGGCTGGGAGGCGGAGTTAAAAGGAATCACTAGTGCGCTTGCTCTATGGGCTCCATGGATGTGGACGATTGCCTGAAGGGGGATTTTTTACTTCGAAGACTTTTTTGGCTTCATGCACCACTGAGCAACTTTCATAGGAACTGAACTGGTCCCCACCTCTAACGCTGTATCCAGTTCTCTTTATACGCCAATGGTTTGCTCCGGTCCGTGGGCGGTTCTTGGGTTTGGCTCGTCCGTGGACGGGTCACATCCCTCCCTATAACTGCAAACGCAATGTCTTTCTAGAAAGTGATGAAGTGCCATGGCATTCTCATTTGATAAGCCATCACGTCTGCACTAATAAAGGCCCAGAATACCTCCAACACAGTTATTTTTCATCGTTTGATTGATTGGACCTTTGCTTAGGGTGAAGGTGAGCGGCGCAATGCTGAGAACTGCATGTCGCAGTCTGTTCTCACCTACTTAGTCGTAAGAAGAGGCTAATCGGTCAGAAGTGATATCACCTGCGTGGGTGTGCCATGGATGTGCAAGGCCTTTAAATGTTAAGAAGTCATTAATTAATGAGGGGCTCTTCCACTACAGCAATAAGTCAAGTCTGGGCTTGTAAATGTTAACGTGTTATTAAATCAATTTAGCTATGTAGCCCTTTTCCAGAGGGTAAGCGGTTGAACTGTCCACTGGAAAGGTCGTCCTGATCAATTAGGAAAAGCGATAGCTAAGAAGATGTTATACACCATCTAAAGAGTTTTTTCCCAACTTCGCCACCATAAAATTGCCCTAACTGATCTATAATGCATTAATTAACCATTAACCAGCCATTAGTTATAACTTGTAAACCCTTTGCTTAGAAAGAGGAACTTAATGTTTCCTATGCTTGTTGATGGAAGCCATCCAGATTGTCTAACCTCCCCTGTTACTGTCGCAACATTATTTCTGTCTGTCTCGAGTCCCTCCCGAGCACTCACTCCCCTCTGGCATCGCTTCGCTCCACTGTCTGCTGTGGAGCATGAGACAGACTCCAAGTGAATCACACTCGCTCCACGGGGACTTTTTATGAAAAGGTGGAACTGTGAACTCTCTCACATTTCCAATAAAGAAAAAGTCTGGTCCTTTGGGGAGGGATAACATCTTCGAGGTGACTCATCCAAATTGAGCTGGCAGAGGTGGAAATGAAAATAACGACTCCCGGGGAAGAGTTTCAACAGGAGAACAAACTGCATGCGCCACTGTTGGTATCTATGTCGGGCTGATTTTTAATGCTTTTAACGTGCACTTGAACCTTGACAGTTTCCAATCAGTGCTCGATGGGCAACACATAAATCCAGAATCACTGTGGCGGCATGTGACTAAAGCATGACGGGAAACCAAATTAAACACTTCGCCTGTTAACCCCTCATCCGCCATATTAACCTGTGTCCTCCTACAGTGGCCCCTTTGAGCCTTTGCTACCTACCTCCATGGAGAAACGTCTGAGCTGGTCCTTGTCGTGGAAGTGGTGATGTGACGGAGACTCGGCCCCCGGTGTTGTTGGTTCTGGACTCAAAGGACTGGCATCATAAGATGGAGGACCCAGCCTGTCCGGAGTCAGGCCTGACAGAGGAGAGACGTAAGCACTCGACATTTGCAGATGTACAGATGGATAACAAAGGACAGAAAGAACAATGGTGCGTCAGGCCACTGCAAGCTTCTCTGGAAGCAAACGCGTCATTCAGCTGCGTTTAGAACCGTTTACATATGAAAGCAATCGATTGAATTATTATTTAGAGGTGACCGCAAATCGAATGTTTTAGGAGCTTGCTTCAGCTGCCAATCTCACAGTTGAACCATCGCAGTGGCGGGAAAATCTGCTTATGAAGCAAAGGATCATTCAATTCTGGCTATATGGGGGTGCTGAATGTCTTACTTTGCATATAGTAGTAGAGGAACTAAGGCCCCAAAAAGTTGAGTAACCCCACACACTGGTGGTTTCAGGTTGGGCGACCTCCCCTATGGGGCTTCGAAAGAAACGCAGCAAAAGTTCCCTCTAGGATGCATGCATCACATGTACCTATGGAAATAATGATGTCAAGGAATATGTTCACAGACAAAGCAAAGATTGCATCAATACCTTTGTTCAATAAAACACACAATAATTATATATTGAAAATCCAAAAGGTATGTCTGTCATTATTAAAGTAAGGAGACAAATCACCAAAAAATGTAAATTATATGTATACCAAAGACTGTTTTCTTATCTTGAAAATAGGTTTTATGACTATTAACTTCACCCTCTGATGTCTATATAAATACATATACAGTAAGCTGTACATCTGACCCTGACATCCCAGTAGAGATAAAGCGAAAAATGTCAACTACATTTTTCAATGAAATCAACTCTTCCAAATATCTTTCTCTCCTGGGCAACTTCAATATTTCATTTTACATCTTTTTTACAGATCAAACAAACAAGACATAACATGTGAATCAGAGAGCTTTTTTAGAAGTGCTGGTTGGTGAGTTGTGTTACCTTTGTACAGAGCTGTTTCCAGTATTTATGCTAAGATAAGCTAAGCTAACTGGCTACTGGCTCCAACTTCATCTTACTCTTGGTCAACTCTGCAGTCCTTCAGCTGTACAGAGCATTTTAGCCTCTTTCTTATCAATCCTCAAAGACCATGATATAAGTGTGACTTTTTACAGGTGAAGTGTTCTCTGGTGGGTAATAGTGCCACTGTTTCTGAAGTGCCTCAAACATAAGAAAGATTTATAGTTCTGTGTTAAGGGTTAGCCTCCGTTGCTACGTCATAGCTAACATGCCGTGTGTCAGAAATGCAACTGCAGACCACAAAATGCTGCTTGAGATGGCTGATCGTTGAAATGGACTCTCAGCCTCTTGTTTTCAAAGACGAGTCTCATCAAGACTACAGAGGAGGCAGCTGAGGCGAACGATATACTTGGAGCACACCAGCACTGCAGTGTTACAGCTCTCCAGCCACCGTGGTGGGAAGAATGGCCTTTTGATCCACACCACTCAACACTGTGTGTGCGATGTGTGCGTTTGATGCCTGGTCGGTGTCTTTTGAATACTACGCCGTGATGGTTTCAGCTGCCGTTTGATCTGCCGTTTCAATAGCGAGCGACGGCCGGCCTCACCGGTACGGCAAGCGTGGGTTGTGAAATGAACATGAGTCTCTATTTCATCGGGTATCTTCTGGGCGTTCCCTATTAGGGTGAGGCACCAAGCACTTTAACCCCTTGTTTTCATGGGGATAATGGCTAACAAGGGAAGCAGGAGTCGATGTGAAGGAGAAAGTCTCATATGTCTCCTTACATCCTCCCCCTCAACACACACAGATTTATATGTACACACACACAAACATTTATATAACGTGCATGACATACTCTCTCATACTAGAGGAAATTCAACAGAGTTGTGTTAATTAAACACACACACACACACACACACACACATCTAATAAAACAAGCTGCTGGTGTATCAATGACAATACGACGTCTTTGTCAGATTGATTGACAGTCTCAATGGGCTGGGGGGATGAAATGACAACCTGTTTGCTAGTCCTTTGAATATCACAGCTACACCGCTCCTTTGATCTCCCGATGCCAATTAGAGTCAGTGAAGGCGACGCTGACATGACACACTGTGCCTGATTGCTGAGAGATACAGACCGATGCCTGCCAGACATCTTAGGGAAAACACAATCCAAATATGGTACCGCCACATGATGATTTTGTAGCGTTTCCATCTGAAACTGCGGTTACAGTGAGCGGGAATGGTGGCTCACGGTGCTTTTCCTGTAAAAGCCATGTGGCAGTGTGTTTTGGACAACAGCCAGTCAACTTAACCAAGATAAGAAAATCTCACCTGCTTGGCAATAAAAGCTTTGTGACTTTGTGCAACTGTGTGCAAGAGGGTTTGATATTTTTCCTCAAAACAAGTATATTTCTCAGACTCTGAGCCAGAAATCTTCACTTCAGTAACAAACACAAAACTTTACAGTTTCATTCCTCTCTATATTCTGAAGGTTTTTACAGAGGGGTTAGTTCATACAACATTGTATTACTACAAACATGGTGTAGTTTGAATTTTTTGTATAGCTGTTGACAGTATTTTCTGATATATAAAGTGATACAAAGAGATATCCACATTTCTCTCTGTAAAAAACTTTGACTCTAATATGTCAACAAAATGCTAACTAGCACAAATTTAAATATTCTCACATTTGCATATTTAAAATTCTTAATCTCAATACTGAGTAACTGGGTAAGTTTCATGGTGAGACCTATATTAACCTATTCACCTGTTGTGTCACCCAGCAATAGCATTAACATATTATCATATTATCATATAGTATTCACATAATATATCATTGTATTCAGTGGTTCACGTATTTCCTCTTTTGAAAACTAAAACGCATGCTGTTCACCCAGATGGACATGTGGAAAAACCCCTTAAAAGTATATAATGAATAAAAACATAAATAAAAACACTGTCATTATGTCTGAGGTTGTCATAATTCAATCTTGTATTAAATCAACTGACTTCAGGACTTGTTTCGTGCAGCACATTCTCTGCAGGGACACTTTGTCTTCAACTGTGTCGAGGAAGAAGCTCTCACGGGGGCTCATGTGATTACTCTCTCGTTAGCATGGGAGCTCGGCAAGTCAGGCAGTAAGTCCTGGCTACCACTAATGACACCGACTCAAACACAGACACACGCACGCAGACTTTTGAAGCTCTGAAGAGTACACCTGTGTTTGTATGAATAAAACAATCACGTCTGACTCGATCAGCGGTTGTGAAATTGTACGTGTGTGTTTTTGTGTTCATGTGTTGCCGTATCTTATGTGTGTATGTGCAGCCTTAGGGGGATGCTAATCAGTTCATCAAGCTCACTGATCTGAGACTTATTGACTTTCGTTGTCAGTTTGATCCAGCCGCTCTTGTTTTTTCAATATTAGAAATGATATGAGAGAATCCAATAATCCGCTAAGACTGAAGGACTTCAACTCACTTGAGCATGAGCTGCATATTTATAAGATTTGCATACGCAAATGATGCATTATGTACAGTTTCCTCCGTACATGGTTAGCATGAGGAGAGCCTACTCAGGCTAAAAACCTTGATCAAAGCAAAGTCTGCTTAAGACTTTACATATCAAATCTGATTACTCAAGTCTTGCCTATCGTCGACCGATTTGCTCATTGACGCCCCTTTGTTTATTAAGCTGTATGTTGCTATAAAATCGATAGAAAATAGTAAAAACCACACATCTATCGGCCGAGATACATGTGACTATCGCTTAGCTTTAGTTACAGAATAATGGAAAACACTGTTTGTTGTGTGTAAGGTGTGTGAGGTGTGTGTGAGGTGTGTGTAGGTGTGGTGCTGTCCAAAGTACTGAAGCAGAGCGACAGACACGGTTTCTTAGCTCACTTGCTTCTTTGTTGTAACTTTCCATTTCGACAGGAGGAAAACAACGTGAAGTCAGTGAAGGGACAGTCAACGAGAGAGAGAACGAGAGACGGGGACGCGAGCCGCTATTACGCGCCTCCCCTCAGCTGATTTTAAAGAATCGTTCATGAGCTCAAAATCCATTTAGCACTCCGATAGCTATGTTCAACGGCGACGAAACTAAATGGGAAATGGACTGTACTTTTACAGCGCTTTTCTAGTCCGACCACTCAAAGCGCTTTAACACATATCATCATTCACCCATTCATACACTGATGGCAGGAGCTACCATGCAAGGTGCCACCTGGCCATCACGACTATCTAACATTCATACACCAGTCACACACCGTAGGCACACCTACGGGAGCAACTTTGGGTTAAGTGTCTTGGCTCCTTCTACTACGTTACATGAGACTTCCTCGCCATCCATGGTTGTATACAAATTACAGTGCATTGCTTTTCGTAGACTAACAGTGAGCAATGCCTGTAACATACACTGCATTACCCTCTATGTTCGCTGAAATACAGTGTATCTTTGTCAGGCGATGTCCAAACAGCAGCATATGCAGCGCATTACGCTGAGGGAGCACGATAGAATCCCTCACGTGGGGAGAGAGGACGGAGAGATAGAAGAGAGGAGAGTTAAACGTCTGCTCTCTCTTTGTGGCGCCTTTCTTCTTCACTCACTTCTTTATCTCCATGTCTTTGTCTTCGTCCTCTCTCTCTTCTCTTTCCGTCTGGTTACCTCTTTACTGACCTTCAGGAGCAGACAGTGATGCAGGCAGATGTTCTCTGGGGGGGGGGGTAACTACATATCCAGCTGCTTCTCTCTGCCAGGCAGTCGGATCGGCATCAGGTCTGATGAGATCGCTTGATCACAGTACATCATGCGTACATTCACACGCCTGTGCACTTCAACAATTTCAACAGACCTAGAGTGACCTCGCATCCCGCACCAACAACTTCTCTTCTTCTATTGACGTTATATTTTTTGCATTAAATATAAATATGAAGCAACAAACCTACACGCTTTATTCCCATCCTCAAACAATCATAAACAACACTGCACATCGTGTAGAATGAAAGTCTTAACCATCCTACTAGCCCTGTGTATTCACGCAACTCATCTTATTCCATCTCTTTGTGTAATACAAACTGCAAAAACCTCATACTGGATGCATCATCTACCCCCCTACTCACCACCACAACCCTCGTTCTCCTTTGAAGTGTTACCAGTCGTGTAGCCAGAACCCCCCCCCCCCCCCCACACACACACACCACCACCAAAAAAACAGGTTAATCTGTGAGGGTCCGTTACAGACACGGGGACGAAAGAAAGGCTTTTGTGTTTGGTATTAAAACCCAGAGTGAGATTGCAGTTTGCGCTCTATTATTAGACACAAGCTGTTCATTCGCACGCGGAGAGTAAAAGACACAAGGAAGTAGAGGAGCTCAGGCTTCAGGACTTTAAACGCGCTTAATTAACCCACGGTTTATTGGCTGTAAAATGGTTTTGTCGGCCAACTGTTGCCAGCGTGTAAAAAAAAGAAACTGAAATCCCTCAGATAAGAGTGGAGTTACAAAAAGACATCTTTGTGTGGCAACCCACACAACCAACACACAAAGTAGAGAGATTTGGCTGGTGACGATTCTCTAAAGTTAGACTCCCCGAGTTTATTGTACAGAATATTAGCCCACAATTCCCACAATTATGCGTCGACGATGTCACGGGGCAGAATTTAAATCCAATGTCAACTCTCAGAATTCACAAAGAATGGATTGCAGCCGCTGATACCACCATAAATTAAACCAAAAGACATTGCACTAAAGAAAAAACAAGAACAATATATTGCGTTTGATTGCAATTATCTATGTGGCAAAGTCCAAATGTTCCACTTTCATCCAAACCTCCTGAAGGCAATGAAGAGAGAGGAAAGGGTCAGAAAAGTGAGGGGAATGGGGGGGTTCTTACCTTGGGTGTGGCATATGTTGAGCTGGTTTATCTGCTCTGTGAACTCGTTCTCCTCAATGGTCTCGGTTCGAGGAACAGAAAGGGAGAAACGCCTCTTAAAGTTCTTCATCTTGTTCATGGTGCTGGGGAGGACCGACTCTTGGAGAAGAAATAGACACACAGAGAGAGAGGTTGAGATGTGCAACCAATACTCCAATCCATCAATGAATACGGATGCTTTTCTCAGAAAAAAAACATTTAGGAAAAACAAATGCGGGCTATTTTTTACTATGTACAGAACAACATACAGTACAGCATAAATCAAAGAAACTAAAGTGTAAACATTCCCTGGTGCCGTGCCTTCACGACACAGAGCAGCTGTGAAGGATCTTTATGTGCAAGCTTGACCAAAGACAGTCGTCTGAGTCATCTGACAATGAGGCAGAAAACAGCTGATCAATATACTGTCTCCTATCCAGTAGGTTACACAACCACAGCCAGCCCTATCAGTTAGTTACTCTCTCCCTTTTTCTTTTTTTCCACTACTCATGTTTGCGTCCGCTTCTTTTTCTCTGCGTTTGTGTGCTGCAGAGATTGGTGTCATGGGGTCTTCATGACTCCTTTACTGACATGGATTTGTTGCTCATTACTGTGGAAGGCTAAGAGATGTGTGTTGGGAGGCTCCACGAGACTCCACATTCGCTCCTGGTATTTTTAGGCCTCAATTACGATACGGCTATATGTGTGAGCGATCCCAGGGTCGTGACAGATGACCCCCGCCTACTGCAATACCTGCACTGTCCTATCAGGAGCCAGCCACACACACACACACACACACACACACACACACACACACACACACACACACACACACACAAAGTATAAACAAATACAGAACAGATGTAATACAATATACACACACAGTGCCTGGGTGAATCCAGCAGCAACTAGCAGACACTAGCAGACAAGGTGGAAGAAATGCACAAAGGCCCGGGAGTTCAATGGAAATGCCAGAGCCATTGTCAGAGCCAGAGAAGTGTGGGTGGCAGCCATAAATTGAACAGCGTGTGAAGGAAGCAGCTAAAAAGGCGACCGTGGAAGCAAATAATCCCCAGATCAGTACAGAGGAAAGGAGTTGAAATGGAGAAGCCTTCAGAAATCAATCACATTCGGCACATGTGACTCCTCAGATGGATGGGGAACATGCTCTTGGTAGAACAAAAGGTCAAAAGCAAACGTTGCAAAAAGCAGCATTGTTGACCTTTTTATGTTGTTAACACACAATCATGTTCAATGAGCAGCTGAAGCAGCCACAGAGTCCTCAGCTTCATATTTCAAGACCTGGAAAACACTTCTGGCCCAGTAGCGCACAATTCCATCCATCAAGACGGTAAAGGTGCACTTAACATCGATTTCAAACCGACCTTAGCAGCAGTAATTTACTGCAGGGTGGCAGGAGTCTTCCTCCAGCTCACGGTGGATCTTCTGACAGTGATACTACATGATACAAATAGGCTAGAATGAACATAAAAACCTGACAATCAGTTAAATGTCAGAGGAAATACACGACATTAGAGGAGGCTATACGTTTAGGAAACTGGCATAATAAAAAGAGATCACATATATCAGATTAAGGGGAGGAAAGAGGCTTACTGTGCTGACAGAAATCAATACAACTAGGCTGGCCAAAGTGCCGGCATGTTCGTGGTTGTGGCTGTTTTTCCCGTTGAGAATTGGTCAGGCGGCCTTTATGAAGGCAGACTTCCCCTGTGTCTCAGCAGGGTAGAGCTATATACTGAAGGAAGGGGGTACCTCACACACACACACACACAAGAGTTTAAATGAACAAAAGTACACTGTAGTTGGCACTGTGGTCTGAAACAGACATGTCATCCACTCAAGCAAATTGACATCTGCATTGAAAAACAACAGTACAAAGACATCTTTGTGTCATGAGCTGAGTAACAGTGGTGGGTCTTTATACTAATTTGGTTTGCTGTGAACTTTCTGAAGAGGAGGAGGACTGTGTTTATTGATAAGATGTGGATTAAAAAGACCTTTGCTCTTCTGCTGCTGCATCTCTTCACTGGTGTTGTATGAAGTGCTCCCAGTCAAATACATGTTATTTTATCTAGACATAGACGGTTGTAGATGTTTCAATTGCCACACCATGCTCTCAATCTATTTCATGATTTGATCATTCTAATCCTAGAAACATGTCCACACTACTACGTTTCCATTTGAAAACGTATACGTTTTGCTACGTTTACACTGAGCGTCCACACTACGCCGGAGTTTTCGAGCACCGAAAACGGAGGAGTTTGGAAACGCTCCCGAGGACGGATAAGTTTAAAAACTCCGGGGTTGCCTCTTCGTGTGGACAATCATAAACGCATAAGTTTGGAAATGATGACACCCACACCCGCGTACGCTACTTGATTGGTTCCTAGCAGTCACAACGTGTCCTTCCCTGATTCGTCACACTCCTATCACGTGAGCCTTTCCCGGAAAATCACAAACAACAGCCTTGATTACCGATCAACTACCAGGTTAATTCAACATGGACGACTGATTACAGGTGTTGCTGACCTTGTTGTCTTTACTAGCAGCTGTTGTCCAGTTAAAGTCTGCATTTTTGCGGAAGAAGCAGCTATTAATGGACCGATTAGCCAGCGGCGTTATCAGCCCTACGGAGCGGATGTTTAAAAGGTTCACGGTTTGCGGACTTAAGTGCGGACGGAGAGCGTTTTCGTTTTAAAAAAGCGGAGTATTAGTGTGGATGTAGCCTCAGTTTATTCTGCATTTTCTGAGCTTGAACCCTCTCAAACTTTAGAGTGCTCCTAAGCACTCTTGCGTGAGCCTTAAACTCTGCTTTGTCTTTCAGCTGCACCCTCAGATAATATATGTTTGTCTATAACGACTGTACCAGAGTCTTTTTCAGCACGTAGCTTTAACTTGATTCCCGTCACCCTGTTTTGATGGGTTGCCTTCATCTGCTCCAATTGACTTGCAGATCTTTGATTGTTTTTGAAATCTGTTGCTAGAGATCGTTCTTTGCTTTTCGCAGCATTGGGCAGATCTGTCCTATGGAGCCATTTTCCTATCTGTGTTCCAGAGCGTGGGCTTTCACTTTGAGAGCGGGACTTATTGATTCCACGTTCAGATTTTGTAATGCTTTCCCTCAAAACCATGTCCTTACACTCAAATAGCCCCATGCTTGCGTTTGTATGCTTGCCCGCAGATATATTGTTGCTTGCACAGATTTCCTGCTTTTCAGCTTCAGCCCTTCTCCTCAGTGTGCTTGTGAAACGTCTGTTCTCTGATTTCTCCTCTGCTCTCGGATTGTTTTTGTGCAACAACCCCATCAAATTCCAAAAATCTGTTCATGCTGTTGGGGAGGGGCACCAGTCAATGCAACACAAGCTGTTGTATGTCGTTTATGACCACAGCAGTATGCTACTTCAATAGTCAACAGGAATACCACTGACCAAATAACGTTATATACTGCGGCACCCAGTCTCTCACTCACAAAAACAAAACAGAGCTCTCCAGAACTAACGTTAACTAAGACTGACAATTCAACACTTTCAACATGAGTATGTTCAGTTTAAGTTTGAAAGGGAACTAAATTACAGAAGGGGCTGACCGCGGTGGTTACCACCTCAAGTTTAGCAAACATTAGTACCTAATGGCTTGTTCTCTGTATGCAGCTGTCTACAAGTGTGTTGAAGTGGTTGATTCACAGCATCCTTGTCAGCGTAGGGTAAAAATAAAAAAGTTGGTTCCAGTAATAGTAGCCGGTGTAGTTATTATAGTAATAGAAAAGGTATGGGCGCTGGTATGCTATCATTTTATTGCAAAAGATGTACAGAAAGCAAAGAAAGCACCATAGTTAAAGACTAACCGCCCGTCCAGAACGCTCTAAGAAGTAAAGCGAACCGACCCGCAACAAGGCAGCGATCATTTCATTGGTCAACACTACATCTGGCGTTCTATTAGTTGGGGAATTTTGTTGCAAAAAACAATCCAAGATCAGAGGAGAAATCTGTGAGCAGATGTTTCACGAGCACATAGAAGGAGCCCGGGGGTGAGGAGAAGGGCTGAAGCTGGAGAGTAGGAAATCTGTGCAAGCAACAACAAATTGGAGTACAAGCATAGAGTTTGAGCAGAAATTGAATTGAATTTGAGTGTGAGGGCAGCGTTTTGAGGAATAGCGTAATACAATCTGAAGGGAAATCAACAAATCATGCTCTCAAATTGAAATACCATGCTCTTGAATAAAGATAGGAACAAAGCTCTATATGAAAGATCTGCCCGATGCTGCGGAAAGCACAGAAAGATCAGCAGACAAAAAGAGAATCAAGTTAGAGCTCCGTGCTAAAAAGGACTCCGCTGCAGGGGTTCTAGACAGCCTGGAGACGACTATCTATTACCTGAGGGGGTTTAGCCTGAACCTCATCCAGCTGGGCTTTCAGGTCACATATCTTCCTCTCAGTGGTGGGCCGTCAGGGCCTGCAAGGCCTTCTCTGCTGGCTTAAAAAGAATCACAAAGTTATAGCTATTTTATAATTTAATAATTTTTCATAAATACACTACATGTATTGTAATTATTAGCTTACTGCCTTCCTCAGTTGCTCTGCTTCCAGTGCAGCTTGTTTTAAGTAGAGCTTTTATCCAATCAGATTTCACCTCTGTGTCTCTAGGTAAGAACAGAGGCCCGAGGCCTGTTAGGTAGACTTTGCAGTTTAAGTGAATGGGGACGATATTGTTGATTGTCATAGTCTTCAACCAATCCGATTTTTAGTTTGACATGTTGGGCATATTCTTGTCAGAGCATCCTAGGTAGCCTGCTACAAGTACGTCAGCATTAACGTGCAGCTCAGCATTAACGTGCGCCGTGATTGGTCAGTGGGCTAGTGTGACTGTTGTGAAGCAGAAAGCTAGCTAGCAGAAGTCAATAGTAGTAGTAAGAGTTCAGGTTGAAAGATATGTAAGAAGTTATGACATTTTTAGCATTTTGCTAGATGTAGATCTTTTTATTTTACCTAGCTTTGTTTTTTTTTGGATACCAGTTTGATTATAATCAAATATATCAATGTAAAGATTTTTAATGAATCCTAAACTATGGCAGATAAAGTACACCCTAAATAATTAAACATGGATGCTCATGAACATGATTATGTGCCAGTTGGGACACCATCTTCTCAAACTCCTGTAACCATGTGCACTCAGCGATCACCTATTATTTAGGACGGTGCATTTACCCCAACAGACAATAAAGAAAATGATGGAATTGCTGTTAGCGGTAACACAATATTTTACGAAGCTCATTGAGGCAGCAAAATAAGAAGCTGTATCTGTAGCAGTTTGAATAGTGATGTACTTTTAGCTTTATTTGGTATCAATAGCTAACGTTAAGTGGACACATTCATTTATAAAATTGAACTTCTTAAACAAAAACTGTTAACATTTTGTGCCATTTTGTGCCAAACATTGAAAAGATACAGAAAAGACTTTATGCATCTTGAGTGGAAAAAATGAAGAAAACTAAAGATGAGAAATAAACAAAACGACAAAAGGTATAACATATATGATAATAATAATGTCTTCTTTCTTTTCTTATAGAGCAGCCCAACTGTACTCACAGGCTGAAAATCACTAACATGGTCTTGGACAAAAAAAAAACGCACTCGTTTCTGTTCAGACAGCCGCAAGTGGGCATGCAACATGTTTGCTGTTTGTAGAGTCTCACACAGGAGAGAGCCTGAACTCTCTTTATACACTGACCATGTTCCCCACTCGCTTTCTTTTCTCTCCTCGCCTCTCATCTGTTGCTCTGCTCTGGTGTGTGAAATAGAATCTGTAAAGGGTTTCTTATCTAACGGATGAATGCAACTGCCCCCCATTCTGATTGGGAGCCCCTCTTTATTCCCTTTGCTCTCTTGTTTGCCCTCTCGAACAACTTAATTGCACGGGTCGTGAGTGAGAAAATTCCTGATTGCGATGGACGCTGTGTGTCAAACTCGTGGTTGCGCCTCATTTATTTTGTAGACAACAGACTCCTCTGTTTGGAGAAGGGTACCATTTTAGAATCAGAACGCTTGCAGCCAATCAGGAGTATTTGGCATCATTCTCAGAGCTACTCTGTCAAATGGAGGAAGTTGTACATTGTGTGGCACCGGCTCATACATCATCATAAGGGTTTGCATCTTTTCTGCTTGTGGTTTTGGATGCAACTTTCATTATTTTTCTCGTAACTTTCAGATGACAACCCTTTCAAAGTACAGCCAAGTCGACGATGGGCCGTTCATAAGCCAGCGTCTGTAACATTACAGATGGGAGAAGTAATTCGATGCGTTTATTGAAATCGAACAGACTCCCAGCACTGAATAATGACATTATAGAGGGCAAAGCAGCTGATGATATCAATATCCATTCTAATTACGTCCACCGGCATCAAAACAGGAAGTCAGTGGTAAAGGGGGTTGGGGGAGGTTGAGGACGAGTGTGTTTTATTCAGCAAAAAAGCCCTATGTCAGCGGTCCAGTGAGCCATCCGTGCCGGCTAAATGCATATACACAAGTCCCCTCGTGTGTACTCATTTACAATGGGGCCAGCTGATGGGAAGAGATGCAGGGCTTGTTTACATGGGCTTCATTGTTGTATACAGGTCAATGGGCACCGTCATCAGCAAAACATGACACACATCCAACAATCTATCTACATGTAAGGCACGGAGATACACAACTGTGACTCACTCTGGGCGATGACGAAAACCTCAGGCAAATATATTTCTGACTCTCTTTCACTTTGTTTTCTCAGTCCAGCTTGTTGAAACTGAGTAAATGAATGAATGAGAGGCCGTCAGGGCAGACCATTAGCCCGACCGCTTCCTGCTTCTGACAGGGCTGCCAACACAAGCTGTGATCTCTGGGAGAGGCAAGAGGTTGGAGGGGGGGGGGCAGCGAGGGAGACAGAGAAGAAGACTCGCTCAGACTCTCTCTGTGTCTGTCTGAAACGGTTACCAAACTTCTGATATCTTGCTTTCAAAGTCACATTAATGGTGGTAACCACTTATGTCGATAAAACGACACCTATAGAATCACAGCAACACAAACTATGAAGTAACATTTTCACAAGAGAAATGGATCGGCTACACTGTACCTACAGCCAGGAGGCAATGTATCTGAATGGATGCAAAGCGTTTCAGAATTCCAATAAGAAGAGAAGATGTGCTTCTCAGCACTCCATGAACGAGGTCAAACACCCGACTGACGACGCAAACATTGCTTCAGTTATATCGCTCAGAAGATAAATTCAGTAACAAATGATGGGAAGAAATTTCCCCAAACGTTGCTTTGTTCTCATACACTTCTTCTTTTTCCATGTTGTTAAGTCATTGTGTGTGTGTGTGTGCAAGAGAGCACATCTGTCTGTGTAATCTGTGTATGTGTTGGGTCATATGCGCTAGAACTGACCTTGGGCCTGAGGTGACATTACTGTGTGCTCCAGTAGTTCATACGGACTGAAAGTACAGCTTTTCTTGTACAACTGCGAGAGAGTGGTGCCTCACTGAAACCAGAGTGTTAAGAGAGAATCACTGTTAAACAGCTGGTGTGTTCAGTCCTTAATGCAACTAATCCAATTTGCGGTGCCGATATCCAGCCGTCCGACTACAAGACACACAGATAATTGAAATAAAGCATGTTTTTGCAGCAGGGCAGTGTTTGGTGAAATCAACTGCGTATGAGGAACGTAAATCAACACGGCCTGAATTCATACACACAATATGACAGCAGGGGAACTAGAACGACCGTCCAGCAGTGTCTGTAGGTAACAGAAATAAAGTCCAGTAGCTGTTTGAGTCGTGAACAAAGGGGAAACCTCCAGGCACGAAAAGTGAACCCAATAGGAAAGTGTGTTAAACCTGCATTCCGTTTGAAGACCACCTGAGGCGAGTCTTCTGGTTGCAAAAAGAAGTCAGATTGTATAGAAGTCTATGAGAAAAAGACTCTAGTTTCAAGTCTTCTTCAATACAGCATGATGTTCATTTAGTAAATTATGGTCCATTTAAGGGAACATAAACCATACAGCAGGGTATGCTTTAGGGCGGGGCTACCTTGTGATTGACAGGTCGCTACCACGGCGTTGCCCAGTTTGGGTGTTGTCCATGTTTTCATCTCACACCTTTTTAACCCTTTCACTGTATGTTTTCAGTTTATGACTGACAGTTAATTACAACAATGTGGTCGCATAACAATGTAGTTTCAGGCCTACTTAGCTCCATCCTCTCGTGTCACTTCTGGTTCCAACAAACCAAGATGGTGGCAGCCAAAAACCAAGATGTCAACGGTCAAAAAGCCGACCTCGAGGCTTCAAAACCGTAGTCCACACGAACCAATGGGTGACGTAGCGGTTACTACGTCCACTTCTTACATACAATCTATTGTCGTACAGTACAAGGTTGAGTTTGGGGTTTTCTTTGTGACCCGGCCGCCATGTTGAAAACAGTCATGCCAAAAACCAAGCAAACTTTCTCATTTCACAGCTAAACAGTACTCTAATAATGTTGCGAAAAACATTTGAGAAGAGAAATAGTCAATGCAGTAATAGAATCTTCATTCATATTTGATCAGAGTTGCCTGAGTTCTCAAGTTTAACCAGCAGTGATTGACAGCTGCATTAGAGACTCCTCGGCTCCGATTGGTTGTTTTTCTTTGGATATGTGAAATCTTACAGTCCATTATGAGCACTAAAAGGAGGCAGAGGAACCAGATTTTTTTCTCATGTTCTGCTGTCATAATATAGTGACAGTTTTAGCAAATATGATATATATAATTTATTTTATAAAAATGAACTGCAGCTTTGAAACTTAACAGTTATAAGTGTTTTATCAACACAACATTTCCCTTTTGTTTAACAAAACATGAATAAGTGATTCACAGACAAACTTCAGCAAGTCGCGCTGGAAACAGGCAAGCAGAACAAGTAGAGGCTGTAGTAAGGATGTTGGTTTACGCTTGTGTAATCTAGGAGAAGAGTTTGAGAAGAGTTTGAAAACAAAAGTTGTAGCTGCGTTGATTGATGCTTTGGCCACAAGGTGAAAACACGACATTGGCTTATTCACTAAAATTGTATGACTAACATGTGAGGAAACTATTCAACCTCTAACAGACTTGAAACACACGTTAGCAGCCTAATCATATGGTGTGTGGCCACCTGATGAATTCAAGTCCGCTCATGCTATACAAAGTGTCTTTTCAAAATAAATGTTCTTGTTTACATGAAACGTGACATGCATTTGGTTTCTTTTCAAAATAAACTTTCAAAGTAGGTTTACATAGTTTTTGGGTTCGCTAAAGCAACAGAACTACAGTACTTGTTTAGGTTTAGGCACCAAAGTACTTGGTTAGACTTTGGAAAAGACCATAGTTTGGGTTAAGATAAGTAGGTTTGTTACGTAAAATAAGGGGCCTACGTTTGTTACGTAACTGGCTTGACTTAAGTTTGTAAGTCGTGTAACGAAACCACGATAAAATAAGTAAACATTTCACACGGTACACAAACATTGGTCTCCTGGGAGAAAGTCCTGTGTTTGTTTGACCCACCCGCCCTACGCAGACTTTCTCGCCCTTTATACGCTACATCAGTTGCTCTGACCGTCTAATAAGGATGCGGATGGGTTAATATTGGAGTTATTTGAAAGCCCGGGGTGCGTCTTACACTGACGTTAAAGGGTGCCTTGGTGCATGTCCACATCATCTGTATTTGACAGGTTTGCAGTGAGAACGGGTCGGTTCAGACTACTTTTAGCTCGGTTTTGGTCTCCACCAACCTTGAGAAAAACATCTCCCATCTATTTCAGGTGCTGAATGCCCCACTGTGTTCACTAGCTAGTCTCTAACTACACTCGTCTGCTGTTTTTAGTGCTAAGATGGTAGTGTACAGTGAGTTCATCAGAGCATTTTTCCTCTGATAATAGCTGCCTGCTGCTGGAGACAAGCTTGACGAGAACACGGTTGGTAAAACAATAATAATATAATAATATTCTCATGAACTCCAAACACAGCATGATCGTTGCCTTAAACAACACTGTCTGACTAAATAGGAAGTTGGCATGGACTAAGGCCAGTTTTGAACTCCTGCCCTTCACTTCCTCCAGGCTGCAGTGAACGCTATTTTCACCCCGAACGCTATTCTTAAATGGGCACGTTAGAGAGACTTGGCTTGAGTCCTGTCTGCGAAAAGGGTGATCCTTTAAGAGATAGAAGAAAAACTTAGAGGGTTTTCTTCCAGTCTCGTCCCACAGTGATAATCAATCCTGCCAGACATCCCCCTGTGCAGTGTTGTGGAGAAAAACTTTAAGCCATAGACCTTGAGCCCATATCCTTCTTATCTATTATGAAACATCCAGCATACTCTTGTCTGACATCTTTATGATCGTTAAGCAAAGCACATGGTCAAACACGTCACATTCTCCTCTTGTTCTCTTTGTGTCTGTAGATGTAATAAAGATGACCTTTTGTTTCCTTCCATCCCATCTTCTGGAGTTGGGCCTCACAGGACAACAATCGCTGCCTTATTTGCTCTGGTATATGGCCGTACAACAGATTCTCCATTTCTCTGCTTGACACAGTTATCTTTTTTCTTCACTTGTTTATCTCTCACTGCCTTTGGCTCCTCATCAATCTCACTTTTCAGGATTTTGCTCAGAATAGTTGTAGAAAAAGTAGAGAAAAAAGTTAACAACAGTTAACAATTAAACCCTCTGTTGTCCTCTCCCGTGTCTGTCTACATGTCACCCCCCCTGTCCCCATGTGAACAGTTGGCCTACTGTGTCCAGTGGCTGTGAGTGGACAACAACAGTGCTGGAGGTCAACATCAGACTGGCCTATTGTGTCACAGGGCACCAGCATGGTTTGCGCAGTAGGCCACACATGTCGTGGTGTTTTTGTTTGTTTGGAGATTCACAGGGATTTGTATGTGACAGTGTTAGGAGTTGAATCCAAAACGCAGATGGATTGATTGAGGTAGCAAAGCGTGAAATGTTCAATGATTTATTGAGGAGATGACTCGCAGGGTCCAAAAGCAGGCAAGTAAAAGCAGTAAACAGAAAACAAACAAGCCCTGGAACGCTGGAAGGACAGGAGGGTAATAACGAGGGGCAGGTGACAGCAGAGCCAAATAAGGATATTGTGAAAACAATTAGGGGGCGGGGCAGCCACACAAAGGCAGGAAGTAAAGTAGTCTGCAGCGAAAGAGAAGGCGAGTATCAAAATAAAATACTCAACATAAATGACACACCAAACCCAGATAACAAAATTCTCTAGATAACTGATAATCCTCAAAAGACACAACGCAGTCCAGTCTTCACAAAAAGTCTGACTGTAACATTTGATACATAATAATCATAACCCTAACCCACACATATTTTCACCTGTTGCTTCTACACACACACTCTTGCACGTAGGTCCACATAGGTCCATGTTCGCATGTTAAATTCATGATGTCCCAGCCTTAGCCTCAGGTATGCTGGTCACAGTTGAAGCCATCTTACAGTAGAGCACCTGCAAAAGGTCAAAGCTCCATGATGACGAAGCTGATCTGACTATTACATGTTCAGGCAGTCCCATATTAACAGGATGAGTGGTCTAATCGTTTTAGAGAGAAAGAACATGCAGTGTGTTTGACTGTTTGACGAGGCTTTGGTTTACTCCTTCCGACAGTGTCTCTTCTCTCTCTGTAGGCTGTCAACACCTGAACCCAACCCTTCCAAAACATGCACATGGACACAGATTGCCGACATCAGAGCAGCATCAGAGATGAGACGGAATGCAGACGCTGAGATAAGTTGCCACGCAATGTGTCTCAAATTAAAAAATGTCTCTGCGGATGATTTAGCTGCCACAGATAAAACTGAAAACAAAACAGCGTATTATGCTCATGGGGATGAGGACAGCAGGGAGGGAAAAAGGTCCAGGGGTAAAGAAGAAAAGAAGAAAGAGAATCCAAAAGGAAGAGTAGGGAGATGGAAAGATAAAGAGGAGATAGCAGTGACGCAGACAGTTATAATCCCCAGACGGCCTCAGTCTAATCGGCGTCTGTTGTGACTGAAAGCATGAGATGAATTCAGCGAGGCCAACATGGCAAACTGTAAAATTGTATTGGTAAACTTCCTGCTGACAGGAAGAAATAACAAGTTCAGCTGGAGCTTTCTGAAATGTGACGTGTCCACATCTTATTCTACAGAAGTTTTCAGTCTTGTAAACACTGAATTCAGGAAGCATCCGTGTTTGTGGACATAACTAAGGGCTTAGCAGTCAGACTTAGCTCCGCTCCCCCATCAGTGACTTCCATAACAACCAGGTCTCGCTCCTAACTCGTTAAATGCCGCGCTCAGTCTGTGTTTGATATCGATGTACCGAGGCACCTCTTCAGCATCTGTAACCAACTAATCAATTGACCCGGACCTAAACCCATCCATGTCAGTATTAGAAGTACCAGAGCATTTGACTTAGTAGAAAGAACAAGAAAGTCCACCTAAGGATGATGTTGGAATTGGTGCTTGGGTCAAACACATATGGACATCTAGGAGACCACTGTTTGTGTCCCGTTTGAAGC
The DNA here is from genome assembly GCF_050575085.1 of Anarhichas minor. Taxonomy (NCBI): domain Eukaryota; kingdom Metazoa; phylum Chordata; class Actinopteri; order Perciformes; family Anarhichadidae; genus Anarhichas; species Anarhichas minor. The sequence goes on along the minus strand of NW_027466469.1, from coordinate 4,538,356 downwards.
CATGACAGCGTTGACTTATTTCAACTTGCTTATGTTATGAAACTAATGCTGCATATGTGAGTTATGTAACGATTACTTATTTTCCAGATGACAATCTTCTCCAAACCTAAACCTATGTTGGAAGTTTATTTTGAAAAGACACTGTATGCATGTAACGAGGGCAAAACTGACACGCCGTTGCTGACATGTCCAAAACTGACGGGAGTATTGTGCGTCATAGTTCCCAACATCGGGCCTCTGACCAAACAACAGTATTTGACGAGTTGGGAGTGATAATAAGTTAAAGTGGTATTTTAAACAACTCTAAATGGTTACATTTCCTCGTAAATAAACCATCTCAAGGCCTCAGTTATTGCCTTTCGCTGGTTGGACTTTGGGCTTTGGAAGAGGTGTTAGCAGCTACTGTTAGCATTACTTACCGATTGTTCCTGCCAGTAACTTTACCATCAGCGAGCACTTCAGCTTCTTAAACTAGAAGCAAGATTGTGTGGTTATTTTGCAGATTGTAAATACAATACACATAATAGAGTGGGTCATTTCTCATAGTGTAGTCATTTCGTTAGTAGGTGGGTGGCTTGAATCAGGTGGTTGTGTATTGATATAGACTTAGTGGTAGATCGGAGCTGAATATACCAGTGAAGTATTCATCGCCTGTCCGGCTGCTGACACATTTTATCTTTATTTGCCAAACCCATTGGTGATCATTAGGTCTGTCTTACATTGTTATGTACTTCAGAATTACTTTTGAGTTGTTTGACGAAGCAGACAAATAAACCATGACCATTGAATTAGTTACACATGACTTTAGATAGAAATCTATTTCAGTTTAATGTCAAAAACGTGCATCAGAGTTTTAGACCTTTACATCCGTCAGATGGCTTTACGTCACATTATGTGTATGTGATTTTTCTGATGTGTTGGCTGTTGGGACGTTTTCCCTCGGGTTCTGGCTTATGGTCTGACAGGAGCGGCTCCATGACTCACAGCTTTCCTCACACCACTCGCACACAACACATTATTTAGATTTCCCAAGGTGGCGTCTGTCTCTGTCGGTGTGCGAGCCAACCTCTAATAAGCTATCACAGCTGCAGCACTATACGAGCAACTTGGGAGACAGAAGCCTGCAATTATGCAAAGCGCAAAGAACACACTGGCTATACCCTCCTGCCCAGAGGAGCGATCCCTGGACGCCAGGATGCCCAACCGCTCATCAATCAGCTTCTCTTCACCAGACAGTGCTGAACACAATTTTTGTTTGTCCAGTGTTCCCTGAAAACAACATAGTTCATTCTAAAGCGTTGGCAGCCACAGATAGGGTGGACATTTTTAAATGAGCTGGATGCCTCGTCTGTGAATGCACCACCTGTGAAGAGCTTTTCAAGCATATTGGGCGTGAGTGAGGAAAGCATGCCCAGCAACACTTGGGTCCTTTCGGTCTTTTTTTCGTAAGTCAATGCGACCCTGGCAGCTCGTGCACACAAAGACAGCATCCAATCACGTTGCAGTGCAGGAGCTGAAACATACAAACAATATATTAAATGTACCAATGGTGATTCCTTATGATCATTTCTTTATGCGGTAATCCTCATGCTATTTAGCTGATCAACAGTTGGCTGTTGCAATGTGCAAATAAGTACAGAAATATGCCAAGAGAGACAGGGAGAAGAAGACTCCAAGCTAGTGATCCAACTGTAAAGAAAGAACTCTCTGCCTGTCTGTGTGTTCTTCCGATATCTCGAGAACCTTTCATCCGATCTGCTTTACACTTAGCGGATATATTGCCGGGGACCCAAGGCCGCACAGTGTCGAAGCTGGTGCAGTTTGGACACGCAACATGTTCGATATATTAGCGCTGTTCACTTGTTTCATATTAATGAAACAAGTGAACAGCGCTTTGTGCAGCAGCGGGGGCGGGGCTTCGGGGCTCGAGCATGTGATTCGCAGCGGGCCTTTCCAGGCTCATTGACTGTGGTTCACTTTTGCTGCTGGATGCTGGAAATACAAGGTTACAACCGAACTCCTCTTCGTCAACGAGTGATAAGCTGCATGTGGCAATACCTTGAGCCAAGCGGCCCGCCCCAAACGTCCACACGCATCAAACGAGGACTTGCGCTACTATTAACAAACACACCATCAAAGATCGGCTTAGCAATTGTTTTATGAGAAAGGAAGTGCATTCACACATTGGGTTTTGGAGAGTAACACTGAATATAAACACAATTTTTGTATATTTACAAGAATACTCAGTAGAGCATTCCTGTAAGGAGTGAGCGAACAAAAGAGTAGAGAATGGAAAGTAACAAGAAGACACAGGAACACAATGTTCCTCAGTGCTACTGGCAATTTTGCATAGCATCTCCAAATGGCAACAATAAGAGGTAAACTGCTTTACCTAGTAATTATGTAGTGTCACTGACCTACATAAAACACACTGCCCACACAGTTCCCTCTTCACGCAGAAACACTGACGATATCGTGTGTTAGTTGTCTTTGTGTTGTTGGGGAAACAGGCTCCACCACTAGAATACAGCCATCGCAGTGTAATTTAGACACACAAAGAGAACGCATTGGAGTCTCAGGTTGTGAAATGATGGTTTTATTTTCACAAAAGACGCTTGCTTGCCGAAGCATTTAACCTGTCAGTGTTTCATCACAGTAGCCAGTAGACTCGGCGCTGTGTAAACCACAAACTGCTTTCCATTTGCTGCGTTTGACCAAATGTTTGCATGTGTTTGTTCATCTGTGAGAGGGGGCTCGTTAAAAATGGCAGGGTCTATTTTTGCGTTATCATGGCTGAGTGGGCCCAGGGCCGTGCGAGGAATCCGGTCTGCAATAATAATCTGTTTGCGTAAACATTGCAATTGTGCTTCAGCCGGGAGCGTGTCAAGGTAAAAGATTGCAACTTTGGACTCTAAATGACAGTGTCAGGCTGTTCAAAAAGGTAATTGTGCTGTTATCATGTGAGGCAGGTATACATGGGCTCTGCAAGTGGCATAAGGATAACTGGAATTAAGATTAGGACCACTTTGAAAAGCAAACTAAAGACTGAAAGCTGGCAAAGACAGAATACTAAAAAAAGGACAGAAAGAATGACATGTTCATTATTATGATGGCTATGTTTGGCACCACTCAGTGTAGTTGGGGTCTAAATTCAGTGCTCTATATTTAACTTGTGGCGTACAACACTGTTGCCAGTCACGCTTTTATTTTTGAAACTCCAACATTCAGTTTGTCTAATTTCATTTGATTTATTAACAAATTATGCTTTATTACATGTAATTAATTCAACCTATAAGCAAGATTCCAATTACTATCACTATAACTGTAAAACTATGCATCTTGAACATTTTTTACATAGTGCGTATGATTTTAGACGGAGTAGACAAAAACTGTTTTTTCTATTTTGCAGCTGACAACTGTCGCTGGTTGATTAAATCAACTCTAGCTAGTGAGCTAATCAACGTTTACTTTTCTTTTTACTGACTCTTTTCCAAATACACTCATGATATCAAGCCAAAAGACTGAGGCTAAAGGTTGGCGTTAGAGCAAAACCTTCACAAACCCAATAAAGAGCAGGACAGAGCTACTGACGTTAGCTTAAACTTTGATGTAGTTGCAGCAATACTAGTAAACCACGCGGTAAACGTGTTGCTCTTAAATGGGAATTTTTTTTTTTGAACGTCACTCGTGATTACACAAAACAATAGTTAGCTAATGATATAGAACTCTGTGGCTCTGGACATAACAAAAATGTAGGTGGTAAGCTAGTTAGCAAGGCTAATGCCAACGGCTTACGCCAGAGCAGATACAACACACTGATTAATCCATTCCTGATACCTTTGCTCTTGTGTTTTGACTATTTAAAAAAAAGAAAAAATTGCACAACCTTGTGACCCCTTGGGTTGTACTGGACATTACTCCTATAAAGCTCCATGCATGCACACTGCTACAGCATGTTGATAAAAGCTGAAGCTGGACGAACTGCCATGTCTAGTTACTTATGCTTCGCCATCATTGGACGAATGCTGTTTGGAAGAGAGGTTTATCACGTTGTCAGTTTAAGAATCTGCCTATGTTATTATCAAATGTCATAGCTGCATGATAAAAAAAACCTAATTCAAAACAAACATACATGCTGTAACATGGATAAGAAAAATCTCTAATGGGGCATTTTGATGCTTTTGAAGACCCTTAAACATCATTATAGTAATGACTTAATACATTACCTCAGAGTTCTTAGTGTGTTCAACATGCAACACATGAGCAACTTCTCACTAACTGGCTGTTTATTTTGGTGATGACGTCAGCAACGCTGCAGTCTGAACTCTGCATGATTCAGCAACGCATGACCGTGATATGAAAAGGGAACTAGTTGTGTGCACACACACACACACACACACACACACACACACACACACACACACACACACACACACACACATTTACACCCGCAGGCCCTTATAGGTAAACAGCGCTGTGTGTACAGTGGCTATGGACAGACCTCTGTGTATTTGAGTGGACCTTCCTGCATTACTACTGGCCCAGTGTCAGTTTACATGAGAGTACTAATGCATGAGGCTTATCAGAGAGGAGAGAGGTGGACGAGTGAGTGGGCTCGTGGGTGTTGTGCTTTCACATATCTTAAGATGTTCTTATGGCAGCGGGGGACACAGAAGCAACATACACTTCCAAATTAAGACAGAAAACAGAGGCCTCATCTATTCCCATAATGTATCACATTGTTATCATAAGTAACAGCATGACTTTATCTTGGTGATTCCCATCAGTCACAGAACTAATGTGGCCAATAGTTTGGTATGGAACAATATGTGCTTTTCTCCCATTATCAGGTTACAGTGTAATCCAATTTACACCCGTTTCATATTTTGCACCGCGATGTAACATCAGAATTTCATTACATGCAGAGCGCCATTAAAGATCTTCAGGCCAATAAAAGAGAGTAAAGCAACCAATGGAGCGCAGGAAGCCCCCGAGGAATCCTGAAAAAGAAAATAATGAAGATAGTACAAATAATAAATAAAGTACAGCACTATGTACCCCCCGTCTCTGACTCCCCTGCCGATCCCTGATCCCATGCTCTTAGGTCTTCATGACAACGTGTGAGTGGATGTGGCTGCAGCAGAGCTACTTACAGAGGAGAAGAGGTCATCCAGGAGGGCCAGAGGATGGGGAATGGGGTGGGGGGGGCAGCACCGGGGAGCAGACTCCGGGGCCTCTCCACTCAGGTTTCCCTCTCCTGCAGGTGTCACTCACGCTGAGGTAAAATCCACAAGATGGGGGGGGGGGGGGGGGGGATGTCCACGAGTCCCTGCGACGGCTCACCCTCTGTCCTCTGTAGCAGAAGCACTGCGAGCTGCCTCACTGGCCAGATGACGGGGAAGAGTAAACAGTGGGGACCACTCCGGAGAGGAGAAACTGCTGCTCACAAGTGTTTTATAATCAGCCCCTGGCTCCTCCCCCTACCAGGCCCTCCCTCGTTGGTATGGCAACGGCCAATCACCACTCGGCATGGCTCAAGCCTCCTCCGCCTCTGACAGGATTGTCACACACCAGCAAGAACTATGAAATCGTGTGTATATATATATAGGAAAAGCATGTAAGCAAAAGTGTTAATGTGTGTGTGTGTGGAGCCTGAAGCCATGTACTGTGTATGCGCATACAAACAGTATATTTGTATTCATGCACATATGTGAATGTGTGAACCATGCACATGTGTAACTGTGAGTAGATGCATGTACATTTATGTGTTTGCTTGCATGCATTTGTGCGAAAACACCAGCGCATGTGTCGAGTTTGTGTTTTGTCTTTGCGCGCCCTATCAGCAATAAAGCATTTCTGTGTTTTTTTTTGTTTGTTTTTTTTAAATCTATGAGTGTTCCTGTCATTTCATTAGCACAAGTAGCCCAAGCACAACAGTGTGCCAGTTAGAAAGCAAAAGAGAGCAGCCACTGATAGCATGAATAATGAAATAAGTCAAATTTGCAAGGTTAAGATGCGCAGCCGATTTCACGTCCGGCTGGTTGTTGAGTCGTACAAAAAGGTTCCTGGAGTTCAAATGCACTTAAAGGGTGTTTTATCGCATGCGTTCCAAGGCGCGAGTATAACCAGCCATACTGTACCTGTCTTTGTGGGTGCAGAACACTTGTGAGGTCGACCTCGTGCAACCTCACAGCAACTGGAATTCTTTTTGCATCGCAAGTTGACACATTTGAGCCGTTCTTTGCTTTTATTGGTATGAGGTGACAGCGAGGGCTCTGCAGTTTGAGCATCATGGCAAAGACATGAGAGGAGGCGCATAATGTATGGATAGTCACCATAAACAAATGGAATTAAAGAGGTGTATGTGTTTCATAAAGCAGGGCCCATCAGTTATGCTCGGCTTACTTCAGTTTAATTATGATTTATTGTCAAGAAGATTTTTTGGTTTTATTCTTTCATAAAACATGCTTGAAAAAAAGTGCCTCTTTTAAATAAGGCACCCTCTATAACGGGATTATAAATTGTACCTATTGCTACTATCAATAATTGATTTACTAATGAGGCCAAGTCAAGACCTCAGGATTTTTTCTGCTACCTTTCTCTCTCACAAGTGTTTCTGGTTAGCCTATACCTTGGGCCATCACAATTTGATAACGCGTACCCCAAACTCAGGGCCGTTTGGTCTCAGGGGGTCCAAAACCTTCAAAGCCTTCAAAGTTCTGATTAGTTCAGTTGTCCAACCACAGACACATATGTCAGCGAGGACAACACCGTTAGATACCGACTCTTCTGGTTGCATTAAGAGGTCTGATTGTATAGAAGTCTTCAATTCAATACGATGTTCATTTAGTAAATTATGGTCCCATTTAGAGTCAAATAGACCATAAAGCAGGGTGTGCTTTAGGGGCGTGGCTACCTTGTGATTAACAAGTCGCTTCCAGAGCTGTATCTCGCCGTCCAAATATGGTCACTTACGTTCACTGGTTGTAAAAAGCCAAGTTGGCGGTGGCCAAAATGCCAAACTCGAGGCTTCAATAGTGCAATTTTGTTGAACGTGGCTGCACTCAAAGATCTTTTTTTTTTCAAAACCCTCTTTCGCTGTCACAAAGACAGAGTCTATCTCTGACAGTTTCGAGGCCCTCTTGCAGCATGTGAGTCATCAACTATCACAGTCCATTTCAAATAGACTGGGTTACATAAATAGTAGTTGTGACAGGTCACTGAACGTGTGTTCAGTAAAGTAATGATTAATGGCAGCACTACCATGAGAAAATGACCTATTGTGCAGCAACAGTGATACAGGCTCTCTTGTGGTTCCGTACAACACACACACACACACACACACACACACACACTCACGCATGCACACTAGAATGAGAGCAGGAAGGGGGGGAAAAAAGATTAAACCGATTAGTTGGCGTGCTACAGAATTAAGAGAAATCCCTTTGGTGCTCTTTGCTGCGACCTACGTTCAACATTTTTCACTTGCTTCACTTCTCTCTCCTCCTCATCTCTGTCAACATGAAATGATGTAATGCAGTTTTCATGGTCATGCAGATTGCTTATGGGTGTGTGCATATTTGCCGTGTGTTCACATGCTGTGCTTTGTGTATGTCCCCTTACATTGTTACGTAATCCAAACAAGATCAAACAAGGAAACAAATCCATTAAAAAGAAATAACAAAATGTCTAGTTCGTCCCATAATTTGGATTTGTTTGTCAGATGCATACAACTCTGTGTATGTTTTAAAGAGCAGGTTGGGAGTAAAGGTAAGAAAAAAAGCTGTTTGGCAATTTAGTACATCTGCTGAATCAAACATTAGGAGTCCATTGAGGTCACATGTATGCCTATTACAGTAGAGATACTAAATAAGATGAGACATCTTATTTAGTCTTATTCACTAATGAACAGATGTGTTGCTGTCACAACAGCAGGGCTGCTGTTACCATAAATCATTACACCTGTCAGTCTACGGTAACCAGACGTCCCAGTTTGTCTCACGGTCTCAAAGTGTCAGTATGCTAACGGTTATAAAAAATGATATTTGTCTCATCAGATAATCAGATATCCCATAGCAATATACCATAGATAGGGGTGTAACGGTTCACAGAATTCTCGGTTCAATTCAATACGATACAGTGGTGCCACAGTTCGGTACGGCACGGTTCAATACAGCAAAAAAGCAGAAATGCAAAGTATGTTCTTTTGTTACTTTGTTACAATGATGGATTCATTTGTGTACAGGAAGCTGCAGCAACTCCTGTTTTGTCTTTAACACGTGGGCTGCTGTTGTGCTTCTGTGAAAGAAGGTCACTCTCTCTGATCTCTGGAGGAGGTGAGAGATCCGCTGCACTGCCGTTGCTTTCTGAGACGCTGGATTAATGACATCGGCCTATTTGTGTCGTACACAGTGGTGTATAGTAACGAAGTAGAAATACTTCGTTACTGTACTGAAGTCGTTTTTTTGGATATCTGTACTTTACTTTACTATTTATATTTCTGTTGACTTTTACTTTTACTTCACTACATTTTGCAAAGAAAACTGATACTTTTACTCCGATACATTTCCCCTGAAACCTTCGTTACTCGCTACAAAATCAAATCTATCTTTAGAAAAAAAATGAATCATGAGACCAATGTCGGGGACTGTGGTGGAACAGAGACTGCAAGCAAGCAGGTTTGGTGAATCAGTGGTCCAAGCTTGCAAGTTAAATCATTGGTTAATCACGTTAATGCGCAATTGCAAACAAGTGCTCTCAAAGCCGCGGTGTTGTGATTCCCAGTGATGCCCAGGATGCTATATGCTATAGCTAGCGAGCGACTACGAGTATAATTCCACTCTACGATGACTGATTTCATGATGGAAGCAGAAATGGAAGCACCTGCTACTCCCGCAACAAACTACGGTGGTGATGAAGACCAACACCCGTGGATCGCTAGCGAGTTAGTGAGCTGAGGAAGTGTTGTGCAGCACTAGTTGGCTAACGTTAGCTAACTTAACGTTAGCTAACGTCAGACAGCACGTTGGCTCTTACGTCGGGAGGGTTGTCATGTTGAGTGCAGTGGCTCCACCAAGAGAACATTATATTTCCCACAATTTAAGCTTTATCATAAATGCAATAGCATTATTCAAGGTATTGTTCGGTTCTTAATGCGTACCGAACTGTGAGCCTCGTACCGAATGGTTCAATACAAATACGTGTATTGTTACACCCCTAACCATAGACCCCCACCAAATACTGTATATAATGAGTGGATGTTGTCGTCGTGATGTCACCAATTGTTTTGCAGACTACGGTTTTGAAGTCTCGATGGCATTTTGGCCATCACTATCTTAGATTTGGGCCGTCGTCCTCTTGGCTTTTGCAACCAGTAAATAGAAGGGACCATATTTGGACGGCAGAGGAGTGATGCCGTTGTTGATGTCAATCACAAGGTAGCCACGCCCTAAAGCATCCTCCAATTTAAGGTCTATTTTACTCTAAATGGGACCATTATTTATTAAGTGAACATCATGCTGTATTGAAGAAGACTTGAAACTAGAGATTGAGACCATAAACTCATGTTTACAATGTTTACTGAGGTAATAGATCAAGAGAGAAGTAGAGTCATTTTCTCATTGACTTCTATACAATCAGACTTATTTTAGCAACTAGAGGAGTCGCCCCCTGATGGCCATTAGAAAGATTGCAGGTTTAAGACACTTGGTTTCACTTTTCATAAGAAGTTGCCGCCCTCAATATACAATAGCCGGTGGCCACAGTCGGCCTGCGCGTGTGCACACTGACCTTGTGTTTAGATTTAGATCTGACAGTCAATAAATATGTTATATTACAGCAACGCAATCCTTGTGTTCGGTGCTGACTAGTGTTATACAGTTTTAAAAATAAACTGGTTTTGCGGGACAAAACATATTGTGTTGTCTGCCGAGTTGCTGTCCATGGTGTCGAAAGGTGCACTTGGTATGTGTGCTAAGCGCTGAAATAATTATTTTCATGAAAACACCAACATGTAAGGGTCCTGATTTGGTAACCCTCTGTCAGTCAAAAAATATAGGCAAGTAAAAGCGAAAGGAAGTATTACTTTACCTTTTTCAGTATGTTCTAAGTCTAATACAACAACCCTACCTTCATGAAAGCAGAAAGTGTTGCCTTCGATCTGTTGGCTGGTTTTACGGTTGGTTTATGGTTAGACTGCTAATCTGATAAAGCGTGTCCACAGTGGCCACGACAAGACTAGATCATAACTTTGTATGTGGCTGGACCATGTATGGTTATGGTCAATGTGCTAAATTGTGGCTGTAAAAACCTCCCGAGGACGTAATTGAAAACCGTTCATGACTATCCATTTTGAAAGAGCAACGGCCAATGGGGAACATCCCACCATCACCGCTCACTCAGTGGCCACGCTTCTGCACCCCCGCCATAGACTGTATATAAGAAGTGGACGTAGTCATCGTGACGTCACCCATTGGTTTGTGGACTGCCGTTATGAAGCCTTGAGTTCTGCGATTTCGCCGTCTACATCTTGGATTACGACCGTCGCCATGTTGTTTTTTTGCAACCGATAAACGGAAGTGACCATATTTGGAATGTGGAGGAGTGATGTAGGGACACCGTTTACGGCTCTGGTAGCGACAGCGACCTGTCAATCACAGTAAGCCCGCCCTAAAGCATACTCCACTTTATGGTCTGTTTGACTGTAAAAGGATCATTTACTAAATGAACATCATGCTGGAACTGGAGGTTGCCGCCTGGGCCCCCGCTAAAAAACACCGCAGGCAGAGTTGATGAGGGTAATGGGAGCAGGTGTGCAGGTGGACACAAAGCTCGAGGTAAGGGGGGGGGGTTTGAGTTGACCTGGCCATCCTGCATCATGCTGCACAAACGCACAGGAAAAAAAATCTCATTTGTCCCCAAAAGTAAGGCAAGCACCCCACAGTGTGACTGTCCAAACAGATTTATGTCCCTACAAAATGAGTAATACTAGCCCACACACACACCTACACACACACACCACTTAATACACAACAATGAACAGGGTACAGCCTGGCCAAGAACATTCTTCAGTGTGATTAGATTGCCCTTGTCCTTCTCCAGTACACCGCAAGTCTCTCTCTCTCTCTCTCTCTCTCTCACACAGACGTAGCCTTAACGAAAATTCAAATCTATCCAGGGGAGCTGCTGGCACCAAGGAGACTGTTTCATATTTGATGAGCAAACATGGAGCGCTCTCTCTCTACCTCTCTAATTCCTTTTCCTTCCGTCCAAAGCTGCTTGAACCCTCACAGTTCCAGGCACACAGTGGTAATAAACATAGTGGTAATAAACATCACATCGTTGAGAATGAGATGAAATCACTGGGAACTGGGTGTATAGAATGCAGAAACAGTTGACTATAACTGCTACTCTGAAACTCTGATCCGACTAATTCTTGTTTCAAAATGATTTTATAAACAGCAGGTTACTAACATCCTGATATCGGAGAATCATGTGCCTCAGGTTCAACTTATGGCGATGATTATTTATTACTGGTAGTAATTGGTGTGTTTGTCATTCATTTAATTATGTTGGTGGAGAAGCCAACCTTTAGGGACTGGAAAAATAAATAAATATGAAATATATAAATACTAGTGACATATATGTTTACGCAATAGACAAATTAGAGCTATATTTACATATGTTTATCATTTTATAAATGTATATAATGATTTAAAAAATCTAACTCAAATGGAAGGAGTCTCTGTCTGCCTCTATGTATGTAAATGGACTTATGTATGTAGGTGTGTGTGTATATGTACATATGTATATGTATAAGGGATGGAACGATGCCGATATAAGGCCGATACTGACTCAAATACCTGGATCAATGAAAATTGGGCAGATCTATTCTTAAATGATATAGTTATTATAGTTATAGTTATATATAATTAGTATAATTTTAACAACATTTATTTAAAGTTGATTCTTTCAAATTCGTTAAAAGTTCTTTTTTTGCTTCATTAAAAAGGTCTACAATGGGATTGTAGATCCTGTTAAGACTTTTTTTTACCAAGTTGCTCGTGTATTTATTATCGTTATAACAGCAATTCAGCAAATTTATATCTATGTATTTATTTGCTACATTTTGTTTTACAAAGTCTGTGAAAGCTTGATTTTTGAAAACAGAAGTTAAAGAACGTTCAAGATCATCAGAGCGTTTGTACCGGATTCAACATCAGTTAAACTGCACTAAATAATTGATCACCAAATATTCCAGACATATTAATTATTCAATGCAGCAAAAGTGATGGTGATGAGATTGGTGAAAAATGACTGTATGGATACGAATGGAGTGTGGTGGTGAAGCGGGTCTTCAGCTCACCTTATCGCAAATTCACAAGCAAGTCGGAGAACTATACGGTGGCCTCCAGGTAACGTGAAAACGCAAATGGCCCTCTCTAGATCTAGTGTTTGTTGTTTCCGTTCTGGACTACTGTAAAAACATGGTGGACTCCGTGAAGAGGACCTGCTCCTCATCTAGATATGAAAGACTCTAAGCTAACAAAAACACAACAACTCTTAGTTCCAGGTGACACTTATGAAACAATGATGCTGCACTTTAAGGTTTGAGCAAACATTACTTAAAACAGGAGTAAATACTTCTGTTGATGTACTTTTTCAGTCGGGGATAACAGTGTGTTAAATCATTTGACTGACCTAAATATCACAGTACAAGCACAAGAAATAACTTAACATGATCAAATAAAAAGGTACTGTCCAAACAGCATTTCACATATTATACCATTCTGTCAACACATGGATAAATGCACTTAGTATGCAACCTAACAGAGACTCTCTCTGTCTGTGGCCAACAATGAAGATTTTGAGTTTGAGTCAAAATGTACTTGGATGTCTTTAATCTGAAGTCCTAACACATAAGGTCTTAAAGAGTGCAACACAAGCACGGGTGTTGGTGTTTAACACAGAACCTGTGTTATGATGAGTTGAGGCTCAACCTCTGACTGAAGCCCTTACCGATGGAAGCCCTGCCGCCAATAAACCGATCAGGTATACGCTTTATTTTCAAGAAAAGTAACTTCAAAGTAAGAATACATACAAAGGGGTTGGATATCCCAGCCAAAAACAACAAAAGTCAGACGCTACACCCTAACCCATGTTGAAAGGAGACAGAAGTCCTCTAACACTGTGCTGCCGGCTGACCGGCCTGTGTGTCTTTCCCCCACACACTGCTTCTCTTTGATGAGCCATTGATTTCAGGTGCTCCAGTCCTATAGAAGAAGGCAGGTCGAGGAGGGGGGGGAGAGCACCAGAAAGAGAGAGGGGGAAGAGAGAACAAAAGCACACCCACAAACAGCGTGCAACATGGCGTAACGGAGGTCCTCAAGCAAAGCTAGGATTTGGTAATGGTGAGCATGTCGCCCTTAAACATTGTTACAGTCGTCATAAAAGATGTGACCTCTGCATTTAACCCATCCGAAGCATTTAAAGGAAGCGGCGACTTTTGGGTTCAGCGTCTCGTTCAAGGACACTTCACCATGCAGACCAAACCGACAACCTTAAAGGACAACCCACTTCATCTACTGAGCCACAGACGCCCCCCCCAAAAACATAGATGTATTCCAAAGAAAGAATGTCCTGTGCTGCAACCAATCGGCTACCGAGGCGCTCCATCCATGTGCAACAAAAGGTTTTAGAAAACAATGAAGGTCAACAAATCTATATTCGGCTACAGAGACAATACTTGGTAGATTCATTTTCTTTTGTCGTTGATTTTGAATGGGATTTGTTGACGATAATAAGACGGATTATTACCTGCCTTATTCTTTAGAGACTGGCCACTGCTAATGACACCAAACACACACACACACACACACAATTCACATAGTAGAAATCTAGCAGTTGTCAGAATCTTCCCATCGGCTTGCTTCTGCATGGGCAGAGTTTGTGCCTTTCATGGTTTTTACACAACCGTCTCTATGAGGGGGCAAACACACACAGACCAAAATATACCCACCACCATCACACAGGAGCTCACAGGCTTGCAGGATCACCGTGGGTGTCTCGATAGGCCAAATGAGATTTTCCCTGCGGCGAGACAGATGGGGGGGGGGTTGCCCCTCTGGATTGAGAGGCGCAGTGAGAGGTTGAGCGGCGCAGAACAGCTCGGCTCTCAGCCGGAGGATATATTCACCTCCTCCTGCCTCTCAGCACTGAGACCTTTATTCTCTCTCAGCAGCTGCACCACCTCCGACACAGACCAGCAGGGATATTTTCAGTAACAGCGGCTCTCTCTCCTGTATCTCTGGTATTTGCTTTGGCTCGAGATATCTGATGAAGTGGCAAATGTGTGGGTTACTCTTTGAACCGCTGTGTATTTATCTCCTGTATTTACTACTGCAATAAAATCATCCGCACGATGTTCGCCGACTATTAAATCATGCATATGGACCTCGGATCAGTTTTGTTTCACAATAGAGCACAGATCACATTTGTGATCACAGCCTAATGTTTGGCAACATAACCTCAGTCCAAACATCGGAATCCTTGTGAACCAACATTTAGCCTCACGGAAAACGAGCAGTGGCGCTACATCACGCAGCAAAGGGCCACCTGTTTAGTAAGTGGTGCCATTATGTAAGTCTAGGAACTAAACTGATCACAAGTCAGCTCAGTGGGGGAAAATTATTGATTGATCGATCACATTGCAGTTTTGCTTGACTGCCATTAATCAGAGCAGCACGACACAATGACTACATTTACCTGCACACTAATATTCCACTAAAATCCATAATATTTCAAATTTGAAACAGGTCATATTAACAGCATATACCAATCAGATATCCTGAATTAGGCCTTATTCTGAATGTAGCATTTTCTGATTAAGACATGTAGAGTATGTTGGTATTATTCAGGTTTTAGGAGCATTGGTTGGACATGTGTACAGTGACTTCAGAATATGCGTCTCGATTGGGGTTTTCAGCGCAGTTTGCGACATCGGGCCTCTTGCCCGTTTACGACCAGTCTGTGCGTTGTAGCCTACAGTAGTTATACACAAACCAACAACCAACCACGAGTGAAAAACTCAAATTTCTGGTTGGGAGGAGCAACACACCTTTTAAATATTATGAAGACTTGGATACAGGATTTTGGACAATGCCCAAATACGCCAACCTTTCCAAGAATTAGATTGAAGGAATGAAAGCAGAAGTCCGCAACCGGTTAATCGGAGTGAGCAAAGCTGCATTTTAACAGGTAATATTCATTTATCCATTAGCCATGTAAACAGTTTAGTCGGAATATTTTCTTTTTTAGAATAAGTGGAAAAAACTGTAAATGATTTATCTCTACCTTGTAAAATCTCAAAAGGGTTTTTTGTTTTCTCCATATACATCTACATGCACCATGTGCGGTAAAAGAAACACTGCTAACTGCAACATTGTGTGTGAATCAGTTACTGTATGTAGGTGTGTGAATCAGTTACTGTATGTAGGTGTGTGAATCAGTTACTGTATGTAGGTGTGTGAATCAGTTACTGTATGTAGGTGTGTGAATCAGTTACTGTATGTAGTAGCAGTTGTGTGCGAGGATAAAGAGTTAATAAGCTGAAAACTAACAGCTGGACTGGATACTTCCTGAAGCGGGAGACCTTGGGTCTTGATTCCTTTTGTAAATCCTTGATTCCTTTTGTCGCGGAGGGGTAGGAGACGCAAGGAGGGAGGAGTCAAGGCAACAGGCGAGTGAGACATACTCGCCCTCGGAGCTGTCATTTAAAGAGACGTCAACTAAATATGACGTGTCACAGCTGCATCAGCTGTCCATTGATTTGTTATACTGCTTTATTTGATGTTCTCTGTCAGATGAGCAGAACAGTGTTCATGACAATACATATAAATATTTACTTTTTGTTCAATTCACAACGTGGATACAACGTATATATATATATATATATATAAATATATATATATACACACACAAACATAGTCCTGTCTATATGAAAACATGAATGACAGCAAATTAGTGCTGAATGCGAGATAATGTTTTTATTGATATAATAATTTGATGACAGCAGCTGTTTGGGGGCGACTGTCAATAATAATATCAGCTGTCGAAAACACTTCCGCAATGGATACACCGGAGTATCCTCGCATTTAGTTCCTCTGGTTAGTCTCCTCGGTCCTCAAGATGGATTTTAGGAATTGGTGCGTCCTACGGACCAGCTGTAGTTACAGTTGCTATGATCGGACAATTGATGTTCAAGTAGGGATTGGGCAAGTAGTTAATGCTTCTCTCTGAGATCTTAACATGAGAAAATGTTACAAACTTGATGACTTTTATTGGTTATTTATGTTGTTAATTTACCGTATGTACTTGCTATTCCCTTTGCTATAATCAGTGTCATCTTACAGTTGGACCAACACAAGATTCTGTATTATCCCGCAAAATGTAAAAATGTCACCGTCCTTGAAATGTTGCTCTCGTTCCTTCAGCAAAGGATTTGTAATCACTCTCTAATTGGGCAGTTTTGTGTATGTCTGTTTTTCCTGGCTGCGGAGATACAGAGATGAAAGAAGACTTGAGTGTTGGGGCTCAGCCAGATGGTTGCAAAGAGAGACAGAAAAAAGAGTGGTTAATAAATAGCTAAAAGAAGGCGAGTGGCTTGTTTTCACTGTCGTACACTGTTTTCATATGTTAACAGTTTCAGTACACTGAGTTAGGGATCAGAGTTTGGCAACAGTTTGATTGCAGCAATGTCTGCCTCAGTGAATTCCAGACGGACTGACAGACGAATAGATAGATAGAGGCAAGAATGCCACACAGCACACCAAGCATTCATGTACTTCACCCACTAGTTTGAGCTCTTGGGGCGTGGTCACCACACAGACGACATGAAGCTAAAAAGTCGCTGTATTGTGAAATAAAATGCAATAAAAAAATCTTTTTTGAGGAGAATAATCTCACAGCTCCATGAAAGGGGAGAAACAGACAGAAGGTGGGACGCCAGTCAGAGAGACGGACAGACAGCCAGAAAAGCCAACTCGTTCTCACTCCCGACTCGTCAAATACCGATGCTTGGTCAGTGGCCCTTCCAATCTGATTTGTAATATGTGAAATTGGCCGTGACCTCTTAATCGGCGCACTACGCGTTGGTGTTAAAATTAAGTTTCAGCAGCACAGAAACAATTTAACGTCAGGTATAGGCAACAAACCGAATGTTAGGTACGGGAATAAAGTCACAAACTTCACAATAACACTTTGGGACACGAACACCGGTCTCGTGGTTGAAAGTCCTGTGTTTGTTTGACCCATTCTTCTCCCCTCCTGTCAGATGTTGTCTTTCTCATTGTCTACATCACGTGGGTGCTTTTAATTTGTGTGTCCACCACGTAAACAGATATTTAATGTCTTCCCATTGCCATTGCTTACGTGGCGGCGACTCGTCATTTTAACACATTGCGTGCATGCTGGACGGCAGCTTCTGAAGTTTGATCCCTATGTTGATCTGTTCTCTCCCAGGTGGTTGTTCAGAGACGGCCTCCTCCCTGAGCAGACCTATTTCGTGGGCTTTGCTCGCTCTGACCTGACAGTTGATGCCATTCGGACTTCTTGCATGCCATACCTGAAGGTAAAACTGCACTTTTGAGATAGATCTCAAGGAGGATAGAGAAATTTAGAGCAGACAGTAGCAAAAATAATGTACAACTATGTAAATAAAAACCTTTCAAAGCAAGAAAATAATGTCCTTAGGTCTATCTGCCATTCCTCCCTCCATTGGCCTAATCCTTAAAGCGATGATGGACCTACAGAGATTTATCACCTTATTGTCAAGAGGAAGTTGAGAGACATCAGACCCAACAATGCAGACGAGCTGAAGGCCCCTATCAAAGCAACCTGGGCTTCCATAACACCTCAGCAGGGCCACAGTCTCATCTCCTCCGTGCCACGCTGCATTGATGCAGTAATTCATGCAAAAGGAGCCCCGACCAAGTGTTGAGTGCATACTGTATACTGTACATGGACATACTTTTCAGTAGGCCAACATTTCTGTATGAAAAATCCTTTTTTTAATCGGTATGTATTATTCAAATTTTCTGAGATACTGAATCTTGGGTTTTCATTAGCTGTAAGCCATAATCATCAAAATTAAAATAAATAAACGCTTGAAATATATCACCCTGTGTGTAATGAATCTATATAATGTATGAATTTCACTTTTTGAATTGAATTACTGAAATAAATTAACTTTTCGATGATATTCTAATTCATTGAGATGCACCTGTATGTTATAATCAGCAAGATGTACTTGAGGGAAAAAAAGGGGGTTGTGGGAAACCTGAGTTCCAGGAGAAAAACCCACACAGATATGAAGGCAAATCACTGTCAGTCGTTTCTTTTTCTTTAATTACATCTTGCTGATTATAACATAATTGACTAAGGTTTTGAATGCAGGACTTTTACTCGTCGTGGATTGTGTCATCAGTATGGTATTAGTACTTTTACTGCAGTGAAGGATCTGAATAATTCTTCGTGTGAGGCGGAGCAGCTCTCGGCCCGTATCTCTGCTCCAAGGAGATAAACTACAGCAACAAGGGCTCACATGCCCTCTCATCACACTGCCAGACAGAAGGTGTTCACTGTAATGACCACACCGAGTGTACTTCCAGTCCCAACAGTCCCAAGTGCAGTTGCTCCAAAGGGTCCTGAAGTAATGAGAGTGTTAAGGTGCCTGTACCTTCATTTCAGCGGGTTGCTAATGCAGAGGTGTGTATAGATCACAGCTATTATTTTACTCTTGATAAGTTACTTTAGCCAGAGTAGATTATCATTTTCATTTTAATAATTGAACTGGATTGAATGCATATTAATTGCAAATAGAAGACAGGCCACAATTCTAACAGCTTCACAGTAACAGTGGAAGTTAATATGAAGCCATACAGTAACAGGGTTCAATGAAAACTAATCATTCATTCATTCATTTGTACTGTAATTCATTTGTACAGGCGATGGTTTTCGCTACTCTTGTTATCTGTGTTTTTATATGACTAAAACTTTTGAAAATGAGACCTTGGTCTCAATGGATTTTGTCTAAATTAAGGTTAATAATAATAATGATTGAAAAAAATAAAAAAGCGAACTAGTCAGCTGTTCAACTAGAGCTGAAATACTGATTAATTACTGAATAATAAATTAGTTTTTTGCTTAAATTAAATGTCTTATCACTTAATCTTCTTCTCAGAGTACGCCAGAATGCTACATTTTAAAGCTCATATTTGAAATAAAATTCTCCCGGGGAGCATGCCCCTGCACCCCCGACAGGGTTCCGCGTTCGGGTGCTTGTCACCTTTGTCACCTCTTATGAGTTTGCAGGTATGTGTCAGGGATGGCGGGTCACTTTCTGCTCATTACATGCATTGCGTCTTTTCAAGATATTCTTCCAACGTAGGTTTACTTTGTTTTATAGGTTTACTTAATTAGGTTTAATTGTTAAATAAAATAAGTACGCAGGTTACGAAACTAAAGACAGGTAAAGTAAGTCACTAGGACTTGGTTTCACACTGGACACGAATAGCCGTCTTCTGTACGAAAATCTGCTTTGGTTTGACCCTACCATACAACCCGACCTATAAGCAGACTATCTCACTCATTATATTACGTTAGTTGCTCTGACTGTCCAACAATGACCACAGATGGGCTCACATCAGAGGTTGAAAGCCTGGTGAGTTGGTGTCACCGAAGGAGCCGCTGACCTAGTGTCTGTACTTGATGAGTTTGGAGTGAGAACGGGTCGACAAGCAGAAGAGTCCTGGTACATTAGTCAACCAGAATGACAGAGGTGATACAGGGTGAGCGCCTCTCAGAGGAGTTTTCTCTCTCAGTGCAACTTCTGTAATTACAGTTGCAAGTGAGTTTATTATAGAAATGTTCCCTTCTCACTGTCAGACAGCACATCGAGTACAGATAATTATCTGTGCCCCGCAGAGACACACACACACAAACACACACACTACTTATCTGCAGTGCTGGAAATTGCAAAGCATGTATTGTTGAGTTGGCCGCTGTTAGCACCCACTACAGGCTGCAATTGTAATTATATCAAACAATTTACATTTTGGGGTTTCTTTGAGGGTTTATGGTGTTTGCGATTTCCCGCTAGGGAAAGGATGAAATGGAAAGGGTTGGTCCGACATCCATCCCTAGCGTTGCATAAATTACGTAAATGACCTTAAAGGAACCTTGATGAAAAACAATCTTGCTTGCTCGTATGTCCTCAGCGTGTTAGCGGTTAGCTCACTAAAACATCACTACTCACTCTCTGTAGATGCTCATGTACTATGATGTTATATTTTGAAAATAAATTGAAAGGACCGTTCTTTGGGTCACCCCCTCTTTTCGAGTCGCCTCTAAAAGCCATGTTCCTGCAGCCAAAGTGTGGACCTGCTCTACATGGGGATACCCGATACACCTGAGCATCATTCAGCTCTCTGTCATATTGCTTCGTCACACCTTTTGTTTATGGTCCACAAATTTGGCCATTGCATCCTTTCTATTTCTTATTCTGAAGTCAATAAATATTCTGCTAAGTGTCTGTGTGCCGGCCCATGTAGGAGTAACAGACTGTGGTTTGCTCAGGGCTCTACCTCGTCCAGCAGATTTGACGTTAATTAGGCTAGCTGATGCTAATTACTAAAGAGAACTCTCTGGATGTCTGCTGGGCCGCTATGGACTCTGGTCGTTCGAGGACGTGTGCCTGCTGCAGTTGTGGGGGGAGGGTTTGAGTTTATTAGCATTCATGCTCACAGTAAACACGTGAACAGAAGCAGAATTTACATTGATAATAAAAGCATTTAATTGCTTCTATTCATGATCGTACATAATAAAAAAACGTAAAAACTATACATGTATAGATCTATATACATCATCTGTATACATCTATTTACACTAAACACCCATACATTTATACTCATACATACAAGATATGTAAAATAAAAAAAATGCAATAAAACGCAATTAACCCTTTGGACCCCAAAACCAGCCTGCGGGACTGAAAAGCATGTTTTCTTCAAACAATCGGGAGAACTACACCCTCAATCACAGCCAGAAGCTGTAAAAAAAATCATATCGTCTGATTTTCATCTTTCCAACATTCCATGAACACGTCACGTGTGACAAACGCTTCCGTCAAAAAAAGCTGCCAAAATCCGAAACTGCTTCAGAGAGGTTAAACAACTAAATACAACCCACTAAAGAGAGAAAAAAAACTAACAGGACAAAGGCTAAAGTCATCTTTTGTTCCATTCAGTTCTGCATTGTACAATCTGACTGCTGGTTTCACATTAACATATTGAAACATCTGAAGAAAATGATTGAACTCAAATTCCTCCATTCATTGAGTTTGAATAAAGACTTTTCAGCTAAAAATCCCAATGTCATCTTTTCATTTTATGGGTACATTTCAGGAGAGGGAAGTGTAAAACATATGTGATTAATTTGCTAAGGGGTACAGTCTTTCTTCTGTGAGGCTGCAGGTTATAACAAGTTACCAGTGAGAACAAAGATTGAGGCTATGAGGCCACTACTTGTACACAGCACCTGAGGATCTGTATCCTCATTTCCTACACCTTCCCTCAAAGTCCCCCAGTTCACATCTCTGCTAGATTCATCAATACACTGATGTAACACCAATTTGACAGCAACAAGCTGTTATAATTGCAGTTGTGTGACAAATGATAAATCGTGATAAATCAGTGCAGGAGAGGTGTAATATACGGGAAATGGAGACAAATGTCTTTCTAAACAGCAGCTGATTAAATTCCCCGTTTCCTGCTGCATCATGTGTTTGTGCATTTTTTTTTTTTTTTTGCGTGACTTTAACGCTGCAGCTAAAGTAGAATTAACCCCCACACACAGTACCTCTTTCAGGTTTTTACTCCTCTTGCCACTCTCAGCTCCTGCCAGCCACTCCACTCATCTGCACTTGTCATGCAGCGAGTGCATCTTGATGCAAATGAGTGCACAAGTTCGTATATTGCAATTAGAATGTTGTCGGTTCGATTATCTTTGTCAATCAAGTCCGATAACGTCCAATATTAATCATTTTGATAATTTATTGTACGTGCACGGTCCACCTGATGATAGAGTCCCTCTGTATGATTTCATCAAGGTCAAGGTTTTTTTATGGAAAAAACTAAATGAACCCTAAATGACTTACACTTCGAGCTACGATGTGCAGAGTTAATGCTATCCCCATTATTATTTAGTGGCAGTATTAGATTAGTTCTTCTATTTAAATTGGCAAAAGCATATAATCACTGTTTTGCAGAAGGCTTTTATTCCCAGGAAAGCACAGAAGGTGTCTTTCCAATAGACATGACAGCTGAATGTAAAACAGGAGGCCTAATGCATGTCCCCCAGGTGTCCAGCAGAGGACAGTGTTTACTTTGACAAGAGCTGTTCAGTCCAGCAACAGTGGAGACAACCAGTACAATGTGCACATGTTCAGGTGGGTTAATTGCTCCAACACTTATAAACCTGATGCTTTTTACCGGTAAACTATGTTTAGAAAGATTTGGCAAAACAGTCGGTCGGTCTTTTCCCTTGAGAAACCAAAGACACTTGGGCTGTGTTCCAAATTGCAGACTAACTCACTGAGCACTACATAATAAATCAGCGTGTACTGCTGACTGACGACTAAATGAACGATTAAGTGTGATTTCTTTCACACTGCAGTATGCTCAAGTGACGGTCGGGCCGGTTTCAAGACAAACCCACCAGCCTCCAAAATAGTTTCACCAAATTTCAAACTGGATAGACTGAGGACATGTCGGTAATCTAAATGGCTACTTTCACGCAATAAAACATATTACCAAATAAAATGAATTATACCGTGGCCTGGGTGAGTACTCAATTTTGATTGGCTATAGGGTGTCCATTCATGTCTAATAATAAACACCTACTAAGTAGTTCCAGTTAAACTGTATTTAAAATGAGCAAACATGGCCCTAGGGACGCAGTCAAAGCATCCGTTTACAATTTATTGCAACAGGGTGACAAAATGAGTGACCTCAACATTTCTTTTAACCTATTATATAATAGGTTAAAAGAATATAATAACCTGAGAAACTGAAAAGAAAAGAGAGAGACTGCACAAGGAGTCAACACCTGGAGAGTGAAATTAAATAGGGGATGAAAACTACCACTGATGTTCTGACTGAGACCCTTAGAGGATTTATGCCGCTGTGCTGTCCAGCAGGGCAGGGGGGCAGACCAGCATTGCCAGCCTAAAAAGTATTTTGGGCCGGTATTAACGGAATTTAATATAATGACCAACACCAGATGCAAAACCAGCAATGCTGTGTCTAAAGCAGGCGGCAACCTCTGGTTCTGCCATGTGAAAGTGCCTTCTCTACTGACCAGCAGGGGGCGACTCCTCTGGTTGTATAGAAGTCTATGAGAAAATGACTCTACTTCTCTCTTGATTTATTACCTCAGTAAACATTGTAAACATGAGTTTATGGTCTCAATCTCTAGTTTCAAGTCTTCTTAAATACAGAATGATGTTCATTTGGTAAATGATGGTCCCTTTAGAGTCAAACAGACCATAAAGCAGGGGGTGCTTTAGGGCGGGCTTACTGTGATTGACAGGTCCGTGCTGCTACCAGAGACGTCTACGCCACTCCTCCGCATTCCAAATATGGTAACTTACGTTCACTGGCTGCAAAAAAACCAACATGACGAAGGCAGAATTCCAAGATGGTGACGTCAAAATCGCCGAACTCGAGGCTTCAAAACGACAGTCCACAAACAAATGGGTGATGTCACGATGACTACGTCCACTTCTTATAGACAGTCTATGGTCTAAAGTGTAGCGTGAATGGATCCCGGCCCGGGGAAAGCGGGACAGGCTTGCACACCTAACACGGTGGTTACTCCTTACGGCTGTCCTTCCTGCACGAGTTAGTTTCCTCACGGAGGTATCAGAACAATACCGTCGGCCTTTTATCTCACGCCGTAGCTAAATCGTTAGGATTTTCAGAATTATTGTCTTCCTGAGAGTCTTGTACGGCTACGCCCTAGGCCAGGGGTCGGCAACCTTTACTATCCAAAGAGCCATTTTGCCCTATTTTTCCCCAAATAAAATTCGTCTGGAGCCGCAAAAGCTATTTGATATCACAGCTTATAAAGTTTTGAATATAGTTATATTATATATACAAAAACTATAGTTTGTTGTATTTATGAAAATATAGAACAAGAATAAAGACAATTATTGACATGTTATTGCTATTTTACCTGTTATAACAATATCAAACTCTTATGAAGAGGAGAGTTTGCTGCAGCAGTTGAGAAATCGCTCTTTTTCGCTCATCTCCAGGGTGATACATTTCAGCATATGCTGTGTGTTTGTTTTGTAAGTGTTGCATTACATTTTTTGTTGTTTGCAAATTTCTCGCCACATTTCAATCATACAGGTAAGCCAGCATTGTTGGCAGTGAAAGCAAATGAATACGTCCACGCAGAATCAAACTCTCTATTTTCCTCCGTGACTTTTCTTTTTTTGGATTTATCCATTGATAGTTTACCGAGGGTTCAATGTTGTAATCTGCGCCAAGACGTCAGCAACTTGATTCACTTCTCCCACACTTCATCAGAACCTATTTTTCTCTTTCCGTCTCATCCTCCACAATAAAAGCACCAAACACGTACAGGAACACTGCTTCCTAGAGAGCTCTTAACATGCTCAACATAATAGCTTACAATAGTTTACCGAGGGCGGGGGTCTGCAAATCATAATTACCCAGATAGCAGTCGATAGCAGTCTAACACCCAGTATGAATAGTTATGTAGAACGTCTGTACTTTACTATTGCCTATTGTGAACTTTTCACCATTTATGACGAACACTGCCAAGTCTTCACCCAGGGTACTCACCTTTAAGTTCCTCTGGTAGAGTCAGTCGTCACTTCTGTATCACACGGTTGATGGACAGGGGAAGAGCGTCAAACTGTTCTAAAAAAACAGAGTCTCTAGTTTGGGTCCAGTCAATTACAAATGGTAAGGCTGTGGTTTTATTAAAGTTTTTCCAAAGCAATCAGATAGAACAATTTAAATTCAATGAAACAATCTCAGTGGTATTAAAACTAATGCTAAATATCCTGCTGTTCTTCAGGCTCTCTCAGTCAGCTCTCGCTGTGAGTTTTTTCTTTTTTCTTCTTCTTCTTCATGCTGTCTTCTCTCCCCGCTGAGGGGGCAAGACCCCTAAGGGTCTATTAAGGAAGTCTCTCCCAGTATCTACGCTGGGGAAAAAAGAAGGGCTATCTCACAGTTTCTCTGCCTCTTTTATACTACGACTAGATTCTAGTACCTCCCCACAGGAGGCATCTTGTACCAGAGTTAGCAACAGAATGTAACTGGTTGTAACTGGTTTGGTCCTGTTAGAACCAGAAGCACTTTATAAGGCTCAAGTGACTATATGTTACATAAAGTGTCTAAGCAGGCTATATGTTTCTATCACTTCTATCATGAAATAAAACATTTTATATGTTAAATCACATGTAATATGAAATAAAATAGTTTATATTTTACAATGGTTATAAAAAGTGTAATCAAGTTATATATTGTGATGGTTATAAAAAGCAAACAAGCTATATGTTGTGATGATTATACTTTTATGCTTTCATATTTCTCTATGATCTCTCAACAAAAGCCACACTCAAACATTAAAGGAAAAGCGAAAAAGATGCCAGCGTCCACCATCCCCACATCTCTGAGTCGAACCCTGCAGAAATGAGAAATTCTACTTCATTGCCTCCCGATTTGCCCCTGGTCAGAAAAGGCTTGTTCTATATCTAAATATGGTCGGCTAATGGTGGCAGGAAGGGCAACTGGGGTCTATCCCTGGCATCTCTGTTGTGGTTGAATATGTTAGCCTAGCGCACGATCCACAAACCAAGAATCACAACAGATCTGAATGACTCAGACAAGGAAAGCCTAAGAGGTCTTATGTTGATGAAAACTCACTTGGACACGTAACTCAGGATTAGATTTATTATTTATTTTGTATTTTGGGATTTTACAAGAGGCAAGACTTCAAGGATAACGACTCGACTCACTTCCCCACCTCTGAAAGTGCAGGGTAGAGCAGCTTTTCTAAGGGACCTTCTGGGACTGTTACGAACAATATGGACAAATACGATTGAACGAGTATTGGATTAATATAGATTATTATATCTTAATTAGAACAATTTTGACACTGATATACATTTATTTTGTTGCTGTCATTCTTTGCTTTTTGGCCCATAGAGATGGTGTTTAACGGTGTGGGGTGAGACAATTTTGTATTCTCGGTGTGACTCAAGAAGTTATTCAAACCAGATTATTAGAGGCTCAAGAGCAGTATTTACTGTTATTAGTGTGGATATCCACTTTAAAATCTAAATCAAATGAGTAATACATAAGTGAACATTCTACAACCAATAAAAGAAAGAAAATGTGTTTTAAGTGTCCCCATCTTGGAAAACAGTTTAAAAGACATCCTGTTAGAATCCATTTCACATTAATAATGAACGGCACTAAACACACGAATACAATGGTGGGTTTCTTGCTCACCAGAAGCACAATTCAAATACAGAGCAGCAGCTGATGTATTCATAATGCTTATTAATGAAGTCAATGATTATTGAAGTGACTGTAAAATTGAAGCAGCGTTGGATCTCTCCTGGAGTCCTCTAGATTATGGTCAAAATATGTATGGGAATTAGAATTGTGCGCTGGCTGTGAGAGAAACTTCAGACGTTAGCAATTAAAAGGGATAATAGAGTTGGCCTTTTAATGTCAGGCGTATGTGAAACGGTGATAATTAACATGCAGCATGGACACTCTCCAGCCGCAGCACACACACTAATGAAACATGCAGAGAGGCAATCATATCTTCAAGGTGCTATACGTTTTTTGAATGGCACTGCCGCTACTGTGGGATTGCTTGATGCGTCTTGCTATTATTGGGCACATGATGTCCCACAATATATTACTTAATTAAAACGGTCTTCATACTATAATCAGAAATTAAACTTTATTTTGTCAGTTTCACATGTCAACTGGTTAAAAAACAGGGAACAAAAAGCGGAAAGCCTTAAGCACACTATTGATAACAGGCTTTTTGGGATTCCAGAGAGATTCATGTGTCGTGCGTTTTCACCAAATAAAGGGACCAAAGTGTCACGGAATACAAATGCGCTGAGCTTGTCGACTCGCTGTGTGCAGGCTGGTGGCGGACCGCGACAGACGCACTCGTTCTTGGCATCAAGATTACAGTGTGCTGCTTCATTGACATCGCCACGCCTTCTACCACGCCTTCTACCACGCCTCTCCTCCCACTTATATAACCAGTCCGCCAACACGAAAACAACAAACAGAAATCTTTCAGCCAGGAGACCACAGTTCAGTCCCCGTGTGAAACGACGAGTCAATGTTGATGTTTTGGTCACGTTACTTGCGTTCTTCAGTAATGGAACTTACGTGGTTATTTTAACCCAAACAACGATATATTACTAAACCTTACAAAATGGTTTTGTTGCCTAAACCTAACCTAAGTATTTCACAATCTATTCCGAAACCTAACCAAGTAGTTCTGTTGACTCAACATAACTGAGTTTCCTGTGAAGACGGAAGTTCATTTTGAAAAGACCGTACGCGTGTAACGAGCGGGAATGATCTTATTGATTTATTTTGTCTTACTGAAACCTGGCTGTGTAATGAAGAATATGTCAGCCTAAATGAATCAACTCCTCCAAATCATAGTAATACTCACATTCCCCGAGGAGGTGGAGTAGCAGCCATTTTTGACTCAAGCCTATTATTAAACCCTAAACCTAAACTAAATTATAACTCATTTGCAAGCTTGGTTCTTAGTCTTTCACACCCAACATGGAAAACAATACAGCCAGTTATATGTGTTATAGTGTACCGGGCCCCAGGTCCGTATTCTGAATTGGAATTTTCAGAGTTCTTATCAAATCTAGTCCTTAAAACAGATAAAGTAATTATTGTAGGTGACTTTAATATTATTGTGGATGTCGATAATAATAAGTGTACAGAAACCCACTCACTGTTTTAACCACCCCCTCAACCTGGTTCTGGCTCCTCGGCCAGTGCCTCGAGGAATGTGAGTATTAATACGACTTTGATTTCCAGTGAAGTTGATGGTTGAAATTGCTGTTCAAGTCACGTTTTTACAGCAAAACCTGTTTGTTTTTCAGCTGCTTTGCGTCCCCCTCAGTGCATACTCTGCATTCGATAAGTATAAGAAATCCTTGTCAAAAGAAATGTATGTTATGCTACTGGCAGGGCATGGTTTTGGTGTTTTTGGAGAGGTTCATTCTAAACAACAATGGCGGCTTAGCGTAGCTCCAATAGCATTAGTCCAATCAGAACTGGTTAGTTTCTCTTAATTTGAAGAAGAGCAGAGAACGACACTGAAGGCTTTTCTCCATGGAAAAGACATTTTCACTATTCTCCTGACTGACTTTGATAGACATGTGGTTCATCCAATCGCCTGCTAAGTGTTTTTTTCTAAGTTCCTGCTCTTTTCCAAACTGTTTCCAATGACGGCTTCTCAGATGGTGGAGTAACAAACCATCTGGCGCATTGGGTTCCTATCTTCCTGCCGGCCTTTTTTAGAGCCCAACACCTGTAAATGGCTGTTGTTTCTTAAAGATAATGTTAACATTGTCCCTTAACGGTGCACCTTCCTTATGTTTGTTATATTTGGCTGGTTTCTACATGCTCATCACACTAAATGAGCACACAAACTTTCTGCCGAATGTTCATCTAAATTGCTAAGGAGCCTGAACGAAATGCAGATATTGGATTGTTGCCCCACAAGCAATTTTAAATTGACCTTCAACAGCCTTAGGAATCATTTACAACTCTAATGTTCTCATTAATGATGTAGCTACCGGCTATGTCCACACAACGTGTTTTGTCGGAGTGGAAATCTAAATCTAAACAGAGCCAGTAATGGTTCACATAGTTTTGACAGGCGGTGCCACGGGGCCACTTTAATGAAATAGGGCTGTTTATCTGCAGATGCAGGGTCAGCAGTGATGTGCTCCAGTGTCAGGCAGGTCCTTGGTGGAGGTCAACTGGTGGCCAGTGAGTTTATTAGCAACACAAATTACACACTCCATGCTTCCCTGGGAAGAGGAGTTGACAGAGCTAATTCAAGCCGGGACGGGCAATAACTCCAGTGATTGATCTGTGGATTTACTGCAGGCTGCTAACCACGGTGGGCTGTGTGTATTGTGGGTTTCTCGACCTTTTACCGTTACATTTATTCTGCGATGTTTCAGGTCCAGGACGTTGAGTGATAGTAAAACTTGATTTGAAAATGATACCTTTCAGAAAATGATTTGTTTGGGAATTATATGCTGCTATCTCGTCTGAGAAACAACAAGAGGCCAGGTGTTCTTGCCAGCACATCATAGCTTTTCCATTAAATAAATCGTTGGTCGTTTTGGGAAATAGGTTTTACTGTTTTTTCGCTGAGAGTGCGAGAGAAAATCGATACTGATCTGATGTTTGTACGGCAAACATGGGCCAGCAGCCGGTTAGCTTAGCATAAAGACTGGAAGCTTCGGGAAACAGTTTGCCTAGTATCTGTCTATAGGTAATAAAATCCACCTCCCAGCACCTCTAAACCTCACTACGGATAAATGAATCATAGTTAATGAGGAAAAGTAGCAAAATAATAGTGTAGCCATCAAGATTTCTTTCAAACAATCACTGCGGCCTCTGGAATGGACATTGTGTGTCCGTAATGTGTCACTAGAAGCCTGTCGGTCCAACAAGGGGCCGTAAAGTAGATGACAGGGTGTTATCGTGTGTGTGTGTGTGTGTGTGTGTGTGTGTGTGTGAAAGATGCATAGAAAAAGATGGCTGAGGTCAACGTGATGCCGTGGTTAAGCCACTGGGTGGCAGCCAGCCTCCACCTGTCCTTGTGTTCGCGCCGACCGAGACCAGCAGCAGCATCTCCTCTCTGTTGATTTCACGGGGAGCTACGGCACGACCGCAGGCATTTCCGGAGTTCCTGTGAAACAGTTTACTTTGAACACACAAGTGTTAGAAGGAAACAGACTGCGAAAGCTTTGTGTTGGCACCTCGCTGTCTGTTTGTTGAGAAGAGGGGGTTTGAGTATATTTGTTGGCATTCCGTGTCTCTTCCAAAGCCAGTCAATGTTTTTCGAGCAGACATAACAGCCAGAAATGGGAAAGAAGCTGCTTCAATGGTAGAAGCAGATGACTTTGAGCAGACGGGACAGTTGGAGTATTACTCGCAGTATTTCAAACCACAAGTGTTTGGTATCTGATGAGTCTTCAAACTCACGGACCAGCACCTGAAGCAATTTGGCTCCTTGCATTTTCTTAAAAAATAAGGTTTGCAATCTATATGTCAGGTTAGATTAAAGGATGGTTCATACAGTCTTACAACAATAGGCAGGTGTCCAAATTGACATTGAAACACGGTTTTCTTGCTGTAATCGTTCCTCATGTTCTTACTAGCCATTAAGAGAGACATGTTTTAAAGTGACAAGATCCACCAAACTCGTTGAAATTAAAAATACATTTCAAAAATTATTTGAAGCTAATATGAGGAGTCAGCAGTCTGAGTCACACAATTCAAGTGAGTATCTTCCAAAAACACACCCATTATGTTCTCACTATCACGTCCCAAGTCCCAGCGGCCCATTAACGCCTTTGTTCCTCGCAATGACAACGATAACACCATATGCTCACGTTTTTAAAATGGTCACGTTCTATATCAGCCCAGTCGCCAGGAAAATAATGGTGGCATTGTACATTTCTGCAAACCACGGATACGTTCTGAGGAAGAGTAGGTGGGTCAAACAAACACAGGACTTTCACCTGGAAGACTATTTGTGTATCGTGTAAAACCATAAGTACATGCTGACATTTCTGTTGTAATATAACGCTACGTAACAAAGTCTGCTCAGGGCGATAATTATATATTTACGCTAGTTGCGTCGATACGGTTGTAACATGATGTTGTTGCGTTCATCATTTTAACACAAAATACAATGTGTTTACTGACCGTAAGCAAGTAGTTTTGTTGTCTAAACCTAACCAATCATTTTACAACGTTAACCACGTGGCATCGTGCGTTACTGTAAGCTTGATACGAGAGTGATATGAATCATATTCATGAAACGTATTTTTGGTTAAAAAAAGCCGACATTCAACTTTGCAGAGTTGACAACTGGGTTGATAATATCTGCAAATGGCAACTATAGTATGGTTAAGATTAGGAAAAAGAAAGCGTTCAAGGGAAATAAACTGGTTATTGAACATTCAGTTACACAACTAAAACACTCGGTTCAGGCTGGGGATTGATTGTGCGTAGAGTTTAAAGGGATATGTCAGGTCTGTGTTAGAACATATACTCACTTAAATGAAAGCCAGTCGCGTCACACGCATCCAACCCCCCGACCTCCACACCTCGACTTTCTACCTCGTCGCAAAGGACATTAATTGGTGCGGAATTGTCCGATATGGAAATAATTCCAATGGACACCGTAGAGCCCTGAGCGTGTCTTAGTTCACTGAAGACCAGCTCTGAGACACAGTTAGAAAGGATCACAAGGATGATGGCACCAATGGAAGTCAAATGTCAGCAGCCTTTTTGATTCAATCACATTCCAGTGAGTTTGTATTTAGATTTTTCACAACTCAAACAACTCCAAAAATCTTACATTTGAAATGAAGGGGATACTACATCAAAAGATATAATGTTACATTATGTCGGTAAAACCTTACTCTGTGCTTGATATATCGAAGTGAGCAGATAAAGGGTAAAAAGAGCCAATGTTGTTGTCTCCGTTGTGCGGCGATCAGGCAATCTTTTTAGCCATGCTTCCTCATTCGGGCTGACAACTCCAGTCTGAGCGCTATGTGGTTTAAAGAATAAAGCAACTGTGGAGCAGCTAAATGCCTTATAAAATATTCCATAAGGAACATCAAATACTGACTCTTTTATACAGCGCACATGAGGGAATCCATTTCTACAAAATCCCCCACATCCTTGTCTAAACCCTTGAACCGCCCCCTCACATCTTCCTCTTCAACTTCAGACAACAAAGAAAGGCACTGTACCTCCTTCTTACCTCTGCAGCTAAACCACACATACACAATTCCAGGATCTAAAGAATACCTTGTATTTCCAGGTCCAACATTGAAACAGAGTGTCTGCTTCTTGGATTCGTGGTGAACACTTTGATCTTTTTCTACCGTCACAGTCAGAGATGCTGTAAATGCTGAAGATGTAAGTTACGGCTTAGAATGGTCTCGTTCAGTCTGTTTTGGGTCTATGGGTGAGGGACTTTCTGTGGTTTATTTCTATTTTCAGTATTAATACTGAAAAATGAATAAATACATTAAACAAACCCCTTATTTTCAGACAAAAAAAAACAAAGTCAACACAGGTAAACTGCAAGAGGCCAATGGGCGGAGAACGCATCAACTTTTGACCTTACTTCCACTTCCTGTTAGCCAGAGCAGTGAAAGCGCAACTTTAGCATTGGCAAAGTGGGTGTGTAGCAAAGACTGTATATAATAAATGGACGTAGTCGCCTTGATGTCACCCATGAATTTGTGGACTGACGTTTTGAAGCCTTGACTTTGGCATTTTAGCCGTTACCATCTTGGATTTTTGTAACCAGTGAACGGAAGTGACCATGTTTGGACGTCGTATACTGTTCTGGTAATACTAGCAACCTGTCAATCACAGTAAGCCCGACCATAAAGCATACTCTGCTTTATGGTCTGTTTGACTCTAAATGAACCATCATTTACTAAATGAACATCATGCTGTATTGAAGAAGACTTGAAACTAGAGATTGAGACCATAAACTCATGTTTACAATGTTTACTGAGGTAATAAATCAAGAGAGAAGTAGAGTCATTTTCTCATAGACTTCTATACAATCTGATTTATTTTTGCAACGAGAAGAGTCGCCCCCTGCTGGCCAGTAGAGGGAAGGCAGGTTTAAGACACTTCCGTATTGGCTCCACTTTTCAAAACCGGAGGATCAATAATGGATCAATTCTACAAATGTGTGGAGACTCAATCAACACCTTGAAAAAAGGGGTATTGTGAATCTGATAGGGTTAATACAGGTGATGGGTTAATGGGTCTCAGGAAGGTGACCCAACGCTAGTGGTCACACCCAGGAGATGAGGAAAGGGACCCTTCCGCCGCATTTGCTGCTGAGGATTCTAGCATTGCAGATGACATAAGCAATCATCGCAAAGACTCCTTCAAAAAACACCCTGCAAGGCCATTGGGAATCAGCAGAGAAGTTTCAACAAAGAGGTTTGGATCAATATGCATGGCTAGATTACAGAATCCACAGACAGCTGTGGGTTACTTTCAATGGGAACCCACAGTGTGTTCTGTCTGTCTGTGTGTCTATCGACCTGCGGTCTGTTTCAGCACCACGGACAGCGCTGCAACAGCACACACTCAGCATGTCACGCTGTGGTGCTTCAATCATATGTAAAAATATTTATTCACAAAACAGCACTAAACCCCTTGCCAGCGTACAGAGTGGAATACGCAACACATCTAGTCTAGATGTTGGTACTGGCAGCATGAGAGTTCGTGATCCCAGAATCTGAGGCTGAAATGTGCACAAACCCGTGTCTGTTGCTTGCTGCTTGTGTGCAAGCCATATTGCATGTGTGAAATTATTCAGAGGTGTGTTCATGTAGGCAGGATTGTGAACATTACGGCTCCATCCCTTGAGCTGAATTTCTCGCTTTGTGTTGAACACAGAAGGACATTTATAACTGTTGCAAACTGGGTACTGCATTTTGAAATTAAACCTTTCTGAAAAACTGAAATCAAACTAAAACTACCAAACACTCTGACATCTCATGGTGGAACTAGACTTAAATGAAATTGTAAAGTCAAAACTAAAACTAAAAAATGTAAAAAACATTGTTGGGTTTATAGTCACTCGAAATAAATTTTTTTTTTTGGGTCAAACACTATGAATGTTCACCTCTCAATAGAAGGAAACATATTCTGTATCCTTTCAACCTCACAAGGCAGACGAGCTTTTCAAAACACTGTACACTCAAATCCTTTCCACCATTGAACATTTGAGAATAACCCTTACTAATTTCAAAGCTCAAATGCATTCCACCATAACACCTTCACAACTACATATGGGGTTATCCAAAATACCATTTTTTTTTTGTCTTTTTTAAATCCTCATTTAAGCCTTTAAGGTTGAACATCCTTTTATCCAGAGTTCGGTGAATAAACCATGTTGTACTTGAGAAGAGTTGTACAAAGGGTTTTCATTGTTCATGGTCTTGCATTGAAGTTCACACTGGTCACACTGGTGTGTCCAGTGTCACTGTCATGAGGCTAGTTAACAGCCCTGCATAAACACACAGGTGTTTTCAGTTGTGCACTAAAGCCAGTTGGTCGTCAACGGTTGTTTGATTTCAGGTGGTTGTCCAGATAGCGGAAGTTCGGCTGTTACACCCGGGCTACCTGCTGGTCCAGTGGCTCCTGCGACTTGATGCAATCCTTCTCATTGAGCTTCTTTCGTAGGCCTGAAATGCTGTTTTAATTATTATGTATTTTCAGAGATAATTAAGTGTCTACCTCAGCACTTATTATTACAGTTTGAACTGTTTGTGTTTTTATGATCTACAACAACATGGTTGGTTTTATTCACTGCCTCTGTTCTGGACTAAATGAAATGAATATTGGGTAAGGAAAACTATGACATTTCTGGTCATAATTAGGACTTGAATGTCGGCAAATGTTTTTTATTAATCTTTTTTTTTTAACACATTCTTACTACCAACTCGTCAAATACCAACACAGAGTGGCACCATTCTCATCTGTATGAGACACACCAGGCTTTCAACTAACTCCAATGTCAACCCATCTGTAGTATCAGGTCACAGCTACTGACGTAGAATAAAGAGATAGAAAGTCCGCTTAGGGAAGCGGGGGAAATGTATGGTCGGGTCCAGTTGGTCTACGTTGACTTGTTATACTTACTCACTTTCGCCGTAAGTTATGTCACAAGCATACTTATTCTGTTGTGTTCATTGCAGCTCATAGGAGGTGTATTCGAGAGCTTGCGAGCCAAGTAAAGATTCTATTATAATTCCATGGTGCTCATTGAAGGTTTTTTTCTTTTTTTACATGTACAAGTACATGTCTGAATAAAGTGGTAATATTCAAACGCAAATACAACAACAGCTTTGTGGTCATCGATTGGTGACAATAGAGAAAAACAACACAAGCCCTTATTTCCATGAAAAGTGGAGCAGTTGGTACTTTCAGTTCACTTTACGGTTCTGGAGGTCTTGGGAAGTTGATTTTATAACCCGCCCCCTCACCTCACAGTCTCTGAGAAACAGTCGCACACACCGACACACACAGAGCCCAGAGGGAAACAATAGGAAGCCAGAGAACACTGCATTTGCAACTGGAGCAGACACAGTTCACCCGGCAGGATTTTCTCCAAATCCTTCAATTGAATTTCTCCCTCCCGCGAGGGGAAGCTGCTGCTCCCATTCCAGCCCGATATCCCCGAGCAAACACTTGCGTCAGCTGTTTGTGTTTGCCAATACATTATGACTGAATATTTTAAAGGCAAAAAACGGAGTTTGCTTTCTGTAACACTCGTCACTCTGAGAAGGAACCGGTGATCTGACTTAATTTAAACCCGCTTCATTTAGCATTGCATTATTATCAGGCTTGCTATGATACGCATATTTTACTCAATTTTCAAATGATTCAGTATTATATGAGCAGGTGAGTTATTGATATAGAACTCTCTCTCTTTTTTTTGGGACAAAACAATCATTTATTAAAGGAATAATACCTTTATCCCTGTCCACAACATTGGCTCATTGAAAACCAAAGCAAAGATATGGACAGGAACAATGGTTGGCCTTGTATGTGACTGCAAACCACAGATTTGTTGAATGTGGAATGTTTTTTTTGCAATTCGAGTGACAATGTCTATGGAACGGCCGTTAATGAAAGTTACGCGGTAAAATAACGAGTACTGCATGAAATGAAGTGTGAGCGTGGAGTGTTTCTGCTTGTAACGTTCTTACATCTGTTAAGTTACGTAAGAAACTCGCTCAGGCAGGTTGTTTTTTATTTTAGCTAGTTACGTTGTTACATTTCGTCGTTCCGTTCCGTTTTTCCGTTACTTATCATTGTTTTGTTACTTTGTTACATTGGTATGTTATTATTACAACCCAATGTTTTTACCAACTTTAACCCAGTAGTTTTGTTGCCCCGGGCCACACTGCCTGTGTGAGCAGCGTGTGACTGCCGCCTCGCTGAACTGCTGCGTCTCTCAAGCGAGTCGTGTCCACACAAACAACGTTGCTGCCAGGCCTTCTTTCTACAGTTTGCCTTCCATATTGGTCAGAATCTTTCCTTTCAATTTAGTATAAAAGCGTGTGCTTTGTTAGTAATGATGATAGTAAGAATCAGAAATTACAACTCCGTATTCTATTGATTCATGGAGCCATGCAAACAGAAAAAAGCCTTGTGTTGATAAATGAAGGGATTCTATCTGAATCTCAAGAGGGTTTTTTATTTTTTAAACAGAACACAGTGTTGTTTGATGTCTGAGATATGCTCTACAGATATGTACATTGAAACTGGCTTTGCTGGCATGATGTCTATATACTGTCGAAAAATGTTTTCACTTTTCGTACGTGGAAAAAAATAGACGAGACCTCCGCGCCTGAGCCACGCTGCTCACGCAGGCATTGTGGCTGCTCTAACTTGTTACCAAGAGCGCCAAAATAAAAAGCAAGGGGTGCCACAATGCCCACATGCTGATCAGTGTGCAACAAATCATTTCACAGTCTTAACCACGTGTCATCGTCCGTTTCTGCAAGAGTGATACAAGGCTAAAATGAAAAGTATTTATGAAAACATATGTCTGGTTCAAAAACAAATTCCCAGTAAGTCTGAGTTCTCAGTGGGACTTCCCCCCCCCCCCCCCCCCCCCCCCTTGCGGTGTATCACATACAATTCCTCCTTGGTGTGCGTTGAAATGATACTGTCACTGCAGTGGGGTTCACTCATAGGACAGCAGCTGCTGCTAGTGGAAGTGATACTATACATAATGGTCTGATTTGAATTGCCTCAGTGCTGTTCGGGAGAAGGGAGCATCCAGTTATCTGTGATTCAACAGTAATGTTTATTTTCTGTGCCTTTTCATTGCACTTGATGTCTATCAGTTGTGTTATCGATGGGCAGAACGTTGCCGCTGTTTAGAACTGGCGTGAGCCGCGCACGTCCCTCCATTTCATTCCGCCGTGTTGACTTGAGCTGATATAAATTGAGTGAATGCAATTGATTTTTGGGCATCTGCCTTTCGGCGAAAGGGAGGAAGTTAGTGAAAAGAGGAAGAGACAGCAGCACCTCTGTGCAGGAGAAAGAAATGTGTGTGAGAGCGATAGAGACAGACAGATGGTGTTGCTGCACAGGAGCCTGCCCTAATGTAGTTCAGTTCAGCCCTTATCGCCGCTGGCAGCGTTTTGGCACAGTTTAAACAGACAGAGGGGACAGCAAACATCGCTAAGCTTTAAAAGATTTGTTAAAAATTTCACAACACATTAGAGGCATTAACCTTGCCAAACAGATAGTGCCAAATATTTGAGATTAGAGATTGTAGCTGCTTTTAGCTAATGGTACATTAATATAGATATGATTGCAGTGCTATATTACAGTTGAGTTCTTACCTTGTTAGCCGTGCTAGTAGTTTGGGGATGGAGACTGGCCAAACAGAGTGTAGCATCAGCCAGCAGTGACCAAGGGTCCGGCAACTATCTGGCTCGGCACCGTAGACTCTCATGCAGTTGTTTAAAATGTTCTTCATTTTCAGGCTGGTTTAGTGGATTTGGAGCCAGTCCTGGTTAAACTTTGTGTAATAGTAATACTTGTTACCTGGAGAGGTTGGAAGGAGATACATACGTTTCTAAAACATTACATTTCTACCTCAAAACCTGTGGAGCTAACATTAGCAGAGTACGTTAGCACACCAATAGCATTAGTATGGCTATGCCACGGTAGCTGCTGAAGGTATACTGAATGTATACTGTAGCAGAAATATACAGAATAGCCCTTTTCCAACCTGACAGGAAGAGAAGGTGGGGAAAGAGAGGCTATAAATGAGACACACCTGTGAGCTGGGGAAGGGGGGGAAACCAATCAACTAACCAAAGTTGCATGGAGGAGAACCAAGAGAGGAGTGAGAGATTTTAATGGAGTCACCGAAAGTATGATTCAGTTTCTGGACCTGTTGAGCTCAAAATAAGAAAATGTTGACAAAGACTAAACTAAATCAGAGCAGCAAGGATCCATGAACCGGCTGGATACATCGAGCTTTCTGGGAGGACAAGGCCTTACGGGAGCTGTGCTGATCCCGGGAGCAGGTGGTGAACAAAGAGTCGTGTTCCGCTACAGCTTGGACCAGTTTGAGGCCTCCTTAACTTCGGGGATTCATCAAGCTAAGTCCCTTTAACTGAAACTCTTCAGGCTTCGCCTTCTTCTTCTGCTAGCACACTTACACACCCTGAAATAAACGGAACGGGACTGAACTGCCATATATTCCCTTAGCTTTGGAACAGAACTACAACCCCCCAACACACACACACACACTCACACACTCATGCTACTCACACTTTATCACTTGCACATCAACTATTGACATTCACCTGGAGTCCTCATTCATCTTGATTACTCAATGAACATTTGATTTCTATATCTGGACTCAGACATGTGGTTTATTTGATTTAATGAACTTTTTTTGTGTTTAATTCTGTATTTGAAAAGAAACTATCCGTTCTGATTTGATTTATGATTTGAGTTTTGCTTACGTTGCATTTTGTAGCTGGGTTAGCAGGCTAGTCGGGTTAGTTCTCTCTCCAACTGTTCGCAGTGATATTTTTTTATTAAACTGACAGGGTAGCATTTCTATTATTCTCCCGTCTGGAGCCCAACGTGTACTTTGAATAGTTGTGAGGAAAAACCTACGCTACAATACACATGCTGCTTTTGCTTTTTAATGATTGTAACGGTGAATAAAGTTGTGTATGTGAATAGATTTAGAGCATGGCTGAAGGAGGATAACAACAGTATCAGTGAGGGGGAAAAATGGAAGTTATGGAAATTTCCAAGTGAACATGCTGTCCCACATGGACAGGCTGGCTTACCTTACAGACATAACTGGGCATCGCAACAAGTTAAACTCCAAGTTTCAGGGCAAGAACGAAAACAGTGTCATCCACGGACAATATTCGGGGCTTCGTGGGCAAGCTTATCTCCCGTGGCACGAGGCTACTAATACCAATAATGTTTGTTTCAACCGACCCCTGAAGAGGAGACAGGCAGAGTGCAGTCAACATGACAGCGTGTCATTACATTGTCCCCGTTTCACAGTTAACCTTTCCTGGTTGTGTATCCCTCCTCAGTCTGATTTATACAACACTCAACGTGTCATTTCAGCCGCCCGCGTACCGTATGTCAAAACATATTGAGCAAACTTCTGATGAGGTGAGGGCATCTTTTATCAGCCACATTAAAAGAGATAATTTCCTTGGGGGGTGGTGGGGGGGGGGTGAGCACCGCTGTAGCGTCTGCACAGATTGCTGCTGTGCGTTTCTCCAGGCGTATAGTTTGCTATCAACTGCAGATATTTATAGCCGTCCACGAAACTCAATTTCCTCGCCTTCGATTATAGTGGGCGGTAATCCTTCGAAAAAAACATATCGCTACGTCCTTAGTTTTTTAAATGGTCAAGTCAAAGTCAAATTCATCGCAGCACGGCTCAAAGTCATCAGCAGCGTGCCCGCATCCGTCTGTCCGTCCTCTTAAGGAAATACCTGCAGTCCACAAAATAACTTCCACGAGTTTGCGGTTCGTCATTTCTTTCCACTAAAATCGGCTTCAAGTCGTCAAATATTCACAGAGAGCTGTTTTTTTTTTCTAAATGGCAACACTCTTCCCTAATCATTATATTGCATGTGGTCTCATTGACGGTAAATTGCCCAAGTGTCACCTTACAGGGCTTCGTGAGCGATAATCGGATTTAATTTCTAACGCAGCATACGAAAACAGCATAAAACGCAGCACTAATAATCAGAGTGCGGCTTTGTGATTTTGTTTCCCCTTCCTGTTACACAAGCCAGCGTGTAAATGCTCCTGTGATGTTACAAGCTGTTGTATATTAAGTCGTGTGGGCTCATGTTAAAGGGAACATAATCAAACATAAAAAACAGCCACTAAAAGAAACAGCAGGAAATCCGCACAGTAAATTGCAAAACAGTTGGATAGAAATATGACTATTGGGCTTAAAAGAAGAGGGCGGACATTAATAAGTATGTTTTGGTTATTGAAATGCCGTCTGTGTGACTGGCCCAGGTTGAAATTGTCATGTCAGTGTACACAATCTTCTAACGAGACCTAGTGATTATACGCCAGTTTTGTTTGATTCTTGGCAAAAAAAGGTTATGTCATTCATTTAAAAAGCCCTTTTCCAATTTCTGTCCTAACCCCCCTTTGTGTTTGTCAACCAATTACTAACTTAGAAACAACGTTCGAACTGATAAAGGTATGAGACGGAACCAAAACAGAAGTAGTGGGCCATTAGAAAAATACAAAAGAACGAGCTGAAAGACTCTAAAATGCTGAATGGAACTTAAAGAGTGCGTTTCTAATTCTCCGTGGGTTTTTTGCCACCGAGTGACCGTTTCTACATTTTACATTATTTGGCCCATCGGCCCCGTTCGGCCTTGGCTTTCACACGCGCAAGTGGACAG
This sequence comes from Anarhichas minor, assembly GCF_050575085.1. Classification (NCBI taxonomy): domain Eukaryota; kingdom Metazoa; phylum Chordata; class Actinopteri; order Perciformes; family Anarhichadidae; genus Anarhichas; species Anarhichas minor. Next base: position 4,497,468 of record NW_027466469.1, on the reverse strand, counting down.
GATTTCACCCGTCAGTTTACTTTCCAGATTAATTATGAAACTTTTTTTTAAATTATGCACTGCCATTTCTCAGACTCCCTCCCCCGAGTCTCTTATGTCACGAGGACCATCTCACATTCTGGCTCACCTTTACGTTGGCTGACATTTCAAATTATTTTCAGGTTTACGCAACAAAAAAAAACGGTCAGGGGAAAGCCTCGGCAAAATGACCCGACGGCCGTAACCACAGTAACTCACTCATGGCTGCGTGCGTGCACGGTGGTAGAGTGGAGGGAGGGAGAGAGATGCTGCTGCCGGAGGAAGCGCTGACAAACAAGTAGCTGAAAAAGGTTGCCTTAGTCCAGCAGGAAAGTGGTCAAGTTGTCAATACTGGCGGCGTAATGTGCATTACATTCAATGAGGACGGCACAGTGATAAGTGCAGCTTTATAAATGGTGCTGATAGCTGTGTACATTAACAGGCCGGGTGAGCGAGGACACATTTATCTTGCCACTGAAGGAACTGGAGTTTCAGCTCCAATACCAAGGTAATAAAAGGAATATCTCAGTTGAGGTGCACTGTTAAGATTCCATCAACAGCTCACAACAACAAAAACATGTTTATTTCTTTGCAGCTCATCTGACAGCTCGGCTGGCTCCCCAACTCCCGCTGTCTCTCCGAGGCGAGGAAGGGACAGAGATGATTAGTTCTCATGGCACTGAGTAATTGGCTATATTCAGTGTATACTCCTATGCCAGAAGTTTCAATTTTCATTTCTGCACTTTAATAACAAGTGTGTGACACCTGACACGGGTTTGAATGTTTATCAGCTGTTTATCACGTGAGACATAAGTCGATTTTGTGACGGCGCAAATAGGCGACAGAACAGGGAATACATCTCTAGGACAAATCTGTGAGATTAGTGATATTCTATACTAATATACAATAAGTAGTAGTACAATTAAAACTATATGAGATGAGACTGACCTTCCAAGAAAAAACAACAACAAAATCAATCATCTCGGCAAATGCCAAGCGATGACGCGTTCGCATTCAAGTGACGAAGCCCTCTTGACTGTTGTTGGTCGGGAGAAAAGGAAATATTGAGACACCGCTGTTGTTGTAGAGCCAAGGCGCTGGGAAAGGGAGAATGGATGGGTCCACAAAACAACAGACATTAATCAACTTCTACTTTTGTCAACGTCAAATTCTTGCAGCCGGCCATTCTGTAACCAAGTGATTATTATTTTAGCAAATACAATAGACATCCTCTTACTATTAGGTGATACTTCAGGTGAATAGGGCTAACATTTGAACCAATAGATGCCAACATGAAACTTCCCCAGTTGATTACTTCCATGAAGACAATTGTTTTTTACATTACAAGTTTTCTGAAATTGATTATTGAAGTATAAAAATGATGCATAATCTGATTAAATATGTGCCTATTTGCATACCTTTCCAGAACAGAAACCTGGACATTGGATGAAGCCAGGTTCAAAGTTCTTGTTTAAAATTTGGTAAAATTTTAGAGTCAAAGAATTCTCTAGAAGGAATTTTGGATATCTCTTTGCATCACTCCATAAATCAGATAATACTGTCAGACATTTTTTTATGAATAAAATGTATAAATCAGGCTATCAATAATATATGAACAAACCCATCTTTTAAAACCTTTAGAATATACAAAATAAACGTTTTCTCTTCACTAGTCGGGAAGAAAGTTATGGACATAAAATAGCCAAAAATCTTTAAACGGACCAGTGCATGAAAATACATTTTGCCCAGGGTGTCTGGACTTAAAGTATTGTAAACACAAATAGTTTGACAATTTCATCAACAGATATTACGCTATTGATTAACAGTTGAATGTTTTTTCCATTGACGATCAATACAATATTTTATATCATATATTTCCTGGCATTTTCACATACGAAGTATAAGTCCCCTCCTCTGAGCCACATGTTACACAAGGATTATTTTTCATTAAAGTGGTGTGAGAGAGTGGGGGTGACGTATATGTGCATGATCCATTTATATTGCAGCAGTTTAGAGTAAGTCCACTTGACAGATGTTTCTCTCTGATGGAATGCTCTGTTTTGGCCATGAATCGCTCTTTCATCAGGTGTTATCTCTCAATAGGAAAACTTTAACAAACAAAAAAGAATGTTTTCCTCTTTCATCAAGCTTAATGTGAAAGGTAATAGGATGAAAACGACCAAAAGTAAAAAAGTGCACTCACTGGTGTGCAGATCTCCGCCAGTAACATCCACTGCTGTATATTCAAACAACAATTTCCCCCCCATCTGGACCGCAAGCTTAGCAGACGTTTCTCAATCGTACAGCTCAACTGCAGTTCACCGTGCAATGCCTCAGGTTGCCTATTTACGCTATATCTCTGAACAAAACTGTCAGTTGTGCTGTGTGTTAAGTTCTGTTTAGTTGTTAGCTCTGTCAGCTGTATTAGCTCCGTAAACTGTTGGCTCTGTTAGCTGTATTAGCCCCGTGTGCTATTAGCTCGGTCAGCCAAACACACCTCAGGACTCAAGCACAAGTATTAGGCTGATGGGTTCAGCATTATCTGAGATTGCCCATGGACAGACAGACAGAAACCCACGCACCTAATACATAATCTCCTGGTGCAGAACAAAATTGTCCCAATTAGTTAGCATTACTCTTCAGTCGCAGACATTTTTGTTCTGAAAAACAATGTAGCTACATCTTTGTAATTTTTGGAATGTTAAGTTCCCACCGCCAAATCATTTATTCCCATGACATTACCATTCACTTGTGCAGCTTTCATTACTTGGAGCTCAGCTCAGAAGTCCAAAATGTGTCGGGGGGGGGGGGGGGGATTCCAGTTTGGATAATATAATCTGAGGATTGCCACGTTATCATCCTCAGCGGAATGGATGCATGTCATGCACCATTAGCTGTTACTCTCCAAATAATTTGCATCCAAATCTCATCTACTGGGTGCAATAGTTTGAGTCACCTCGTGAGGCTGATGAGTTGGCCGGATGCACCGGTCTCTGGCAGAATCCATTAGAGTCACTGGGCCGTTTAACAACGTCTCTAAAAAGCACTCAAAAACAACACCACGGTGCTAAAGATGTTCTGTAATACCGGGCGGACGGACGAGATGCTAAATAGCCGGGAATCATTTAAAATGAGCTACAAAACCAAATTTACATGTGTATTAGACTAGCTGGAGGCAATTAACATGTGGGTGCTTCACGCAAATGGGCGCCATCATTTTAGACAGGAAAAGAAGGTTCATAATTTCATTTTCCGATCGCCGCGTCTGATCGTGGGAAGTAAACACACAACACGTCTCCCACCCGAAGCACAAAATCGCAATCATTATCAGGCACTGCACCCTGACAAGGACACCGTTTTGAGCTCAACCCTGTCACGGACAACATGGAGCCTGTCTGATGATTAGGAAAAGTAATCAGAGGTAATTGTAGTTCTGTCAAACTATTCCTGCCGCACATCTCTCTTGGTCATGACTTTCTGGTAGGAAATTAATCTGATGCCCCTAAACCATTTTATCCTCCCGAGCATGTCACGACATTCTGAGCGAGGCGTCTTTTAAAAAAAGGTGACGGAATCCTGACAGGAATTGATATTTCCTACAATGTATCCAGTTGAATTATCAACAGAAATAATATTAGGTTTCTTATGAATCCCAATCAAAGTTTCCACTTGAAAAATGTAAGACCTCAGCCACATTGTTTTGGAAATGAAAACAAAGTTTTTGCCCTCCGATATCCCGCACACATCCTGTCTCAATCCATGTTACTCTATTAGCTACTACTTATATGACTGGTGTGGCTAACTAAGTCCCTTAAAGTCTCATGTGATTTTATGTAAACAACCTTGAGTGCAGGATGAGTTATCAAACATTTGAAACCATTTTACCGAAGAGATAATACAGTGACTTGATGTAACAATACCTATTTTTTATTTATTTGGCATATAACAAGAGTAAAAATGTACAATTAACAGTATATTTTTCCTTTTACTGGACCTTTAAAGTGAACAGCTATCAGCACACCAATGTACTCAAGTATACAAAGTGTATTTTGATGTTGTAAAAAAAAAAAAAAAGGTGCCCAGCCTCTCTCTCGGTATGAGCTGGGACAGGCTCCAGCCCCCTGATAACCCTGCAAAAGGTTTAGTGCGTATAGATAATGGCTGGATGAATGGACAGGGTCCAAGAGAGTCCGTCTACTTCATTCCAGTCGGGGAGATTAAACTGCCTCGCAGCATTCTGTTGCCGTCATGTAAAAACCTGCAATTTAAAAAAGGGATTTCCGTGCTTAGTTAAGGGATTACATGCTCCTCCTCAGGCTGAGGAATATCTCTCACCGCTTTCTCCATTTGAAATTCTTCTAGATATAATAATTCAGTATCAACGTGCATTTTAAATCGTGCCAAATTCTTTTTTTTTTACATTTTGGACATGAAAGATTTTGAACATCAGCATTGATATTTCTGCACTTGCTGCATCTATACTGAATGTAAAACTATAATCTGATAAGGAGCTACAGATCTCAGACGAATACAATGTTTTTCTGTGAAATGTAGTGGACTAGGAAGTATAAAGGCTTATGTGAGCCTACAGTCTGATGACTTTTTGGTCACTGTGTCCAGACATTTGACTCTTATTTTAATTCCAGTAAAAACTGTGTCGTCTGTCGGGGCCAAGACGTCTCTAGAATCCCATATGCTATGGCAGATGGAGAGTTCACGTCATTTGACCTTTTTCTAGACATATGGATTAATCACCGTCTATTTAGAGGTTGTTTTTATTGCCGACACAGTGAGGACGTCAAGTATTTCCCATAGAAGGCCTGGACAGGGACCTTCACTGCTGTACAGGAAAATTAACATATTTCTTCTTACATTCTTTCACTTCACATCACAAACTGACATTTAGCTCCTGTGACAGACTCTGAGCCTTTTCTTATAGAAACCAAAGTGGTTTGTTCAGTTTGTCAGTCACAGTAGTCCCGCCCTAAAGTATACCCTGCTTTATGGTCTATTTGACTCTAAATGTCCATCATTTACTAAATAAACATCATGCTGTATTGAAGAAGACTTGAGACTAGAGAGTGAGACCATAAACTCATGTTTACAATGTTTACTGAGGTAATAAATCAAGTGAGAAGTAGAGTCATTTTCTCATAGACTTCTATACAATCCGACTTATTTTTGCAGCCAGAGGAGTCGCCCCCTGCTGGTCAGTAGAGTGAATGCAGGTTTAAGACACTTATTTGCACCAGATCACTGAGAAAAAAATGGTTAAGACATCAAATCAAGGCAGGCAGGCACAAACAAAGTCTGATGCTGCTGCAGCAAACAATATAGGGCACTCAAAATAGGCTACATAGCTGCGTAAGATATAACCTACTTGGACACCCAGTCTTGTATGCTTTGGTCTCCTGTAACTGTTGCAGCCTACAAAGTTTAGGGGGAATATTCCTGCATTTTTTCATATCACAAAAAAAAATATATATATATGCATCGCAATGGCAGATCTCTCCAATATTGTGCAGCCCTAATTTGTACATTAGCAGGGATGTAGCACAACATGATAGTGAAAGCTAGTGAAAACATGAAAACATGTTGTCACTTAAGTAATCAGTATCTCAATATTGATCAAAATAATCATCATTTTTGTGCAGCCTCACCACTGTAGCTGAATCAATGATCCGGCCGTGAGTGTACGGAGAACTGGAGTAGATATACAGTGGAGTTGAGGAGCGGATTGAATGCAGCTGTGCAGACTGGACAGGTGAGGTGAATGAGCTGTAATCAGGAGGGAAGCGGGGGAGGGAGAGACACAAGAGGGCCGGGGAAATAAGCTGGAGCATGGACACTGTACAGCTATGCACAGCTACACCCACACAACCATGTACAGGAATGATACATAGGAGGAAATCTTCTGATGTGATCATCGCAAAATGCACTACATTCAAAATTGACAGATAACGTAACTGATTCTGTCAATGGAGTCTTGTGGCTTTGAAGAGCGCATAAAGCAGCTGTTTCTTTTCACATCTTACACAGGGAATTAAGGGTTTATTTTGACCAAAAGAGACTTGATGATAGTTCGAACAGTGGAAAAGCTAACCAAGACCATTTTGACGAGTTTTCTTTAGTGTGTCTAGTGTGATCTAAAAGGTTAGATTATGGTTGTTTTGACAAAACAGGGGAGACATTTGCACATTGTGTAAGGGGATTTGTCAACTGACCACTAAGCGAGCTAGAGTTGATCTCTTCGACACAACTTCTTTCCATTCGTTTTGAAATTTTTGATAATTTAGTAATAGCAGTAAAATAAACTTTGTAAATAGTTCTGGTAACTTAATTTATGGCTTGATCACCTGAACAAATGGCTGAATTTGATATTCTGAAATCGTATCTCTAATCCAAATCTAATCCGTCTGTACATCGTAACCTACCACAAATGTTTTTTAACAATTTTTTTGGGTTGGTTTTCGCCTGGATGTGCAGAGAAAATGTTTGTGTCCTTGATCATGGCCTTAACCCCTTGGCCACCACAACGTGATCTCATCCCTACTCCCTACATCCCAGGGGCAGCCTTTTTCCATAGTAACTTGACTCTGAAGATTTGCGTGTGGTTAACGTTGTAACACGTCGTTAACGTTGTGAACCGGTGGCAGGTAGGTATAGACATAAAAAAACGAATTAGTGTAATGTCACAGAACGTCACATTACATAACGTCGTCAAAATCACGCAACCTTTGGTTTCATGGAGGAAACAAACTCCTGTCCCCTGAGTGAAAGTCCTGTGTTTGTGTGACCCATCCCCCAACCCTTCAACCCAACCTTAGAGGACTTCTTAGTCTTAATCTACTGAACCCCAAACCCGCCGGCTGGATGTAAAAGCAAGTTTTCTTCAAACAATCGCCAAAACTTCAGATGAACACAGAGCGGAGAGGAGAGGCTGTAGAGGTTGTAAAAATGTGAATAGTTTATTATATATAGCACGTGGAATGTCATTTTTTTTTTCAACATTGGTAGCACTTGTGGCAACTTGGAAAAATGCTTGATGTATGGATTCCATTGTATAGTAATTTTTGTTAAATAAATGATCAAAGAAATTTAATTTTCTTTTTCTTTTTTTAATGATTTATGGCATTATAACTATGTTATACTGCACACAAAAGACATTTTTTGAGTTCTCTCCACTTGTAGTGATGCTAGGTGCTGTTTCCATAGGGGTTCAGGAGCTACGTATATATTGCAGTGAAAAACAAGGCCATAGAGAAAAATGTGACCTGATCGAAAAAAGCCCTGAAACTGCTTGTGGTTCAGTGGGTTAATATGACCTCCGATGCTATGAGTGCTTAATATTGTTGTGGATGGGTTTGTATTGGGGTTAGTTAAGTAAAAGCCTTGTTTGTGTCATACAGACCCTGGTATCAAGGCACCGAGGCCCACTGCCCAAGCTTCGGTCAATCAACTATCCCATGGAGAACAATGGAGAGAAAAACAAAAGAGTTTTACTTACTTTTGAAGTGTAGAATTACTGCAAATGTTGCAGTCTGGAATCTGAAATTATACGTAGGCCGACATAGCTGCAGATATGAAGATGGAATGAAAGGGAGGAGGTGTGTTTGTTTTGTTTGTGTGGGTGCGCTTGTTTAAAGGCTCCCGGTCGGCCGGTGACGTGCTACTGACAACATGCCTCAGTGGCAAAAATCAGCAACAGTGGAAACAAAACCCCGACAGTGGATGATAAACAGTCTGGCTGGTAAGCACTCTGGGGTCGGTCTGAAATATCTTCCAGACTTTTTATTGAGCGCTACCTGCAGGCTGCCGTATTTAAAATAAAATGTCTTGACAACTTTCAGAAGGATTGCCACGGTTTTTGGTTGCCACACCGTGTCCCCCCACAGGATAACTTGAGTTGTGATCAGGTTAAAACCAAAGACCTGCAAAACTATACTGACATTCACATCAGCCTCGGTACTTTGTGTTTAGTGCTGAAATACTTTGCTAAGATGGAAACGATGGCAAATATTACACCTGCTAAAACATCCCCGTTGTCATTGGGATCATGTTGCCATGCTGACATTTGCGTGTAACACAGCCTCACGGTCTCTAAAGCTGCAGTACACTCTCTTTTTATATATAATAACACATCAACAGCATAGAAACTGTTATACCATAATTACAGTAGCTTGTGTGTTTATCATGCAGGAAAGTCAACAACACATTGCTTTTACTTGGAATGCGCCTTTTGTCTACTGTATCTAATGGCAACTTCATGAATCCAAATCTGTTTCCCATTGAAATCCTCTTTTGGCAGTCCCAGACATGTTGGTGGCTTTGCTCTAAAGCAGACATACTGTACACTTGTTCAGCTATCACAAACATCCCAGTGGAACCTTATGCTGTATTTCGTTTTCTTTTGTTGTCTTCCAGGATTCAAGGATCATAGTTGGAATGCTGTTAAGCATTCCAACTATTGTTATCCTATTCTTTATTCCTCCTTTTATTGTTGGAATGATGTTAAGCATTCCAACTATTGTTCTTCGAATCTTTATTCATCCGACTATTTCTTCCGTCCCCTGTTTTTCGAAACTCTTCTTCTTCTTCATTTTTTAAGCTACAGAAACCGTTCAATTATCTAAATGTTCAGCTCTTTCAGCTCATGTCTGCTATGACTTTTCATATTTCAACTGCTCCATTAGACTCCATGTTAAATCTGACCACTCATTTCTCAAAGAAAGCAGACGGTACCAGTTTTGCATAATGCGATGGAGCTCACATTTTTAACACCACAAACATAATAAACACATCTCCGCGTTTGCCAGAGTCTTATCTCTCTCACGGTATCCATATTTTATTGATTCGTCTCATGGTTTTGGTATAAAGGGCATATGTTTGACAGGTAGTTTTGTTGAAAATCACTGTTCACTCTCTCTCTTAATTAGCCTCTAACACACAGGTGCTCCAATCACCAACATGCACCCAAGCACACAGGTGTTTATATGAGCTCATTAGTGATGTTGATAAACACACAGACACACACACTTTTCTCTCTCTCTCTCTCTCTCTCTCTCTCTCTCTCTCTCTCTCTCTCTCTCTCTCTCTCTCTGTGTCTCTCTCTCTCTCATACAGTCATTCAGGTCTTGGAGACTTTTAGAGGATCCCCCCCCCATTTTAAAATATTAGCCGCACACATGATTTAGAGATATACGTGATGCAGCTCAGCCAATCAAATATGGGTATTCTGATAAGTTTCCTGATTCGAGTGACATTTACACACACCGCGACACAAGAGGGAGAGACGAGGAAAGACATGGCAGAGCAGGACAATAGTCATGTAAGCTGTAAATGATAAAACAGGACAATCTCCAAATGAGAAAGATTGCCAGAGAGATCAGAGTCACTCACTCACTCACTCACTCACTCATCCTCTCTCTCTCTCTCTGTCTGTGTCTCTCTCTCATACAGTCATTCAGGTCTTAGAGATTTTAAGAGGACTACCCCCCCCCCCCACACACACCCCATTTTAAAGTAAAGGCCCCACAAAATGAATTCTAACTGAAATGCTTGTGATGAAGCCTGTCATTTAATAACCTGTTTATGTTTATCTAACATTATGATTATGTCTCCTCTCCCCTTCCCCCCCGCCCACACCCCATTTCAAAATAAAAGCCCCAAAGAGTGAATTCTAACTGAAATGCTTGTGATGAAGCCTGTCATTTAATAAACTCTGTTTATGTGTGTCAAACATTAAGATTATGTCTCCTCTCCCCCTCTCTCCCCCACCCAGTCCCACCCTTTCAAAATAAAAGCCTCATGGATTAACAGTATTTAAACGTTAAGCTCAAAATTAGGCTTTTTTGTTGAAATAATGAATGCTCTTACTAATACTGCGACAACTACTGCTACTAATATTTATAGTATCACTACTACTACTACTACTACTACTTCTACTGCAACTTTTGCTGTTGCTACTATTACTACTACTACTGCTATTACCACTACCACTACTATTATTACTTATACCACAACTGCTACTATTCCTGCTACTACTACAGCTATTAGTACGACTGCTACTAGTACTACTACTACTGCTACTTCAAAAACTGACTTTACTATTACTACTACTACTTCTTCTACTACTACTACTGTTATATTAAATACTACGACCACTACTACAGCTATTACTATGACTACTGATACTACTTCTTCTTCTAATTACTAATACTTCTACTACAACTTCTACTACTACTGCTACTACAAATATCACTACTGCTACAACTAGTACTTATTCAAATGCTACTAATACTTCTACTGCTAATAATACTTCTACAACAACTACAACTTCTACTACTACTACAACAAATATCACTACCGCTGAAATTTTTTTAAGCTACAGAAACCGTTCGAATATCAAAATGTTCAGCTCTTTCAGGAGAGGGGTGATATGACTTCATATTTGTAATCTTTCAACTTTTTGAATTAAGCTTTTTGCAATTTTTTTAAAAATTGGATATCTATTTCAGCAATGTTTTTGCGATTCATTTCAGCTTTCAGCATTCCAACGCATTTTCAGCAGGAAATGCATTTTCTAGTTTATTGTCATTATGCAACGCAGGGAGCAACAACGAAACAAAAACAGTAGCATTCTTGTAGTGCATTTTTTAAATTTGCATCTTAATTGATGTAAGCAGCAGCAACAAATTGCCCATCAACTTTGACTGATGTTTGAGCACCAAGCATCATGATGTAAACACAGAGCCTAACTCTTCTCGTCCCATTGGAGTCCTGCGCTCTGTCCTGCTGTCCGCATGATGATGGAGCCAGGTCTCTGTGAAGATGTGGACAACGACCTCCTGCTGCTTTCATCCATCTTATTTTTCTGCGACTGAACATCAGACAGCCAGCAGTAGGCTGAGTAGTGGAGTAGCCTCCGGTCCTAACTGCTAGCTTAGCTTCCATCTCGGCTCTCCTCCTCTCAGTTTGGTGGCGTTTGGTCCAGCAGGTCTGGCTAATTGGTCGGCCGTGGGTGTTGATCGTCTCAAACATCAGTACATTTCTGCTGTTGACAAAATAATTTTCCTGTTAAGCCTTGTGCTCCATTATGTACCCTGACATCACGGTACAACCGGAGACCTTACAGACCACGTGTGTTCAAGAGCTGAAACGTCTACATGTCAGCGTGCCTTGTGTTTGTGGGATGATGATTGACGATTAGCATGGTGATGAAAGCAGTAATCACCCTGCCAGGGAACTGAAAGCACAGTGGTTGCTGCTTTTTTAAAAAGCGGTACTTTCTCGTGTGTGTGGGTTCGCAAACAGATGACATTTGTGTGTGTGTCTCATCAACACCCCCTCGCCCAGCTGTCTATCCATCAAGATGTTCTATATCAAAGTGTGGTTAAATATGTGAGTGTGTGTGGCCTTTGGACCGCCGTGCATCGCCTGCTACTACACGTACATGAGCTACCGAGCATGTATGACATCTTAAATTTAGACGACGTTCCTGACTGCAAAAACCACTCAACCCTACCAAACCCAATGCAGACAGCGCCGTTCATGTGTGGCAAACTGTGATAACAACACACACACACACACGGTGACTCATACATCTTAATTAGAAGCTAAGCAGCAGCGCGTTAGCATTAGCGAGGGGAGGCGAGCCTGTCACTGCAGGCAAATGAGAACGGGCACTGTCATGTGCGCGTGGCACACACATTTATGCCTGTGAAGCAAATGCATGGCCCAGTCCAATTAGTTCAATACCTGAGGAACGCTCAGACGTGTGTGTGCCCGACCACGCTCGCGCGTAAACACACCAGTATAAACTTTTAGAAAAAACAACGAAACAGGAGTATAAAAGAAGAAAAGTGAACAGAGAACCTGGGCTCTGCAGGTGTGTGTGTGTGTGTATGTGTGTGTGTGGCCTCGGTGCTGTAAAGCCACCGCTCCTAACGCGATCTGAAAGACCCTGTTGGTCGGTTTTGATGGTGTCACTGGTCAGTGGCATTTGTCGAAGTTCAGGAAACAAACACACACGCAGATGGTGGCATTTGGTCGGAGTCATGCGGGGGTTTCGGGGAGAGGCGGGTGGTGGAGGTGTTCACTGACGTCCCTGTTGCTACGGGGACAAAGTGACCTTAAACAACCCGTAGCAAAGTTAGTGCGGGGGAGTTTCCGGCAAATGATCAGCTCACCTTAACGTCAAACGCACACACACAAACATGTGCACCATTGTTGAGTGAGGTTTTCTGACCATGAGGTACCGCCCTCAATCCGTCACACATCCGGTCCTTTTCTAGTTATTCAACCATTCCTCGTTCCAATCCTCTTCAGTCATCATATTCCCTCGGTTTTTGCTTGTAATTTCACCCACACTCCTCCATACCTCTGTCAGTCCAATGTCCATCCTTGCCTCCAGTCCTATTCTGTCTTCTCCTTTCTTGTACACTCATCAGCTTCCCTTCGTCCGTTTCTCAGCTTCCATCCTTCCTCCTGTCCTCCATCCTTATTCATGTCTCCTTCATCATTCCTGTCGACCTCCTTCCCTCCCTTCATGTTCTTTTCATCTATCTGAACATCCATATTGGGTCATGGTCCGGTACAGGCAGCCGCAGGCAGAACACACATTATGCAGACTGATGCATGAACCAAAGTTCCCGACTACGAGTGCCACACAGGAAGTTTCTTTTGTAAGCAACATTTACAAAGAGAGAGTTGTGTATAAGACGAGGACGATGTTGTTGCTCTACCTAAAGGGGATGTGAATGGGCACACAACATGCTCCATCACTGGGATAGTAATAATGGTTTGAAATATATGAAAACATTCCTCTTAATATTGTATTAGTCTGTGTATTTAATATATAGAATAAGAGATGCTGTTGTATTGCCTATTGTGACTTGTTACCTTTTGGGAAAGTGTTTGAAATGATCCTTATTTTTTGATGAAACCAGTCTACCAAAGTTGGCTAAATGCTACCTCAGTCCCCAGCAGGAAGATCTGTTCTGTCTTTGACACTTGCACTACTCTCTGTTCAAAATAAATTAAAAGAAACATTGTACCAAAGTGTGACCTTTTCACCCCTAATCCCTATCCCTTCCTCCTTTTTCATCTCTCAGTGCACCCCCTTCCCCCAACACCTCTTCCCACACATCCTCTCTCTGCACTCACCCTCATCTAATTTACATGCTGCCACTGGGCTTTATTTCCCAAATATGGCATTCATTTTCATGCTTATGCAGACGATATACAACCGTTTCCCTTAACCCCGGTGACATTGCAAATGTAGTTCGACTCCTCAGCTGTTTTGTCTGCTCTTATTTTTATTTATTGGTTTATTTGAATGGGACAGTGCACATTAATAAAAACATTTTTGCAAATGCGCCAGAGTTAGCCAAAAGGCTATTTTTCATCTGTAGTCCCAATATAAGAGCTGAACAGCAATCCAAATCTCAAGTTCTCTCATGTGGCCCCTGTTCCTTGACAGTTTCTCTGCAATCCCAATATGAGAGGGTCTGCTCACAACTTGGGGATTGTATTTTAGCCCAAAATATCAATCGTCAACCAAGTATCCAGGGTATACAGTTGAGGACCACAGCAAAAATACAAGATATAGATTTTGGAGAAGGCCATTGTTTTAGTTAATTGGACTTCTCTTTGCTTTTCCCTCAAGCTAATAGCTCACCTCCAGCTGTCGCTGGGCTTTTAACAAACTCAAGGGAAACGGATCACTTTACTCGCAATCTCTAATCTCTCTTCATTGACTCCCTGCGAGTTTTAGAATGGATTTTTACGATTTTGCTAATAACCTTTATGGCTTGGCATTGTCGGTCTCCTAGTTACCAGGGATGTACTTGACTAGGAAGATAAATGAATGGATAAGGTGATCTGCAGACCTCCTGCCTTCATGAATGTTCTGTCCTTCATCCACCCTTTCCTCCACCCATTCTTTATCCATCTTATATCTCTTTTTCCCCTTTGCTTCTTCCTGAACATTTTCTTCTGCCCCCCCATCGCCCCTCTACATTTGCTGTTCTTCCAACACCCCTGTTGCCTACATCTCTCCATCCCCCATTTTTCTCCAACTGATGAGCTGAGACGCAGCTTCACTCATCAGATTGCCTGTCTCTCCTCCCTGCTTTCTTTAACACTTGTAGAAATGACCTGACACATCCAATCCCAGGTTATTACAAAGATGGGCAATCTCTCTCTCTCCCCCCCTCTCTCTCTTGCACACACACACATTCAAACATTTAGACCAAGAAAAAGCACTTTTCCAACGTCTGCTACACACACACGCACACACACTATTACAGGAGCCCAAATGAAAATGAATTATGCATTCTGTCCTGCCACTCGTTACAAGTATATGATACATCCCCTGTTTCCACACAATTGGGCACACAGCAACACGTGCAAAAATGGGAAAAGTGGTTGCGCACGTGTTCACACACTAAAACGCACAAAAAGGCGTGAATGTATTATTAATGTGAAACCTCAAACAAGCACGGGCTCATCATTCACAAACATGTTGCATAATCGCGGGGCTGACTAAACTCGTTGCAGCCGAATACTTGATGGCGCCGTAAGCGCAGTGATTTCTCCCGACACGCGAGGTCGGCATTGTTGTCAGCGCCCGTGTTTACGGCAATCTTTTGAGCGACACGCCACCCACATCAACTCCTCCTCCTTCCCCCTCCCTCCGAGTCCGTACCAAGGTCGTTGGCCTCCTTCCTGGCTTTAGCATTCTCCTCGTATCCCCCATAATCCTCACTGTTTAAGCCTGAGGTACAAATACATTCTATTCAAGCCGTACCAAGGGGTCCGGTAATACCCAGCAGAGTGTGTCTTTGTGTATATGTGTGTCTACTTAGTAATGTGTGCTTGCATACACCTCTGTGTGTGTGTGTGTGTGTGTGTGTGTGTGTGTGTGTGTGTGTGTTTGTGAGCGAGAGAGAGTGTGTGCGCGCACACCAGCGTCTGTGTGGGGCTTTGTGTTCTAACACCCATCGGTGCTTAGTATTCTCTCCGCCATGCGTCCTTGCATCCCCGTGCTTATTCTTTCCCTCTCTGTTCTCCTCTTTCAGATGAGAATACCAACGGCTGATGGGGAGAGGAGAGAAAGAGGGGGTGAGAAAAAAAAGAAAAGGGGGAGACGGGGGGAACAAAACGCAGGTGGATAAAGTTTATACAACGTTACTGATGTAACCTTGGCGCCATAGTCCGCATTCTTTAGTCGACAATTAAAGTGGGTGCAGCTGCTGGGAGTTCTAAATGCGACATTGTTGTGTTGTCCAATGGGTGTGGAGACACATTAATGCTGTGTGACATACATATGTAGTGGGGATGTACTGGAAGGTTTCCAACAACTTTTAATCTTCATATAAACCAATATGATGTCTGGTTCATGTCACAGTAAACTGATACAAGTTATGCGTTACGTAGTTCCGTCACGTACTTGTGCTTTTAGCCTACAGCATGCTTCGTGATCACCGGCGATTAGCGTTAGCCCAACAGTGGGAGGGAAATGGCAGCTCGTAGCAGCACGAACAGCAGTTTAATCCACACAAAATCTAATTCAGTGTGTTCTCCGGCTGCTGCCGAAATGTGTCCCACGCCAGATGGTGAGGCTCGCAAGTCACAGAGGGAGCAGACATGCCTCGCATTGTCCTCGAAGCATAAAGTACAGACAAGGAGTTTATGTCCCAGCGACATGGACGATCATTGGGGTTCCGGGCCCACCCACGGAGTCACCTGGGCCTTCATTAGCATTGACTAATTATTTATATCACAAATAATAATCAATCCTTAAAGTAAACAACAGTTTCTTAGTTTAGACATTTTCAATTTGAATGTGAATAAGGTGCAAGACATGTTTTTTATAATTTTAGCGCCAGGCGTGGAGTCGCACCGCTCGTCAATGTCACGATTGGACCAGGCAGCCAATAAAATCGAGCAACAGGCGGGCTTTACCACTTTACAGCTGACTTCCTTTTTTGATGCCTGAAGATGTGGCAGGAACCAGGCGGCAACCTCCGGTTCTACCAAGTGAAGCCAATGCGGAAGAGTCTTACAACATGCATTCTCTCTACTGACCAGCAGGGGGCGACTCCTCTGGTTGCAAAAATAAGCCGATTATTGGTCTGCTGTTTTATTAACTTTATTAATGATGCATCATGTTTCATCCTGTCCTCAAAAATAGGCAGCTGTCTGTACTTCCCTGTTTATTTTCTAATAGTCCAAAGCTGAGCGCGACAAAATTTAACCGGTGCATCTGTTGTGCTTGGCAGTGCGCATCATCACTCCAGTTAGAGAATGCAGATGGGACAGAGACCTGCTGCTGTCAGATGGCTGTAAGGAGCGTCGCCTTTGTGAAGAAGAGGCCTTCAGTGTAGCACTGAGGCGCACCAGAAAACATGAGTGGTGACATTGAAAAAAAAAACTTTCAAGCACCTGCAAGTCATTATGGCGATCTCCGCAAATATGGGATTGTCGACATATCCCATATGATAACACTTTTATACAACATTGAATATAAAGTGCTTCACACACCCAAACACCGATGGCGACAGAGCAAAGAGCTGGCTTATCAGTGGGGAAAGACATGGCAATCAGAGCACATCAATGTGAAGTATCTTCAATTGTTAGTTTAGGTTAATGACGTGCTGGAGTTGTGCTGGAACTGATCTGCTGACCAAATATTAATACGAATTGGTTGAAGCTTCACTAACTTGGTGACAAACACCTTGCAATTCCCATTCCCAAGTTCTCCACAATAAAAGCATGGAAGGTGAGGACATTTTGTCAGATTTTTTATTTTTTTTTCCAAACATTTTCATCATCTTTTTTCGTCAACTATTTTGCATGTCATCACTGTTAGTGTTTCCCTTTGTCATCGTCTCGTCTTAGTCATGGAAAAAGGGGTCACATTTTTTGTCGTAGTTTTAGTTAACAAAATGAAAACTGTCCCTGACTGAATCAGTAGCTTGTGTTAGTGGAGCTCCTCACTGGTGAGTAAGAGCACATGTTGGCAGCTCAGCAGCGTGCCGCTTGTTAAAAGCTTTTTAAAAGACCACGAAATCCACAGAAACAATCAATCTGATAACTCAGCTGTGAATAAAAGGCTGCCGAGCTGCCGACCTTATGTACATTGCTTGCATAGACTAGTTTGTATTGATCTGAACATGGCAGCTTGGACGCGCAGCAGATTGGCGTTCCTACTGAACTGAAGACAGCATCAGCACCGCACGTCACGGCCATATGCTTTTACTTACTGTTGGACGTACTGAAGTGCATTGAAAAGGCGATGCGACCAATTAGTTTAAGAAAAATGAAGTGTATGAATTACAAATCTTTGAACTGAACTGAACAAAGTTGTTGGAATCTGCATTCCCACCTCTACCCGCTAGTTTGCTGGTGGGAAGCAGCGACAGCATGAGATTTTCAGTTTGCATCAGCAGTAACTTAAGACATCTCCAATCCGGCTGAAAGCAGTCAGTAGACGGCGGATTTGTATCTAAAAATACAAACAGGAACACAGGAGTGAAACTAAATTCCAAACGGCAGAGATTTGGGAAGAAGCTAGATGGATCTGAACAAATGGAAAAATCCGTTGAATCTCCTGGAACACCCTGAAGGTCATGGTCGTGGTTATGGGTCTTGCTGAAATATATCCGAGAGACAGGATCGCAATGACATTTAAAGAACTGCATCAAAGCCCTAGATCAGAGGCAAATTGGCGTTAAATGGAATATGGGGAGTCTTTCTGCAAGCGCAAGACACAGGTTGAGGGTAAACCTGGGGGACTGGTGGCCCGTAACAATAGGAACTCTACTGTAGACCAAAATTGTTGTTATTGCACTCGGAAGAAACAGGCTAGAAATTGTAAAGACGTGCGGAAACAGACTATTTTGGGAACATGCACGTCAGAACATCAACAAGCATGACTACAGGGAACGTTCACGGACTGCTTGAACAAAAAATGTGCACGGTATTATATCATTTCCTGTGAACTTGTGTGTTTACGAGTCACAACATAGTTTGGAGAGTTGCGTCTACAAGGCAACGCTCGTTTTGTGAAACTGTCATAAAATGGTTTAGGTTAAGAATTGACCTCAAGTGTTAAGGTAATGATAGTCGTCGGTCAGATAGTCTCGCGAGAGTTTACGTGTTTGTTTTTAATTTAAAATCAATGGTTGCCATCCAGACACAAGTTTGGAGACGATACATATTTATTGGGGATGAGTGGGGGATGAGTACTTCAAGACAAGACAACAAGAGAGCAAGTTGTGTAGTGTTGACACTACAGGGATGTGACGACCTTGGCATTGTTGAACTTTCACTGCAGCTTGATTACAAATGTTCAAAGTTCAAATAAGGCCAACGTTCATAGTTGCAAACTTGCAAATATTGTGTGAACTCACCAAATTATATGTCATTATCAGCATAGACTGAAGTGGTCCCTGCAATCAGGGGGACACTTGGCCTTAAGGACTGTTTAAGTGGATACAAATGTGAGTAAAATCGCTCCATTTGTTCAGGAATAGGCCATCACGTACAGAATTCTGAAGAATTATATGCTTATATGGGTGTTTTGTAATTACTTCGATTGCCGTGCAGAAATGAGGTAACGCTAATGTCAAGTGTCGGCTGCAATTTCAATATGGAAAAACACAAGTCTAGTGGGCTGGAAAACAGTAAACATTTTTATTTTTTTTAAAGTCATCTCATCTGGCAGTTGATGACTTGATCAATGCCTTCTCTTCACTGAATGAGGAGGCAGATGGTTGCCTCTCTTGTGCTGCATTAAGCTGTGTGATCACTGCGGTAGTAGGGTGATTTTTATTTTATTTATTATTTTCGTGCAATATCTGTTTTGACCTTTAACAGAAAAATAATGTATTATGTGCTTGCATGTTGGGCAAAACAGAAATCAGATATGGTTTATAAATAACCAATATGAACACAACATTATACATGGTGTGTAGGTTAAAGTTATTAGTTCTATGTGTGCTGGGAGCAGGCAGCTACATCACCTATGTGTGGGCCCTTAGCGAATTTGTGCCCAGGGTCATGATAATCCGTCAGTGATTAAAAATGTATTGCTAACCTAAAACCTGAACCACACACGCATCAATAAGGGATCAGTAGAGTGGACAAAAAGTTAGACAATTAAGGATGTTTCATAGTGGGACAATCTGATTACACTTTTAGTGTAATTTAACACTTCGAGAAAAGGGACTTTCTTTTTTTTAGAACTAATGAATCTAAAAGTTGCAGAAGAACCAAGTTTTCCAACAACATAAAGGGCTCCATTTTAATTGTGCAAAGCAGTAGGCCTTTTGAGGTCCCAACACATTCTCACCCAACATTTACTAAACCTCAAATGTTTATATTTATCCACTCCTGTATCGTGGGGGGCTCAAGAAGCAACCAGCGCCTTGTAAGCTGTTATTAAAATGCCAAACAGGTATTCATCTTGCCGCCCTGTTTGGAAATCAAATTTTCCTAAGAATAATGTGGAAAATTGCAGGGGCAGGTCAGTGTTAAGTATGATATTTAATGTTTTATGAAACTCTGACCCAAAAGGTTTTATCACTGGACACTCCCAAAATACATGCCAGTTATTTGCTTCCCGAGCCCCACACGGTCTCCAACATGTGGCATCTCCTCCAGCAAAGCGCGCCTTCTGCTTCGGTGTGATAAAGAAACCAATAACACACTTCCACGCAAATTCCTGCCACACGTGAGAATTGGTGCATTTCCATTGAAATTCACACACATCTAACCAGTCCTCGTTTGATATTGAGGTAACCTCATGGGTTCTTTCCCATCTGTCCTTAACATATACTGCAGTGTGGGATTTGTTTTGTCATAAGGCCTTTATAGGATCTAGAGATAATTCCCTTTGATTCATTTTGGTAGGCACCGAGAAATATTCTCAGTGTTGGGTCATCAAGGTCTGTTGTATTTCTAATGTTATGTTCAAAATGGTTGCATATCTGGAGGTATTTTTCAAGAGAATATTTTTCCCTCAGGTGTTCAAAGTCCTTTAGTTGTCCCTTTTCTGTCAGGGAATAGAATGTTGTCATACCTTTTGGGATCCAGGATTTAAATCTATGATCCATTTAATTTGGTTTGAACCCCGGATCACAGGCACACCATTGAAGCATTTGTAGTTTATGATCTAGTTTATATTCTCCTCTTATCACGTTCCAGATTTTTAAATGGAATTTGATCCATGGATTTTGTAAATTGTCTATAAGTTTTCCCAAGTTTTTGTAAGCCAATACTGCATGAATCTTATAATAGAGATCAATGTCTTTCCACCTGGCACAATAAACTGGGGTACACATGTTAATTAAGGGTTTAATCTGGACAGCATAGAAGTAATCCTTAAAATTGGGTAGACCCATTCCTCCTTCCTCTTTCCGGAGTTGTAGAGTTTTAAATTTAATCCTTGGTTTTTTTATCCCTAGCCAAATAAATCTTGAAATGATTTTATCCAATTCAGAGAATTGTTTTGGGGGAATTTCTACCAGAAGTGCTTGAAATAAGAACAGATATCCTGGGAGAAGATTCATTTTTTATAGAGTCAATTCTATGATTCAGTCCGAGGAAAGAAATAGAGTTCCATCGATGTATGTCGTCTTTAATTTTTGTTAAGAGGGGGGTGTAATTTATCTCTGTCAATGTTGAGATATCTCTTGGTAGGTGTATTCCTAGATATTTCAAGGATGTCTGGTCCCAGTTAAAGTGAACTTTCTCTCTGTTTTTAGGAGATGTGCAGTTAAAAGTCAAAAGTTGTGTTTTTTGCAGATTTAGTTTATATCCTGCATATCTACCAAATGTTTTTAGCAGGTTCATTAATTCAAAAAAGGAGTTAGAGGGGTTAATCAAGATATCATCGGCATACAGGGCCACCATTTGTACAAATGCCTTTGATGCTTTCCGTTTGTCTTATCCATTGCACAAGAGGCTCTATATAAAGTGCAAAAAGCAGTGGAGAGATCGGGCATCCCTGTCTTGTTCTCTAGTGTAATGGTCTCTGAGAGGTACCCATTTATTTTTACCCAGGCCGATGGTTTAGCATATAGTGTACGAATGCCTTTAATAAAATTGTTGTGCATGCCAAATCTTTCAAGGACCTTATATAAGAAAGGTCAGCTCACTGAATCAAAGGCCTTCTCAGCATCCAGACTGACGAGGTAGGCTTCAAGATTATTCTGTTGGATGTGGTTTAGTATGTGCAGCGATCGCCTGATGTTATCGTGAGTTTGTCTTTGTGAGATAAAGCCAGTCTGGTATAAGTTGAGGAAGGATCTTTTCCAGTCTTTTGGCGAGGATGGCTGTGTATAATTTGTAGTCAACATTCAACACCGAGATTGGTCTATAACAGGGGTCTTCAACTAAAATTCCAAAAGGTCCAGATTGAGAAAATCTCCTCGGGCAAAGGTCCGAAACATTACAATAATATCTAACTTGCGCTATTTAGTGCCATATATAAATATATTCAAGAAGTCTAGCAGTAGTAACAACGTCTCTGTGTAGTCAACAACTGTCAAATCAAATAAAGAAAGTACACATCGATTGTATTTTAACAATTGTTATTCTCAGTTTTCAAATTTAACTGGATGGATTATAAATAATACATAGAAATACATAAATACGTGTTCTTCTCATTTCAAGTAAAATAATATCTGGATTAAAGAATAACTGACATAACAGAAAGCTTTTGAAAAATGTGCATCTTAATATAAAGTACTTCATTTTAGAAAAATTTATTTCACTGAATTGTCCTGCAGCTTTAAATTCAGTTCATTCAGGTGTGAAGTGATGTCAATAAAAAAAACCTTGATATTATATTTTTGTTATCTACAAAGATAAATGAGTGAGCATGGACTTTATCTGTGGTCATTAACACTTGTTTCAGCTCTATTCTCTCTGGTAACATTGGACAGTCAATTAACGTGTTAGGATTCTGATCATATTGGGCTCTTAGGTTTATTTTCTTTGTCTGCATTTCAGATGTAAGTGGGTAGTTTGCTCAAAAGAGTTGTGCTTTGCCTCGTAGTGCGCTTTATTTGCCGCTTTTATCAATAGTTACGGTTTCTGAACATATGAGACGTGCTGGTTTTAACTGCCTGTGGGAAGAATTAACATATAAGTGTCTGTTCATTCGTTCATTCTTACTTATAAATTCTGTTCTATCTGAACAGGTTTCTCTTTTTGGAGAACGTCATGTGAGATAACTTCTCTGATTGGCGCAATTCTGCTGCTCTTCTTTCTATTTCCTCGTCTCTCCCCCGTGTGTCACGGTGTGTGTAAATCTCGCTCGAGTCAGGAAACTTGTCAGAATACCCATATTTGATTGGCTGAGCTGCATCACCTGATGTGATTTACAACGCATTGGTCGGTGTGTTTCGTGCACCGCTTACAAGTGCCGTAACGGCTGAATAAGATGAGCCGGTTAAAGTATAAACTCGCTGCCTGACGTAAATAATTCCGAATTATCTATCGGTTTTAGGTCTTTGGTCCGGATGCAACTGCGTCGGGGTCCGGATCCGGACCGCGGTCCACCAGTTGGAGACCCCTGGTCTATAAGATCCACATTCTAGTTTATATTTTCCTTCTTTGTGGATAACAGAGATCACTGCCTTGCTCCAAGATGGAGGCATTTTGGCATCTTTTAAAGTGATATTGCAGGCCCTACGAAGGCTTGGTAATAGCTCAAATCGAAATGCCTTGTACCACTCTGAAGGAAGGCCATCCGGACTGGGTGACTTATTAGCTTTAAGCCTGGAGATGGCGCTGTTTAGTTCTGTCTCAGTTACCGCTGCTGTTAATATCTGATTTTGTTCTTCTGATTAAACAGGGAGGTTGAGGGAATTGAGGAATTCGCTAATTTGTTGCTCGCCCTCTATTTGTGGTTGTGTAAATAGAGATTTGTAGTCATTTTTAAAGGCATTTTATAATTCATCTTGTTTATAGTGTATAGTTTTAGAAACTGGATCCCTTTTTTTGTATATTGTGCTATCCGCTCGTTGTTTTTGCAGGTTTTTTGTTGATTTTTAGCCTGATTCATAATATTTCAGTTTTGTAAATATACTTTTTTCAATTTCCTGTGAGTATAATAGATTTATTTCCTTCCTAACTTTCTTAATTTTTGTTAACAAATTTGTCTTTTGTTCTCTTTTATGCTGCGTCTCGAGATCCTTTAATTCTTTATTCAGGTTTAGTAGTCGTAATTGTTTTTCTTTTTCTTCATGGGCACAGAAAGATATGATTCTCCCTCTGATGACTGCTTTTAAGGCGTCCCATACTGTAACTGAATCAACCTCCCCGTTATCATTTTCTTCCAGAAACATTTTTATTTCCTTTCTCATATGGGTCTTACATTGCGGGTTGTTTAAGATACTTGTGTTTAACCTCCACAATGTTTTTCCTCCCTTATCGCTAATATGCACCGTGCAGGACAGAGGTGCATGATCAGATAAATCAATACTTACAATATCACAGTTATGCATTCTATGGCGATCTCTCTTTAGCAAAAAAAATAGTCTATCTTTGAGTATGTATCATGGGGGCATGAGTAAAATGTATAATCACGGCCTGATGGGTAAAAATCTCTCCATAGATCTAATATGCTTCATATTTTTCTATGCAACGATGTAGTGGTGACATTTTTTGATGAATCTGGTTTTGGTTTAAGACGGATGTTCCAATCTCCACCACATATGACAATTCCTGGGGCCCCTATCATTAAATCAAATGTCTTTCTGTAAAAGCAAAAATCACTTCCAGGGGGGGCATACATGTTACATAAAGTTATTGTAACGCCATCTATTTTTCCAGAGACTATTATATATCTCCCCTCCTTGTCTGTTACCTTTGAAACTAGTTCAAATGATACTTTTTGTGATATTAAAATTGCTACGCCTCTCCTACAGCCTGATTTATAAGATGAATAATATACCCTTGAAAACTCCATTCTCTTTAATTTGTCATGTTCTGATGGGGTGATGTGTGTCTCTTGCAAGAGCACAACATTTGCCTTTTCCTTTTTCAGTTTTGACAGTATTAACTTATCTTAGCTGGGTTTAATCTTTTTCATAGTTTCAAACATCGATAATCGCAGATGGAACCTCTCCCAATATCCCTAATAACATAAACGTTGTACAGTGAAAACATCTCTCCCGAGGAACAAACACAGAATGTGAAACAGTTTTTAACAGAAAATCACCGAAACGGTTTAGAACAGCTGTTTCTGATGTAGAGGCTCGTTTCAAATGCCCTTAGAGGACTTTATAAAGCCAAAGCCCCCCCCATAAGGGAAAGTCCCACGTCACGTCAGTGGTGGGGCACTAAAGTGTGGCCGCATGTTAGCCAAAATCCACACAAAATAAAATAAACCATGGATAACAAGCCAATTAATAAGTCCCGACATCTTTAATTAACCAGAAAATAAACCTGTAGGAGTAGTTGCCAATTTAGAACGCCAAGGCAGTCATTTTTCTGCCATGCTCTCCGGAGCACCTTCCTTCGTCCGGTAACTCCCGAACTTGACCACTATCGATCGGGGCTTTGCCTGCGGCCCGTTGGGCTTTGGTGCCAGTGCTCGGTGTGCCCGTTCTATTCTGAGGTCTCTGTCACGGGGGAGGTCGTGTTCGTCTGTCATTCTTTTGACAAAAGCTAAAATGAGCGTAAAAACTTTTGAGATATTTTTATCAAAGTTTGTCATTGTTTTTCTAATGCGATACTTCCAAACGTGCATAAAACTATGTGAACACCCCACAACGATCCCAACTGCAGTATTTCCTGCTACATCAGATGAGTGTGATGGTGCAGTGCGTGTGTCAAGGTGGTAACAGCCTTTATGAAGCATGTTACGAGCCACGCAAGCCGCCGGACGGTTGGCTCGGAGCTGATTGATGCCGGCTGGAGCGGCTCTAATGCTGTCTGGCTTGTAGCATACAGAATGTGACATTGGTTCGGTCTGAGGAATATTGATCTAGAATGGTCCTTGCCGAGCGTAGATATGGAGGGCTGTATTGATGTTCGCCATGGTTCTCATTTCAAGCTCATCTCACCCCACCTCTGTGTTTGTGTGCGTGTGTGTCTGGGGTGGCAGCAGTGCCGGAGGCTACTCAAGTGTGAAATCGTGCGACGGTTTCTCCATTGCGCTTCATTTAGCCACACATCACCCATCTCTCATTCCTGACAAGTTGCTTAACTGCTCCGAAATGCGAGCGCCTCAGGGTGGGGTGGCAATGTAGCCCTGTCGGTGTACAATGAGCTGTGTGTGTGTGTGTGTGTGTGTGTGTGTGTGTGTGTGTGTGTGTGTGTGTGTGTGTGTGTGTGTGTGTGTGTGTGTGTGTGTGTGTGTGTGTGTGTGTGTGTGTGTGTGTGTGTGTGTGTGTGTGTGTGTGTGTGTGTGTGTGTGTGTGTGAGTTTGTGGGGGCTAAAGTGAGAGTCTAATAAAGCCAGCAGCTGCCATGGAAACCAGGGCAGAGGCTAACTCATCCTCAGTGTCTAGGGACCCATCAGGGCCTCAACTATGGCACAAACATATGCATACGCGCGCGCGAACCTACACACAATCGTTTACCAAAGGCATGGCAAGTGACTCTTGGAGGGAGGGCTCTCATACACACTCGCATACAAACGGAAGACGGAGAAATGGGGAAGCAAGCTGTCTGTTCAATAGCCACTCTGACACCGTCTCCTCACACACACACACACACACACACACACACATAGACGCTGCTGGTACTCCAACAGTATGACATGGGAGTCAGGATGGCTTAAGATGCTCAATATCCAGCTGTAATCCTCTCCCTATCCTTATCAAGTGTGTGTGTGTGTGTGCGTGTGTGTGTGTGCGCGTGTGTGAAAAAAGGTAGATAAGAGTGTCAGGGTGCTCAGGTTGACGCCATGACAGCAGCATTCTCCATGTGACAGGTTTATTGCATTTCTAATCTCTGTTTACATAAACCTTCAACATCCAGCCACACACACACACACACACATCTATATATATTAATATATGTGCATAGACACACGCACACACACATCATCATCATTCCTCCCCTCCATATCGCTCAGACAATGAAAAGGGCAGCGGAAGCCAATCAAAATGATCTCTCATAAGAATATTACCCATCAGACTGTGGGAGGGGGGAGGTGGGGTGGCTGGGTTAGATGGCTTGCCAAGCTTCGTCTGACATTTATAAAATGAATTGCAGGCCGTACACTGAGGAAATAGCGTGCGCCTGGGCATTATGTGACGCAGCCCCCCCCCCTCCGGTGTCGCACTTGACAGATCTCATACCTCCACTCTGGACGCGGCATACCAGCAGAAAATTTGACGATTGCGATTGAAAGCGTGATGGAAAGGGAGACGTTGGTGAAGGCGACACTGATGGCCACCCCGGGTGTCACTAAGGTGTCACGAGATGAGAAAAGATGGCAACAGTTAAAGTGGGCGGCTGGCTTGTTTCCTTGACCCGGACTGCAGATTCAGTTAAGTCAGACAAGATGAGTCTTAAACGACCCCTGTGGGGTTATCGGCTCGACGCAGCAGCAGAGAACACGAGAGAAGATAAGAATAAGACTAATGGTGAGCAGAGAGGATGATGAAAATGCAAAACTGACAGCAAAAGCTTAACCAGACATGTTGCTACTTGTTCTTTCATCTCACGCTTCTGCTTACCAACACATTCTCACTCTAAACTCGTCAAATACCGGCTTGGTCGTGTCAGGGGCGACGGGTCAGTTCCCGCTCGTTACATGCTCAGCGTCTTTTCAAAATCAGACAATAGGTTTACTAGGTTTTTAGGTTTATTTACACAACTAAAGTACAAAAGTTTAGGGTAAAAAAATGGTTTGGGTAAAAATAAGTATGTTTGTTACATCACTGGCGTTTGCAAATGACGGAAGTTGCGTAACAGAATCACGGTAAAGTAAGTCAATGTTGACCTGGTCGGGACAGGACTTGCGGTCTCCTGGGTGAAAGTCCTGTGTTTGTATCACCCGTCCAACCACACCCGCCCAATGCAGATTCTCTGGCTTTTTGCACAATGTCAGTTGCTTTAATTGTCTAATAATGACACAGATAAACAAAACTACATGGTTAGGTTTATGAAAAATTATGTTTTGGGTTAAAATAAGTTTGTTACGTAGAATAAGTACGTTTTTTAACTTGCATACACAATGTTAGTATGCAACTTGCATAACAAAAGTAGTTAGTCAACATTGACTTGGTTTAAGTCGGCACAAGAACACCGGTCTCCTGGGGTTTCCCTGAGGAAAAAGAAAGTGTGTTTATTTGACCCAAACTTCCACCCTGACCTAAGTAGACTTTCTCGCTTTTTATACTTCACCAGTTGCTCTGACCATCATCGGTTGGGTTTACATTAGTTGAAAACCCAATGCGTCTCATACAGATTTTAAACGGTTCCTCGGCATCAGACACCAAGGGGAACTGACCAAGCGACTGTATTTGACGGGTTGACTTAACACATAATAAACAAATAAAAATGTTAAGTGTTTTTTAGGGGCCTTTAACTCCACCATCGTCTGTAGCCAGAAACTGAAAGCTTTCAGTCATGTTAGCACTGGAAGAAGTGAGGCATATTCATACAGCTCTTACTAACTGGTGGAATCTCAGGAGGCTTTGTAACGCCTACATAATGAAACAGTAAATGAAAATGGCACCCCACAGCCCTAAACCCACAATGAGAACAAGGGAAAACCACCCACCAAAGCCTCATTAAGAAAAGGAGAAACTTTAGAGCAGGATTTTACAGGCAGGGAAACTGCATTCAGAACAGTACAAACTGTAAAAGTGCAGAGAGTGGGTAAACAAAGAAGTGGCAAAAAGGGAACGATCACAATATAAATGTCAGCTCCATCTTGGTCGAAACCATGGACAAGAACTATTACGAGATGTAGCTTTTATTTTTTACCCATTAATCGGAGAGTGGGGCAGCGACATAACACGAACCATGCCTTTATAAAGAACACTGCACTGGAATACTTCACATTATTAGGTAATACACATGCTCATGATATTTTCTATTGACACTGCAATACAACAACAGGACTTCATGTCCCGCAGGTTCTTCTTTTTACTATTGAGTGACATTTTTATTGAACACAATGGTGGGAAACCGTTATAGGCCTTGTTTATTAATTGTATCTGATATTATTAGCTTTTGTTTAATAACTGGCCCAAACCAATTTTGGCAAAGCAAGTAGTAGCGTTATGGTGAAACAAGTTTGCATAATTAAGGTATTCCCTCAGCTGGGAATCTGTGTCGCTCATAAATTTGACTTTTGACAACAGAATGACAATACATTACTTTAAACGAACTGGTCTCGACCAGCTTTAGTCAGCTGCATAGGTTGCATTGGCAATCTAGCCAGGTTAAAAAAGAGCCATGTGGGTTCCCACTAGTGAGCTGTTACTCAGTGTATAAGTGTAGGGCTTTTATTGTGAAAGGTAAGAATGTAAGGAGTGGATTTGGTCTGCGCTGCCTTTGTCATGGTGTCACGCTCTGGTTCGAACTACACAGTGTCCGTGTTCTTGCACAACATGGTGAACACACAGTGATTGGATGATGCCTTTATTTGCGGTGCGGAAAAAAACAAGACCTCACTCCGGAAAAAATGATGCCGCGTACAAAAACAACAGATCGGAATAAAATATATTGACGTGCGAATTGATCGCACTAAAAGAACCCGTCCCCGCTTTTTAAAGGCCTTTATGATGTAACATATTGTATCTTGAACCTGTATATTGTATGCTGCCAGTGGAATGGAACAAGATTTATTGGCTTTATTTCACTTGGATAAGGGCTCATTAGATTGAGGACTTGGAGACTTTAAATGCTTTAAAAGGAACTCATTTCACTTGATTACATGCCTGTGTGGGCAAACATAATTGTTGCAGCAGCAGCAGAGAATAGGGGTCACTGTAAGTAACAACACAAAAACTGAACCCTGTTACATTGAAGCAAATAACATGGACATAGATTACCACCTTAGTTTGCATGAATCTACAAATTAAATCCCTAGCAATTTAGAACATGTACAGCAATAATGGAATAATAAGCTAATAAACAACTTTTTTTATTACATTACTCTTTGCTGTGGAGCTGTCAAACACCATGAGGAATTTCATCAGTACGTGGTGAAGGCAGACTTGTTTATCTTGAAGCCCTACTGTAATTGCAAGTTACTTGTACTTGCCTGTAGCTGTTACTTGTCACAGCAGCATCACAAGTGTGCGTACACATGCTGCACTGAGCAAGCCACTGGGAGTTTCTTCACACAGCGGAGCAAAGAGGGAAACTTTGCGTACTCAGTAAGCCTGTCAAGAAAAGGTGAACAGCTGAAAGTGATCATAACCATTAACAGCTTAGCCACACTTACAGCCTTAAATGGGTGCTTAGCGTGTGCTTAGAGAGCACATTTTGGCACTACAATTGATTAATCCTACCTAATTGATGCTTGCCTGCCAGCTACGTAATCTTATTAAAGTGGACCCATAGAGCAAAATTACATGATTTGATTGTCCTCTACATAGTTAACTATAGTTACAGGCATAGATTGTTTGTACCAACTGTCGAAAATGCATTGTAAATGACATGTCACAAATATGTTTCTAATCATAGTCTGCAGAAGTCCGCATAGGGAGAAGCTCTGGGTGGATATGGGGGTCAAACAAATGCAGGACTTCCACCAGCAGACTGCTGTTCCTTTCCCATGGGAAAACAAAGGTCATCGTTGACATATTAACTTTAATTCCATGACTGAAATAACGTGCAATCATCCATCCATCCATCGTCTTTTGCTTATCCGGGACTGCCAGGTTGCAGGGGCAGCAGCCTTATGAGGGTATTTGAGACGTTCCTCTCTTCCTAGGGAACCCTGAGGCGTTAATAATCTCTCCAGCGTTCTCTGGTTCTACCCCTCCTACCAGTTGATGGACTGGTAAATCGAGAGCCTTCCGGCTCAGCTCCCTCTTCACCACAACAGTCTCGTACAACGCCCGCAGAACTGCTTACACCTGACCAAACCATCTGGCCATTTTACCTCACCCGAGAACAATACCTGAATCGAGGCAGCCGCAGACTTTAGAGCCAGTCGCCACAGTTGTTCTCCACCGACTGCATGACCCAGGGCATGATGGGAAACGCCTGGCTGTCGCCGGATCAAAGAGCTGATTGGCTCTTAGATTTGACAACAAACATCACTTTTGGAGGAAATCAAAATCAAGAATTGACTTTCGAACCCAATTGATTAATTCTAACTACTTGGTGCTTTTCGGCAATGTATGTAATCTTGTTAATCGGACCAACGGAGTGAAGATATGTGATTTATTCGCTAAAACAACACATCGTCACTCTCACTCTCTCAAGCCACTTGCTCAGTGCACCTTGGCCATCGGGGCTGCTGGCATCAGTTTTCACTGTGTCATGATGGCTTGTCAGTATACTCTCATTAAATGCATAGTGTCCTTTCAAAATAAAACTTCGGCCATCACAGGACATTAGGGTTTAGGAAATAAAACCACTTAGTAACACCAGTCTCCTGGACAGAAGTCCCGTGTTTGTTTAACCCATCCCGCCCGCCCTAAGCAGACTTCACGCACTTTATACAACATCACGTGCTCTTACCGGCCGTTAACGGCTGCTACGTCGCATACAGCTGTTAAAAGGGTCTCTGTGTGTCGACTGCTGATGCCCCGACCAAACGTCGGTGTCTGGCGAGTTAGGAATGAGAACTGTACAACACTGTGTGGATTTGCCTCATTTGAATTTCGGAAAACTGTCTGACTCATATTGGAATTATTAAAAAATGTATTCATGCTGGTCTAGATTCTGTCCTGGGGCGGGGGGGGGGGCTCTCAGGGAAACACTAAATCCTTGGGGTCATTTTGAAAAATGTAGCTTGAGAATAGAAGTGGAGCTTGTGTCTGGAACAGCGAGTGTTTATTCAGCTACTTTACCACAAGAAAAAAGCTCCTACTTGTGAGCATGCGCACACGCTGGAAGGACCCGAACACACTCTCATGCACATATAGACACACACTGACAGGGGACAATAGACGTAGAGGGGACACCTGCTCGCCCGATACACCCTCCTCCTCCTCCTCTCTCCCTCCCTCCCTCTCCTCTATTAGGATTCAGTTGAGGGTTCGGCTCCGTGAGTAGGTTAGCCATGCGTGTCGTGGCGAGATGCAGTGAATGATAATGAACTATGCAAATGTGTGTGTGTGTGTGTGCAAGGGAGGAGGTGGCGCTCCCGCTGTATCGCTCCCTCCATCCATCCTTCCACCCATTCCTCCTCCACCTCTTACTCGTTGGTGGTGTGTCAGCTGGAAGGACGGCCCCCGTGCTCTGACACACTTGCACTCACGCTGAAACACACACCTCCGCTATGTGTCACTACCCATTCCACCTGCCTCTCGCTGTCATTCCCCGCTCTCCGCTCCATCTACCTACGCTTGCTCGTTTCCCTCCTTTTTTTGTTTTTTGCTTTTTTTGCTCTCTCTGTCTTTCTCTCCACCCTTCCTTGTTCTCATCCTCACCCCATCCCCCCCATACGCTGTGTGTCACCGCTGCCAGGAAGAAAAAGACAAATGCCCCGGCCAACGAAAGTGATAAAGAGAGAAAGAGGAGGAAAGGGAGAAAAAAAAGAGCAGAAGAGGAGAAGACCGCGAAAGCTGGAGTGTGCGCTTGAAACGCGGCAGCGTTCCATCCATCCACCTTGAGCCCGACTCTTCTTTGATGGAATACCCCGGGACAGCGGAGGGCAGAAGAAGGGAAAAGAAGGAGAAGAAAAAGTGGAGGTGAAGGAGGACCGGGAGAAGAACACAAGGACTGAGAAGGCAGGACGGACAGCGCTCGCCTCAGGAAGGGTACGTTGACACAAAACTAAAAGAAATAACCAAAAAAAGAATATATATATATATATATATATATAGAGCACGGCAGTCATTTATCAAACAACTTCAGCTCCTCTGTTCCTTTTGGGCATTTCTCCATTTGGCTTTTCATCTCCGTCTCTCTCACTCACTTTCTAGCTCGCTCACTCTCTCTGCTGAGTTGTGTCCACGGGCTCTGTTTGTTTTTTTGTTCTTTTGACTAATTGCGAAACTATTCTCCGAACTCGAGCGAAGACGAGTCTCTTCTCTCCGTTTTTCTTTTTCATTCTAATTAATTCCCCCCTATGCAGTCCCTCAAAGAGCCTCTCTCTCTCTCTCTCCAAGTCTCTCTACCACGCTCTCTGTTGTTTTTTTTCCCTTGCTCCATCTGTCTGCCTTTGAGAAGCAAATAATTGGATGTGGAGTTTGGCTTCTCCGTGGCTGAGCCAGAGGATTGAGGCTGCACGGCACTTCACACACACAATTACGCGCACACATACACCTGGAGCTCAGGGTGTGTGTGTGTGTGTGTGTGTGTATGATTGTTCGTGAATGCCGGAATGTGTGTGAATCTCCTTCTTTGCAGAATTTTTGTGTCATCTTTAAAGGATAAGGCTGGTGTTATTGTATGTTGTTTTTGGTTATTCTCATTGACTCCCATGAAAAGACCAAAACCAACAATATGTTTCAGCACCCTCCAACATCTTCACCGCCCGCCCGTGGCTCTTCTAGACCGAGACAATGACGTACATTTTCCTATTCATTTTTAACAAAGGCTATAGTATGTACTTAAACAGCTGGGCACTGTAGTTTGTAGCAAAAGCATTCAAACCGGGAGTAAAGAATGCTTTTATCAGGGACTATTTTCAGGCGCTGATGAATGCACATTTGATGCCCCTGGTGAGTTTTTACAGTATTCGCAGGTGTATGTGGGATTTAGTCAAGATAAGCAATGAAGGAACATGTAATAGTCTTTGTAATAGTTTTTGGGCAACAATGGAGCTCTATGGCACAGAGGAATTGAACTTTAAATACACAACAAATACAACAAATCATTTTTTATTTTATAGCCAGCTCTTTTCTTCGTCCTTGTAAAGTCGTGGACACAAACTTTGAGAAAACTCTCTGAACAAGATCCTTTCTATTTGAAAATTGTAATGACTTTTTGCACTGAAATAAGATTTTAGGACTCAATTATGGACAAAAAAATGATTTGACAAGGCGAGACTTTGTCCTCACAGTGCAAAGCTGAGCGGGAGGAAACTGAGAGAGAGAGAGAGAGAGAGAGAGAGAGAGAGAGAGAGAGAGAGAGAGAGAGAGAGAGAGAGAGAGAGAGAGAGAGAGAGAGAGAGAGAGAGAGAGAGAGAGAGAGAGAGAGAGAGAGAGAGAGAGAGAGAGAGAGAGAGAGAGAGAGAGTAGCTTGACTGGTTGAGAGACCTTTGAAGAGATTAGTGGCAGAGGTATTTCCCTGGAGAGAGAGAGAGACAGAGATGAAGAGGACGAAGAGGAGGCTCGAGGAGCATCTGAGACGAGAAGACATGAGGTTGCGTTGTAATGCTCCAGGCTGGCTGGTTGACATGCACATCGACACTGAGAGGAGAAGTAAAAGCCGCTCTCGCTACACTTTTCTGCTCCGAGGGCAGAGCGCCAAGTCCCAAGTGAACAGGAGACCCTCCATAGCCTACACACACACACACACACGCATACACACACAAACACACATACACAAATGGAACAAGAGGGGACTCTGCTTCAGTGGGACCCTTTTCACCTTTTTCTTCTTTTTATTTTCTTCTTCTGCTGTATTTCATTATTCACCCAATCTCTCTCTCTTTCTCCTCTCCACCTTCCCGCCCAACCACACATCTCCCTCCCTCCCTCCTCCTCCTACTACTGCTACTAAGCTGATCCAGTCCAGTCTCATTGTCCTCACGCACGCACACACACACACCTCTCGCGTGTGCATGTGTCCGCTCGAGCACGGGGGGGCGCAGCCGGTCATTTCTACACCACGGCGCTAGCGGAGCTCCGGGTCCCACTAAGAGGTGAGTGTGTGTCACCTCTTTATCTGACAAAACACACTTTTTCACTGTTACAGCCTGTTTTTAGTTTTAAAGCTCTTCAATGTGTGGGCATGCTGTATTGTTTTCAACTGTAGAGAGAGTGTGTGTGTGTGTGTGTGTGTGTGTGTGTGTGTGTGTTGTTTGGGGTCAAAGGTGCTGGCGGTGACATTTGAACGGCAGTAGGATTGGACATAGAGCTCAATATGTGTGGGTCAGGCTTTTCCAGACTGCTGGTGTGATTGAGAGTGTGTGTGTGTGTGTGTGTGTGTGTGTGTGTGTGTGTGTGTGTGTGTGTGTGTGTGTGTGTGTGTGTGTGTGTGTGTGTGTGTGTGTGTGTGTGTGTGTGTGTGTGTGTGTGTGTGTGCGTAGCCAGAGGGGTGAGCTCGGCTCAGTCTGTACATGCTCTGCTTACGAATCGCCGGTGACCACGGCTTGAGTCTCGCTCCCCTACTAGTTCACACCGAGCCCGCAAACCCTCCCCTGCTTTGTTTTTTTGTTCCTCTTTTTCATCTATCGAGCTCTTTTTTTCTTCCTATCCTCCTCTTTTCTCATTCCGTTTGATTCGACTTCAGTGACTTAATTGGCCTGCGAATAGACAACCACACTGCCAAAGCCGTGTACCAAATGCAAATTCTCAAACAACAAGCCAATATATACAGTATATGTATGTATATTTTATATATACATATTTAAATCATCTCTACTTTAACTTTTTTCTTCTTCTTCTTTCTCTCTCTCTTTCTTTCTTTCACACACACACACACACACACACACACACACACACACACACACATACATATACACACATTCCATGGCAGATTTAAATATTTCCCGGCGGGGTGGAGGGTGAACAGAAATAGATCTAATTCTAAATCAGGATGGAGAGCCCGGCTCAGGCAGCCTCGCCACACTCCCTCCCTTCCTCCCTCCCTTTGCAGCCAGCAGCTACACTGACACTTGCACTCCAAAAAGAAGAGAAAGTTCAAAGATTAGCTGCGATTTTACCAGTGGAATTATAGGCAGTGAATATATACAGTATTAAAACAGCAATGCAGAAACCAAACCCCCACACAGGCGTCTCGTTTTTTCCGCAGATTTAGAAAACAATGCAGCTTGCACGGATTGTTCTTTTTAAATCAATTTGCGCTGCGCCACCTCCGAAATAATACAAAAAAATAAACACATGAGGGGGGGCTAAAGTGCCTACTTTATAGAAACTTGACTCTCTAAAGCTAGTCGGGAGAGTTTGAGCTGTATGGATTTGTATGTCGTGGCTATCGGCTGCTGCGGTAGCTGGCTGCGCCGGAGACAAGCAGCCGGATTAAGCCCCCCCCTAAGACTGGAGTTAAGATACAGATCTGGAGTCGATGAGCTCCGAGCAGCCTGTCTGTCTGCCCCACCTGTCTGTCTGTCTATCTGTCTGTGTCGGCGGCTGACTCCGGAGCAGCGATGGGATAGGTCAGGGATTGAAAGATGGAGATATGAAAAGGGTTGGGCGGAGGGGGCAGGGGGGGGCAGTGGAGCAGGTAGAAGGAATATGTGTGTGTTCGCACGTCAAAATGTGATTTCCGTGGTGCCAGTGTGGGAGATAAAGCTGGATGGATGAGATGTGCTGAAGGCTGGATAAGCAGCACCTGGCTCGAGAGAGAGAGAAAATAAAAGATAAGGGGCGCACGAAGAGGGGAGCCGCGGGGTGTGGGGGGATTCGCAGAGGCAGGTGAAGCCTCCGATATCTACCTATAAACAGGACGGACGTCATATCGGGACCCACTCGTCCTTCACCTCCTCTCTTCCTCCGTCTCCCCCGCTAACCGCCCTCTTCCACTTTTTTCTTTTTTTATTTGACAATGAGCCGACAGCGAAGAACAAAAGGAGACATAATACATGCAAACCCTCCTCTCTCTGCAGTCAGGGAGGAGAGGAGGAGGAGGAGGAGGAGAGGGGAAAGGGAGAAGGATGAGTGAGGCATAACGTGAGGCGATTTGAGGTTATCACTTACATGAACGATCAAATAAAATAAGCTGCAGTGGGAGGAGACGACAAATAAGTGGGTGAACTTGAAGAAATGTTAACGAACGCAGGTTAAAGTAAGAAATGATTACCATTGGTTACATCTATCATTTTACACATATTAGTGAGCCAATGCTGTAGGAATGAGTCAGTCCCCCGCCTGAACACTTAAAACAAGCCGTGTCCACGTTTTGCTGACAAGTAACCTCTTGTGGTCGCACGAATAATGACTTCCCTTTCTAATGAGCAAAGGTGGGAGTAGCGTGACGTTCTTATAGAGCCGAGAAAAACCTCCCAAGTGAGGAGGTTGGGCAGGAAATTGCCCCCAGGAGACTGTGAGTTGCACTTTGGTTTCTTTAAACCGTGACCAGGATCTTTCCTGGAAGCGGCTTCAGTCACCTGTAGTTATTCAAACCTGCTGAGAACTGATTCATTAGAGATTTGGGTTCGATTTTGTAGCTCTGACATGAATTCGACATGAATTCAAAATTGGTCGGCACCAGGTTTGATAGAGAGAATAAGTAACAGATATAAAACAGAGGTACTGTAACCAGCCTAGCATTTTTCACTTGCCTCCATGCTGCTTCCTATTGTTTATTAACCCTGGACGTTGAACATGACACGCCAGGAAAAAGAAAACAGCAAGGCACACTTGTCTACTGGAAAAGTCTATCGCGAGTTCATGTTTCAAAATGTTTTCGTCGGAAAAAGGGTATAATATCAATCTTTAGGAAACGATCATATGGGTTGTTTTGCGAGGCAATTGCATATTGAGTGGTTTAGTTTGGAGGAGTAAAACTTGAATTACTTATTACTCACTTACGATTAGTTTGTATGTCAGCAGCCTTATTGTGTAAATCTTAATCAACAGCTAAAGGAGTGCCTGCTACAGATGTAAAGTGACTGAAGAAAGGATAGTGATTATGTTTATAGTTTAATTTGATATGGGTAATCCATGGATGCTGGGATTACAGTATAAAGCGTCTACGAGATTGCTGGGCTTGTTCTTTTGGCTGGCCTCACTTATTCAGCCTCCTTTATAATTAATGGCTGCCGTGTAAAACACATATCAGAGACCCCCCCCCACACACACACACACACACACACACGCATGCGGTGATCACACACCGGCAATGGTTCTAGCTGCGGTAATTAAAGAAGTGTTAGTGGTGAGTGAATAAAACATGCATCAATCCCTCTTCCCTTTCATTTGAACTCCCTCCTCCATTCTCTCCTCTGGTGTTATTTTGCCCTTTTATCTATTTCCTTTCTTTTGATCATCCTCATCTCATCCTTCTTTATCTTCTCTTTCTTCTCTTTTTCCGCCTCCTATTACTCTTCTCCTTCCTTACCTCTCTTTCCCTGCTCCTGTTTTCTTCCTCTCCCCCCTCCCTTTCCTGCTTTATCATTGTCTCCCTCCTCTTCCTCTTCACCTCGTTCTCCCCTCCTACTCCATCCTCCTCCTCTCCTTCATTTCCCCAGAGGTGAACCAATGTGTGCAAGCTGTTGCAGCAAAGGGCAGCGCTGGCGTACACACAGCTAGTCTAGCAGGGATGAGATATACAGTGTGTGTGTGTGTGTGTGCACACGCAAACCCACTTTTTCCGACACACACACACACAAGCGCCTTGTAGACACTGCAGGTGCTGCATCAAGATAAATGAGCCGTCATTAGCCAATCAGGTCAGCCGGTGGGAGGGCGATGGGAAGCCGAGGAGCGAGATCAGCTAGTGGAGGTCAAGCCTCTGACGGTGAGAGATGTGTGTGTGTGTGTGTGTCTGTGTGTCTGTGTGTGTGTGTGTGTGTGTGTGTGTGTTTGCACACAGAGTGATCGAGAAGGAGGAGTCCCTGATTAGATATGAGCCCTCGCAAAGTTGTTCTTCTTCTCCTCCTCCTCGCTGCCTGAGCTTCCCCTTCTCCGTCCTTCCACCTCTGGGAAGCGGAGGCGCGCCGACGATTGTTGTGCTGCCGTTTGACGGCCTAATTGGCATCTCCAGCCCGTTGTTCATGTCTTCATCGGCGACTCGTCAAGAGCGAAGGAGACAGAGGTTGAGCGGGAATTAAAAGCGTTTCAGAACTCGAGGTTCCAGTTTGGGATTTTTTCTCCAGGAGGAGAGGAAAAAGTAGATGTCGTGTTGTTTTTTTTTAAGTTCCCGAAGCACCTCTCCGGGGGGAAAAAAGGGCTGTGAAACCAATTTGAGAGAAATTTAGACGAGCACATATTTCTCATTACGGCACCGTAATCAATCAATGTGTGTGTGTGTGTGTGTGTGTGTGTGTGCGGGTGAGTGTTTGCCCTCTTAACATTTACACTGCGGCTAATGCAAATGGATTTATGCATAAAAGGAGCTCGTTCTCACAGCCAAGGTGCTGCTGGCAAAGAGGAAGGTAAATGATTAACCCCATGGAAAAACTCTAATCTCCCTCATTCTCTCCCTCTCTCTATGAATGTGTGTGTGTGTGTGTGTGTGTGTGTGTGTGTGTGTGTGTGTTTGTGTGTGTAGGGGACTTTCAGGATGGCCGGTGGCTGTCTTTGATCGCTAATCCTTTTCTCTGGCCTGACTTTCTGTCCCTCGTTCCTGTTTTTTTTTTCCTCTGCCCATCTCCTCTCCTCTCCCGCGCTCGCCACGGCACGGCCAAGCCACCGTGTCTGAATTGTGAGCTGCTCGCAGGCAGATATCTGGAGCAGGGTGCCCTCTCCCTCTCTCTCTTTTACTCTCCCCCTTTTTTTCCTCCCTCTGCCTCTGTTTTTCTAGAGTGCTTCGTCCTTCATACAGTAAATGTACTAGTACTAGTTATTCATTCCATACATCGTCCTTCATACAGTAACCTGTACTAGTACTAGTTATTCATTCCATACACTGTCCTTCATACAGTAACCTGTACTAGTACTAGTTATTCATTCCATACATCGTCCTTCATACAGTAACCTGTACTAGTACTAGTTATTAATTCCATACACTGTCGTTCATACGGTAATCTGTACTAGTACTAGTTATTCATTCCATACATCGTCCTTCATACAGTAACCTGTACTAGTACTAGTTATTC
Organism: Anarhichas minor; assembly: GCF_050575085.1. Taxonomy (NCBI): domain Eukaryota; kingdom Metazoa; phylum Chordata; class Actinopteri; order Perciformes; family Anarhichadidae; genus Anarhichas; species Anarhichas minor. The sequence continues at coordinate 4,458,402 of NW_027466469.1, read as the reverse complement.
ATTCCATACATCGTCCTTCATACAGTAACCTGTACTAGTACTAGTTATTCATTCCATACATCGTCCTTCATACAGTAACCTGTACTAGTACTAGTTATTAATTCCATACACTGTCGTTCATACGGTAATCTGTACTAGTACTAGTTATTCATTCCATACATCGTCCTTCATACAGTAACCTGTACTAGTACTAGTTATTCATTCCATACATCGTCCTTCATACAGTAACCTGTACTAGTACTAGTTATTAATTCCATACACTGTCGTTCATACGGTAATCTGTACTAGTACTAGTTATTCATTCCATACATCGTCCTTCATACAGTAACCTGTACTAGTACTAGTTATTCATTCCATATATCGTCCTTCATACAGTAACCTGTACTAGTACTAGTTATTCATTCCATACATCGTCCTTCATACAGTAACCTGTACTAGTACTAGTTATTAATTCCATACACTGTCGTTCATACGGTAATCTGTACTAGTACTAGTTATTCATTCCATACATCGTCCTTCATACAGTAACCTGTACTAGTACTAGTTATTCATTCCATACATCGTCCTTCATACAGTAACCTGTACTAGTACTAGTTATTCATTCCATACATCGTCCTTCATACAGTAACCTGTACTAGTACTAGTTATTCATTCCATACATTGTCCTTCATACAGTAACCTGTACTAGTACTAGTTATTCATTCCATACACTGTCCTTCATACAGTAACCTGTACTAGTACTAGTTATTCATTCCATACATCGTCCTTCAGACAGTAACCTGTACTAGTACTAGTTATTCATTCCATACATCGTCCTTCATACAGTAACCTGTACTAGTACTAGTTATTAATTCCATACACTGTCGTTCATACGGTAACCTGTACTAGTACTAGTTATTCATTCCATACATCGTCCTTCATACAGTAACCTGTACTAGTACTAGTTATTCATTCCATACATCGTCCTTCATACAGTAACCTGTACTAGTACTAGTTATTCATTCCATACATCGTCCTTCATACAGTAACCTGTACTAGTACTAGTTATTCATTCCATACATCATCCTTCATACAGTAACCTGTACTAGTACTAGTTATTCATTACATACACTGTCCTTCATACGGTAACCTGTACTAGTACTAGTTATTCATTCCATACATCGTCCTTCATATGGTAACCTGTACTAGAACTAGTTATTCATTCCATACACTGTCCTTCATACGGTAACCTGTACTAGTACTAGTTATTAATTACATACATCGTCCTTCATACGGTAACCTGTACTAGTACTAGTTATTAATTCCATACACTGTCCTTCAAACAGTAACCTGTACTAGTACTAGTTATTCATTTCATACATCGTCCTTCATACGGTGACCTGTACTAGTACTAGTTATTCATTACATACATCGTCCTTCATACAGTAACTGTACTAGTACTAGTTATTAATTACATACATCATCCTTCATACAGTAACTGTACTAGTACTAGTTATTCATTCCATACATCGTCCTTCATACAGTAACTGTACTAGTACTAGTTATTAATTACATACATCGTCCTTCATACGGTAACCTGTACTAGTACTAGTTATTAATTCCATACACTGTCCTTCAAACAGTAACCTGTACTAGTACTAGTTATTAATTCCATACACTGTCCTTCAAACAGTAACCTGTACTAGTACTAGTTATTAATTTCATACATCGTCCTTCATACGGTAACCTGTACTAGTACTAGTTATTCATTCCATACATCGTCCTTCATACGGTAACCTGTACTAGTACTAGTTATTAATTTCATACATCATCCTTCATACAGTAACTGTACTAGTACTAGTTATTAATTACATACATCGTCCTTCATACAGTAACTGTACTAGTACTAGTTATTAATTTCATACACCGTCCTTCATACAGTAACCTGTACTAGTACTAGTTATTCATTCCATACACTGTCATTCAAACAGTAACCTGTACTAGTACTAGTTATTAATTTCATACACCGTCCTTCATACGGTAACCTGTACTAGTACTAGTTATTCATTCCATACATCGTCCTTCATACGGTAACCTGTACTAGTACTAGTTATTCATTCCATACATCGTCCTTCATACGGTAACCTGTACTAGTACTAGTTATTCATTCCATACATCGTCCTTCATATGGTAACTGTACTAGTACTAGTTATTGATATCCTACATCATTTCCTAGACTTGTTGGTCTGTAAAGCCCTTCGAGATGACGTACTGGGTTCCGAGGCTCGAGCTTGCTGCATGTGAAGTGGTTCAGAGGTGGAGAGGAAATGTTGCTAATAGTTTGGACATTTTCTCTCAATCTGAATCGCTTTCGCTGGTATTGTCAGACTCTCTTTTCAATACGTGCGTTCATTGTGGAATTTGTGCCCAATGACGACGAAAATAAACCCAGCTTTAAGTAATAAAGGGGCAAATCCACAGTCCTAGTTCTGCTCTAAGTGCAACCGAAGCTTATAAGAGACTTGTGGGTGTTTTTCAAATTTACAGCATTTCTTTAAAGACAATTTTCTTTCTTTCTAACTCCACCTCTTCTGGTATTCTCTCCATACCCCATTTCTCCTCTCCTTCTCTGCTCTGAGATCACTGTGACCTTTCTGTCGTCATTTCTCGTACTTTGTCTCTCACTCGCTATATATATATTTCATTCCTCCTCTCAGTTTCAGGTAATCTGTCCAACCAGCTGAGGCGAGAAAGGTCTTGGCTGCAGCACACACACAAACACACACGCACACATACACACTTTGGCTCTCTGTCTGTCACTCTCTCTCACAGCTCTCAGGCACCCGCGAATACCTCCCAGCATTATTATTCAGCACATTCATAACTTCATAGAGGAGCTCTCGATGGTTAGCCAGGCAGTTTGTAGTGCTAGTGAGACCTCTTAATCCCCTCGCTCTCTGCTCCCGGGGCCTCATTAAGCCTCATTCCCCACTGGGAACCTGGAGGTTATAATTAACGTACCTCTAGCAAAATACCAACAGATAACACAAAGTTTGTCCACAGCCTCGGGGGACGATTAGAGCCAACTATTCCAGTGTAACCAGGCGGCAATCTCTGTTTCTGCCGAGTGAAGCCAATGTTGTGTCTTAAAACCTGCATTCACTCTACTGACCAGCAGGGGGCGACTCCTCTGGTTGCAAAAATAAGTCAGATTGTATAGAAGTCTATGAGAAAATGACTCTACTTCTCACTTGATTTATTACCTCAGTAAACATTGTAAACATGAGTTTATGGTCTCAATCTCTAGTTTCAAGTCTTCTTCAATACAGCATGATGTTCATTTAGTAAATGATGCTCCATTTAGAGTCCAATAGACCATAAAGCAGAGTATGCTTTAGGGCGGGCTTACTGTGATTGACAGGTCGCTGACGCTACCAGAGTCGTATATGGCAATTACTGGATTAATCAATTACTCAACTGGCAGAAAAGTAATCAATGGCATTTCTAAAAACATTTGCTGCGTTCCAGCCCCAAAAACTGGTATTTTTTTTTTGCTTTTTTCTGTTTTGTATGGTGGCTAATTGAATCTCTTTCAGTCTTGTCAGACAAAAGAGACCATTGGAGGACGTCCATCACAGACTCTGGTAACGAATGAATAGGAATGAAATGTCAAATTAAATTCAATACCACGGTCAAAAACAAAAAAATAAAGCCCAACATACACTCCTTTATTACTGTTTGCATACTGTCTTTGTGAATATATTATTAATCCCTGATGATTCTCGCCAAAAACAAAATTTTACAACATTCAATTTGAACATATCACGGTAATTGACCCCAAACGAGGGTCACATTTTCAGAAGTTTGGCATCGACTTGGTACCTAAGTATCCGTTTCTGGTGCCATCCCTGAGTCAAAAGACTTTTCAATCATCATTATTTCATTTAGTCTCGCACCGAGTCTTAATGTCATACTTTTCACAAGCACAACTAAATCACATACACACCAGATACTTTTACTTCCCCATGTGGTCAATAAAATAGCATTTTATAAGGTGAGTCACTCCACAAAGTGTCGAGTAAATGCCATTTGAGTCAAAATAACCTGGTTTGCAGTGGGAAGTTGTAGAATCATCTCATTTGTTGCTTTTTTTCCACTTCATTATTAAAGTCAGTGAATAAAGGGAAAGGTATTTTTCGCACCGCACCTGACAAAATGGACATATGGACGTTGAGTATCGAGCAAGAGGGCAGATATATCTAGGCGCAGGTGGAGTGGTGGTGTGGGTGCATTTGTGTGTGTGTGTGTGTGTGTTTGGGGAATTTGAAACCGTGTGTGTGTGTGTGTGTGTGTGTGTGTGTGTGTTGAAGGGGACAAGCACAAAGCACTGGCCTGTGGAGAAGATAGAAAGCTCCTGTGTGTTACTGAGTCAATAGGCTCTTTGTTCACTGGGACTGGGAGACAGTTAGCCATGAGGACAGACTGAGACTCCCAACGCACCACAGCGTACCTGAACCTGCACACACACACACACACACACACACACACACTATTCAAATACCTAAGCCTGACAGGACGTCATTCAATCTCTGTCCACAGTTCCTGCTTTACCTCCTTTATCACATTATCAGCTTCTCCCCCCTGACTCTCTCCTCTCTTTCCTTTATCTCTCTTTCTGCATCCATCTTTCCCTACCTCCTCATCCCACCCACCATTGGCGTCTTTGTTTTGGAACAGCAGAAACTGTTCCCTTTTTGGTTTTGGGTTTTTTCAGCCCTCTCGGTTATCTACACTGGGGGGGAGGAGGTTGGTGGGTGGGAGTTTTTACCTGAGAGCAGGACAGAGGGCATTTTGTGTTGGATAAGGGAGTGAGGGACATGGAGAGGGAGACCGAGAGAGTCGGGAGGGCGGGTAGAACAGGGAGATAAGGAGGGGGGAGACAAGAATGCTACAGATACAGGTGAAGGCTTTGCGCGGGGTACCGGGAAGAAGTGCAGGAATCCGGGGTGCACGGACGTTTTTTTTAATGTCTACGCGATGGTAAAGAGAGAGTGGAAGTGGGCCTCAAAGCCAGAAAAGACAGGCACGGAGACAGGAGATAAAGAGGGGGGGACTACCTGTGTGTCTGACTCGATCAAACAGGTGGCAGGTAAATGGCTCATATGTGGCCACGCCGTGGAAACATGCAGGATTGCTGCAGCTACGCAGAGCATGCGAGATGTAAGTAAACCAAATCTGACATTTAATGACCTAAAAAACAAAATGCGGATTTTAGCGGTGGCTTTAAGATTTAAGATTGGGAATATTGGAGGCCGTGGCAGAGTAAAACTTCTCTTTTACACACCAGTAAGAGCGTCTTGTTGCTCCCCTAATGGGTAATGTTCTGGACCGGAGGTTTTCTCAGTGGCTGCTTACAAATCCAGGAATAGAAGTCATGCACACGTCAGCATGAAACCCGCTCACGTACAGGATTTCTGCTTTGTGTGTGTGTGTGTGTGTGTGTGTGTTTCTGGCACGGCATAAATAATGGATAAAGTTTAATAAGCTTTCTGTGGAACGTCTCTGGGCTGTTGACCGTAGGGATCAGCATTAGGGATTCCGTCACTCAAACTCAAAAGGCATAACACTGTTGCTCTGCGCACACACACACACACACGGTACGACTGTGCGCACACGTAAATTGCCGCTCGCTCGACGCAAACGCCAATCGCCTTATCTCGCCGTCCAAACAAGGCGATAACAAATAAACCACATTGTCTGTTTCCACAGCGGATCTCGATAAGACACAAATCAGCTTAGGCACACAAAACGCGGACAGAAACAAACACACGCACAAACAAGTGCATATCGAGGAAGCAGGGCAAGTTTTCACAGGGAACGGGGTTGGAAAAAATAGGGACTAAAAACAAGGATGGACGACTTTGACATTAATCCTCGAACTATCTCTGAGTGCCCGTCCTGCTTTATTCTTAAACCCTGCTCCTTTATCTCATTTTCTCTAATCTCTGCATGTCTTTCCAGCCCTCTGACTTCCCATCCCCCACGCCTGTTGCTGGAGCAGTCTTTCGAAAAAAAAAAGGGATTCCCCTCCGAACTGTAAAGTCGCTCTTTGTTCACCAGAAGCAGAGAAAACGTTCGGTTATGAGCAATCTCGAAGGTGTGTGTTTTGCCTATGATCTTAACGGAGTAGTTGGACTTTTTGGGAAGGGATTTCTTTCTTTCTGAGAATTAGACTAAAAGGTTGATACCACTCTGTGTGGAAAATATGAAGCTTCAGCCAGCGGCCAGTTTAGCGTAGCTTAGCTCAAAGACTTACACCAGGGGGAAACAGCTAGCTTGCTGGAAGTTAGGCCCAAAAATACTTATCCTCAAAGACTTGCATTGTGAAGGAGATGTCCATAAATAAAGTGGACTGAGGGGTGGGAGGCGGGGTTAAAAAAAAACCTGCTACTACTCCTGCCCAATGGGCACATGGTTGCAGAAGGTCGCTGTAAGATCCGGGTAACTTTATACTCGGAAGTCAACTTATTTTTTTGCTTTGTGTGCCACTGAGCAGCTTTCATAGGGAGGAACGGGGTGCAGCCTCCAACTATGTGGATCAGTTCTCTTTATACATCCATGCTGCACAAACACCTTTCTTGTTGCTAAAAGTTGCAAATAGATTGATTGATAGACGTCATGATGTTATTAGTTAAAATCGGCTGGTACTAGCTTACGCAAGCACACGTCATCTTTTGTTTTACAGGAAGAAGTATTTTTTCTAAATACAAAAAAATTGATTTTTCGTAAAACCTTTTGCATATGTTGGTAAATAGGTGCACAATGTGACACAGTTCATACCCTTGGGTTCAGGAGTCAAGGATACTATATTTCTTTTTAATAGACAATAATGCAAGTCACTTTTTTATTTTCATAACTTAAACTTTTATCTATTTATTTTTATTTTTCAAATGGAAGTAATTTGGAACTATTTGTGTTTATCTAAGAAAAATGTAAAGTCTCAAAATCCAATATGGGTCATTAATTACAATGCATTAATTACAGGGTTTACAGCTTGATGGAACAAAAGAAGCCAAACAATGAATCAGTGGGCAATATCACAACCTTGAAATTAATCATTTACAAGTTAAAATTTTATCAAAGTGTTAAATAATTCAAATTCTTTGCATTCATCGCTTTTTTCTCTTGGCCAACATGACCAAAACCAAAAAATATCGGTCTAACCCTGAGTTTGGATCCCACCACGGACGGCTCATTTATGCACGGTGCCACGCTGCACTCGGACCTTCTTTTCATTTATGTGTTTATTTGAGGACGCACGTGGGCTGCTTCGCCGCCCTCGCCCTCTCCGTTAACGTTGACTCATCCGTTTTTTTGGTTGTTTTTTTTGCCAGTTAATAATTCAGAGGGGGTCTGCAGGCTGTTTTTTATCCGTCTCATCTCTGCGCTCGCCTGTGAGAGAACCACTAGTAATTACGCACCCACCAAAACAAGATGCCACTGACTCTCTGGGATGAAGAGCGAGGGAAAGAAAGGAAGGAAGAAAGGGACAAAGCGGGGCGAGGGAACGGAGGGATTGGAGGAGTGTCTTCAGCACTGTTGTAGGTCCTCTGTGGGTCCTTGTTCAACTGTCAGACAAGCTGAGGGTGTTAAAGGCGCGGAGCGAGAGGAACGCACACACCTGGAAAACTTTTGCTCCTCCGGTCGGCGTGACTGGCTCGCTGCTGTGTTTTATGGCTTTCTATTCCTATGTGATTTTCTCTGGCATGTCACATAGGGTCTAAAGCCATTGGGTACAGAGTGGGAGATCTGCAGACTGGGATTAGATGGATATCCGAAATGATAGAGGAGGGATTAGAGAAGAGCGCATGGAGGTTTAATATATATATATATATATATATATATATATATATATATATATGTACACACACACACACAGGCATGGCCCGAGGCGTTTTTCTCTCCGCTTGCAGGCAGCCTGGAGTCTTGCTCAGTTAATTGCCCCCATATGAGACAGGTTGAAGCTCACATCAATCCCTAAAGCCACGCACACACACACACACTTTATGTTTGGTCTGTGCTTTTTGTCACCCACTCTCCCACTTGCTTTACAAACACACACACACACACACATGGTACACACTTCTCAGTCAGACCTGCTGGTGCTGCTGACTCAGGTTGGTATTTAATGAAGGTCTCAGTTTCACCTCGCGTCTCCTAATCTCGGTGCTCATTCACGATTGGCTGCGAGCGCGCCACAGTGGAAAAAAGTGTTAACGTTTGGAGTTTGGTGAGCCTTAAGACTTCTGGCTGTGTGTGTGTGTGTGTGTGTGTGTGTGTGTGTGTGTGTGTGAGCGGGAGAAGGAGAAAAAGAAAGAGAGAGTAGTTGAAGCGCAATGAGAAGAAAAAGGGGAGAAGAAGAGTAATGGCAGTGCCCCCACCCCCCTCCATGAGTGACAGCGCTTAATAGACCACCAGGCCAGTCTTTACCGCAGTGTATGTGCGAGTGTGCAGTGTGTGTTGACCGACCTATCGACTGGACCGCAGTAACGTTCTCTGCAGATTTTTTTTTTTAGCTGAGAGCGCTGCAAAAAAGTCAAAGACACACACACAGCCTTATTATCGACAGCTGTCCGCTATACATTTGGTGGATTACAACAGTTTTCCAGCTGTAGGCCTGCAGTTGATATGAATGATGGTAAATCTCAATTAATTAAGATTAGAAGCTATGTGGCTGCGAGTGTGAGGGTATGTTCCTGACCGTGTAGCCATGAGACATCGACCGAGGGTACGTTCCTGACCATGTAGTCATGAGGGTTCAACCGAGGTGACGATCCTGACCATGTAGCCATTAGGGGTCGACCGAGGGTACGTTCCTGACCGTGTAGCCATGAGACGTCGACCGAGGTGGCGTTCCTGACCATTTAGCCATCAGTGGTCTACCGAGGGTACGTTCCTGACCGTGTAGCCATGAGACGTCGACCGAGGTGACGTTCCTGACCATTTAGCCATCAGTGGTCTACCGAGGGTACGTTCCTGGCCATGTAGTCATGAGGGGTCAACCGAGTGTACGTTTCTGACCGTGGAACCATGAGGGGTCGACCAAGGGTACCTTTCTGACCATTTAGCTACGAAGGGTCAATCGAGGGTATGTTCCTGACCATGTAGCCATGAGGGGTGGACCGTGACGCCAACGCTGTTAGAATCAATGCTTTGATTCACTCTGGCACCTCCAGGATGTGTTTACACAGTGGCTACTTTGACTTTCAGTCACGTTTTGGATTAGAAATTACGTCACCTGTAGAGTTCCATTGTGGGAGGAGTAATTTTAAATGTCTAGGCATCCAGAAGTAAACGTGTTTATTAACTAGAATAATAACTTGAAACTTTGATAAAAAGTCAAAGGTACAAGCCCATATAAAAAAGTGAGAAACATTTTCATAACAATAAATCCAATCAGTGAGCCTAAAATTCTATTGTACTAAGGAAAGGTAAAGATTTTGATTAGCAGTGTTTTGTTGCTCAACCCTGTCGCTGACAAGAATGTAGATATTGGACAATTCTGCTACATTAACCACACGGTCACCAGAAATAAATGTCTGCATTTTACGTTTCTCACAAACACAACTGCCCTTTTGCATGAAACATGCTACAAACGTACGCCACATCTTAAATCATGAAGTGCGGAATTTTCCAATCAATTTTCCACTTCTTCTCCGCAGCAATGGTGGCTAAGGCTCATGGATATCGGAACATTTAGAGCCATCCCCCCAAACCAAAGTGGTGGAATAATTGTGACTTTTCAGAAAGTTAAACTAATTAAAACCAGGCAGCAAAAAGATGTTTGGTTGAATTGAAGTCTGGGGAAATGACCCTAATTGCCACTTGATTTATTTCCTCAGTAAACATTGTAAACATGAGGTCATGGTCTCAATCGCTAGTTTTAAGTCATCACTCAACACAACATGATGTTCATTTTATAAATTAGTATCCCTTTTATAGTCAAAAAGACTATAAAGCAGGGTATGCTTCCGGACTATCATGGGATTGAGAGGTCTCAACCACGCCGTTGTCCGGTCTGGGAGTTGTCTCGCCTTAGAACTTTAACCCTTTCACAGTATTTTTTTTAATTCACTAAAGTTAATGGAACATTTTCGACACCTAAAAATGATTCAGTGTTCGGTTGCATTTAGCTCCACCCTCTCGAGTCACTTCTGGTTGCAAAAAAGAAAAAAAATATGGCATCAGCCAAAAACCAAGATGGCAACTGCCAAAAGCTTCAAAACTGTAGTCCACAAACCAATGGGTGACGTCATGGTGACTACATCCATGTCTTATATAGACTACAATCTATGATTAAAACTGACGATTATAACATAAATTATATTATCCGTAACGGTCATTAAAATAAAACTCTGATATGGTAATTTATAGTAAAACACATTTCAGGAAGTAGCATTGGGAACTCGGTCGGTTACAAAATAATTATACAAAGATGCACACAATTTACGTTTTAATCCCTGACATTTTCTGGGATCGGAGCCACCATTGTGACTCTTTTTTGTTTTAGTGTATTTAGCCAATCATTGCTAGATGCTTAGACAGCTAACCAGTAGCTGCTGGCTCGCAAGAAACTAGCTCAACAAAATAAAATTATTAGTGTCAATCCCAGAGAGACACAGTTTGTACAGCTTCATGTTTTATTAATATATCATTGCTAGCATTTTCCAGCCGGAGGCCGTCCTCGGAGCACAGATTTGATAACTGGCGGAGTCCTCGCGTGTGCTGAGGGGCAGTTTTTTGCTGGAAGCATCCACTGCACAGCATGACATGGCAACTGCATGCCCACTTGATCATATTTTTCACTTTAGGCCATTCCTTCAGGCGAACCGTAAGTGATTCAAAAGGAGCCGGATCATAGAGTTCATTTAAAAGTTCTATAAGAAAAATTTGCTTCAATATCCTCATCCTGCCTTAATTCCAGATATCCGTTTATGTTCAAAAGACTCGTGAGCTCACAAGCGGTGTGTGAGATTTGCCAGATGATGGAGGTACCGTCCTAATGCCTCCCCTCCTCTCTTCTCCTCCCTCTCCCTTCCGCAGGTCTACGTGGACGCGGTGCGGCGTCAATAGGCCATGCCCTTCACCTGCGCCTGCTTCTGCGGTCTGAACGGCTTCTGCCGCAGGCGGGAGAAGAAGAAGAAAAAGGAGCAAGTGGAGGAGGAGGGTGAGGAGGTGGAGCGATTGAAGGATCAGGAGACGGTGGTGTGACGGCAGCGCCGTCCTCACCTTCATCAGGGTTTTATCCTTTAACAGACTGGAATGTACGCCACTTGGTTACCGCTGCTCAGCACAGAGAGTATGCATGAGGATACTTTAACAGGGATGGTTGGGGGGGCTTCAGCGGGCACAGGCTTTTATCGGAAAATTAATTTTAATTTGAAAACAGAAAACCGTTTCTGTGACTAAGGCTTCAAGGTTTGACGTATTTTTCTACTTTTCGAGCTAAGTAAACTCAACAACGGCAATGCCGTCTCAAGCCATATTCCTTAAGAAAAGAAAAGCCTGTAAACTGAGCTCATTCCCCTCACCCATCCTTGCTGCACTCTAATCAGCAGACTGGGAACTTTGCTTCTGCTGATGTGATTCCAAAAAGAATTTCTTATCTGTTTGATCCATTTCTCGCCAGAGCTGGTGTACTGTATCAGGTGCGAAGAGACGACGGGCCCTAGAAATCCATTATTCCCCCTCAGTCACACTCCCTCAGCGAGGCCGCGTCCCTCCCCTCTCCCCCGTAATTGCCGCTCCGCGGAGGCTGAATTCTCCTCCTCACCTAGCTGCTTGTGTTAAACCAACTTAGCAGAAACTTCAGCCAAGTGAAAAAAAGTGTACAGTAATTTCCAAAGTCACCCGTGGAGGGCTGGGAGCCCCATTTCGGCTTTCACGCCTGAGCTGGGCCCGATCGAAAGTGGAGCAGCTGTCCAATCAGCGGCTTAGCTGGAGTGTGAAGATCGGAGTCAAGGGGTCAGGATCAGCAACAGGGCTTTGCGTGACATCCCTCCTCTGCTGCTGTAGCGTCTCCGTCTCATCAATAGGCAGACAAGTAATTACAAAACACACACACACACACACGCGGGCCTATCCGTTAATGTCCCCCTCGGTGGGAGTGGAGTGTCTGTCCGTAAATGCCACCACGGTGCGATTCCATCTGCGCGTGACTCTGGAAGCGCGCGTGTGCGTGCTTGTGTATCTCCTCGGCTGCAACAATAGACTTTCAAAACCTGAAACAAGTGGCCAAGAGATCTATTCAGCTGCCGTAGAACGGCCTTTTCACGATCGCACATCGAGACACAAACACACGCACACACACACACGGGTCTCATTAGGCGCATGTGATTATGCGCGGCACGTCCGGTCGGGCGGCAGAGATGTAATTAACCTTTTCCGGCAGGAAACAGATGCCTGGATGTCACGCGCAACACACGCAATGACGATACGCGCACGCACATACACACACACGTCTGCTGTCAGGGAAACAAAGCCGACGTCACGGTGTCACAGGGAAACAAAGCCCCAAAAGCGCCGCCTGGCACTCTGTGATAATCCCCTCACGCTATTTACATTCAGGGCTTAGAATACGCCTCGGCGCCGCCGACACCCGCCGACACTCCGCTACAACCCCCCGCCTGCCTCCGCTCATCCATCCTCTCTCTCTCTCTCCTCTCCGTCTACCTTCCATCACATTCGTCCTTTGCCTCCTGCTATCTCTTCCTCTCTTCCGTCATTTACATCCCATCCCGAAAAACTCTCTCCTTCGTGGGACTTGATCTGTTTTGTCGTCAGTGTATCGTACGCGCCCTTGCATGGCATCACCCGCAGATTAGCCCCCCCCCCCCCCCACACACACACACACACAGACACACTCTCCCTCCCTGAATATCGGGGATTTCTTCAAGCAGCCCAAAAAAAATGCTTTACGACAGATTAATGGACGGCCCCGATTGCGTCCGTCTGTGCTTCTGCACCGGATTGGATCGTCTGTTTACTCATTCTCTCGCTGCAAGCGGCGAGACGAGACAAAGCGTAAGCCATTTCACAGTGCGGAGCACCTATTATGATTCACTGTGTTACGACGCGGCCCTAATGAGAAAGAGAGAGAATGAGAAGAGGGGCTGGAGGAGGATAGGGGAGGAAGAGAGAGAGAGAGAGAAAAGACGGTAATGAGAGCGAGGGCTGGATACGGACGAGGGGGGCTAATGCTAGACAGAGCAGTCATGCTAATTGGCTACAGTGGATAACTTTCTGAGGCGGGGGTGAGTGTGTGTGGTGATGCGGCGGGGGTGGGAGGGGGGCAGAGAAAAGAACAGCCTGATCTGTCGGCGTTACACTCGTTTAACGCTCCCTCCATTTCACTTCTTTAATGAGAGAAATATTCGCTCCAGTAATGGCGAAAGAATTGAAATTGGTAACGATTTGTTGCTCACACACACACACACACACACGCACACACACACTCCGAGGTGGCAAAGGGGAAGAGGGGGGCTGTAGGCAGGATATTGTTGGTGTAAAGTGTGTGTTTTCCCCCTCAAGCACCACAATCCAGTCCTTTATGGATCATGGCAATTTTCAGGGATTGTAACTCAAGGACAAACAGCTAAAAATAGAAAGAGTGGTGCACGACTCCTGCGACAGCGGGGAGGGAAGGTGTGTGAGTGAGAGTGTGTGTGTGTGTGTGGCGAAAATGAGTCCTGTCGCATTAGATTTGGGTCAGAAAACGAGGGGGAAAGCCGACGAAGCGGAGTGTTGCAGACGGCGGCGGAGATTCATCACTCGCTGCTCGCGCTGGTCTCCTTCAACACCTCGCCCCCCCCCCACACACACAGGATGGTAAAACAGCTGCAAAGACAAACGGGAAGCAGCGGCGAAGAAAACGAGGGAGAAGTGAATGTACAATGTGAGAGAAAGAGAATGATCAACATCAAGATAATATTAACATATGACGTTCCATCAAAGGCTGCTCTCTGTATAATGAGTGCATACATACATATGGCAGATCCCAGCAGGGATCAAACTCTAATAGCAGAGCCTGAACTGAGCCAGAGGGTCCGTTCCCCGTTTAAAGGAATAGGTTTTCAGAAAAAAACTTATTTACCTTCCTGTCCTCATTAGTTGAGAGGAACGATACCTGTAGTATGTTACGCGTTGGGGGAAATGGGAAACAACTAGCTTAGCATAAAGATGGAACTCTTGGCAAGACAGCCAATAAGCGTATTTCCCAAAATGTCAAACTATGCCTTGAATCAAGTGGGTAGTGTGTTGGTTTAACTTCTGTATTACATAAGAGATTGAGCCACATAACCCTGTCGATGAAAGCGCCCCGCTCAAGGAAATATAACCTCCTCATCACAAGCCGTGTTTCCAATCACTTGTCAAGCGAATTTTAAGAAAACGTATGAAATGTCGCAAAAAAAAAGAAATGGGAATTTGGCACGTTTAAATCAACTGGTTTGGGTAATGAGAGCGATGAGGGGGGCTAATGCTAGACAGAGCATACTTTGATCAGAAGTTGGCACCATAGACCAAGCATGGCCGTGATCTGTCAGTGAACAATGTAGAAGAAGAAACAAAACCATTTACCAGCGTCATCTAACCATCTACGATAGTAAAATGGAGAGTTCTGAAGGAATTTGTTTCAATTGGGCCAGTTTTAGTTGTTCTTTCATGTATGCTAGTATTGGCCCTGTTTCATGTCCAGAGAAGAAGACAATATAAATATACATCCGTGAACGAAAGAAACAGCGGATTAGTCATGTGAGTTAAATGTTTGCTTTGTCCGAATTTAATCGGCAAAGGCATGTTTTCATATCCCGTTGACTCGTTGAGACAAAAAAACACCTCAAATAAGCGCCAAAACGTTGCAAAGTTATATGGAAATCTGCCGTTTACATACAGCTTTTCAAATGCGATACTTCAACACTTCAACACCGAATGGCTTTTGAGTAGTTCAGTCTCACTCAGACGCCCAAATCCTACCGCTGCAACTGCCTAAATTTTGAATTTGGGGTGAAGGGCAAATAGGTTCATGACAATGCTAGTACCTTTCTTCAGGGAATGGAACCCTTACATTAGTGTTGCTGCAGCACTACACAACTCTTTTTCCCTGCCGTGCATCAGATGGTTGTCCCTCCATTGACACTATCCTTGCCTTACCCACATCTGTTCTGGTTTTCCTAATGAAGAGGAAAGAGAAGGTCCCACCAAGGCTAATTAAGAGGACTGAGATGCAGGCATGCCGACAGACTGCCGATAGAGTCAGGAGGGAAGCGCTGAGAGCTCCCTACCAGCCCTGGAGCATCAGAGGAGGGAATGTGGAAAAGGGATGCAGAGAGAGGAAATAAAAACGAGCGGAGGAAGAGGAGAGAGAGAGAGATATATAGTGTAATTGAGACTGTAATGGGTTTTGTCAGAAGCACCTGTCAGGGTCAAGTTAAAACGACTTTGGTGCGGGAAGACGAGAGGGATGGGGGAGCGGAGAAGGGGGGCCAATTGGAGTCAGGATCCCGGCGAGGAGAGGCCCTCGTCCATGCCAACCTCACCTGATTGCCAATTTGTGCCAGTCCACAGACATCAAACGGCCAATACGAGTCACACGCAGACACAAAAAGCGCCGATACGCATCCAATCTCACACACAGACATGTCCCAACTCACGCTGTCAACCCACCTACGCCGGTTGATTGGACCCATCTAGCCACTTAACAAGGTGTCCGCGGTGCAGACCTAAGCCGCGTGATTGGAAGATAAAGCCGCCACCGTTAAATATCTAATTCTTCCCCAACGTCTAGATGAAAATAAGGTGCAGCGCTGATTAGATTACAGCCTGCTGTGCCAACCTCGGATCTGCGCCATGTTCATTACTAGCCCTCAACCCTCCCCCCTCCAACCGTCAACCCAGGCCAACCCTATCTCTGTTCATGTCCTTCTGCCAACCACAAATACTCTATTTTGTGATGGAAAAGCAATTCTGACACCCTCGAGAGTTGAGGTCGATGCCTGAGGAGTGATGAAATTAAATTGAGTGAAATTTATTTATAAATCGCTGTTTAAGCTGCACCTGGCAAATTGAACATGTTGACAGCCCCCCGAACGCCAGCGAGACGTAACTGATTGAAATTTAGGACCGCTGCGATGAGAAACTCTGTTAGGGGCGGTGTCAGTGAACGCCCCCCGCTCTCGCTCCGGAGAGGGTGGAGGTGATGAAGAGGATCAGGCATCCTCTGGGGGCAAAGTTCTCACGTGGTGCTGTTTGGGGTTTTACCTTTTTAATTCAATTCCGTCGAACATGTTTGCTGCCATCAAGCATTTTGACAGCAGAATTTCATTAAGGCAAACAGTAAAAACCCCAATGTTTTCTCCTTTGCTGATAGCTAAAAAAAAACATTGCATCCTAAAAGTCCAATAATACAATTTACCCTCCGAGCCACCGGAAATTATGACATCAAGGTTGTTTTTTCCAGACTTTAGAAAGAGAGCCACAGCATCTACAAACTGTTTTAAGTGCCCCTTAAAATCAAGTATAATTAAAAAACACTGACTTTATTTGCACTACTTATTGCTGTCTGTAAATACTCCCCAGGAACATTTACGGGACACTTTGTGGAATGTAATCTGGTTCACTGGCACGGTTTGGGTTCCCGAGCGATTTTTCTTCATAGTCTCAAGTGTCAGAATTTAATACGAGTAATGAGAACACTTTTCTTCTTCTTTTTTATTTTTTTAAACCAGCAGCAGAGTCAGCAGCAACTCTGCCAGCAGAATTCCCACTCTATGTCCAATTTATGTGTTCGAACGCTGAAACTCTCCCGGAGGCTTCGGTCTTAGTGGGCTGAAGGTTAGAGGAGATGCACAAATCGAGATGGACACCATATTTTTCTCATCTCCTCTAAAATAATCATCCACTCAACTCTTCAACAACTTCTGCAGCTGCTTTAGGCTATCGCAACCTTCAGCTATTTCATACCGTCTCAAAAGGAGGGGAGGAAAAAAAAAAGTATATCGAGCTGTGTTTTGATCAGATAAAAACTTTTCTAATTGGCCTGGGGGCTGTAAACAGGTCGTATCTGATGCCAAAAACATCATCACCAAATAAATCAATTCCTCTCTACTTTTTTTTTTTTCCTCAGCCTTTTCTCTTCATCCTGCTCCACCTCCTGTTCTCTCTCACCCTCTCTCCCCACATGCACACTCCCACTTCCACTGGTCGATAGCGGAGCGGGTATCGAGCAGTGGCTGTGGTCTAAATGAGAGATTGATTTCTCTAGGGGGCGGGGGGTGTGACCATGGTGTTTGAGTCACCGTCAGAGACCTCTTCGCCAAAACGGTCGCTGATGGAGTGTGTGTGTGTGTGTGTGTGTGTGTGTGTTGGGCCACTGGCACACGCTTTAAACACCTTTTGATGTAGTTGTGCTCAAGAACAATACTTTTCATTAGAGGCTGATAGCATTCATTAGGAGCAATACAGCGGGGCCGCTAATGAGCCCAACACTTTGTTCTCCTTGAGACACAAAGAAGCGTGGCATGAACACGCGCAGGAAGACAACACTTGTCCTGATTGCCAGCTTGAGTCGATTCTCAGAACCGTCGGTTCATCAGAGCTCCTCGGAAGCGAAAAAAGGGCAGCCAGGCGTTTGAGCCCCATTCATAACGTTTACTGAGCCGCTAGTATCTTATGTGAACCAACAGAAAAAGCGAGCACCGCCCATACAAAGCCACTGAGCACATAGCAGAAAACGAGTCTGGCGCTTTCCAAAATCCGCATGTTCGATGAGTCCGCACTTTGACCTTGTTCGACGGGATTTGTGTTTGTCGCTTGTGGCGTCGTGCGTAAATTCTTCCGCCCCAACCTGTTAGCCTCCCGCGCACGCTGCCGCCCGACGACACACACGAGCAGCGGGCCCGTCCGTCGGCGTGTTCGGATGTTTTGTATTATTCATATCTCTGGGCCTTTTGTGGCCCAGGGGGAACAAGGCGAAGCAGAAAACACAGAGAGAGGAGAACGGAGGAGGACCATTCGGCGGAATAGCATCGACGAGCGGTGAGATACATAAACATGAGGTCAGAGCGGAGACGGAGAAGGAAGGAGAAAGGGCGAGAGGCAGAAAGTGTGTGAGGGGGAGGGGGAGGGGGGGCATACACTGCATCAGAAAGGTTGTCTCTCATTGACAAGCTCTTGCTCCGTTCCAGAAAAACCAACCGATCAATGCTTTGGCACGGAAGGGCACACACACACACACTCACACACATAAACCCTGCAAGGTACTGTGTGTGTGTGTGTGTGTGTGTGTGTGTGTGTGTGTGTGTGTATTTGTGTGGAGGATGTGCTAGTGGTCCGCGTGCTGCAGGAGAATGTTTGAAATGCAGAGCACGTCAAGAGTCCTAGGGAGCTTATTTTGCAGCAAAGCCTCATTAAATAGACACTTGCCTTAAAGCAAGGATATACTGCCAGGACCATACACACACACACACACACACACACTATGCACATACACACACGCTCAACACCAGCACCAGAGATTCACTCAGGCAACGGAAAGCGACGCACACAAGAGGCTTCAGACATATTGAATAGAAATCTCTGTGGAGAAATAAAAAACGCGGTGGAGTAAATGTCCCCTACTCCTTATTCCCCCCTGTTTCCTCATATGAATAAAGTTGAATCCATCCACAACATCACCCCCCACCCCCCTCCTATCTCACACTAATATTGTATTCATGTATATTTGATTGTGCCGACTCGGTGGAGATCGGCGATGCTGTATCTTGTGTGCCTTTTTAAAAATGCATCTATGAATAAATAATGTCTGTATCCGCTGATTGAGAAAAAAGAAAAAAAAGCCATATTGCCAGAAAGCCATGATGAAATGATAATGTAATATCTGTCGCCCGTGTTGAATAAAACCTTTGTTTATTTTATTTTTATTTTTTTTATGTTATTCTCACTCAGTAAATGAAACCTGCAGCTTTGCACATGATGACGTTCCCCTTGTACGGTTTGCCACTGAGTGTGTGTTTTAATAAAGAGAGAGCCTCTTTCTATATATCCGAGTGCCGTGTGGTTATTTGGAGAAATTAATAAAGAGAAACGAGCCGTGTCCCCCTTCACCCCCCCTCCCCCTCCAAGCGGCTCCCCCTGCTAATTGACAGTGATAGCAAAGACTTGTCTCCTGGGCTGACGTCGGGAGGCCTAATAAAGATGCATTACTACCAGGATGTGAGAATGATGCAGATCGGTTGTGTGTCCCCCGTCCCCCCCCCCCCCCCCCCTCCCCCTCCTGGTCCTCTCCCAATGCAAGCTGATTAAACTGATAAACTGCGGCAAAAAGAGCAAGAAAAAAAAGGGGGTGTAAGTAATGAAATAGCAGCGAGGAAAAGGAAGAGTGAGTGGCGAGAGCGGGGCGGCATTGAGACGGAGAGAGGAATCCCATCTTGCCTAATGAACAAAAGTTTGATATCCGTCTGCTTCATTTCCGCTAATTCTTAATTGGCGTGACATTTCACGCTAAAAAGCTCTGGCCTCTCCCTGACCCCGCAGTGTTTTCAATAAAGGCACATGCACGCTTACACGTGTACACGCTGCCGTGTGCATCCTCTCATTAGCATAGCAACAGCAAGCCGACCGTCCGCCAAGGGATACGGTAACCCAGGCAACCACAGCCCGGCCCGGTCCAACGACGGGAACCCTGGAGGCAGGAAGTGGGAGCCCTCCTCCTTCCTGATGCGTAAACACTCGCAGGGTTTGAGAAAACACGACGCAAAAAACGTCTACGCCCACGGGTGGAGGCGGTGATTTGCAATTGTTACCCCGGGTGAGCCACATTTTTTAAGTGAATCGCTGCTGTTTGCTGAATTTTAAATAGCGTCTAATATCTGCAGGCTCACCACAAGAGCACAGAATGTTATGAATTTACATGAGAGCAGAGAGTCCAAAAAACACACGAAATGCACTTCACTCTTTGAACTTCATGACTTTTTGAACCAAGTGTGTCCGTGTTGGACTGTCCTCTAATGCCAAAAATGATCGATGTAACCGCATCACCAGACTGCTACCCTGAAATTCATTCAACAAATGACCAACGTTTTTAAATGTTTGCTAACTAGGCAATACCTAGTCGTCGGGCGGTGGAAAGAGCACTTTGAGGAACTCCTAATGCATAATGTTGTCACAGTTCAGCTCCACACCCTCCTCACTCTTCTTGTCAGTCACTCCCTCCTCATCAGTCTAAACTCCCTTCACCTGTTCACTCACCTGCCTCTGATCAGTAATCAAGCCCCTATATAGACTCCTGCCTCCCAGACACATTTGCCAGATTGTTCTTCGGTTCTATGCCAGACTCTCCAGCACACTCTCACGGACTGATCTCCTGTTACCGATCCTGCCTGCCCCTGTTCTACCCGCCTTGCCTGACTCCCGGTAAACCTACCAGCCTTCTGATCCTGACCCTGTTTGAACTCTGCCTGCTATATTTGAAGTTGGTAATAAAAGCCAAAGATCTCTGGAATCCTGTGTGTTGCATTTGGGTCCATATACAACCCGTTACAAATGTTAACTGTCCCAGCAAAAAATGAAATGTGAAATCTGTGTTACTGTTTACAGGTTTACTGGTCACAGTTTTATCCATATTTGTCACGGGGCATGATGAGGACTCAAACGCAGACAGTCAGGTGTAGTGAAAAAAGGTTTTAATGAACCAAAAACAAACAGGGAATCCAGGGACAAGACAAAAGACGAGGGGGAAAATCCGGCAGGAAAAGGCAGAACAGGCAGACTGGAAAACCGGGAACAGGACGAGCAAAACGGGCGGGTAGGTCGGAAAACAAACAATGATCTGGCAGTGGGTGTGTGTGCCGCAGGGGTTTAAATAGTGAAGTAGGCAGAGTGAGCAGGTGAGAGTAATGAGCTGAGTGTGACTGGCAGGTGCACTGAATGAACTGATTAGGTGAGTGAGGAGCTACAGAAAGAAACAAAGACACAGAGCACACAGGGCAAAGCCTGATTGTGACAATATTGCTGCATTTGTCAAGTCCCAAGATGAACAACATTATTTTCATGTATGTTTAAATACAAATGACAAACCCCAAATAGAAATGCAGCACTTATAAATTCAATCATTGCAGATTTGTGATGTAGCCTAGTGGGACTTACATGAAAGTATGAAAATTGTTCATTCAAAATGTAATTTAATATTATATTTAAGTATTGCAAACAAATAACTAGAAACTATCCGCCCCAATGTAATGTGAGTTAATTGGACCAGACTTTAACAATCAGTCTCATACAGTTAAAAACCTATTCACCTTCAAGCTTTTTTTCTGCTATCGCAGGAAATTGCGTAGTAAGTTAGTTCTATGGCAATAAATCTGTGATGACCTGCAAAGCAAATGATATCATCCCCTATCATAGGTGTGAGTCAAATCAATTCAAAATGTTTTTTTACATTTATATAAATCGTAATTTATTTATGGGTGCAAAATCGACCTCAATCTCTGCAGAGACTGAGGGAATCTTCGGCAGAGAAGAACGGGAATGGGTCATCCACATTACAGACCCGACAATGTGCTAGCGGATGTTACCATGGAGCTAGTGGCCTCAGAAAATGCTAGTACTTATAGTACACACCTTATCTTGTTCTTCTATAAGCCGTCAACCAACGTATAACCTTGCGTAACTGAGCTACCCGCATACTCGATCGTGCGCTTGGTCGCAGCCATTACGCACAGCAAGTCCGCTACTCACACACCACATCTTCGACCATATATACTTAGTTTTTGCAATTTGCAAAGGCTAAAAATAAAAGGAAAATAATATAATATCAAAATATAAAGGGAGAAACACCTTTAGTGTGTCAGAATATCATTTGGTTACCATGTGTCCATTTGGGTCTCCAAATATCCTTTTAGAGCTCCGCCTGGATCTCTCCATGGAAGAAACACTGTAGAATGGTCATACTTTGTCCAATCTTCTTCAAATCTGAGGCAGGTGTTCACTGATAGTGTAGTTACAGCCCTATACTGTCCTTTACCTGCACAGATACAGTCACAGGCAGTTATTTATACTGAAAGATACTTTTATATTTTATGCGGACAAAAATCTTCAATTGTTACTGACTCCAAAGGCCCACTGCTCTGTTTCTGTATGACCTACAGGTTTTCTGACACTTTTGATGCATATAGTCACAGTGGTTCAGAAGCTACAGCCATTTTAATTGGGGTATGTCATTTTAGGCGGGTTTGCTCCAAAATAGGGGTGGAGTTGAACAGGTAACAATATAGTTATTGAATACAAATCAAACCAAGAGTGAGATCAATTAGTTCAACTAATAGTGTTAACATTTGAATGGGCCCCGGGACACTTTGTACTTGAAAGGTTGGGCCCCAAGGTCAAAAAGGTTAAGAACCCCTGCTTTGGAGGACCCAGCCTTCGCGGTCTACGTGGGCCGCATCCTTTGAGGACCGCGTAGGCTAGACCGTGTGGTCTACGAAATGAGACGGCCTTTGCTACAGAGGACTTCCTGTCTGCGTCAACAGCTGTTCCCGCCCCGCCCCCCTCTTGCTGCTCCCATCGCCTAGAATCCCTGCTCAGCAGGATTATTTATATGTATATATATATTTATAGTGTATATACCTGTATATATATTTATAGTGTATATATATATTTATAGTGTGTTTATATATATAATCCCTGCTCAGAAGGATTATAAATATATACACATAAATACATTAAACTAAAATATTTTCAGTATATATACTTTGAAGTTTTTAGTTTAGTGTTTTTAATCATATATTCAAAAATTCATTCATAGTTTATTTTCAAAATATTGTTTTTCTAAATTAATAATCAGTTAATTAAATCAGTTACTATGTTAAATAACACTTTTGCAGTTGTAGTTCTTGCAATTAAAACAATGTATTTATCAATAACTTTATTTTATTTCATTCACACATGCATATATATATTTTTGGGTGAGCAGCTGGGAGGCGGGGTTAAAGCAAACGCTTGTGCGCTTGCTCTGTGGGCCTGACGGATGCAGAAGATCCGGGTGGATTTATATGCGGCTGTCAGACCTTTTGGCTTTGATGCCCTTCAGTAGTGCACACGCAATGCAGCTGGCTTGATCCAATAGAGGCGCAACGCTTCGTCTCCAATTAGGTCGGATCGAGATTGAACAGTCACCACAAACGAACCTACAAGAGTTTGTTTGACCACCAAGATCCTGGTCCGGTTGTTTTGGTCCGCACCTATGGGTGCGGACCAAAATATATACAAAAAAATACAGAACAGTGTCCTGAGCATGCGCTGCCCCAAACAAAGCTTTTCTCCAGAGATCACTGAGAGACCCTATTATTATTAAAAGGAGAAAAGAAAATACATCTCTGGCCATGGCCACTGCAACGACAGACAATGTCATCCAGAAAAATTAATAAACAATACATAGTAGAATAAGCTATAGTAGGCCTAAGCTACACAAATACTTAAATGTATTGTTGTAATTTTTATGGAATTTGTCAAAACAAAAATGGGAACAGGAATATCACCTACTACTAGACTTACAATAAATTACATAGACATATCTATATCCTAGTAACTAATATCTAGCTGTCTCAAAGTAGGACTTTGCTGTTAAGGTTAAGCGGCACCATGTAATTTGGTGTTATGCAGAATGTCTCATAATGCTGCCTTTGTTGTCTTGTTTTTCCCAAAACAAAAGTAGTAAATGAGGTTTGGTTTAGTGATGGTACATGGTTAGCTACTAAATATTTCATTGTGATTTTCAGACTACCAGTTCAGAAGTGGAAGCAACCAAGGGAATGGACACTGGCCTGCTCATTGTTGCAGAGGACGGTGGAAATAACAAACCGTTGCTGGCAAAGAACATTGTTGATGTCGCTGTTGTGCTGGAGGAGCACGTAATTCTGCATGAGCAAAAGGATGTTGCCAGAGCCTTTGCAGCACTGATGGGACTCCTTTACAGCCTAAACATAGACTATCCCAAAGGACTAAAGTATACTTTTGAAGTTATACAAAAGGTTGTCATGGGCATCGGCAGTGGCAATTGTTCAGCCAAAGTTAATGGACTCCGAAACAGGATGCTTCAAGCATAGGAGAAGTGGCAAGTTGGCCAAGTTAATGGCAGCTATCACTGTGGTAGATGGTCTGCTAGACATGTACATATGTCATACACTAAAACACACTCAATCTCACACATAAACACCACCATGCCCACATACACATCACATGGTTAGAACACTCAACACAAGGCCTGATTAAGAAAACAAAAAAGTTCCTATAGTTCAGTCAAGAGCAAATATGCTAATTAAAAGTTATTGTTGTGCAATTCAACTACAGCACTATAACTTTGGTAATCTTTTACAGTATGTACCAGAATTTCTGCTTTTGTGTTAAAAACACAATACTAAAGATATTTTGCATTCAGTTTGTATTAATGTTAATGTTAATAGCGTTCTATGATATATGGCTATCAAAAAATACATGCACTGAGCATTGCTTTTATATTCAATTTTGGAATGAAATAAAATAGCGATCTGAATGTTCTTTAATGTCTGTGACTTATTTTTATATGCACTGTTAGAAAAAAGAGGGTTAAGTTGTCTGGGCAAATTAAGCAGTTTAATTTTGTTGAATGAACTTAATATTGAAAGTAAGATGAACTATACCTTTAAAAAGTAACCTGGCTGCCTTGTTCATTCAACAAGATGCTGAGTGAGGTCAGCTTGTATTACTATATTTTCCCAACTAAAATGTATAAATTGATCCAACAAGAAGATTAGTTGAAAAAACTATTATTTTCATGTTTTTACAGCTCAGGATAACGGTAATAGTTCGTTGGTTGTACTAGTCATTATTTGTTGCCTCAACTAGTATTTAGGCTGGTACAACCTAAAATGTCTTGTTGGTTGTACTAAAAAGCGTGTTGGTTAAACTTGAAGTTTAAAGTTGATGGGACTATTTTTTAAGTAATATTTAGCTTCCCCCTTGTCAGCCCAACTATTTATTCTTAGTTGAATGAACTCGGATTGAAGTGCAAACAACTGAAGTTTCTTAGCTTACCTAACTCAACATTTTAAGGCAGCCAGGTTACTCATTATTTTAAGTTGAACAAGCTTGTTTTTTTTACAGTGCAGGCGCGATCGGTGTGTTCACACTTGCCCCGACGAAACCGCACCAAAAAGGGGGTAAACTCTGAGCTGTGCACACGAAAAGTGATGGGAAGCAGTTGTGTTCCTCTTTGACCAACGATGCGGACCAGAGTACGCTCTGTTTCTTCTGACCAACTTCCTCCCTGAGTCCATTTTGAACAAGCCCTTTACTACTTTTCCTAAACTTCTTCATTTTTTCTTGTTACACCACTTTTGAGTCCAGTTCTATTTCCGTCCTTTTCTCCAACCAAAACAGAGCTCTTCAAAAATTGAGCGAGACATCGTAACACTGCTCTCCACCCCTGTTCATGCCCACGCACGCTCAAATGCAGACTCCGCACTGGCAGATGGAACAGTGTCAATCTCTCTGTGCGCAGTTTGGCATTGGAAAGCTCGCAGTTTTTGAAATGCATATGGTGGATCCTGCACAGACGGATACCTCGCACCGGCAATTTGACTCCACCTGTCAGTGTCTATCCCACCTGCCTTACGCGCACACACACACTGTAGAGCAGTGGAGGCGGTGGTGCTGTACTTTAATTAGAATTTAACATATCAAACTGTTTTTTTCTCAGTAGCTCGTTGTGTGTGTGGGGGGTTAATTGCGTGGGCAGAGTGACTCGCTGCATAGCTGTTTTTCGTTAACTCGACACCGAAAACACACACGGGCTCTATGTGTGCGAGAGCTTCTAATAATAGATAACCCACGGACAGATTGGAGGAAAATAAAATCCTCTGCGCAAGCAGAATGAAAGCGCTTCGACCGCATCGGAGAGCCGCGTGGAGAGAGGAGGAGAAAGAGGGAGAAGAAGAAAGGGATTGTTTTGTTGCTGTTCCGTTATGGACGTTGTTGAGGTGAAGAAAGCGGGGCTTTTTCCTCCAGAGTGCCGTTTTCCTTTTTTTGGTGCTCTTTGTGTGCAGACCCTTTGCAGGCCTCCCAAAGACACAATCTTTAATGAGCGTATCGATCAGCGTTTCTCACACCTCCATTTCCCCCAACTGAGAGAGAGAGAGAGAGAGAGAGAGAGAGAGAAGAAAAGGAAAAGGGGGAGGGAAAAAAAGCAATGAAGAGTCTAAAGCTTTAGAAAAGCTTTAGACTCACAAAGTGGGGCTTTTTTTCTTCTTCTTCTTCTTCTAAAGACCACAGGGGAGTCGGCTTTGTGCCTGTAAAAATTAAATTTACCTTTTCACAGATGGGCTATGCCGCGGCTGGTATTGAGGTGCACCACTCGTAAGCCGCTCTGAGAGCTTGTGCTGTGCGTGCGCGCGCAAACCCCAGTGAATATGCATGTGTGTGCGCGTTAACACGCAGGTGCTCTTGCTCGTGTGTGTGTGTGTGTGTGTGAGTAGAGCGGCGGTGTAAGCCACCCTGGTGTGAACCTGGTTTTTTTTTTTTACTCCTGGAGCTCCGTCTCGCTCCAGTCGCTCCTCTGCATCGCATTACCTCCACCCACCCAGCACCACAGCCAGAGAGGGAGGGGGAGGAAAAAACACATCAAAGATGGCCTGTGAGACTGTTGCAGCAACTTTAAAAATATAAAAACTAAAAATCGCTGGGATACAACTTCCTTGTTGACCCGTAGGAGAACAGTCAACACTGTACTGTGTTTCGTTTTTTTAAGGGACTGCCGCTCACTTCAGAGACATCGTCCCGTGTCTGTGCGGTGCTGCACTTAAGCAAACACCGCGTTGAGTGATAATAACGCGCTGTGTCAGCGGAACATCCACTTCCACTTGGCATGCTTCTTTTTTCAAAATCGATTCTTCTCAGCAACTACTGGGGAAGCAACTGAGAACACGTGCGAACGACGTGCTGGTGACTTTACATGCATAAGTTATTGGCTGGCATCAACAACAACAAAAAAGGGAACACCGACCTAGCGGCTTGTTTGTGGCCCCTTTGAATTTGCTGCCTTATTGATGACCATTAAATAAATGTAGATGCAGAGAGGCCGTTGGGTGCGAGTCCCGTCCTGTACTGTATTCAGGACACGTGCAGAAGAAATGGAGGGAATACACACATTGCATTAAAGCTCCTAAAACTTTATTGGGTTGAAAAGAGGACATTCTGACTGGTGCTTCACAACAGATAGAAGTTGAGTTTACACAGATTAACATGAACAGTTCACACCGCCCAAAAATGACTGTTTCTGCTCCTTGTGCACAGTGGATACTCTTCACATTTTACCATTGAATAAATGCAATACATCATGATACTTTCACCCTGCACATTTCAATAAGATTAGAGCAGACTGAGATTATTACGTTAGATCATAATGTGTCTTTTTGTGCAGAAACCCAAGACGTCTTACAGCAGCTCACCTGGTAGAGCGTGCGCCCCATGTACTAAGCCTGAGTCCCGGAATCAAATCCGACCCGAGGCTCTTTGCTGCATGTCGTCACCACCTTCGTTTTTTCTATCTTAGGCATAAAGGCAAACAAATAATAATGAAAACATCTTTAAAATGAATAAGGGCCTGCATTCAAGTGTGCCTATGCATAATATTACAAAGTTGCTCCAGAGCTGATTTTGCTACGGTGTTGGCGTGTTAGCTTGAAAGGATTTATGTTATTTGGAAAGCTTTGCCCTGATTGCCAGGGTTTGACAAAGTGAGGAATGTAAACGTTCCTAACCCGATGAACTCTAAACATTTTATTACATGGGAAAAGCTGATTCCCCAAATAAAACTTCATGCGATGTTACCAGCTATACTCAACATTTGATCCACAGTCTTTCAGTGCATTCATAATAGCAAATAACTTTCAGAATAAACAAACTCACAGTTATGACTGTAAGCGTTGAACATGCCACCACTGATTATTGTGGCCCTCTATTCAAGCATGAACTTCAACAAATCTTTAAAATGGGAGAATGCAAGAACACCCTTGAGATGTTGAACACGTTTGCTGACATTTTGTGAATAATTTAAATCCACCGGTTTCATTTTGTTTGTTTGTTTCTGTCAACAGTTAATTTTCTGTTGAATTTAAATTTGCAATTGTTCACAACTCAGACTACCCGCCTTCCTCCATCCTTCCAAACTCCGCTACGACCTAATGAATATGTGATTGCTAAAGTCTACCTTTATACTTTGAGAATGGCTCAATGGTTTTATTCTCCTTCTTCCAGTCACCTCAAGAGCAACTGAACAGTCTGGTGTTTTTTTAAATAGCTGTAGTTTGTGTTCATTTAGCTCGAAGTAAAAACTAATGCAAGAGGCTGAACTGGTAATGAAGAGAAAACAAAATAAGAAAAGTGTGGAAAACAGTGTATCATTCGCTCTTTTTATAATCAGATGTCACACATCTGGCTTACAAAGGAATGTACATAGTCAGGGACCTCATAGAAACGGACATATCGAACCATGTTCCACCCTCCATGAGAACGCATTCCTGTGGCGAACCTTCCATCTTTCATCTCTTAAGTAGTAGCAGGTACTTCTTCACATTGCACCAGAGTGCCAGTGCACCAGGTGTTGTGGTTAATAAAGAGTCCTAAAGAGTGTTTGTTTCAGAGGTGGCCTGAACCTTTGCCTCCAGCCCAGAGGAAGTCTTTATGACCGAGCTCATTAAACACCTACCACTCCTAAATAGCATCTCAGAGCCGGGTTGTAGGGCCAGACTTGCGGACACAGGCTCACAAGTTGATGGTGATTGGGCTTTAACAACTTGGGATGGAGAAAAAGGGGGCGAGAGGGCTTAAGTCCAGTGCTGTCTCTGCTATCTTTGTATAAGGCAAACACTTCACTACTCGTATCCTTAAGAACTAAGTAGGTCTGCTATATTTTCTATTGTGAAGACCTAAGTCACTGGTCAGTGGTTTTGTGAATGTATTCTGCGGCACCTTTAATATTTATGTCGTTCTTCTCGAGGCGGACATTAATAAATTGTTAAAAATTAGCTTGAACAATATGTAGCCTACTTTGGAAAATGTCATGTTTAAAGTCTTCACCTGTGTGAACAGATACACTTTTACAATAAACAGGAAGTCAGAGCCCTGTTTATTGTATTTGTTTACATTTTGGGAAATGAACTATTAGCAGTTCATTTCTTGCTGTATACCATCGGATGCATTGACAACGATCACTTAGTTACTTCAATACTGAAATGATCTGAAAAAGTATTCTCAGGCAAGTTCTGAAGCGTTCCCATTCCAGACACTGAGTCACACTGTGCTGCGAACTGAGCCTCGTTTATTTTATTTAGTAAAATACAAGTGTTTGACACTGATGTTGATGCTTAAGCTCATAATTATTACATTAATTCAGGCACTGCCATCGCCCAAGTGTATTTTCTGCATTATAATCAAGTGCAAGACATCAATTAGACATAGAAATTGGACGCATTCAAAATCACAATCAAACGGAGTCCGTGGACCGTTTTTCATTTCCCAATTTCAACTTGAGCAGAAAATCAAAAGTATGAAAACAAGCAGTTTTTTGTGTGTGTGTCATAATCAAAAACGAATAACGAAATAATGACTCATTTTTAGATATTCTTTTTCAATTTTGTATTCCCTATTGAATATGAAAAGAAAGAATGATGCGCGGATTATGAAGCAGCGGAGGAGGGAAAACAGGAATGCAACGGTGGGGGGGGGGGGGGGGGGGGGGGGTGAAAGAGGGTAAAAAAGGTGAGGACGAAGATGGGAGGGAGATGAAACAGAGATGAGATGAAAAAGAGAGAGGCGCATGTATGTGACTGTGATTGCTCCGTCAGGTTCCGTTAGCTTGACTGAACCCTCGGTGTAGCTGCTGCGTGCTTACGTTTGTGTATCTGTGTGTTTCTGTGTGCGACTGGCAGCCTCTGCTCCTCTAACCCGGTTTTTAATGAGGAGGAACATTCTCTCCTCCGCATCCCGAATCTCTGCGAACTCAGATATGAATAAAAGAGCGAGAGAGAGAGAGAGATGGTAGTCTTCACACTACAATCACACTAACGCTCTCCCTATTCCTCTGGTAGTAGAGACACAGCTTGGCAGCAGCCACAGAACCTACTTTGACATTTCAGAAGCAGAGAAAGTTGCTCGCTCACATCGACAGAGCCGACGTCAGAGCTGAAAGGGAGTTACAAGAGCAGCGGGGAAATCTATTCCTTCTGTCTCCGTCTCTCTGTGGGTCTGCCTGTTTCTCACACGTTGTCTCCACACAACTATTGTTGCTATTCCTGAATAACCTACCGGGCCGTAGTGAAGATCATTTAAAGTTCTAAAGGAGGTGTTTACATAAGGCTTTCAACGTGTGTCATCATATTTTATCACGTGATCACCCTAAAAACAAATGGAAGAACATATAATTTTTGTTATTGTGGTTTTATAGTAGATGGTGCTGTTAGCTGCTATAAACCCTATAGTGAAACAAAACGCCAACAAATATGGACTGAATAATAAAAACATGTTGTGAACTTTGGAGATTATTACAGATGTCTTTTTTACATTTGTTTTTACATTTTGACTTTTGGACTTTCCAATGCTCTGGGTGATGCAGCAGAGAAGACAGCAAGCGGCAAATGACCCGAGATGGCCTCCACCTGTCAGTCAAAACGGTTACGCCCTCAATTACGCATAACTTTCATCCTCGATATATTTTAAACCGGTGCTTTATATAAAAAAATTGGAATGAGAGGGGCAACTCGTTCTCATCCCAACGCATCCCATACTGACGCTTGGTCGGACCCCTCGGCCTCACGCCCAGCGCGTCAAACTATGACGCTCCGCTACGGTCGCAGAAAACAAACGGTTAACGTTGTGAATTCAAACAAAAACACTTGCTTAGGGTTAGGAACAATATTATGGTTGGGTTTTAAATATGCAAGTCAAGGAAATTGTAAACGTAACACTATTATTATTATCATCATTATTACTATTACTGCCTTTATTATCATTAACATTCCATTATATCCACTGCTGTTGTTGTTATTAGTTGTAATAATTGTTCTATTATTATTTCTGCTATACTGGTATTACTCATTATATGTATCAGTTCTGTCATATGGATTGACTAAGTTGTAATTTGAATAAGTTGCTCATTCTGTACAATTGACATATATAGCCCTACACCAGGCCAACCCGCGGCTCCCGAGCCGCATGTGGCTCTTTGCCTGGTTTCATGCGGCTCTTACGTTCATATCGAAGTTTGTGTTTGTGTTTTTTTTAATGTGCGTGTTCGCTTCGCTTGAGTTCAATACGGTATTTTCGTCAAACGCGCATGTGCGTGAGATAAAAATATCGCAAAGTTTCCCAGTAGGGGCAAGATCATTTGAGTAAACAATTTGTGTCCAGTTCGCTCTCAAAATGGCAGGGAAAAAATGCACAGCAAAACAAAAATATGAAGATGAACACAGGACGTTTTTAACAGAGTGGGAGAGTTTATATTTTTTTTGTTGAACGTAATGGCAAGCCATTCTGCCTTATATGTCAGGCGTCATTAGCGCATTTCAAAGCTTCAAATCTTCAGCGCCACTTCAGCTCACTCCATGCTAACATCGACCAGGAATTTCCAAAAGGGACTGAAATTCGCAAGCACAAGTCGGTCACTTTGAAAAGTCAGGCAGAAAAGCAGATACAGTTTTTCCAAAAATTTACGAAGCACTCAGAGACCGTAACGCTTGCATCGTATCAACTGGCTTGGAACATTGCACGGGCTAAAAAGCCATACAATGAAGGGGAGTTCGTTAAAAAATGCCTCAGTGACGTTGTTGAAATCTTGTCTCCTGAAAACGACAAACTAAAACGAATGGTATCAGACGTCCAACTGTCCCGCCACACTGTTGAACACAGAATATCGGACATTAACACGGCTATTGAATCACAGTTGCACTCTGACCTTCAAGCATGCGAGTATTTTAGTGTCGCATTGGATGAGAGTTGTGACATACAAGACAAGCCTCAGTTGGCAATATTTGCACGGTCTGTGTCAAACGATTGTGTGATCAAAGAAGAACTCCTTGATATTGTGCCATTAAAAGACAGAACCCGTGGCATAGATGTGAAAGAAACAATGATGGCTGCATTTGCGAAAGCAAATCTGCCCATACCGAAACTAACTGCAATAGCCACGGATGGAGCGCCAGCCATGATCGGATCTGTGAACGGGCTGGTGGGGCTGTGCAAAGCTGACCAAACATTTCCCGAGTTTTGGAATTTCCACTGCATCATCCACAGGGAGCAACTCGTGTCTAAATCATTGAATTTAAACAACGTCATGAAGCCTGTGATGGAAATTGTCAACTACATCCGCACACATGCGCTTAACCACAGGCAATTCAAGAATCTCATCGCTGAGCTGGACCAAGGGCTTCCAGGTGACCTGCCGCTGCACTGCACTGTGAGGTGGCTGTCAAAAGGCCAGGTACTCTCTCGCTTCTTTGAGCTTTTGGATGCCGTGAAACTGTTCATGGAAGAGAAGGACAAGGACTATCCCGAGCTCTCGGACCTCGAGTGGATTATGGATCTGGCCTTTTTGGTCGACATGCTGTGTCACTTGGACAGACTGAACCTGACCCTGCAGGGTAAGTTAGAAATGCTGCCTGACCTGGTGCAAAGTGTGTTTGCGTTTGTCAACAAACTGAAGCTGTTCAAGGCGTATATTCAAAATGGAGATTTAACGCATTTTCCCACTCTGCTAAAAGCCAGCGGGCAAGTCACCAGCGCCGCCCTGAATAAGCAAAGAGCCAGATATGCAACACTGATTGAAAACCTGCACGAAAGCTTTGTGACCCGGTTCCGTGATCTACAACTGAAAAGGCCACAGATTACGTTCCTCGTCGACCCATTTAATGCGGAGACGGACTGTTTGAAAGCCACGCTAGTCACAGATGAGGCTGAGTTGGAGATGATCGATCTTTGTGAGGAGGACCAACTGAAACCTGCTTTAAGGGAAGGGACCATTGAGTTCTGGAAAAGTGTGCCAATGGAAAAATACCCCAATGTCAAACGGGCTGCGCTTAAGATACTGTCAATGTTTGGGTCAACATACGTCTGCGAGTCTGTGTTTTCTACCCTGAAACACGTGAAATCAAAGCATCGATCTGTTCTGACTGACACCCATGTGAAAGAATTGCTTCGAGTGGCAGCAACGGAATACAAGCCAGATTTGAAGAGGATTGTTCAAGGCAAGGAATGCCAGAAGTCCCACTAAGCAACATGCATGGTAAAAGAAAAACGCTATTGTAAATTATTATATTTTGTTTGTGGACTTGGTTGAACTGAGAGTTTGTGTGTGTGAGACAGTGCACACAATGTTCATTGTTGAAAATGACTGGCCTGTGGTCTTAGTTCTGTAGGAGTCAATTTCTGTCATTATCATGTTGGTGTGTGACATTTACAATAAATCTGGCTGAGCAGAAGTCTGTGTGTGTGTGTGAGTGTGTGTGTGAGTGTGTGTGTGTGAGGAAGGGATGGGGTGATGTTCATGTGTGCCCATGTGTATGATGTGGCTCTTTGCGGTAACACAGTAAAAAATGTGGCTCTTAGTCTCTGACTGGTTGGCCACCCCTGGCCTACACCTATACCCATCGTGGGAGAGCGATCGTTCCTCAGCTGCTCTCCTTGAGGTTTTTTCCTTTTTTGTCCCCTGTTAAAGTTTTTTTTGGGGGGGGGGGGGGGTTCCTTATCTGACGCGAGGGTCCAATGAGAGAGGATGTCGCATGTTGTACAGATTGTAAAGCCCACCGAGGCAAAATTGTGATTTGTGACGTTGGGCTATATGTGAATAAAAGTCTCTTGAATCGGCCATAAGTATGCAAAGCACGTCACTAACGTAACTAACGTAACTTCATACAACTCAACAACATTGTGGGACACAAACACAGTCTCTGGGTTGAAAGTCCTGTGCTCGTTTGACCGTCTAATAGTGACACAGATGGGTTTACATATGAGTTTGTTGAAAGCCTGATGCTCTAATTCAGACTCTGTATAAGGGTGCGTCGGTATAAGTCGAGTTGGGAGCAACATTAATGTCACAAAAGCAGTTCAAAACATATCTGAATTAATTCTACAGTTAAGGGCTGTTTAGGTTTTAGCAACAAAAGTACTTGGTTATGACGAGGGATGATAAAATCTTCCAATATCTGACAATAACAAAATAAAGTTAAAAAACTGTATCCTAGCAGCGTGGGTGAGCTCTATTGTCCCACAGACAGCTGTTCATTTAACACCCCGTGTATTTTTGACTGAAGTGTAAATGGGTATGCCACAAGTTGTATTTATAATATTGTATTTATGTATTAAGTGGGACACTGGAGCATACAGCGCGCACAATAAAGCAGCATGACCCTTCCTGCAAATCAGTGCTGGGCAGCCTGAGATTTGTAAATGAGGAACACATAGAGGATAATGAAGTAAATATTGAAGTTATGGACCCACAGTGCAACCGTTTAGCTCCAATGTGTTGGCACAACGTGTTCGGAGTATTTTTATTCACTTCTTTGCCTTGAATGGAACTCCAAAAATAATTGATTTGTCCACGTCTGCTGTTTTTGAACTACTGATGCTCGACCCGATTACTCTTTGGGAACACAAATATCCCCTGTGTTTTGGCAGAAAAACAATAGGCTTGGAAATGTGTTTAAATGCTGAAAACAACATGTTTTTCCTGCATAGCGACCTCCTGCAGGCTTGTGAAAAATGACTCAGTGGCAAAGACAGAAATCGTGCCATGGGGATGGTTTATTGGTAAAGGACCAAGTGACTGTGGTCAGCATCTCGTCTTTCACCAAAAGTCAATGTTACCTTTTATCATGAAGGCGATCTTTTTACTTACCGTACACCCGTCTGTTTTCACATTTTATGACGTCATCACAAGATGAAGACGAACGAGATGATGAAAAAAGTCATTTGTGATAACTGTTATTCATGGTGCTGTTAGATTGCTGCAGCACAACACAGGTGTGTGGTCCCTTTGCAAGCAGCAAGAGGGAGAGCAAACAAACATGGATGGAAGCAGAATGTTTTGTGAGATATAAACATATTGTGAATTTTGGAAATGATTACGTCTGTGTTTTTTAATTTTATTTAATAAATCTTGACTTTTGTAAATTCTGGACACTCAGTCTGGATTTATTTACAAATGTTTTATTACAAATGTTTGGATCAGATGAGTACCAGGTTTAAACACAATACATATGCAGATAAACAAGTGCAACCTGTGCTATTAATTATGGAAACAATCAACAGATATGGCGTAACATTGGGAGTCGTTTTTGTGTCAGCCTGATATACGGTAGTCCAATATTCACTCTCATTTTTAGCTCTGCACCAACGGAGGGCAATATGTGTCTCTTTAGCTTCTCACTGCTCCACAACATCGCCCAGTTGCCAAATTCATCTGCCAAACCTTTTAATAAAAAACTGCCTGCTGTATATTTAAAAAAAGACACTGTTGATGAGAGCGGTGAGACTGAACCAAAGGAGTGAAGCCCCAGGCTGTCAAACCCCAAAACAGTGAGCTGAAAGACAGTAAAAAGCTCTTTAGAGCTGAAGGGAATTGCAGAATCCCAGAGTGTCTGTTAATATAAAAAGATTACAGGAGCAGTAGTTTCCCACAGTGTGTCTTCACCCTACAGGTGTGCCACGGTGAGCAAAGTACTCACAGTCAGTTGGATTGCAACCTATTTTGTGGCTTGTTGCCCGAAAAGGATTTTTGGTCCCAAAGCATGTAGAGGATAAGAAAATAAATGGAAAGGACAGCTGCTGGATTTCATTTAGACTTCCTGTCCATTCACCAGGCGTACTGGTATCAGAGAGGAGAAAAACATCATCAACAGAGTCCACAGACATCCAGTGGATGTTACTGGTGGAGCAGGGACACCCACTGGCAGCTCGCAGTACTGCAGCTGCCTCAGACGCAAGCGCCTCACTTTGACACCGATGCTGTCGGGCTGATTTAAATCCTCGATGACTCAGGTCGATTAAATGCAACAGCAAAGCGAACATACCCTCTATCTTGATCAACCTCCTTTATCAATCTACCTGTGTGTGTGTGTGTGTGTGTGTGTGTGTGTGTGTGTGTGTGTGTTTGAACATCTGTCAAAGCCTGAGCCTCTTTGGCTCTTATCAGAAGTCTCATTCCAGCCCAGGCTGTCTCTGGTCTCTTCAGGCTGTGTCAGCCACTTGGGATTTTTTGGGCAGACAGTGTTATTGGGTAGATAGCCACACACCAGGACTGAGGGTGGTTCCCCAGGGAGATAAGCGAGCTTCACGGGTGGCTGCGTCGCAGCACGGTGGGGGCCAGTTTCCTGACTGGAACATCTTTCTTCAGCCATAAAGTTGAGGGTCAGGAACTTATTGTTGTATGGACTCAAGGATGTCGATTCAATCAGAAAGTTACTGACAGGGACATAGTTTTAGCTGTTTGTGTGGACTTCTTTTCAGCCTTTCATTTGCAAGATATGGACACACTGAGCATATTTACTGTACATGCACATTACATAGCTTATGTAATCTTTGTCGGTAGGCAAAGGGACAAGATTTTGGCGTCAGAAGCGTTCTGGTTTCCGTTTATAGTAGTAGTAGTGAAAAATCACGCAATAATGTTCCCCTTAGAATGATCAGGTCAGAATTTCACTTTGTCCAATACTTTATGCCAAACATACAGTACCTGCAGCACTAACACCCATCCTATCAGCCTCAGCTGTACTTTGCATTTAGTTGTAATTAGTAAATGTGAGCATGCGTGAACATGGTAAACGTAAAACCTGCTATCAACATTTTCGCATTGTCATGCCGAGCTTGTTAGCATGCAGACGTTAGCATTCAGCTCAAAGCACCGCCTCACAGAGTCTGCTACCTGCAGACTCGCTGCTAAATTTGATCTATGATTAATTGTAAGAAGGATTCAAATGGCCCGGTGCATGCAAATCACTGGCATGAATCCCAATGCCGAATATGGGACGTGAAGAATACGAGGTGGAAATGATACTATCGTAAATCTTTGTAGTCACACGTGTCAAAACGTGCCGTAAATGGCGTACAACATCAGAGGGTGTGTGTGTGCAGACATTTGTACCGGATCGCTTCGTCTACACACCTCCTCCATCCGTATCTGGATGTTCCAGCGCCGCCTCTCTGTGCCCGCTAGATTTATTGGAACGTTTCACCACTCGTTACACTGTGGATTCACACTTCCAAGGACATGAAAAGACAGAGTTGGTAATGACACATCCCTTGTGTCACGGCTAGCAGACAGGAAGGAGATTTCACTGTCTTTCCAATTCTGATGCAATGTCTTATTCATTACAAGCCTATTGCAGCCCTTGGAGGCTCTCTTTTTCTTCTTACACCCTCGAGGGAAATACACATCTGACATGGACTGGAATTCTTTTCTTTCTTTCTGGAGCCGACAATGCTGTGTGTTGGTGCGTTGCGTTGTGGTTTTGGCGCGCCTTTTAATGCGCGAAAATGGCAACGCTCCCTATGGAAGTAGGTGTGCGCCGACAGAAACAATTCCCCGGCGGTTTCTCTCATGCCGGCTGTTTGATTCTTGTCTTGTTTTGGCCTCTTTCATCCTCCCCTCTGTGGTACACGGTGTGTACCCCATTCTTCCACCCTCATCTCTGTTTGTTCTGATAACGAGCGTCGAGGCGCGAGCGGCCCAACCCGCATGAGAGAGAGACAGAAAAGAGACGAGTCGGGAGGAGAGAGAGAGAAAGAGAAACCACTCATAGGAGACTCCTTGTGTTCCACTTCTCGCCATAATGGGCTATTTGTGTACGACAATCTCACTCCGACACCTCGCCTCTGATGCCTGGTTTTTTATTTTAAGCAATGCAGAGAGCGCTTTCCCCAGATGTAGCGCGTTCATTGTTTTAATGCGTGTGCCTGTGTGTTTTTCCAACTATGTGGGAAGGCGTCTCCCGCGCCTCTCATCCGTCAGCTCGGCGGGGGTTGCTATGGGAACAACAGAGGGCCAACACAAAGTGATAAGGGTGCTCTGAATGGCTGCGAGGTGACCTTGGAAAGAGAGAGAGCAGGAGCAGCCCTCGATGCGACGCTGACAAATCGCCAACACGCACCCGTAGAGTTATACGGAAGAGGTGGAAGTTGCCCGTCTGAGCCATTCAACCCACAATGCACTGCGACAAGTGCCGAGTTTACGCACTTGAGCTTCTGTAAAATGCTTCCGAGACGAGACGGGCCGAATCCCCTCTCCTCGCTGGAGAGCTGCTCGGTCGCAAACCAGCAGATGCTTTCTTTAAGAATTCAAAAATCCTCCTTCCGTCCCATTCCGAGGCGCTATTTTACACACAGGAGTACCCCATGTCACGGGAGCGCTGGTGTTTACCCTCCGCCTTTAATCAGAGGCTGATGGAGTGGCGTGGTAGCCAGGTGGAGGCTCTTTCTGGAAAAATAAGTGCCATTAACTGATCAACTAAAGTAGCTGAGACGCGCGACAGCAGCAGCAGCAGCTGTACTCCCTAATGGAGAGAAAGTGCAAATAACTCTGTACCTGCGTGTGTGCGTGCGCGTGTGAAGAAGAGGTACACTAACAAACATACCTGTGTGTACGTGTGTGTGTGTCGGCAGAGGAAATGAGGAATTGAGGTCAGAGGGAGTGCAGACCTACTTTGAGAGATTGCTGTTCGTTTGTTCGTGTCAAGCAACCACTGATCCCACCTCCTCGTTGTCTTGTTCACATTGACCTCTGTGACCCTGCATGTGTGTGTGTGTGTGTGTGTGTGTGTGCGTGCATGCACATGTTACCGCCACACCAATCAACAGCAGTACCGTTATTGATTGCGCTGCACTCTGCCCACCTTTCCATTTGTTTACTTGCTGATTAGCCTGTTCCCCAACAAGCTGAAGCTCATGGGAGCACATCAGTGTTCCCTCAGGTCAGTGATGATGAGGTAATGTTTTCGCCTCCGTCTGTTATCAGACAGTGTTAGCAGACAGGAAGGGATTAATTAGGGAACCGAAGGAAAAAAAGGTTTCTGTAAGACGTGATCAGAACACTGACACATTTGGTAGAAATCGCTAGAAGGGTTACACATCAAGACAGGAGTCTCACAGCGCAGCAGCAACGCTGTCAGACGTCTCTAGAATCGGCTCAGTCCTCTGTCCAGAAGTCGAAATGTATTGAAAAAAAGATTCACAACATGTTTTTATCTCACAAAATATTCTGCTTAAATCCATGTTGTTGGTGTTTAGCCTTTCAAGAACAACATACATTTCCACTGCAGTCAATTACTGCTTTCTCTGCCTGTATTAGTGAGAGCGGTCGACCAACAGCACCAGAAATTACATCTTGATAACCAAATTGACAAGAAATCACATTTTCCACATTTTTATAGGTTGATGACATCATAGAATATGACGACGGACATTCAAACCTTAATTTCAAATAGAGGCTTTGAATGTAAAAAAAAAAAGCAGGTAACCTAAATTTGCATATCTTCATTTATATGGGTACTGCTGCTGCTCCAAGTTAAAATCCGGCAACACTAATGTACCAAATGACCTTGCACTGTACTGGGATGTGGTTCCCCTTTTCCTCTTTACACACACACTTTGAATGATTAAAAATGTCAACATGTTTCTTTTCATTTGTGTTCATTTGCATATTTCGTATTGGGGTAATCCAAAAGGAACGGAAAGTAATCAGATTACTTTAATATTGTGATACTTGGATTAGGTAACTGATTACATGTCATAACAGGTGATTAGTAATTATAAAGTAACCCTCCCAACCCTGTCTGTTAGCATAGGTCAGGGGAGACGTGATGAAAAGAGATGAGACGAGGGGAGGAGGTGAGGAAGTGAGGAGACGAGAGAAGGAGGCGTGAAAATGATGAATTCTGCTCCGCATCCTGAGGATTGCAGATGGTTTGTGGAATCTGATCAAAATTGTCAGGTCAGGTCATTTTGTAACGATTCATTTAATCAGACGTAATCACAGAGACAGAGCTGGATAACACCAGCTAAACCAGATCACAGCCAACTTCTGGAGACTGGATAAGTTGACTTCTAAGGTCTAGCATTCATGTTGACCCACCCTACTACTAGAGGTCCAACAACTCCACAGGGAATATCTAATCGCTTTAATTTAGTTAGGTGTGCCTGTGTGTTAACATGGAGTTGCTTTGGGGAACAGGCAGCAGGTGTTCCTGAAACTGGTGCATTCTAATTAACCTGAGAGTACAAAATGAACAGTGGCATAAACAGTAGGCAGGATTCTAGCAGTATGGAGGTCATGGGTCCAAATGTCCACAGCTGAATCCCACCCAAATATGAAGGTTTGACCAGCCAACAACCAAAACTAACACAGTTCCCCGTTTTAATTTGACATGCATTTACATTATGGTCTAATTCAATAATAATATTGTCTTATTTTGGGGACTAAAAACTAGTCGGGTCTAGTTTTGAAATGGACAGTTTGTAGGATTTAGCGGCATCTAGTGGGTGAAGATGTAAATTGAAACCAACAGAGCAACCCTTAACTCACCCATCCGTTTCTAAACGTGTGTAGAACTTACGGTGTCGCCTTCAGGTATCATAGAAACGTAAAAGGCCCTCTCTAGAGCCAGTGTTTGGTTTGTCCGTTCTGGGCTACTGTAGAAACATGGCGGTGCAACATGGCGGACTTCGTGGAGACGACCCGCTCCCTACGTAGATATGAAGGAATTGTGTGAAAACACAAGTATTTTCAGGTGATTATACTACATATGAAAATGTAGTTATGTATATTATATTAACAAATATAAACCCCACAACCTAAACACTGGCCCTTTAAGATATTTAGTCTAATAGGAAATACATGCATATTGAGTCCACCTCTCAAAACACTGATGTTTAGCCATTTGCTTTCTATTTTGCTCTTCAGTCCTTACTCATCACCTCTTGAGGGCAGACAAAAGATCTTACCGGATATCAACAATTCGAAGTGGACGAAATGTTTTTTACAAAATAATCCTTCGGTGGAATCAGCACACAACATCACATGCTCCACTACTTCAAGCTGTGTCAGTGCGGAGGGTACTCACCGGGTGCCTCCGGGGCTGATTAGGCTGCTTCAAGAGGAGTGTTTGTCGTTTTAATGTAGCCATGATTATTTCTACGCAAGCTTGACGGGGTTTGCCACTGATTGACACTCACGAACAAACCCGCTGAGATCAGCTGCATGGGTTACACCTGTTAGGCGATAGGTGACATGAGGCTTGGTCTCTAGCACAAATGGACAGTGGTGTCCTGTGAAAGAGAAGTTGTCCTTGTAGCCACACGTGTGCTACATCTATAGTGCAGTGATTTCTCACGAAGAAGAGTTTTGCTTCGCTTTCATTCTTTTCTTCTTCTCTGGCAAAATACAACTTTTGGACATATCTGAAGCACTGCCAACCTCTTCCCACGAGTGCAGGAATCTGAACTTTTACGTACCAACAGTCTGAAAACACGGGTTTTATGTTTAGCAAAGACTTGCACACATTGAACACCGACCAGG
Organism: Anarhichas minor; assembly: GCF_050575085.1. NCBI lineage: Eukaryota > Metazoa > Chordata > Actinopteri > Perciformes > Anarhichadidae > Anarhichas > Anarhichas minor. The sequence goes on along the minus strand of NW_027466469.1, from coordinate 4,416,776 downwards.
GAAAGGTCATCATGTTTACAGCTCCAGGCTATCTTAGCAGTAAACCTGCAGTATAAAGTGAGCGAGTTCACATCGTGAGGCATGGAGACATGGTAATTAGATTCCTAAACTTTCTTAAACCGACAATGCAACTTTCATTCCATACTTGATGCAGCTGTTTGCAGAGGTGGGAAAGTAATCAAGATTTAAAGTTTAACATTGAACAAATGCATCGCAACACACACACTTATCCTCGCTTCAACAATTATCTGTTTGGATCCTCTCCATGGCCGCAGGAGTTTCACTCCACCTTCGAGTGTTGCCGTTAGGAACAGCTTTTGGGTTTTTTTTTTCCTTCGGGCGTGTTTGGACGACTCAACAGGAGCACAGTTTTTTTCCAGCGTTCTAAGAGTACACATGACTATATGCAACAATAGCATTGGCATGGTTCGGCCACAGCTTGACATGTGTCCTTGGCTCTCCTTACATTGCTCGGTTACATCTGAGCGTAGGACTTAGGGCAGATATGCAAGCGTTATTACCTCTTCCACAGAGGTTGGGTTTTTGGTTTGTTTGATGATTTGTAGCACGGTAACCTGACGCGCCAGATGGTTTATCAAACAGAACCATCCGAGAAGCCATCATTGGAAGAATCCAGCATGTCCAGGCCCCACTACTCTCTTTTTCTCTGTATGAGCTGTATGCTTTGGAAATACTGGATTTAAAATCCACACTGACGGACATTAAACACCCTTTAAACACCTGTGAGATCACAAATTCAAACGGCCATATGAGGTCCAAGTAAAGTGAATGTTAATAAAGGCTGTTCAGGTGCTAAATTTGAAATTGTCCTCCATAGGCTCTCAATATGACAACGGCTGAGCCAGCGGCTAGAAGCTGACGGTGCTAACAGCGCTAACAGTGCAAACAGTGCTGAACTGGAAACCGAAAGGTGGGCGCTCGTTTTTTGCGACCACGCAGTCGGTCTGGACTGCTACTACAGCAATGCTCTGAATTTCGTACATACAAGCTTTGACTACATTTGAACAACATCCAATGCTGTAGTTTTTCTCGGGGACCGTCTCATGTGAAGGAACCAATGGACCCAGTTTGGACCCAATGATTCCAGTTATCCCATCATAACACTCACCAGAAGCTAAAGTGTAAACCTTCTCAACTTACAGTTTGTTGTGTCATTCTGCTGCTGCTGTGTAACGGAGGACGTCAGACCCCAGCCTGCCGTTTCCCGTCACTCACAGGGAACGGCAGAGCAGTCTCGATTGTCAAATTACTTTCTCGCGTCAGATTGGAACAAAAGCGGTTTGACTCGAAACTTGAAGGTCACAACTTTTATTCAGCGTTTCATCTCTGCTTGGGACAGAACAATTACTCCTGCGTATTCTAATCTCGCCATGCATCCGTGTGCACTACCGGCAAACTTCAAAGAGCTCCTTTGAAAAGCCCCCCACCCCCCACCACCTCCATAACAAATTACCATACAAAAGTCTCCCAGCACACGGCGCCACACTACGCCGAGTCTCTTCACAGACGGAGCTCCGCTGGATGATTGAAGTCGAGCTCCTCTGAATTTCCTCAACTCGCCTCCGTGATCAAAGTGGGATGAAGGCAGGCGGTTAGCGAGACGGGCCCAGAAGTGAAGCTCTGCCTGGGGCTCACTCTGCTCCATGCACGGGGGAGAGACTTCCTCCCCCCCCCCCCCCCCCCCCGCTGCCTCGGACCCTTCACTTTGCAGAATACGTATTGTCTAGAGCTCGCGCGTGGCATGCTTGTATTGTACTGGTTATCGTGCTAGGCGCCGTCGAACTTCTATTAGCGCTTTAATGTTGCGCGCACAGACACATTATATAGTGTATACGTCTGTATTAAATGTCTGAAGTGAATATACTATTAGAGGTGTTTAAACTGTCACAGCGTAGTGTTTGATGAAGTGACAGCAGTGATCTGCCAGGGACAGATGGATCAGTTTGGTTCTCATCATCAGTGAAGTTGACCAACAGAGCATTTCCTCTGAGTGAGGTTTAACAATTGGTTTGCACAGACTAGAAAAAATACACCCTTTGACCCAATTAGAGCCGCTGTTAACCTGGCATGAAACAAACCCCACACAATACCTTACACATACCTGTGTCAAGCGCTATGAGCTGTAAGTTTTGCCAAGTGAAAACTGCTGGCTGTCGACAGTTTGAGTTTCAGCTGAATTATAGATGTGGCGGCGGACCAGTGTTCTGCTCCAATGGAGAGATCACAGATAGAGAGTGACATGTCGACAAGCCAATTATGCGACCGGCCAGCTGTCATAGGCAAACAATATCTCTGCCGTCATCTCAAGTCTCTGAGACTTCAGAGAGCCTCCAAAATGCAGTCAACAGGAGACCACGCAGATATCGACGTGCGTGGACAAATAATAATAATGCAGTTGAAAAGGCATATACGATGAGCTGTAAAAAAAAAACACATGTGGCACAGACAGCCGCACACGTGTGTGTGTGTGTTTGTGTGTGTGTGTGTGTGTGTCCGGAGCTTAAAGAGAGAGAGAGAATGATGGCGCTGTAATCAGGCTAGGTCCCAGGAGGGCAGAGCAGCAGTGCTGACAGCGAGTTGGTACTCATCTTCAGAGCAGGATATCTGGGCCACAGTCCCCTCTGTCTGGCTAGCAGGGGGTTCAGAGGAGGTGGAGGCGCAGACGGGAGGCGAAAAAAAGAAATAATAAAATGACCTGATGGCTGAGAAAATAAGTGGGGCTTGATTTTCTAGAGGCAATGACAGGAACACAAAAGCTGGACTGCCAGTGAGGAAGTGAATGATGGTAGTCGCCATTACTGCCTTAACAAAGGCAGAGGGCGGGCTCCTAGCCAGACTGTGTATCATGCACCATGTATATATATTACTTTATATATATACATTTTGGCACCACAATGCTGGAGACCCATGCCGTATTGCTGGGAACGCAGGAGGGCAAGGGAGGAGCACGGGGGAGAACTGGAACCAGGACTGAGAGGGGGAAGGCTGTCAGACCTCTGCTGCAGTAAAATGAGAGGTTTTCTAAAGGGAGTCTGGCGCTCGGAAAACACACTACCGCTTTAGCTGAAGCGAGCAAGAAAGATTGTAGCCGACCCCTCTCACCCTGGACATAAACTGTTCGAGCCCCTTCCATCTGACAGGAGGCTGCGGTCCATCAGGACCAAGACCTCACGCCACATGAACAGTTTCTTCTATGCTATAATAAACGGTTTCTGATTTTGATTTTGTACACAGGGATCGCCAAAATCCACGCACAATGAACGTTCCCTGTAGCAGCTTTAAACATGTGGTGTAAAGGAAGCTCAACCACATCGAACTGTGTGAACAAGAGTCAGCGGCCGCGGAGACGACAGTTACTGCTTCACTGCTCAAGATCACTGAACTTTTATCTTTTTTTCTGAGAAAATAAGGGTACACTGACAATAGTCAAGATCACATATTGTAAAAACACATAGCAGCCAACACAAAGTGCTTGATTACAGTGCGTCTTCCTGTTACATTAGGGTCGCATAAGGTCAATAAGGCCCAATCGTGGTGGCAGGTACAATATATAATATATATAGTAATGCTACAATATTATAATGAGAATATCAATCCTGTCTATGTATCAGTGTGGGCCAATGTGGGGCCTAGGGCAGGAAATGAATGTGCAGACTGGAAAGCAGCGTGTTGAGCTACAGTTTAAGTCCAAACATGATATGAAAATAGAGAGCTTGCTGCTTTGTCACCAGGATAAAGCTTCATCCCAAACATTCCCAATTATTTATAGCAGTTTCATCAATAATATATGTATACTGTAACATCAAATCAACTGGGAGACCAGTAAACGCCCAGTTTCATTTGATGCATGAAATAAGTGTCAGTGGTGCTCCCCTTAACCAAATATAGGTTACCGCAGCACTCAGGCTCTCTCTCCCGCTCTCTCTCTCTCCGGATTGTACCATCGCAGGGATGATTTTTTTACTCGTGCGATGAAAGCTCGAGATGAATACTTCATCCCTGACCCAGATAATGGCGATATATCAGGCTCGGAAAGCGGAGCTCTGTCGTGTTGCAGCCCGCTCCTCCGCTGTGCGCTCCCGGTGCGGCGGGAGCTGTTAGTGGCGCGCCTCGCCTCGCCTCGCCTCCCATCTTCCTCCGCCTGGAATCCGACCCCATCCCTCTCTCCGTGTCGTTTCTCAGAGAGAGGAGCGGAGGGGAAAGGAGAAGCGCCGCGCACCGAGAGAGGGGCGATGGAAACGGGGGAAAGGTGAGTAGCTCGAGGAGGAGGGAGGAGGGGGGGTGAGGGGGGAATTAATGGAAAGGTAGTCGGTGTTCCCGAGAGGCGAGACACTCGCGCGCTTTGACGCGACTCCTAGGCTCAGTCGAAAAGTAAATGCTACTTATGCTCGCAGTATTTCGTTACTCGTTACATTTGGCTACACGGTGCCCAGGAAGTTTCGAGAAAGTTGCCGTTTTCTTCGACTGTGAACTTCGGCAACGAACGCACAGTTAAGCTAGCGGTGCAATGAGGTTACTGCAGGCTAATTAAAAAAAACTATTCTAGAAGAAGGTGACATTTTAGGTTACTGCTGGCTGTGGTTTAAATTAACGGTAAATTATTCTTGTATAGCCTACATTAGCTAACACCACACTGACGTTGAGCCTCCATGAGGCACTTCAGTGGGGGGTATAATTCAAATGTTGCTCCTGTAACTGTTTTTGTGTGACGCTGTTATAGTTATAGCCGCTTACAAGCCTCCATTAGAAATACTCAGATAAACAACATGCAGCACATGCAACACACAGGTGGGGATAACATAGAGGCAATGACAAAGTAAAGTGCTAAAGCTGATGCATCATGCAATATGCACTCAGTTGTCAGTTTATTAGGTACACCTAGCTATAACTAGTACAGTCTAATTCAACAGGCCAGCAAAAAAAAAAGAAATCCTGCATTCCAGAAGGTTCTGTTGTTGTTCTGTTGTTACTGTATTAGAAAGGTGTCTCTAGTATTTAGTCTATTCTTAGTTAAAGGGCGGACAAAATACTAGAAACACCTCTCAGTAGAGCATTTAATTCAACTGCACCACAAATTTCAGCGTTTTTAATCATAAAACACTAAATAGTATGATTTTTAATTAGTGAAGATTTTTGTTGCATTATATTGCATTGTTTTTTTTAGATTTGCCTATACCTTATACATTGACAACTTGAGTTGAATTCCCCCTTTGAATATTATTGGATTGTTTACATCATTTGTCATCTTGGCCGATCGTTTTTTGTCGTTTTGCTTCGTTAGCTGCTGTAAAAACGCTCCAGACTATTATTTTGTCACGTCCGTTTCAACCACTCTGAAGTCAGTGTAAACCATCAAACATTCTAAAAGTTATCCTTTTTCATTGTTCTAGTCATTTATATACATATACAAAACACACAATTCAGATTCTTAGTTCAGGGGTGGACAAAATATTAGAAACACCTCTCAGTAGACCATTAAATTCAACGGCACCACAAATCTCAGCGTTCTCAGTCACACTGGATATTATAACCTTCAGTCAGCGATGATTTTTGTTGCATTCGACTGCATTATCTTTAGCTTCGCATATCCCCCGTAATGTGACAACTCGAGTTGAAGTCCCCGTTTGAATATTATTGGATTGTTTACATCATTTTTCATCGCTCAAAAGGTTTTTCGACTCCTTCCCCAGCCCATGAAATGATGATTGATGATGATGGATCTATTGTTGAGGGCCTCATGACAATGACAAAGACCACCCAGGCCTTATCTGAAAGGTCACTTACTCAATATGCACCACACTTGTCTGTCTTCAGTCTGGCTGCAGCGCCGGATCGTACAGAAGGAAGAGTGACATTTCTTTGTCCCCCTCTCTCTCCCCGAGGGAGACTGCCACTCTCCTCTGCCGTCACACTTCGCCCCAAAGTTGGAAACTCAACTTAACTGCATAACAATTGAAGGAAGACTTTTGTAATCGAGTGGTCCCCTTCAGAAACTCCATGGGGGGAGGGGCTACTTATACATGCAGTAAAGATAAATAAATGATACTTGAAGAAAATGTGTCAACAAAACAACCCAATTAAGCGCTCATTCTACCACCCATTACACTGAATTACGTTCACAAGTGTAACACTTCAAAGATTCTTTGAATATTTATCGGTTACTTTGTTGAAATCCGCATGAACCACTCTTCACATCGGCATGAATTGGATCCGCAGCACTTATTTAAAGCAAGTTAACACGTGTCACTCCTGTTATTGCCTTCCTCCAAAGCAGCGGTGAAGAACACAAGGAGCAAATGCCAGGAGCTGAGCTTTCACTAAGACAACATGATGACTACTGCATGCCTAATTAATCAGAGCACAGAAGGCCGACTTGCCTCCTAAGCTACCGTGTGACCGTTGCTGACAAACAATGGAGCATTTAAAACAGTCTGGCTCACTCTGCACAAAGCAAACTTTGGGTTTTGTTGTTGAAATGGAACATTGTATTGCAGTGTGTGTGATAGTGAGTTAAGTGTGTGATGTAACATTCTGTGGTGTGGAGTTTATAGTGTCACCATCTTCACAGGTGACTGAATCGCAGCGCTGAGAAATCACCGAGGGTTTCACGCCTGGGACTCCGACCTGCAGGTACAGTAGTGTCATTGATTTTCCTTCAGCTGAAGAGCCTCTCCCCCTCCCCCTCTCCCTCCTCATTTTTACTTACTTCCTTTTCCTTGTTTCAACGAGAATTGATTACTTCCTTCCACATAAACACCATACCAGTGGATAGCCGTGCACAGCGTGCGCCCGTCACGTTAAATGGATGCGGTGGGATGACGGCCTCGGCCTGCTCCTTTCTCTCACGAGACAGACAGGATGGAGCTCCTTCCCTGTCAGAGTTAGGAGGAAGTTAAAAAGTGATATAACGTATTATGTCTGTCAGCCAGTGCTGCTGGGATGACGGGCCATCTCTCTCTGACAAGCTGAGTGACATTTTTCAAATTTTCAATTGGCAGCAGTGCTCCAGAGTCACCGTTTGATTGACGGCTGCCGGCGCAGACTTTATATCCCTTCTTCTGGGTACACAGCAGTAACTTGCATTGGTTTATTCTATACTTGCTGAGCACAGTCAGCTGCTTACATTGGTGAAAAGTGTGCACTTATTATTGGTATGAGGCGTGAAGTCGGACACAGCTTGCGTTGCACTATAAGCCTACATTCAAGTTGCTTTCCAAAAACTACATTTTACCAGATTACATTTGAACACATCATGAGACCGTGATTGAACAGAGCCTGAACGCATCGTAGTGTAAAGTAAACTAGCTCCTCCTCCTTCAAGAGTTGTTGTTCGCGATGTAACGTTATCAGAGATCGGCGACTAGAAAGCATTAATGCCGATCTCCAGACCGCATATGTTTTCTGATTATCAGTCAGTAACGATCGTCAGTAAAACTTTATTTCACACTGTGACGGTTAAGCTGCGTAAGAATGATCATTTATGAAAGGATCATTATTCTTATCTGCTAAGATGCTGATATGATTCTATAGAGGGTTATCTAGATCTTGCTACTGACGGACAGCAATACTACACACTGCATTGCTTTCATTGAATATTCTAAATTCAAATATATATTAGAGTTGTAAAAAACAAAGACATTCTAATCCACTCAAATGACGGGCTGCTGTCGTCTGACGTTTGTCACGTTAAATGTTGTTATGTGTACTAGTAATGACACACAGTACAGGTAAAAGCAAGTAGGAACCTCCCTCCAGCCAGCTGCCACCTTATGTAGGTTTCTGTACTGAAATGAGGAGGTATGGTATAGATAACTCATTTCAACTTCACCAATCAGCCGTTCCTCGTCCATGGCGACGCGACAGAGGTTCAGCTCTAAACGGCTCATCGCTGGCGGACGGCTGGGACACGGTGTCGTGAACATAGTGACAGCAGTTTTAACGTGTTATTTTGTGTACAAGTAACTTTTGAAATTGCCAAGTTTCTTAGAAATAAATAGGCAATTGTATTTTTTATGTTCTGTATAACTTGGAACTTGTTTTTGATGCTACTGAGAATTGAGAGATACAGAAAACTTTTACGTAACAAGTGTTTTACTTGTGAAAGTTTAGCATGAATACATGACTTCAAATGCAAGAACTCCAATAATCTAACACAACCTTTACTCTGCTTCCATACCATAATTCACCACACCGCCTTTATGGCGGAGAAGATCTGAGAATAGCACCTCAATCACATCGTGACCCCGAGAACCAAAAGAGTCAATATTCTTTAATGATGTATGAGGACATTTAGTACATGAACCTGAACAAGGGAGGCAGTTTTGAATGTATACAAATCAGTGCTGGGCAACGATTAAAATATTTAATCGCGATTAATCGCATGGAATTTTTGCGATTAATCGTGATTAATCGCAAAAATAACAGTTGCTGTACGTTGTAACGCCATCACTTTTGTAGTCCTCTCCTTTAATACAACTCGTGTATTCTTCTTGTGACGGTGTGTCTTGAGGGAGGCTCATACGTGCTGTCATTCGTTGCGATCCTAAAGCTGTGTTCACACCAAACGCGACGCGAACGCACCTTGAGAACGTTCCTCAGACCGACATCTTCCACAATACTAATCGGCTGCAGTTTGTCTCCACTTCTCTGTAGCATTTGTTAGCTTGTCTTGCTTTAGTTTATCTATACTTTTCCCACACGCTGCATCAACGTAGTCTGCCGAAGACTTCCTCCACCGATGCCAGTGCACACACTTTCAAAATAATGTAACAGACTGTCTCACCCAGCCCAGCCGAGGAAACTCTGGAAACGGAGCAGGCAGGTCCACATGGTCCCCTGCTGGCCGACCGTCTGCCGAACAGCCCTGAGCTGGGCTTCAACGGGTCTTCATCTCCAACCCACATCCTGTACTTGAACCAGCGGCGCTTTTCTCTCTGAAGTGCCGCGGAGTTAGCCTGCTAGCTAAATTGAGACAGCTAAGCTAAGCTAAGAAAGTGCACACTCACAGTCGCCGAAGCATAAACTAGTCGTAGCGGTCCGTAGTCGGTGCATAAGAAACACCGCTGCCACCAATGTGACCGAGCATCCTGGGTTTGTGTATGAGGGGCATTTATAAGACGGTAATAAGCGGAGTTGGCAGACCAGACTTCTCGTTCAGCCCAGGCTTCTCTGTTTATTTCTAACCCCCCCCCCCCCCCCCCCCCGACCAGAAGCGGAAGTCGCCTTTTCTCTACGGCAACCCTGAAGGGACATATCATCTCCAATACAAAACGATAAACATGAGACAGTCTGTTACAATAATAATAATAAATAAAAATAATGCGTTAACGCGCGATAAGATAATTGTCGGCGTTAATTAATGAATGCGTTAACGCGAAATTAACGCGTTAACTTGCCCAGCACTAATACAAATATAATGTAGTATATTTGTTGAAGCAGGGACTACTTTTCCTGTTTATACAGTAACAGAGAGCTAGAGGCGAATGGCCGGAGACTGTGTGCAGCTTAAACAATTCACTTATGAATTCCGGGTTGCTCAGCAGGTCTGAAAATAATCCTGGTAAGATCAGCTAACAACTAAACACAGAAACAAATGAATTTACCAGCACAGCACTCCTGCTCTGCTTTTACCCGACACATGGCACGCTGAAGCGTTAGCTACAGGAACACAGCCATCTACAGGAACACGTGATGCTGGTGTTTTATCCTCTTTTTGCTTAACTCAACAGTGTGAGTGTGTACACTGCAGCAGCCTGGTTACTGTGTATCCGCAGAGCGGGTAGATAAAAGCCCGCCTGCAGAACACACTGTCCGGGCCTCCTGCCGTCTTATGATCCACTCTCAGAGGAGGTAAACACACTCTTTGTGCTTTTTCTACAGATGCCTTTACCCATAAAACCCACCTCCTACGCCCCCCCCCCCCCCGACCTAACTCTCTTATAGAAGTGATGCAGAAAAAAAAAGCCCTCCCTTTGCACAAACGCTCTCACTCTGAAAGTCAACCGTTCAAATCTTAAAAGGGTAACGCACACACACACACACACACACACACACACACACACACACAGACACACATGCGTGCACATAAAAGCCCGGTGCAGTGAAATAACCGTTAGGGAGTTCATTCTAATTCTGCTGACAGCAGATAGGCCTCACCGTTCTCTTTCTCTATCACACAGTAATTACTTATAAGGCCACAGGGATTATGATGTCCCCGACTCCCCACTGTAATAGAGCCGGTGCTCCATATAGCCCCGTTAACTGAGTACGCAGCCTTTATCACCCCCACCCCGTCCCTCATTAAGCTGTCCCTCCCTCTCATTATTCCCCCTCCGTGTAATATCCTCCATCCATTAACTTGGCTCACTCCTCCGCCTGTCCTCCCGTCTCTCCTTTTCCTCACCCTTCCTCCTCCTTTGCTCTTTTCTCCACTCGAGCCTTCGCGGCGCTGCCACGCTGGATCAGCTCACTCTTAATTTGACTCCTACACAGCAGTCAGAACCACTATGCTCTGAATATACGAGTGTGTGTGTGTGTGTGTGTGTGGGGGGGGGGGGGGGTTCTGTGCTTCAGGGACACAACACAGTACAGTGGAAGCTGAATATACATTGTCCTTATGTAACCGAGCATGTTCCTCGGTGCAGGCGGTTCGTGTCCATGCATACGAGTCCCGTTTTGTTTTCCGCTCCAATGTTTGCTTTTTCCTCTTTCTATTTCCGTCTTTATCTCCTTGGCTCCTGGCGCAGCAGCAGCATGCAAAAGTGCAGCCACTATAGTGTGTGTTTGTCCTGTATGTTGTGTTTCAGAAGGTGGTTAAACTCTGATCACCACAAGGCCCTCAGCCAGTAGTACCATACAAAGTATCTTCAGCCTTATGCTGGGTTTACACTACACCGTTTTAGCCCCAGTTTTCTACTCGCCGAAAGTTTTTGGACAAAGCCTCAGATCAGAGATAAAATTAGCACTCGCTCCGGTGAGCGGCGATCGCCATGTGTGAATTTCCAAAGATATGTAGCACGGTAAATATCTCGACCTGTCTGCGAGTCCAAATCCTGTCATGTGAGAATTGTTCTGACCGGCGATGACCTAAAGCCAATGAGATTGGAGCGGGAAATATATTTAATACAAATGTATTTAAGTGGCCGAAACGCTGAACAATGTAAGTTACAATATCCTTCAATGTAAATATTAGCCACTGCTGGCAGGTAACTGTGGCAGTTTTTCTTATTATATATTACTATTTGACCGGTTTGTTATCATTTCTAAGCGTGTAAGATATGATGTCGTAGATAAAGTGTAGCCATAGACCGCACGTCTTCTAAATCAGACTTGACTTGGCGTGATCCCTGTCCTTCATACGGATCCTGGAAAAGGATCTCCAGAGAAGAGTGGCAACCCTGCAGGTGTCTAAATGAGACAACTAAACATCATCCCTAGAACATCATTCGTCCTTCACCTCAGTGGTGATGACGTGAAGTCATGTGACCGTGGTGTAGTTCGTTTCATCATAAGAGGGGTGTTCATTGGTGAGGATTATCTTGCTGAACAGACAGTACAAGTATCATCAATGTTTGTTTGGCATTGAGCTTATTTTCTGCTGTAATCCAAAATCCAAACGAGAAATCCCATTGTCCTTTTGTTGAGGGAACCAGCACAATGGCAACTTCCAGGTTGTCCTTATAAAGGACACCGTGCCTTCAGCACTCTATTCTCTCCTCTTCAGCTCGACGGCACACTTGAGTCGCTACGGTAACAAGTGTGCCCACTTTTACAGCATCTGTCAGCTGAACAGAGACACATGCGCGTGCAAATAAAAAGACACAGAGACACGGATCCGCAGGCAAGGACGGCCGCAGCCAACACACACCGAGTTTTGTTTGCCTTTTTTAATGCAGATAAGAGAAACGCCAACTGCTCCACGACGGCCTCAGCCAACAATCAGCCACAACTTATTTAGACTCGGCTCTCTCATTACTGGACCCCGGACCCCGCGCTGCCAGATTTAGCCCGCTAATTCACTTCATCAGCACCAATACAGACGCGGGAACAGCTGGGCTGGAGCGTTTAGCCATTTCAATCTGGTGTAAAATATGTAAATGGCAGCATTCATGGCGAGCTGGCCGGCAGCAGAGCTAAAAGAAGCTCCAATGACAGCAGCGGGTCGTTTTCCTGCAACATTATCATGCTGTATTGTCCCTCCTTACCACAGAGTCTCTGTCGGCTGGAGGTGATTTATTACAGATAGCGCACGCTGTGTTTACTGTATGTGTCCACGGTGGAGATAAGATTAGCAGAGAGGGCAGCCGGTGGCTCCGTTTGCTCCCAGGAGGCTGAGGGATGCCGACTCCACAGCTCGGACTCGGAGGACTGTCTTTTCGGTTGAGCGACTCTTTCGAGGCCCCGCAAACCCTCAGACTTTAGCTTTGTGTTGCGCTTCGTCAAGGCATAACATTCTCCTAATTCTGTCTGGGCCACTAAATTGGTCGGAGCCGGGCGGACAGGTAACCCGGAGCTCAATCTGATCCTGGAGCCGACCGGCGGCACGATGTCTGTCGGCCAGAGGAGCTCTCGAGCCTCGAGGTGTTACAGCCAAGAGGCCGTGTAAGTGTCAGGTACAGCACTGCGTTGGTCTGAAGCAGAGCAGAGAAAATGAGGTCTGCTGTCCTGTCAATCCTCTCCTCCATCTTCTACAAGTACTCCTCTACTTTGGCTCCATCTCTAGCACTCAACTTTGCTGAAGCGTTTCTGCTCACTTACCAGGCTTCACCTGTCACTGAAACTGTGGAGGCAGTATTTGCATTTTCCTTCGATAAAGTTTAGGTTTTTTACTTTCACCACTTCAATGTCTGTTCATCCATGGTAGCTCTCACTGCCAATCTGTCTTTCTGTTAATCCGTGAAGAGGACCCGTTCCCTATGTAGATATGAAGGACTAAGCTAACGAAAAATACAATTCTTAGCTTCAGGTGTTTATACCATAATGAAAACATAGTTATGACCATTATCATCCATTTCTGCCAATAGATCCCCCTAAATCCTAAACACTGGATTTTTAAATTAGAACAAGTACAACATGGCACTTTTGCCTTTGGTTTCACACAGGACAGGAACAGCGGCCTCCTGGGTGAAAGTCCTGAGTTTAGGACTATGATAAGAAACGTATTTGTTTAACGTCAAAAACAAACGAAATCCGGGAAAAAACACATTTCCCTCGAAGCGTAATCGACAATGCAGTTTTGTTGCTTGGGACCATTTCCTTTAAGCTGCCAAAAGTGATGGCTTTATGTAATTCAAACACAAGCGTCTGTTGCTGTTTGTTCCTCACGGCTTCATTCAGACATAAACAAACGTTTACAGAAAGACGATGGCGCTCCCGTGATGTTTGACCTCGTGAGAGGGAGCAGAAACAGAGAACAGAGTTGTGGAAACGGTGAAAAGTAATGAAATGGATGTTTTCTGTTCCCCCACAGGCTCCGTTAGGGATCAAAGTGAAACATTTCTACTTTGAAGCCTTAATTCTTGACAATTCATCACCATCATTTTCTCAGTGATATTTAAAATTACTAATGATACGTGTTCTATCGGAAAGGTTACTGGTCAGAGGGACTCTTACACTTGAGCAGTGTCTGTATAGGCGTCTACATGCATCTCTTAAACCTCAGCTGCTGCAGTGAACAGAGGAAACTAACAAAACATTTATTCATATTAAAATGTCTCTGATAATTTACCCAGAAGCCTGCAGTGACGAACTAGAACTGCTGTGTCTTCTCTTTAATAATGCGTCCATCGTTTCTCATAGCGAAGACTCTTGTCTCCCTCCTAAAGTTCAATGGATCTGTATGTATAGTAGTAGCTGGCCTCAGCTGAACCTAGCCAGATCAGCCAAGACAGGAACAGCACTGATGGTATCAGACTCAGGGAGGTGGGGCTGCTGTAGGAGCGGGGGGGGGGGGGGGGGGGGGTGTAACGTCAGCATTGTTAAAACCAGGCCAGTGTGGAAACTGTCTGATAAAGCTCAGGTACCTTCTTCAGCACACACACACACATCCAGATAAGTGCACACACCCACACACTCAACACATTTCGGCAACTTGGGCGGCGCACCGAAGTCAGCTCCAGACTGCAGCACGGATGCGTTATTGGAATACTGCAGACTAATTAAACACAAGTCAATAAACGATCCCTCGGTGAACTGTCTGCGCCCACAGAGGAGTACAGAGAGGGTCAGTGTGTGAGCAGAATGAAGCGCACCTCTAAATAATGAAAATAGGTCGCCGCACTAAGGAATAGCTCGGAGCCTTTTCCCAAATCACAGCCCAACCTGTGAGACAGACTTGAAAGGAGGATTAAAGGGGACTCCAGAGAAAAAAAGGTTGTTTTTGAAAAATTCAACAGCAGGTTAAGTAAAGAGTGCTACTTTATTTATAGCTAAGAATGTGGTGGTCAAAGCAGCAGCCGGGGTGACGATGGTCCTCTTCATCATATCAAACCTCGGTGTATCGTTGAACACCATGATGACCATGAGTACAGTTTTTTGCAGATTGTTTCGTTAAAACAAGCTGAAACAAACAGATCGGGCACAGAAGCAGTGCACTTTTAGTATAAGGCTGGGCCAGTGTAAAAACCGGTGTACCGTATCTTAACGACTTGACCCGGCATCACTAAAATGTCACTTAAACGAGATTAGCTAGTCCATCTTAAAAGTCAGCCCACCTTAAGTTAGCCCGGGCCGAAGTTGTCGCTAACTTCAAGGCTAACCGCCTTAACTTTTATCAGCAGGTTGCTGATGAAGGCTTCTTTTTAATTTGCCATACCGTGTCGTGGTTGCATAAAATCAAACAGGTTTAGCTCATACACCGGACCGATGAAACCGGAAACGGACCCGGCTCTAGCATCCAACTCTTATCGCAAACAAAAGTGCAAACAGCAGTTGTTTTTTTATGATTTTGTTGGCAGTAGACAGACCTGTCCAAAATCTCCAAAAGCCTCTTTTGGGCTCTGTTTTGAGTTTTTCCTCTTTCTCTACGTTAAATATTTTGTATCTACTCTTTTATAAAGTCGAGGTCTCATAACAGACAGATTGCAAAAAGAATATCCTGTTTTTCCTCCTGGTGTTAGGAGCCTTTCAAACACCCTCCACACAGGCTGTGTTGTATATTTGCCGACATCAACAGCTCCTTCTTATTACCGTGACTTGTTTACCAGGGACTGTGCTTCCTCACAGCTCGAGGTCATCGACATCGCACTGTGTTTACACCGCGAGCACACGGTGTTTCTCCGATCCCTGTGTAAAACTGCCTTTCCATCTCGGCGCTGCGCGTGATCACGTCAGATTTTGGGGTTTTCATGCACAACTATCTGCATTGGTTGCTGTGGTAACGACCTAGATGTGTGTACGTTCGCTAACGGGTGGTGTGATTTTCCGACACGGAGCGGAAAAAACCCAACAAGCTGCCGTCTTGATGGAAATGTGTCCTCTCAGTCTACTTCCACAGAAACAGAGAAGTGATGCACTCGTGTTCTGAGCCGTAATCAAAGGCGCCCGAAGCCACATCTCTTAATACTTAGCATTCAGATCATCCATCAATTCATTCATGCTTCACAAGTAGATGCTCCTTCATCAGCTGATTGGCTACCACCTGACTGTTGACATTATTACCTGACGTGTCTCACTGTTACTAGCGACATAACTTGAGGCAGTTTATCAGACCTCACACTGTAAGGAGCCACGAAACAAAACGCTCGAGAGAACTATTTCAGCCGTGGCCCGAGGCATTGTGCTTTTTAGGATGTGCGTCTGTCTGGTCTTGAAGGAATTTCTTCAAATTTTGGCACAAACATCCACAAAGCTGAAGAATTACTAATATGTCTAATAGGATGAAATGATGGAGTGATGTAATTTAGGACAGACAGGGCTGTAAACGGAGGCACACAACTGCGAGGCTCATTTGAGTATCACATATGCAGTAATATTCGTGTATCGTCAAGATTTTATCAATACTAGTGCTATGATCGATACTTTGATCGGTTCTTTTTGATTATATTATGAGAGAAAATCAATATTTAAATAAGAAAAGAATCCACATTGCTTTATTTTTCTTGTATGGAAACAAATAGTTTTTCTTGAGCAGCAATACAAAAAGTAAAAAAATCTTTATAATACTTCTGCAGCTAAACAATTAGCTAAGCAATCAGCTTTAATTTAAGGTCTGTTCTCCTTATGAAAGGAGTTCTGCTCCTTTATGTTCTGCTTGTTGGCCAGATATTTTCAGAGATTGCTGCTGTTTCCTCCCTCACTTGTGAAGGTTTTATAGCATTTCACACAACGAGAGTTCTCAGCATCTACTGGAGTAAAATGTAGCCATGATGTGTGTCTCACGCCGTAGTCGGTGTGTGTGTGTGTGTGTGTGTGTGTTTCAGAGTAAAGCACGACTCCGCCCCTCGTGCAAAGACACAGAGACAGGTTTGAGGTTTGAGATGCTGCTTTTTTCCTCCCAGATCTCCCTCCGTAACTTCTAAAGTACCGATAGCAGAACCGTAAACTCCGGATCTTATCAATTATTTGGTTTTACTACTTTAGAACCGGTTCCCGATTAGAACCGGGTTTCAGGGGGCATCCCTATGCAGTAGTACTCCCCAACACCTGTGAACGGATTGTGATGTGTAAAATCCAGCTAATGCATCACAAAACTAGACTGGTTCTGATTGGCTCCCATTGCTGAACAGTGACTGAAATCAATACAGTCAGGCCAGTTTGTAGCAGTTTTACATTTTTAATTATCAATTAGAGCTAATTCAATTAAATATGAACTAAAGAACATTTATTTGTGAAATGTTATTTCACGATACATCTGAACACAACATCCTGAGTATTGTGTGATTACTGAGAGTCTCTCACACGCCGGGTCTCTTCCCTCCAGGTGGGATTAATAAGGGATTAACTGTGAGGCCGGATCCACTTTAGTCATCTCAAATATTCCAATTTGTCCTATCAAACGTTATTACCGGCTGGATTTGTGCTTCGGCTTCAGGTTAGCTATGCTTCTTTGCATATAGATGCGTCTGAAGTCCGGGAGCAGAGCGACCGACTCCCACAATGCAACCTGTGTAGCCACAAACGATTGTCTTTAAAACTCAGATAGAAGGCTGATAAGACGCTAATCAATGATAATGGCACCCAATTAACACGCACTTCATTAGGCTTCGCTTAACGAGTGAAGCTTTTGCGCGGCTGTACGTGTAGAGGCGGTCCCTGCGCGGGAGGCCGCCGGGGGGGAGCCACCGCGCCACCTAATTAAAAGTTTCAAGTCGGAGGCACGCTGATTGTAAATTACTTCGGATGACGCTGGCGGGCTCGCTGTTGATCTCAAGCTGCTCAAGCAGTTAATTAAAAAAATAAAATAAAAAAAACAAATCTGTTACAGATTGCAATTAATGCACCCTGAGCGCCGGCCTCGTTAGCGGGCGTGCGGCCGCCTCGGTCAGCCCGTCGGAGAGAGCGGGAAAAAAACGCTCTCCATTTGTTTTTCATCTTTTTTCATGAGCCTGTTATTAACAGCTAAACCAAGCGATAAGCAATCATGTGCACAAGAGATGAAAAAAGAAATAACAAAAGCTGCGCCTCTTGGGAAAAGCCTAACTGTTGCTATGGCAACCTGCAATGAAAGGGGGGGGGGAAGGATTTTATTTTGAAGGGCGGTCGTCTCTTTATATTCACCCTCCGTCCTTTATTCCACCGTCTGTGAGGCGATCAAAGGTGTGACAGGTAGATAAAGTGTGGCGGCAAAAAGTGGAGGGAGATGGACAGAGGGGGGGGAGGTTTGGAGTGGGGGGGGGGGGGGGTGTAGAGAGAGATGTGGAGCCTCGAAGGATAAACTGCTGAGAGGCTGTGTTCAAAGCTCGGTCCTGTAACAGCACTTATGTTTTCACTTAAATCCCCCTCCTCGTGACCTCCTCAACACAAAGCGTTCAAGGGTGAAGCAGTCAGAATTGGGTTTGCAGTGCATTGTGGGTTTATTCTGGACGCTTCCTCCCACG
This sequence comes from Anarhichas minor, assembly GCF_050575085.1. Taxonomy (NCBI): domain Eukaryota; kingdom Metazoa; phylum Chordata; class Actinopteri; order Perciformes; family Anarhichadidae; genus Anarhichas; species Anarhichas minor. The sequence goes on along the minus strand of NW_027466469.1, from coordinate 4,398,720 downwards.
TCGGTGACAGACTTCCTCCCCCCCCGTCCGCTCGCCGGATAAGCGTACGTAGGCGGGAGAAGTGGGTTACGCGCCGGAAACAGAAAGCTCCTGAGGGATGACACGGGGGAAAAACAACAACAACAAAAAGACAAAAACAACGGGCGCCCGACATCACAACGACAAGGATGGAAAGTTAGAAGAGGAGAGACGCCGCGTCAGCTCGGTTCCGCTGGACCGCAGCTGCTGCTCGTCTGAGCGGAGCGGGGAAGAGGAGGATGTAGTGTTCAAGGGGAAGGTGGGTAAAGTGGAACCTCTAGTCAGTGATACTACGGGAGCAATTTCAGGGGTTAAGTGTCTTGCTCAAGGACACATCGACATGCGACTAGTGGAGCCGGGGATCGCACCGTCGATCCTCTGATTGAAGGACGACCCTGCTCTCCACTTAGCAACGGTCGCCCCCACATTACAGAATGTTCACCCAGCAATTAGCATTATTCTTTAAAGAAGAAGACGTAGTAGCTCCAAGGCTGAATGTTCTAATGAGACACATGCTTAAAGGGTAAATTACCTGCTCACTATTTTCTCATGTGTTTTGTGTCTTAAGTGACTTAATTGGGACGATAATATTGGTTCAGTATTGAGCGCGAACAGACTGCGACGTAATCGCTCAGGGCGACTCCTCACCGCCAATGAACGTCCACTACAACTGCTTGTTTTTGTCACCGACAGGCTCAGATCGTCATTCTAAGTGTCTGACAACATTGTGGGAAGCACTCTACGGAGAAAACCTTTTCCTTCACCTTCAGCTTGATTCAAATTGTTTGTCATTGTGTCCAAACCGAGTCTCGCTGAAGGAGAAGTCTCGTTGTGAAATCTCATGAGAGGCGGCGTGTTTACCGGGAGACAACGTCGGAAACAAGAGTGAAAGTTGGATAGATTGGTGTTATTTCAAAGATTTTCAAAATAAGGGCTGAATATTTAGCTGATTTCTTTGGTCTTTGACCGATTAATCACCGTTAATGTTTTTTTCTTATGTTACTAGCCCCTATACAAATGGTTTTATCTATTAGGCGGTTACCAAACAACAACAAAGACCAAGTAAATTGTCATAGTTAATCTTTACTTGAAGTAAATATATCTGCAGTTTGGCCCACATCCTCAGCTCACAACTTTTATCGCCTCCGTTTTCTCGCAAAGTGCCTGATCGCTACTGAGTGCATGCAGCTGTCAACAGACGTGAGAAGGAAGCGAGATGGCTCACTCCTCAGGAAAATCAATGTGATTTATTCTCTTTCACAACTTGCTGGAGTCGCTTGATGTACTAACCCAATGTGGCATTTTACTTGCCCCAGGCAATCCTTATGGCTGAGCCCTGAGAAGTTTAAGGTAATTGTACTATATCATATTACATTTGTAGGCTAGAAATGTACCTCAAAACTATACTTTTGTACTTAAGTAAATGTACTAAACACTTTAAATCCTCCCCATCTTTGCTTTAGCTACCACTGACTGTCAGCATCCTGTCGGCTACAGTACATGTCCACTCTGCACACACTGGTCTGTGCCGGAGCTCTTAAAAAATGTGTTCACTGTCTCATGCTCTGCATATTGCACCGCTTAATCCACTTTGCCTTATCTGCCACTCTGCTGTATCTCCTCCAGGGCCCTGCGTGAGGCGGAGCACCCTCCCCAGGAGAAGAGAGCTCAGCTCGGCCTTTAACTGATCCGACCCTCCTACTGCTCACCTCCGCTTCACCTTCTCAATAAAGAACCTCCTCCTCATCCCAGGGGGGAGGGGGCCCGACTGCAGTCTCCCAGCTCTCCTACACCTCCATCCTCTCGGCTCCCGCCGATCAATCCGCCCTTTCCCCGACTCTGGCCTCCCCCTTCACCCCTCCCTGAGTCTCCCCACGGGCGGCAAGTGCATGGCGGTAACTTCAGCCCACGAGTTCCACTGGCAGAGCCTGGCGCGACTGCCCAGCGGCCGCGTCTACCACACTCTGTCTGAGGTGGGGGGGCAGATGTACATGCTGGGGGGCTGCGACGCTACTGGGAGGCCCTGCCCGGCCCTGGAGCTCTACTCCCCCGAGGTACCAAACGAACGCACCATGGACACTGTATCTGACTTTCTTTCCTGGCTACTGGCTCGGAATAGACAGTACATGACAAAGTGCTATTAATTAAGTAAATTATTTTGTAAAATATTACTTAAATTTAAAAAAGGTCTGTTTTTATAGTAATAAAGACTGCACCAAAAAAAATCTGAATTACTAAAAGACAATGGGAAATAAAGATGAAATATAGAAATAATAAATATAATTTTCCTGGCAAATCAACAGCAAAGTACTGTCTGTACAGTAGCTGCATTTCAATTTCCACTCTGCAAATTGACCATAATTTATTTAAACTCAAGTTACCTTAAATCCCCCCTGAAGACACAAATACATTGATTTAAATTGTAACTAAACTAGCTCCGTGTATGAGGCAAATCCCAGCACTGAGGGTGGTGCATCAAATAGAAAAATAAAGAATAAAACCCAAGAGAAGTTCAACCTGTAACACATTGAAAACTGCTTTTGCCTGAAAGCAGCCACTCGTCTCCGTGTTTGCAGGGCGACCGCTGGATGAGCCTGCCCCCCATGCCCACCCCGCGCGCCGGTGCGGCCGTGGCGGTGCTGGGAAAGCAAATCCTGGTGGTGGGAGGGGTGGGGGAGGACCAGAGGCCCCTGAAGGTGGTGGAGATGTACAACACGGAGGAAGGCAGGTGGAGGAAGAGAAGCGCCCTGCGGGAAGCCTTGATGGGTTTATCCATCACCGTGAAAGGTACGGAACGAGATCATGACGAGCAGGACAACGAGTGACTCCGGGGTTTACAAGTTGTGAACTCGTTGCACGTATGTGTTAATTAACTTTTATGTAGTTAAAACTCAAACAGGAAGTTTGAACACCTCAAACAACCTTTAGTTGACTTTAATCGTAATCAAGAAGTCTTTTCTACAGTCAATTTTCCCATTTGATGTCAATGGAGCAAGTTTTTGGGCCGTGACGTCCGCATTTATCCTCACATTTTCGGGTTCAGTTCCACGAGTCTGTAGACACAAACAGAGAGCCTTTGATGAGTTTGAGCTCAGTCCAGCGGTGCATCCGTCAGCGTCTGCTGGAACACAGATAAATGCCGTGTACACACACACTTATTGGCGGCCTCCTCCATCTTCCGGACCAATCTTCCAATCCTCGGCACCTCTGCTCGCAGTTTCCTCCCCAGATGCCGAAAACGAGACAAATCGTCTGCCAAAATGATCGATGGGGCCAAATTAAAACAAATATGGTATTTTTGAACGCATAGTCGGTCACCGATTGGATATTGACATTTGTGGAATCGTTATTTTCCAGATATTAGATAATGAGCTCCAGGTAATGAGCTTTTCTATTCCCCGAAATGAATACAGCGTGTTTGAGAAACTTTTCTCCCTTTTTGGAAGCAAATATGTATCATTTCTAAAGAAGAATAAAGAGAAACATAATAAACTGCAGACTGTTTCCCTGCAGCTCTTTTCCTCTTCCCTCGTCAATGCTGCATTTTCGCTCGTGTCGACATTCTCACCCACTTCCATTCTTGCTGTAGAGGTGGCATGCCGAGGTGCCAGACATGGACTCTCGCGTTTTATTATTCGGCTGCTGTCCTCCCTGTCCTCCCAGTGTCTGCCACAGTCTCTTGCTCCGTCACAAACTTCTCAGCCAACTCTGCAGCTTTGCAGATTTTTAGCACATAAAATAAAGTCCCAACGAGGTGTCTCCATCTGCTGCGATTGGTCTTTGGCAAGCTGGTTATTGTTGAGCAGGTTGTTGTTGTTTGACTCATTTTAGCAGCCAGACTGTATACAGAGACGGACGACGTGACAGTGAAGCCAAAACATCTCGATCGCCCCCCTGGTGGCTGGCTCCGCCCCCTCCACGTTAGCGGATGGGAGATGGGCTAAACTAAAAAATCGAAGTACACGTCAAATAAGTAGTTCCCAAAGATGGTTTCTGTCCTTTTAGGTAGTTGTTATCACGTTGATGTGTGTTCAAGTTTCAAGTAATTATTTGATGCTATAAAAAGCACATCATTATTGACAGCTGCTCTGAGAGAAGTGGTCACGTCAGGCAGCAACCTGCGGTTCTGAAAAGTGAAGCCAATGCTGAAGTGCCTCAAACTTGCATTCTTTCTAATGGCCATCAGGGGGCGACTCCTCCGGTTGCAAAAAGAAGTCAGATTGTACAGAAGTCTATGAGAAAATGACTCTACTTCTCTCTTGATTTATTACCTCAGTAAACATTGTAAACATGAGTTTATGGTCTCAATCTATAGTTTCAAGTCTTCTTAAATACAATATGATGTTCATTTTGTAAATTATGGTCCATTTAGAGCCAAATAGACCATAAAGCAGGGTATGCTTTAGGGCGGGGCTACCTTGTCATTTATGTTAATTGGTTGCAAAAGAAAATAGCGTGAGGATGGCCAAAATGGCGAACTCAAGGCTTCAAATCGCAGTCCACAAACAAATGGCTGACGTCTTGACGACTACGTCCACTTTCTATATACAGTCTATGGTAACAGTACATGTGTCAATTTGATCAGGAATGTATTTATAAAGATATATGGGTTGTGTCTTTCTAGCCAAACAGCTAACGTGGTGCTAACGTACCAGCTAGGTGGCTCTCACACTAACATGCTGTGACTTTGCTCGGCTCGTGGTTGGCTCAGGCATGTTTATGGGCGGGCCATTGATATCTTGTCTCCACCCCCTGTTCAAATGACGTCATAAGCGCAAGGTGAACAGTGGGAGGAGGCAGAGACGCTTTGTCCATCTTTGTATACAGTCAATGATAAAATCAATGCATTAGATGAAAATTGTGGCCTGCTAATCTGATACATTGTCGCTCTGCCTGTGTGTGTTTGTGTGTGTGTGTGTGTGTGTGTGTGTGTGTCTGTGTGTGTGTGTGTGTGTGTGTTTGTAGATGGCCGGGCTCTGGCTGTAGGGGGAATGGGTGCCGACCTGCTCCCTCGTAGCATCCTGCAGCAGTATGACCTTCGAAAGGACGTGTGGGCACTACTTCCTCCCTTGCCGACCCCTCGCTATGACGCCAACACGCATCTGCTGGGCAACAAGCTCTACGTAGCAGGTACAAGCACACCAGTGAGGGGGGGTTACTCCAATAGCTTCACTGTATGTGTCAAACAACAGAAATGTATTCTCCAAATTTCAATATGCACCCTCGAAGCATCTATAGAATTCTATTTTGTTTTCTTTTCATACAATCTTTCAGCCGGTCGGCAGTGTAAGCGACCCGTGAAGGCCTTCGAGGTGTACGACACAGAGACGCGCTCTTGGACTACGCTACCCATCATGCCTTGTAAACGATCGTACGGGGGCGTAATATGGGACACGACCGGGAGGCTGTGTCTGCTCGGAGGACTGCGGCAGGGAGGAGGACACCACACCTCTAAGTTCACCAAGAACGTCAACATTTTTGACACCAGCCAAGGTACGAAACACGTTTTCATATTTGGACTTTCATTTATTGTCATTTGAGTTACGTATTTTGGTTGAAACTCCTCCTCTGTTGAGCCACACTTCATGAACTAAAACACACAACACACGCTATGTGACAAACCGTTGTTCGAATCCTCTGAATTTCCGGCACACGCGGATTCCAAATATGTCAGAATTAATTGCACAGAAATAAGCATCAAACAATCCAGCTGGAACTGCAGATGCAACACACGGCTTCTTGACTTACTTCACTTGAGCAGGATGTGACTGCAGTGAAAAGTTGGAATGAGGACAAAATATCAAGAGGGGTTGAGGGCTTTTGAATACTGCTTTATATGCAGCTCTGTATCCCAAACTCAAAAACATCGGTTTATTTGACTTGTTGGAACGGTGTAGTTTGTATAAACTAGAGAAGGTTTTAAAAGAATAGTTCTACACTAGAGAGATATTCATATTTCCTTTCTTTCAGATGGGGAAAAAAACGATGGATTTCAGTCCAAATTGAACTTTATTGCCATTATGCTTGTGTACAACAAAACATCATCTTGGTTAGTTTAGCATATAGAGTGGAGGCTGGGAGAAAATATCCCTATCAGCAACTCTTTAACGGTCTGATTTGCTCAATGTTTCCTGCTTGTAAAAACTGTGCATATACAGAAATGTAAAAATGACAATTTGTGATGTTTTTCAACTGGCAAAGCAGCACATGAAGTTGGTTGGAGCAGGTTTTGGTTTTGGTCTCTGTAGAAGCACAAAAGTGCCGACCCTGACAACCTCTCTGTGGGGATAAAACTACGCACTGTGCCTGGCTGTTGTTCTTCAAGAAATTATGAAGAAAAAGTTGCAGCCATAAAACCACAAATTGTCTCTTACAGTGGTGGGGTGTTCAACAGGAACTCGACTGTACACATCAAAGTCTGTTTACAGGTTTTTGGGAGTACTACGGCATATGTGAAAAAGGTTTTACAAAGTCTGCCTGACATCACCTGTTTGAGGATAGCGGATTAGCTGCTACTAGCATAGTACACGTTTGTCGAGTTGCATTGTGGGTCTTGTAGGAGCCAGGTTTCAACAATGAAGATGATATCTCTGATCCTACTGAACTGCTTTTTATTGATGAAGTCCTCTTAAGCGGTCAGATTTTCAGCTAGCTAGCTAGCAAGGCAAGATGTTTGTCCCTGTTTCCTGTCTTTATGCTAAGCTAGGCTAAATACCTCCTGACTTCAGCTCCATACTTAACGCACAGATGTGAGATACAACATCAATCAATCTCACACTCATAAAAAAGAATAATCATAATTCAAAAACTTTTCCTTTACATTCCTAGGTCAATCAAAAAAACAGTAATTATGTTGTGATATATTTTGGTAGCAGCAAAAGTCTCATCGTCTCCTTCGCTGACAGCCTCCATCTTCATTTTGACCTTACTGTCAGACAAAGCAGCCATTAACACCAACCATCGGCGCGAGGAGAAACGTTCCACTCTGTGAAATGACTTATCGCTCCATTCAGCAGAGACACCCCCAGAGTAACAGGTGAACAAATTGAGGAGGGACCGGAAGGAGGAAGGGGAGGGCGAGAATCGATAAGTCATTTTCGACAGCTGGATTTGCGGTCACACATCGGGATCGGTCCAACGGAGGCCAAATAAAGCAGAACGCGGGAGGGATAATGTTAACGTATGATAATGGGGAGGGAAAGTTTGCCTTGTGTGTGAGAGATGGAGGGAGAAAGAGCGAGGAAAAAAAGGCCGTTCGACAGACACAACACAAGCTGATGCATATCCGCACACACGTGCACACACACACACACACATACACACATATGGCGCAGCCGTGGCCCGTTCCTCCAATCTAATTTAGGTGGAGATGAGATGGGAGATGAGCTGCGGAGGGAGGGCTGGGGGGGCGAGGAGCGCTTTAAATTACAAGATCCAGAAACAGATTGCTTTATTATCCATCTGCAGCAATATCTCTCCACACACACACACACACACACACACACACACACACACACACACACACACACACACACACACACACACAGGGCCATGCAATCTGCTGTCACACAGTGATATTCTATTACTGTTCCATTCCATATCGGCAGTATTAAGACACACACGGCTGTTAGATGATGATTTGGCATTGTGGGCAAGCTGCAACAAGTACGACGGAAAACACAAAGAACGGAGCTCTGGAAGAGAATTCACACAAAGAATGGAAACAATGGCCTCAGGAAAAATAAATGAAATATATATACTGTGTATATATATATATATATATATATATATACACAAATAAAATCATGTCAGTTGAGGATTCATATGCCAACGTTTTGAGGTATCCGTCTGCCTCCACCACAATACAAAGCTTTCAATGCCGTGAGAACCACAAACAAATTCTATTCACTTCTTTTATATTCCGGCAGAGGTAGTAGTAATCTCAGAGACGGGAATCTGAAAACTTGGACAAATGAAGTGCAGCATTGCTGGATACTGCCCGGTTTCCACCACAGCCACTTTTCCAGGAACCCTGGAACTGTTCTACAAACTCAGAACCCTTCTGTGTGAGTTATACTCGGCGTAGTCGAGCCTGCGTGAGATGCCCTCGTGATTCAACTTTTGTTTCTTTTTAATGCATTTAATACTTGCCTTCCCTCTTTACGGGGCCTGTATGAAGGCAATGAAGTAACCCATGAATATGAGGTATGGCTTTGCAGTAGATTCCTCCTCAGCATTGTGAAGGTGTCTTTTTGGCGTTTTGCCGGCAACACTCGTTTGTCTCCTTGATTCCTAACAATACATTTTGTTTGTGCACCCGCTGGCATTTTCAGAGAATATTGAAACCAACAGCGCCTTGAGCATAAACGCCTTTGTGCTTGCTCGCAGCTCGCGCGCCATCTGTGGAGGCTCACAACACGGAGCCTCTCTATGAGTATAAACAAAGTTGTGATGCTGTATTTACACCAAACTCTAAGCATATTTTAGCCTCACTCTACTCACACAGAAAGAAGTTCACCGATAAATGGAGTTGACATCAGCCAGTACTAGGCTATGCTAACTGAGGAGCTTCTCCATCAACACTCACAAGCACGTAATCTAGGCAGAAATACGGCAGCGACGTTATTGTCTTTGGTTTATGCACATTCATTTATACACATATATGAGGGACTATCGTAGATTTCTTTCCTCCATATTTTATTCAACAACGCCAGAGTATCAGTGGCTACTAGAGGAGACTCTTAACATCTTCATGCATGAGCCTCACTCCGGGGGGTAACACCGAACTATTAGTTCTAGAGTTTGTAGCGCTGAACGTCACTCAGCTTTAAATACAAATGCTCAGAACCACTACTAAAGGGCTGGGAGATTGGAGTATATTGTTGTTTTTTTGGGGGGGGGGGGGCTCAAGAGCTGCTGCTCAGCGGGCAGAGAGAGAGACAGCGAGGCAAAACAGTGTAGAGACAGAATATATTCAATTCTGAATCTGTGAATTAAGGTTTATTTCCACCAAACCAGAGTTGGTGATTGTTGGAAATAGTGGAAATTCTAACCAAGACCGTTTTAGTGAGTTTTCTTTTCTTTCTGTCAAGTTTGAATGAAGTGTGTCTTACGATGCTCAAACACATCGGGGGGGTTGCGGCTCCGCACCGAAACACATGAGCGAATACATCGGCAGTTCGCTGGATGTTGGGCTGACAGCGGGGGGTTGGAAAATGTCAACATATCGCCCAAAGCTACAGCACTATCACTGTTGGGATGAGGGAGAGACATTTATTGTCTTGTTTTTTCTGTAGTTTGACTTCCTGACAGCAAGGAGACATACTGTATGGGACTAGAGGGAACGCACGAGAGCTCAATCGTGATCTGGAAAACATTATTTTCTTTTGGTGATTTGGGTAACCCAACCTTTAAAGTTGCTATTCTGTTACCAATAATATTAGAATTGTGAATTCTACTGCTTTTACTGCATCCAGTAAATAATACAGAAACATCAGAAGCTCCTCTGAAGCATGTGGAACTCGGCCAACAGTAACAAAAACCTCAAATGATGCCGTCCTCCTGGGGCCAACTAGTCGCAAATATGTTCCCACGTTGTCTATATTTGATTCATGTCCTGCTTAAAAAGTACCCGAAAGACTTCAAAGCAGATGGAATCAAGCAGAAATGAAGCCAATGTGCTCTTGTTTTGGCCATGACCGTGAGCCAATGGGTAATTATTGAAAAATGCCACAACATAATGGTGAGACTCTTTCCGAAAGGATCATCTGTGCGGTCAGCAGCGTCTTGAGATTTCACACCAGACAAGGCAGACAGAATCCATCAAAGACAGAGAAGCAATCACCGTCCTCTTCGAGTTTTAATCACGGCGGACGACTACAGAGGAGAGCTGTGGACCAAATTACCACCACACAGACTACAAAGCCCCAGCCTTCAGAGAATCGCCTCATCTCCCTCATTCTATTGTCACTCTCCCTCTCTGTCTTTATTCTCCCTCTGTGTTTTCTCTATCTCTCTCTCTCTCCATCTCTTTATTGTCCTCTGCCGTCTCCCTCCAGGGTAGAATAATGCATGCTGCTGTTTTTTCCTGCATCCGACAAAGAAAATCTTGGCGCAAAGACTTGTGTAATCCCTCCAAAGCAAATAGGAATAAAGCTTGCAGTCGCATCTCGCTCTCAGAGGACTGAACCATAACTCTGCAGTGTGATGTGTTGACACAAGTTTATTTTATGGAGGAAAATCCAGCCAGTAACACTGTCAGCACTGTTTTAAAAGAAGAATTACTAGTGATGCAGCTTTCCTTCTGCATCCATTCTTTTTTCATTGATTGATGAATGTAAAGAAATAGACACCATCACAGTGTGTATCCAGTATGTAGAAATTAATATGATTGTTTTATATCAGTTCCAGTTACCAGTTCTTAAACATTTGATACTGAATAATCCTACCTACCAGGTGGAACAGCTCACCAAACCAACTAACGAAGCTTGTTTGCTAATTTAGATATGACTCGCTTAGTTTAGACTTAACATTATGTAAAATGGAGTATATAGTCAATATTTCTTATCTGACATGATTTAGAAATGATACACCCAGAAGAGTTTAATTAACATTTAAAAAATGTTTATCACTTAAGTTTTAATTGTGCAACACAATTTAGTAAATCATCAGTTTAAAAAGCTAACTTACAATTCTTGACCAGACGGGTATCGTTTCAAATGTTTCTACTCGAGTGCCAAAACCGTACTTTTGACACCATGTATGTTTTAATGCACCACCCTTTATTCTTTCAATAAACACAGCAAGTATTCAGTTACGTACTAACGTTGTTACGTACTAATATTGTTATGTACTAACAGTCACGTGCTAAAGTTAGTTACGCACTAAAGTTAGTTACGTACTGTTAGTTACGTACTATCATAGATACGTACATCATCGTTCTTACTTACATCGTTACGTACTAATGTTAGTTCGTGGTAAAGTTAGTTACATACCAATGTTAGTTACGTGCTAATGTTAGTTACTTACTATCATAGATACGTACTAATATTGTTATGTACTAACATTAGTCACGTGCTAACGTTAGTTACGCACTAAAGTTAGTTACGTACTATCATAGATACGTACATCATCGTTCTTACTTACATCGTTACGTACTAATGTTAGTTTGTGGTAAAGTTAGTTACATACCAATGTTAGTTACGCACTAATGTTAGTTACGTGCTAATGTTAGTTACTTACTATCATAGATACGTACTATCATCATTCGTACTGTCATCGTTCGTACTTACATCCTTACGTACTAACGTTAGTTACGTACTAATGTTAGTTACGTGCTAATGTTAGTTACGTACTATCATAGATACGTACTTACATAGTTCTTAGGTTGTTTTTTTTCAATCAGTACGGCATTCTTCACCACAAAGTAACTGCTGGGATTTTATTGAACATCTCAGATTTATATGACATACCAGCACAAAATATCTACCAGCAGGATTTTGCTGTGGGGAGAGAACAGAGCAGAGTGGACAGCCAGCTGTGATCTCTATTCCGTTCACAGCTCTTCATTACACACTGCAGCACCACGCAGGAAGGTTCACCATCTGGCTACTTATCTCCCTTTCATTCTCTCCACATCTATTTGTTTCCCTCCACCTTGTTGTCTCTGCCTCTTGTTTAAGAGAAAGATCGAGAATAAATGAGAAAGAGAGGGAGAAATAACAAAGCGAGAAGGAAAGAGAGGAAGAGAATAAGGAGGCAATGAGAGAGAGAACGAAGAAGAGAGGGCAGATAGAAGAAAGACAATTGGAAAAAAATAAGTAAGAAGAAAAGATAAGAGAAAGAAATAGATCCCGAAAAAGAAACAGAAGAAACATTGTCTCTATCTTTTTTCTAATTCCCTCGCCCTCCCTCGCTCCCTAATGAAGTTATCTTTCTCCCTCCGTCACGATTCTCTCCAGTCTGGGTTTCCTTCAGATAAACAAGACTTGGCAGCAAGAAAACCTGAAAGTGAAAAAGAAAACTTCTGCAGAACCTGCTGGGAAAAGAGAAAGGCTATGTCTTCATTTCCTTTCTACCATGTGGAGTGCTTCAGCCTCGAGTGTGAAGGATAATGTCACGTCTGCTCCGTAATGTCTTCATTGTCAGTTTTAAGTGTCAGGTAATTAGGGAGATAACATTAAATTGCAATGTCTTCCCCACCTGCAGCTTGACTGATTTTTTGTAATGCCGTTTCCAATACTTTGGGATTAAAGGTGCCAATAGCTGTTTCTGTGGTGGATAAGAAAAAGCTCCTGCTCACCTCTTCACCTGCGTGCACCCGGGTTCGATTCCCAGCCGTGGCCGCTCCGTGTTGGCAGCAGCAGCGTTAAGGGTGTTGAGGGATCATGTATGCCTCACTACTGATTGGTCGGGACATCAGTGTGATGATGTTGAATTGTTTTTGAATTGTTAAGACTACAAAAGATGAACCAGGTTCAACTTGTTTGACTGCATTGTTTTGCCATTCAAACTAATACAAAATTTTAATAAATTCATAAAAAAAAAAGGATTCTTTAAGCTGTGGTGAGTGAATCCACCATCCACTCAAAGTAAAGCACACAGCTCGGACCACAACCCATGGCCACGAACAAAGCCACCCACACTACAGCACAGGGTGCTGTACTTTTCTCTCACATATTGGGGCAAATAAAAGCAATCTGATGCCTGAAGTATTTTGACATTTCATTTCCACCAGTCCGTGGGTCATTTGGTACCGGGCGCACAGAAAGAATAAATAACTTGCATTATTTCCATTTTATTGATTATCAGAGTCTGAAAGATGTTTTATTTTGAAAAATGACCGGATTCTCTCCAAATTACATCCGCCTGTGCCTCTTGACGCTTGTCTCGGTCACGTGATACGTTACCTCAAAAGTTAAGCCCACAAGCTAGAGAAAATGAGTAAAAAACAAATGTCTTTGGAGAGCTTCTTTGCACTGATTCAGTGGTGAGTTTTAATTTGTATGCATTTTATATTTGTTTTCATGCCGGTCGTATCATTTTATTTCGTCGTGTTTTTCCACCACACCTTGAAGGCCGGTCCGTGAAAATATTGTCTGACATGAAAATGGTCCGTGGTGCAAAAAAGGTTGGGGACCTCTGATATAGTGGACAAGGACCACACTTCCCACATGCCTCGACACACTGATTTATGCCTTCAAATAAATCAAACCAAAGCTCCAAAATGTAAAAATATCAATAGATTCACCTAACACTGAACATCACATATACTGTACAGCAAAAAAACAACAAGAAGATGCCCACCTTCCCAGGAAAGGTCCAAAGGAAAAGAGGAAATAAAGCCGGCAGAAGTGCGAAACTTCATTCACATTTCCCTTTTGTAAACTATAAATTCTACAATACGACATATTTACTCCTATAGAAATACATGAACACAACTTAAGAAAGCGTAGGAGAAGTGGGAGGTATCCAGCCTGTTATCACTCCCGAAGTGTCAAACTATGAAGCTCTACGGGAGGGAAGCAGGAAGTCAGGTGACATCGTATGCAGAGCGATGGCGTCCGCGTAGGCAGGAGGTCGGAGTGGATATATTGAATGGAACTCTTCTCCCAGGAGATAAAGAAAGAAAATAATCAATGGTGACTTATTTTAGTTACTTTTAGTTATTATTTTAATGTATGACATTGCATACGTAACGTAGCCTCCTTAACTATGTAAACATTTCTTTTACTAATTTTAACCCAAAACAGTTGTTTCCTTTGAACACAAGTTTATTTTGAAAAGTCAGTGACCTTGATACCTGAGGGGCCCATAGAGCCTCACAGTCGAGGAGTTGGGGGCGAGAACGTGTTGATATATCATACTGGAAGTTTAAAATGTACCTTTCAAAATAAAAGTTCCAATAAAATCCACGTACAAGTTTTGCAGGGATTTATAATACACTATTCTTAATTTGGTGCGACAACAAACACACTTCTACGCTAACAGTCTGGCTATGACCCGTAAGTAGACCTGGGGTCAGATTAACTGTAGCTGGTAGATGGCTGGTGTAACATTGTGACCCCAACTCCAACTCTCCTGTCCCCTCTCTGTCTGTTTGTCAGTGTTAGCTGTAACCTTTGTTTGTCCTTGCCAGGTGTTGGTGTGTGTGTGTGTGTGCGCGTGTGTGCGTGTGTGTGTTAGTGTGTTGTACATGGCTGCAGCTGGCTTAAGGGTGACCTGTTTGCGCGGGTCACGCTCAGAAAACAGAGCTCAGCAGCATCCTGTCCGACCAGAACAGAGACCACAGTGCCACTGACCCAATAACCCTCAGCCGCTTCGTAAGCCTGCACACACACCAGCTCACACACACACACACATCCGCTCATTTCAGCTGTCGTGTCGTCCTCTGCAGGCGCCTGGTTGAAGTCGGAGGAGACGGTGGCGATGAAAACAAAGAGGGCCGACTTTGCCGCCGCTTTCCTACGCGGCCGGATGATTGTAGCAGGAGGACTCGGTAAGAGCAGACCTTCTGTTTGCTGCAAATATTGATTGAATCTCGCTGCATCCATGGTGTTTAATTCATCCAGAACAATCTTAAAGGTTAGAGTAACCTACATATCAGTGTTCACGTGACTGAAGTCATGCGCTGCATTCTTTGTTTACAATAAATCCCGATGAAATAAATAGATGACTACCTTTGGGTCTTGTTGCAGGTCACGAGCCCTCGGCGCTGGACACGGTGGAGGCCTTCCACCCTCAGAGGAAGAAGTGGGAGAGGTTGGCCCCCATGAACTTCCCCCGATGCTCCACCTCCTCCATCGTCATCAGAGACCGCCTCCTGGTGGTGGGAGGAGTGAACCAGGTAGACTCGCGCCGGACTTAACCGTAAACGGTGCATGATTACAATAACTCAACACAAGCTGAGCACAGGCGCGGTGACAGATGTTGACTTTGTGTGCAGATGTTTTACATGAAAGTCTGTTACATTCAAGCCCACAAGTTTGTACAATAAGTCCATGTACCTTAAGCCTTCTGTACTTAGAACTGGCGAGCTCGTCCGCAGGCCTGCAGTCAGAAGCCGCGTCGACAGAGTCCGTGTAGTTCCTCTCACAGCCAGAGGGGGGAGGCAAAAGCAGCGCAAACCATGTCCTGTGTGAAAGGCCCGTTCACTTAAAAGGAAAGAAGCAAACCAGGCCTACGGGTGCTTTCACACCTGACCTGTATGCTTTGGTTTTATCAAACTCAGGTCAGGTTTGATCCGGTTAGTTTGGTTAAGATTTGTTGAGTGAAAATCAAACCAACCAACCACAAGATTTTATCACGGCAGACACGGTATTTTAGCAATGATGTCACTACTAATAGATGCATCCGTTGATCATGAAATCTGTTCAGCAAGCGATCTTATTGATGTGTAATCAAGACCATGTATATGAGCGCGGGTACTTTAACTGATAAACAGGTCAAAACCTTGTAAAGTTGTTGCGCTTGTATTCAGCTCTGTGTACTTTGTTCCAAGTGTGTGACAGCGATCCCGCGAGGTAACACGTCTTAATCAAATAGCGTAAATATACATTTCAGAGGCATTAAAGTGCGTAAACTGTCAGTCACCAGACTTTGATTTCTCCACGTGGGTCCTGATGATGTAGGGCAGGGGTCTCAAACTCATCTTCACTCTGGGCCACATCAGCATCATGGTTTCCCCCAAAGGCCGGTTGTAAATGTAAGACTGTAGAACTGTACTCCTAACATATTGTTAA
Source organism: Anarhichas minor (assembly GCF_050575085.1). Taxonomy (NCBI): domain Eukaryota; kingdom Metazoa; phylum Chordata; class Actinopteri; order Perciformes; family Anarhichadidae; genus Anarhichas; species Anarhichas minor. Next base: position 4,382,962 of record NW_027466469.1, on the reverse strand, counting down.
ATAACTGTCTCTGCTTTTGATTATTGTTTATTCAAGTGTAAAAATATTGTACATGCAGTTATATAAATGTAAAATGATATTTAAGCACATTTCTGTTATTATAACATAAATCATTTTAATTTAGGGTTAAGAAACCCACATTACTCTAGCAAAGATCAAACTTTTAAAGAAAATAACAAAGACAAATATCATCAAACACAAGTTATTACATTAACTTTGTTCAAAGCTATTTTTGTCACCTCTCTGCATCACTAATGTCCCCGTCGTCGTCCCGTGCATGGCAGCTCCATCCAAGAGCTCCTCACTGAGAGTCAGGTCTTATAAACATGGATAGATGCTCTGTATCCGTGTTGTCTGTGCTTTCATCAACAGCTAATGAAGAAGACGAGTACCTGCTCGTCTCTTAGCTAGCTGTGTTGTTAGATTGCTGCTAGTTCCTGAACTCGGTCTGCGATGGTGTTTCTTCACAAACTGACATTTGTGATTGCAGTCTGCCTTTTAATTCTTGGACAATTTTATGTTTTTCTTGGAGGCTAAATTTAGCTCCGTGTTTGGTGTCAAAATGCCGACGTGAATTGTATCCTTCATCACCGACACGCATCATAACACAGAAGACAGACCCGTTTTTCTCCCTGAAGCACAAACATGTATTCGCTTTCCCATCTTTCATTACATCTTCTTCCCTCTGCATCAATTTTTCTCTTCGTGGACATTTTGGGATTATTTGTTGATCTTTTTCAACTCAATCACTTGTTGGAAAACCGCTTTACGGGCTGTTGCCTCTCCTGTCCACCTGTTGTGATAGTTTTAATGTCGGTACACAGACAACATGCTATCTCATTATTTCAACTTTCTATCTCATCATTTCGGCCATGGGGATACTTTTATTTTCAAGTCTAACTTTTAATTTTTTTTGCTGGCGGATTCGCAGGCCACATAAAATGACGTGGTGGGCCGAATTCGGTCCGCGGGCCTTGAGTTTGACACGTGTGATGTAGGGTGACCATCGTCAAGAAGTTCCCTGTCAGTCTTGTTTCGTTGTGGAAAATGAACTAAACTGCATCAATGTATCATTGGTCCGGATCAAAAGAACCGACTACAGGTGTTGAAGCACCCTTAATGATTCAGTTTTTTACTGAGTTAACTGGTTACGTATCATGAGGTACTGACATGAAATATCTTGTCTCTCTCTCGCTCAGGTTCCCAGCTCGGCCCACGAGATCCTGTACGTGAAAGAGGAAGAGTATCTGTAATTGAATGCAGCGGATCGGCGATCCCACTCCTCTGGACGACCCTCCTGACTCGGACTGTAGTGCAATATAAAAGATATAAGCATTAGAAAAGAACAGAGATGGAGTCAGAGTGAAAGTCCCCCTGCCTTTGAGATGTACAGTAACAGACGGCACCGCCCCCTGCTGGGGCTGTACGGACACTGAGCCCCCCCCCCCCACATGTAAGCACATGCACACTGGAGGAGCTGGCTCTTTCTTTCTAGCGGCGTATGTTTGAGCGCACGACACGTCTGCGTTGTACGGTGCAGTGCCTACGCGGAGAAGAAACCATTTTGTAGCTCATGCGTCACAGACGAGCTGTTTTATGGCACATATGCATTTTAATGTTCGGCGGTAGAGTCCACGTTTATTAATCCATTTCCATGACATGACTGCAATATTCATCATCTAGCAAAAAAGAGGAACCTCACTAGGAAGTGGGAAACGTTCGGTTACGCTGTACTGTAACAATATTTGCACTAAAGCAATTAACACTGAGTTACCATCACTCCATTCTAGTGCATTGTGGTGATTGCACTGAGAACCATTCTTCTGTGCTGTAACAGTGCACATTTGTGGGTATGATATCTATAATTGAATGCATTTCATGAATGAAAAGAGACCGTATTGAAAGGCAATATGGTGTTTGTTGAAGACTGCTGTTGTAGGCAAAGAGATGGATCTCCGACCCGATTGTACACGTTTGATTCCTGCAGCAATACTGTGGTTTCCTCTGTGTTTCCTCTGTGCAACGTGTGCCGTGCTGTGATGACCATCAGTTCCTCAGGTCGTGACGTTACAGACGTGTTAATGTGACTGCAGAGATAATCTACAGACTGGTGTTAGGTCTCTACAGTCCAAGATGTATGAAATGTGTGAAATATATTGTGTTTCATCCTTCAGCATGATCCATTTCTGATCTGTCCGTAGTATTGAAGACACCAGTCGTCTTATTCAGTGGAATAAATGGGATCTGTGGTTTGTACTGCACTTGTTTTCCACTAGATGGCGGCGATCACTCACTTGAGCTCATGAGGCCTTCCCTGGGCCTTACACTGTCTGCAGCTTCTCCAGGCTGAAGGACTATAAACTGATATTGTTACACGTGCAGGTACGTTGTCTCACTCTGATCATTTCATTCATTATTTTAAATAGAAAGACATTTTTTTAAGCCAAATTTAAGAATTCATAAACTAGATTCCAGGATTATGCCGTGTTCACACCAAACACACACACGTTAATCGCGTCATTCGCATCGCCGGTCTCGCCGGGGACTATTTGTGTTCATTCGTGTGAATCGCGCTGGACGCGCCCTGGAAGCCTTTCAACTGTCCGCCATCAACCATGGAAAAAATAACCTCTATTTCTGATTAGTACGTGTTGTGGAAGTCACAGATATCCCGGGAAACTAAACGCCGTCATGTCTGGCCACACGTCGGCTGTTTACTACAGCTGTATGAACACAAAATAAACAGATTTGGCTGTGATTTAACGGCAATAAACGGACAAAAAGGGGACTCCGAAATAACTACGTAATGATGTCGATTTGTAAAAAGTCTGAATTCATGTTTAGTTAGTTCTCTCCGCGAGACGACAAGCAATTAACTTTTAAAATACTTGTTTTCTCAATGGAGCTCGGATGGGTCGGTGCTAGGCTAAGCTAACATTGTAGCAGCTCCATCAACACTCAAAATAACGTCATGTAGACGTAAATACGGCAGCGTCTATTCATTGTTTGTACCATATGGTTTACACACACACACACTTGTACACATAGTTTGGTCCGGTCTCTATTGATATGAGGTATCGTAGAGCTCTGGGTGAACACAGACGGCTACAGGATTTTTTTCCTGATTGAACAACGTCTGGACATCAGTGATGACAGGAGGAGCATCTCAATGCTGATAGGCTACCGCGCCGCAGCTTCACGCCATTTTTTCGCTGAAGTTGAAAAATTTCAACTCGCGCGTTTGTGGCGTTACGCGCCGCGCCATCGCAAATTCGCGTCACTCCAGTCTCATCGCGTCTGTGCACAGACTTTGTATGTAATCTACTCGTGCGAATAATTCGCGCCGCGTTTGGTGTGAACGCACCTTTACATTATGATAAGCAATACTAAGGTAGGGAAAAACTTTCAGAAAATGGTTCTTTCGTTTATATAAGTGGCCATAATGACCGTTTATTTGCAATTGCTATAACACAATTTTTTTAACTAGGCCCCTCTTTGTTTATGCACAAAAATATGTACACAAAATACAAAATATGCTTGCACCTCTTGCATCACAACTTTACACACAAACCCCAAATACATACAATAGCTCTTTCCACATGTCAACTGCACACGGATGTGCTAAGTGCAAAACAGTTATCATTGTCATTTGTAGCGAGCTCTAAATATAGACTGAGAAAACAAATGCAATGAGTTTAATACTCAATATTAATATACTCATAACAGTAGAAGACCAAAGAGCAAACCCTAGATCCTACTTCAGCGTTCAAGCTCTGATTTCTAACTGATATAATATGTGACAGGTGATTTCACAGGGGCATTCTGGGTACAGGTGATTGATGATTAAGGGGTAATTTAACAGCAGTGTTTAGTGAACAACACATACAGGCTCTTACTGTTGAACGATGTGTGTTTACTTTGTTACAAAAGGTGTGTTTTAGGATTTCAAACGTGTAAAGCAGACAATGTGCTTATGGTGTAGTCCACCTGGTTTATAGATAACTGAATAATTGACACAAAAGGCGAACGACACATCAAGATCTTTAGATTTTACATTTATTAGTCACTTGTTAGCCTTCGTTCTAACACAGGAATGTTTTTTTTAATCAATACATTAACCACGTTGAGACTGAATTCACTGATATGAGTAGTAGTTTTCTTCAGTGTATTTTAATTCCATAAGTCATTAAACCATATACGCGATAGAATATGTGTATCATCAGTTTGTAACAACCATATTTATTTATGTTATGGCTTAAACTGGCTCAGTGTGGCATAGTTATGGTCCATCACACAAGCTCACTTTACTCACATCAGCTCTGTCAGAACCAGCACCAGCACGGCTCATTGAACTGTTGTTGTATTAACTTCACGTATGTTTCTGAAGTTGACATCAGTTCAGAGTCGCAGTCGCCAGATCCCCAAACGTTCCCCGCTGTGCCAGACAAGCGATTCTCCTTGGACTGAAAAGGCCCCATCTCATGGTCCGTTATCCAGTTCTCTGATACATCTATCATCTAGTGGCCTGCAAACACTCTTGTATTTAAACGCCGACACCATCCCTTACTGGAAAAGGTAACGCACGAACACAGCGACCACAAATCTTTGATCAAAACAATTCAGCAGGTCAATAGTAATTACCATCTTTACCTATTACTAAAACGGTTCATATGTAAGCTATCATGACATTGTAGCAATGAGTTTTCTACCTGCCTGCTGGGCGCACAACATTAATTCACCCTTTTGCTAAGCCCCGCCCCCCGCTTCTACTCCCTAAAGCTATCAAAGCTAACACGGAGCCCACACTGTCACTAACTGCTCTCCCTCAATAAACGTTATCTGATTTTTGACGAAAGCTATTTTAGAGAGAAGCGGACAGATGAGTCTACAATATGAAGGATATATCCAGGATGTTAAACTGACTCAGCAGTAAAAACAGGTTCAAAAGATAAAGATAGAAGCTAAAGCTACAGATCACCGTGTAAAAGTGAACCACCACATCACCTGGAGATCCAGACAGAAGACAATGAAATGAAGGAACACTGTTCCTGTAAAGCCGGGTAAGTGTTTAGTCACTGTTACAATCATTAGAACTGTAAATATTCAGTACAACTTTAGTAGCTATACGTAGCATAGCAGTGCTCATTTTAGTTAATGTGCTAACATACTCTGCTAATGTTAGCTTCATTTTTGTTGGTTTTTTTACGTTGAAACGTAATGTTTTAGAAACGTGCATCTCCTTCGAACCTCTCCGGGTAACGAGTGTCGCTATTAAACAACGTTTAACCAGGACAAGCTCCACATCCACCAACCCAGCCTGAAAATAAAGACAATCAGACACGATTACATGAGAGTCTGTGGAGCAGAGCCGGATGGCCTGGTCACTGCTGGCTGATGCTACGCTATGATTGGCCAGTCTGTGTTCAAGACTTGGCACAGGGCAAATTTCTTTTTTAGATTGGAAATCCATCTATAGCAGAAGGACTTTATTTTGAAATTCCCTGAGTCGTACTGTATCTATTTCAGTCATAGAAATCTGGTGGCGCTTAAAATCTGCAAGTTAATGATCACAAAAGGGTCCTTGACATCATAATAATTAATGTAATATAGCAATAACCTGTTACAGCCAGGTTTAGTAATGGTTGGTAGGTTCGTGAGGTTATGTTTATTCACTGCTTACTCTACATCAATACGCTGATTTCATCTGTGAGGCTTTTACTGCCATTAAGGATCGAAAGTTTGCTCTACACACACACACACACACACACACACACACATTGTGGACTTCATCCGGGCTAAAATGGGTTGATGGGATTCAAGTGAGGCTGTTCATGGCTGCTGTATTCCTCTCTGTGTTTTTTCCACATTAACGCGGTCAAACTAAAACAGCAGAGAGATACAGGAGGATACAGTTACAAGCCTGAACTCTCACTTAACCGTACAGGGAAAATAAAAGGTCCAGTGCATTTTATTACATGTTTATTTGTACCGGGACAAGTATGTCGCGCTAACCGATGCCACACACCACAGCATCTATAGCCTGAGCTCATTTGCAATTCTAACCCTCGATAGTCCTCTGAAATACATGAAACTCGACAACTAATACACAAGAGACAACACAAAACACAAGCTACAATATAGGTGCAAAACATGACTTTCACTTCTACACAAAGGGAAAAAAAAGAATCGTATATGTATTAAAATGCTATCTGAAAAGAGAGAGACAAGCTATTATTTCAATAACGAGGGCGATGATGATATATTTGTCCCTGCTGACATGCTGCAACAGATCCAACACATTGTCCCTCCCAACAGCTGCTTTAGTGGCCGTACGCTCTAAACCATGACGCCAGGGAGCCCTCTAGCATCAGCTGGTGTCAGGGACGGTTTGTCAATATACGCTTCTTAAACACATAGCGTCTTTTACAAGGAAGTTAGGTTCGGGCAACAAAACTGCTTAGTTAGGTTCCGGAATAAGAGCGTGGTTAACGTTATCTTGACTAACAACTCAGGTGACTACCGAGGGACTAACGAGTCACGTGACAGCAAACATGCTAACATGCTATCAGAGCAACACAAGACTGTAAAATGACTCCGTTACATGTAAAAGTCCTGCACTCCAAATCTTCATTTTAGATTTTCTTAGTTTGACATTTTAAAAAGATCGATACTACTCGTCAATCATCCATCTTCTCAGCAAGAAAGTCAAAAAGCATATTTCCCAAATTGACAAACTTTTCTCTCAACAGAAAGACAAATTTTAAGTGTGACGACCGCACTCTGATGCATATATAAATCCACAGCTCAACAAGGATCGGCCGCTTCTCTCCTCTCCGACTCTTGTCTGGATGACACAGCTGCTTATTTGTTAGAGTAATTCTTTGTTCTTAAATAAATGTCTATTTGATTACTTTGATCTCTTGTCTTGTCTCCCTTTTGTTACAGCCTTTTGAGCCAGGTTGTGACATAAGTTTGAGTTTTGAGTACAAGATTTCTGTCTGAAATGTGTTGAAATAGAAGTTTTGGTTTCTTTAACAATCTGTTGTCTTTTTTTCTCTTTTTATTTCGTAAAGCATATTTGAGTAAATTTAGAAGCTCTACACAAAAAGGTTTGTTATCATGTATAAAGTTGCATCAAATGCTAATGCTTGTGAGTCTCAAGTCTCAAAACTCTGCTTAAGTACAGTACTCCATTAAAACTACTACGTTTATTTCCACCACTGGCATATGAAACATTCTGCAACATACTGGATTTCTCATCGCTGCCTGGTTTGATACAGACGTACAGTAGATACCAATCTGACTACAAACATTTGTGCAAGAAAATGGATGAGTGAGGGAAGACACACACACACACACACACACACACACACACACACACACACACGCAAGCACCGAGATAAATACAGTATTATCACAAGGTTGCACACGCCCAGTGCCCAGCAGCGGGTCACACTGTCCGCCACCCTTTCATCAGTTAAATGATGACTGATATCATCACACCATTATTCTAACGCTTCAGCACAAAGTATTGCCTTTACCAGCAGCCATTTCACAAAGACTATTCTTAGGCTTTTCTGCTTTGCTTCGTTAAAGGGAAAACTATTTTCAGCATGCTACGGAACTTTAAACTTGCTTGAGTTGCACACTTCTTACATCAGGCAAAATGACAAAAAATGAAAGCAGGGGTTGACTTTCATTGTAATAGATTACCTAACTCCTTCTCTGACCTGCAACAAACTATTCCAGTCTCCATTCTCCAATTTTCCATCTCTCCATGAGGATGTCTGTTTTATTTAATGGGTGAGCCATGTGCTGCCCATTACTCTTCACCCACCCATACACACACACACACACACACACACACACACACACACACACTCCTACTCGTACACGTATGAGGACAAGGCGGTTAATCGGTGAGACTGTTTGTAATTCTCTAACACCTCGCAGGTTCTCGATGTTGCAGAGTCTCTGTCTGAATAAGTAACTTTTTTTAATCATCACACCGGCCCTTCCGTGTTTGACATAAATTCCTTCCTCCTCCCTGGATCTTTGGCTATATGTTGTATTTGCTGGTACAGACATTTGGAAAGCTCATTCATTACAAGAGCCTGGGGTCACAGGTCAGGACGAGCACTTTCCATCTGCACTGATCCCAACGTGTGATGCAGAGATAAAGAATATGAGAATAAGAGATAAACAGTAATTGGAATGTAATGGATTCTAGAATGTGGTTTTCCAAAACTTGACTGACTACAAGTTGTGTTGGGTGCAGTGGTTAGTGTGAATGTCTGTCTCTCTCTATGTGTCAGCTCTGTGATTGGCTGACATATAAGAGAGCTAAAACTAAAGAGGGCAGCTCAAACGCAAAGCTAAAAAAGAAAATTAATACTGAAACGTACCAGAACAATATTGGGAAACCCAGAATATTAGCACTGCCATTGGTGATTGCCCGACAGTAAATATGCTAGCAGATTAGCTCGCTAAGTTTATCTACAGGCCAAGCCTGACTCCTAGCAATTAGCATACAACTAAACTGCATCCTTAATTACGTTCCTGGAGAAACGTTGATTACGGTCGCAGTGGCTATCGTATTGAAACAATGTAACAATGTTGTTGTTGTTTGTTTTTTGTTTGTTTTATATGGACTCGTGTCTGGAAAATATAGTTGAATTAAAAACAAAAACACAACACAACTACTTGGTCCGGTTTAAAGATGAGAACGTTTGTTACAGGGGTATGCTGGGTGAAGGTGTTTTTTAAAATTTTGCAATATGCATGTTAGCACTTCCAGTATAATATCTCAATATGTTCTCACTCCCAACTCGTCAAATACCGACGCTCGGTCAGTGGCTCCGCGCCTCAAACTATGACGTTCTTCGAACCACTTAAGCATTAGTTTTCCACGGGTCAATTTCCGCTCATTTCATGCATACATTTTATTTTCAAAATAAACTTCTGTGTTCACAAACAAACAGCTTTGTTGAGTTAAGGAAAATATTGTTTGTTACGTAGTAATGGAGGCTAAATGATGTACACAACATATGTAAAGCACGTTAAAATAATATATAAAAGCAACTAAACTAAGTCAACGTTGGCTTTTGGTTTGACACGGGACACGGACAACGGACTCCTGGGTGAAAGTCCCGTGTTTGTTTAAGCCATCCATCCACCAAAACCTCCTCCCTATGCGGCCTTCTCCGTACTTTCATTAAAAACGTATTTGAGAAACATCGAAAACAAACGTAATCCTGGAGAAAATATGTTTCCCTCAAAATGTAATTGAAAATGTGGTTTCATAATCTTTAGGAGGCTGCTCAGGGACATTAGCCTTGGCTTGCATATCATAATGGTCCCTTTCAGAATCTTCCAAATAAGTTTGGCTTACTTTAGAGGGGGTTAATTGACCATGAATGCTTGTGTTTTTTTTTTAACCTTTGCTTGGCAACTGGATCGGAAGAGGACAACAATGGTGGCTTCTTAAGAGGTTAGCGTAGATGCTACAATAGCATGAGTTCTATCAGAACTACAAAGTATTTCTTCATTAAAAGAAAAGCAAAGAACAGCACTGAAAGCTTTTCTCGATGGAAAAGATGTTTTCCGCTCTACCAACTGTTGTTATGCAATAGTTTGAGTGACAGATGGTTCATCCAGTCACCTTCCACGCATCTAACGTGGTTGTTTCTCGCTCCGTCTGACTTCTGTTTAGTGATTCATCTCCAGAACTCAGCGATTAAGCTGTTTTAGCACAATGATATTAGTGCCGATAGGAATGATGATCAAAACAACAAAAATAAGACCCAGTTATAACCAAAGGTGCTAATTTACCCAATGGAATGAAGTGATTGGATGACGTTATGGTGAAAGCCCTCTCACTTGGGGGTGTAATGATGTCTCTGGAGAACGAGGAGAAGACGTGAACACTCGAGCTGAGGCTTGTCGCTGTTTTCTGCTTCTCCTCGGTGAGTAGATGAGGGAGGTTTGGAGGGGGACGGGAGAGAGGGAGAGTAAGCGGGGGAATGTGTTTGGTGGACAGCCATTCATCCTAAGCTGAGGGAAGGTTTCCAAGTCTCCCCCTGACATTCTTCTAGGCTCAAAGAAGCCCCGGGACAGAAGTGGCCCAAAACTGGCACAGACCACCTCAGCGTTGCCAGGGACAGCCACTCTGGCGAGGCGTTGCTGGGGCCCAGCGCTGTTTTGTCTTCCGTTCTCACCTCACTTCCTGGTTTTGGAAAAAAAAAAAGAAGAGGCATGGAGGATCATTAACCACCAGAAGGACCCCGTACTACACTGTAGGTCCACATGTCACCAGACCTCAGGACGGGCTTGCACGTCTTCATTCAGTTAGTTATCTCTGTCTTCACTGCAGCTTTCTTTTTTTCCACTGTAAAGCAAACATCCATCCAGTTTCAGTCGACAGGTAGATTCTTAACCTAAAGGAAAGATCAGTCATATCTGTAGCTGTTATACTGACCTGTTTCCAAAGGAGTGGGGTCACACCAACCTGTCTCTGACTACAGCTCTACACTCTACACTCTACACTCTACACTCCACAGTGTAACTTTTGGTTTAAAGGTCTTTCCTTCTCACTGGATGAATACTGCCTAATATGCGTTTCAACCTAAAGGAAGTGCTTTCTTCATCACTTCTTAACTTCCTTTCCATACAGGAAGTGGAAATGTGTCGGGTTGTTCAGGTTGCTGCTCGTGTTCATCTCCCGCCTACATTTGATAAAATACTGGTCTGTTTTATAGTCTAGCGTAGAGTGAGGGACTGACGGAGCCGAAAGACAAGGAGAAACTTCCGTTCTTCCATACAGTGGTGACTCATCTGGTTACACCAAAACCATATTATCAACAACATATATATTATATAAAACATTGTACATTGTTGGGTGAAAAGTTGTATTCTAATTTATGTTGCTAAATCAGCTTCCAGGCTATCAAAGTAAAAAGTCATCTGGTTTAGTGATGCAAACAATACTAATAACTAAATAATCTGGATATCGTACCAATAAATTAGCATAAGAACTGTTGACATTTGTATTACCATAGAACCATCAAGCTGCTGCTACGAAAGCAAAGTTAGCTATTTGAGCTAATGCTAGTTGTAAGCTAGTTAAGTTTTTGATTTGATATCTGGGGGAAGTGGTGCTATGACCTCGTCCGAAAATGTGGATTTGTGTTCCCAACTGTGTGAACCAATCAGGACCAAGACAATTGATAGCCATCATTAGGAACCGGAGAGACAGACAGTAAAAAGGGAAAACTAAAAAATGTAAAGAAGATCCGCCAAATCCTGGAAAATCTCTAAAACACTTCCATTTCTCATCCAGAATCCAAATTTCACATTGTTTCCAAATGTCTTACTAGCTTCAGTAGCCTACTGTCAAATCTAAATTCAGACTAAGCATGATTAAAATACAACCGGTAGATGTGTTTTCCACCAGCCCTTTTGAACTGTTGGCAGTTGTCCAGGTGGTGGTAACCTGCCCAGTTTTCATGCTTCGCACAAGGACCATTGTCTGAGGATTCTTTAGCGGCCTTTGAAACTATTTATCTTCCATACCAGCCAGAGTCACAACAGAATGTGCAAGGCACGAATCCACATCCACGCGCAAGCACAAGAACCGTGTCTTGGTACGAGACCCAAGACTCTCACTGTATTTATAGTGAACTATATTTTAGGACACATATTTTCTTCTAACCAGTATCCAATCTTTTTTAGATTATACAGATACAAAGAATATGTTGTTAGAAATGCTAGTGATGGACGTAATAAGACTCATGTATCATGTGTGCTGAATCCTTTTAGCTTCTGAATCCTCTTCAGGACAACCCGTGACTTTCCATTCTCCCTGCCTACTTTCAAGCAGCACCAGGAGACCTTCTGAAGAAATCACATACAAATACGTTGGAAAATGCATCATTATTGAAGTAAAAAGAAGATACGTTTTATTTGCTCAGTCCAGTGAACTCTGGTACCTTTCAAACGTATGCGGCCCCAAGTAGCGCCCAGAAAACTGTATGAGGATTTATAAATGATAAAAACAGTGATGGCTTAATTTCCTGGTGCTGCTTTAGTTTCCGGGTCCTGGTATTGTCCATGTTGGCTCTCCGTCACACTGTTTTCTTTCGTCTTTCTGAGACGCATTAATAGAACACAGCCATCGTTAATGTTATTGGTAACACCTGTGCTTATCTTAATATTTCCTACTATGACTCCTTTGGTGAGTCTCCACAACCTCTCGCTCCCACTAGTACCACTTTACATTCTTGGACGTATTGGTCAACTGCCAGTGGGTTCCTTGTGTGGTGAGCACTCTCTAGCGCACCACCTCAAGATACGTGTTTATTCTCCAATCTTTCTTCACAGGTCGCTGTGGGCTACAGCCTTTCCCTGAGTGCCTTCATCCATCTTTTAGCTGAATGTCAAGGTCTTCTTTCAAAGCTTAAGCACAGAAAAAACTATAGGCGATCATTCTGATATGCTTGATTTTGCGTTTTTCAAAGGCCTTCCATGACCGCCATCACTTCTCCTGTCTGGGCCGTGCCTAGAATGTATCCACGCTGTCCGTGTTCTTCCTTGCCATTTCTTTTGAGGATATATCCCCAGTAGACTTTGTCGTCTTGGCCATAGGCTGTATATAAGCAGTGGACGCAGTCATCGTGGCGTCACCCATTGGTTTGGGGGCAGCCGTTTTAAAGCCTCAAGTTTGGCTTTTTGGCCGTCGCCATCTTGGCTTTTTTGCAACCAACCAACGAAGAGGAGTGACGTAGAGACGCCGTACACAGCTCTGGTAGAGTAGAGACCTCTCAATCACAAGGTATTCCGCCTTAAAACATACTCCGCTTTATGGTCTGTTAGACTCTAAATGGACCATCATTTACTAAATGAACATCATGCTGTATTGATGAAGACTTGAAACTAGAGACTGAGACCATAAACTCATGTTTACAATGTTTACTGAGGTAATAAATCAAGAGAGAAGTAGAGTCATTTTCTCATAGACTTCTATACAATCAGACTTCTTTTAGCAACCAGAGGAGTCGCCCCCTGATGGTCAGTAGAAAGAATGCAAGTTTAAGACACTTCTGCATTGGCTTCACTCTTCAGAACCTGAGGTTGCCTCCTGGTCTTGGCCTTTTTTTTAAATCATCTGTATACAACTCCCACTCCATTAGTAGCCACTGGACCAGCCGGTCCTATTTCTAGACCAAGATCTTGCAGGATGTCCTCCCACCTGCTCCATCTGATGTTAGGGCTTTGATGCTTTGCACTGTACCTGTTCTAAGGTATCGGTGAACGGCACTCTAAGTCTCAACTTTGGTAGGCTGCCCTTGGGCCAGCTCTGTCAGAGCTCCTCAATACTTTGCCTGGACCGCCAACTGTTCTTCCAACGGCCCAAATTCCTTTTCTACTGACGTTAGGACACAGATCTATACAGATATTAATATTCCTCCTTCATTTTGTTTGCATTCATTTGAAGTTGTTTCTTGCCACTTGACGAGTGTAACTTCAATATTCGCTATTCTTTTTAGCTCTGTTTTGTTTTCCACTTACTGAGAAAGAAAATATAGCCGCTCATTACCTGCTACCTGATAAACTATGTTCACCAGCTAGTCCCTAATCCAGACAAGAGGCTAACAGATGCAAAAAAGCTCTGTTGCAGTAACACAACATATTGATTAAAAGAGTCTTTCTAAATCATATTATAGACTTACAAAAAGGACATGTAAGATGTTTCCACGCAGTTTGACGGATCACATCTGTGTTTTTTCACTCTGCTCCTGCTGTTCGAAAGAAGAAGACATGAAACTTCAGTTAGACTTTGAATCACTGCCAGTCAATGTATGTCGGAACATTAACGGTTAAATAGTACCTGTTAGCTGATATGCCAAAAAGATATCCTGTTCAATCAATAAATGACAGAGTTGTTCAGCTCAGATGTGTCTTTGACTTTCATTTATATTTGTTCAGCGACAGTGTGTTCGTGCATGTGTGTGTATGTTTGCGTGAGAGAGAGATAACTTGTATTTAAAAGCTAATTCAGTGAGTGGAGGGTTAGGCTATCTTAGCTTTATTGCTAATCATCAACAAAATTGTGGGATGGATGGAACACTGAGAGGCGTTTTTGCTATTCTTAGATCCTTTCCACTGGTATAACAATCAGATTATTACCTGGACGTTGTGTAATTGTATTACATATTTGTACTATGAAATTAATGGACAGAATGCCACAGGTAGATGGACAGAAAAAACATTTTTTTAAGGCACAGAAAATGTCCTTCAAGATGCCCATAATGTACTTATGGCTTATAACTGCTTGCTTGTAATTTGCACTGTTGATCATTTGGTGGTTATGGTTATTTCCCTGTGTGAACAGAGATATGTTCCTGGAAGCAGTTATGTTGAACTTTTTTTTTGAGTGAAACCGAGAAAGCCACCCACCGATATGTAGCTTCCTGCTGAACGTTCTGCAAACTATAGAGATAAGCCGCTGCATGTAGACGTTTAAAGAAAAACAGCCCCAATAAATTCCCTTTCAGACTTTTCTCTGACGTCTGGAAATCGGAATGGTATTAAATATTCACTTATGTAAAGAAGTGCTGCATTCAAAAATGAATGAATAGCTTTGTGTCTGCAAAGGTGATTTTTCACAGGGCATAATCTCACACATATCCCATGTTTTAATCCAACATTTGTATTTATTATGTGCTTCACGGTTGTTTTTTTCAATACAGCTTAAATATTAAACATTACATTCAACATTTTGGGAAAATCTCTTATTTGCTTTCTTGTCATGACTGAGTTGAGATACCACTCTCCATGTTGATTAAGGCATTAAGGTACAGCCAACCTTAGCTAACTTAGCTTAGCATAAAGAATGGGAACAGGGGGAAACAGCTAGCCTGGCTCTGTTGAAAGGTAAAACAAAATCGGCCTCCCAGTACCTCTAAAGCTCAGTCATAAACACATTAACATCTTGTTTGTTTAATCTGCGCCATCAATGTGAAGTACATTTACTCAAGTATTGCACTTAAGCACAATTTACTGGTACTTTGCTTGAGTGTCTCCATGTTATGCTTCTTTATACTTACCCTTACTCACTACATGTGAGAGACAAATATTTTACTCTTCACTCCAATCTATTGTTTTAAAGCTTTGGTCAAGTTTCTTTGCGGATTCAGATTATTTACACAAAATATAATTAGCAATTGAATTATGATGTATAGATGAAGTAATTTGGCTCAAATTAGTCCCACGTTTACCAGCTTCAACAATTATATATTTTTAATTAATTACGATATAATGCATATCAACATATGATTCTGCATGCATTGCTTACTGTTAGTACTTTACGGGACCAGTGTGTAGGATTTAGTGGCAACTATAGCGCTGAGGTTGCAGGAAGCGTGTAGAGAACTACGGTGGCCTACAGGTAACATAAAAACACAAGGCCCTCTCTAGAGCCAGTGTTTATATTTGTCTGTTCTGGGCTACTGTAGAAACATGGCGGACTCCGTAAAGATATGAAAACACAACGACCCTTAGTTTTCAGGTGATTAAACACTAATGAAAATAGAGTTTTGAATATTATATTACATTTCTTTAATCACGTAAAATGTTGAAAATGATCCCTTTTTCTTGTAACATCTGAGGAAGTCTTCCACCTCTGGACAGGAAAACAGTGTACTGTTTTTTTAACGCTTCAAACAGGATGTCAACGTGTTCGCGAGTGAGCTTAAAGGTGATGACAGGCCAATTTTGTGACCATTTAAACAGAGCCCAGCTAGCTGTTTCCCCCTTGTTCCAGCCTTTCTGCTAAGCTAAGTTAGCTCGCTGCATATTCATATTCACCATTCAACATTAGATTTGTATCTGAGAATCGAATTCTCTGCAAGACAGTGAATATGCGCTCATCTCCCAAAATGAACGATTCCTTTGAATCGTATTAAAGCGTTGTAGCCTCTGGTCGCCGGGCGATGCTGAGGCTGCTGATGCTGAGCCGAGCGGCTGTGTAGCAACAGGCAGACAGCTCAACAGAGCTCAAGGTCCTCTGGGGTCATTGTTAGAGCTGCTGCTCTCCAAGGAGTGGACCTATACAGGTCTTCTCTTAGATAACACACACACACACACACACATGCACTCTGCAATCCCTTGATGAAGAAAAGCTTCAGTAGGCTATGCTTATACGTTACGATGTGCAGCAAATCAAAAACCACGATGTTATAGAATTGTATAGTAGCTACCACAGGAGATGTGAAAAGGTAATTAAAGGAAATAGAAGAATGCCATAAGAGATAATTACATGGTTGTAATATGTTGGTCACTATAAATAAAGTCACTGCTGAATATAGAGACATCTTAAAGTGGTTTCCAAAAGGTTTCCTTTCTTTTTGTCTATGAATATCATGCCATTCGAGATCCCCGTTGTGTGGTTTCGGGTCATTTCAAAACCTCCACTTATGTAAGACTTGCGTTTATTTATTCTCTGTGTTGATGGATCATTGACACGAGTCCGCCCCGGCCTGGTTAGCCGGCGTGAGTGCCCATTCATTCAGGAATATGTTGTTAAATTAAAACTTCTCTATCGCTGAGCCTCCCTGGTGGTAAATTAGCAGGCTTGTACAGGAGACTGGCATCGCACGGGCACAAATGTCCACACACTAATGTGTGTGTGTGTGTGTGTGTTGGGGGGGGGGGTCTGTATCTTCAGCCCAGAGAGTGGAGAGGGAGGGCCCGCCTTGTGGCTTCCTGGCCCCCCGCACCGGACGGGGTGTATTATAGACGCGCATCCAAGCAGCCGGCCGGCGGGGGCCACTGGTCTGGTGCAGTAATGTGACGGGGGTCGACTGGACAGAGACTGGGTACAACACCGCGCAGGAGGAGGACGTGTCTAACCATTAACCAGCGTTAACCACCGAGGCAGCTGAGCGGGAGCCGGTACCGTGGGCTGCATAAAGGCGTGCGCACCGGCATCCACGCCTCAGCCGGAGCGCGTTACTGAGAGGTGGAGGGGTGCATCCAGCCGGCAACGCGAAGCGCATCCGCTCTGACCGAATATCGCTCTTCCTCTCCGGAACACGCCGACAACACAAGGTAACCACCGCCGAGGAACTTTTTATTTAAATCGTACTACCTGCATAGAACCGAATGAGCGACCGGCTGTCAGAGCCTTTATCTAACGGAATGTGTCACTTGGCGACATAAACTGCCAAGACACCGCCGCTCGTACCCTAGGTGATAAAAAGAAACGCGTTTTGCACCGACTTTTCACGGGTTAAAGTGCTCGTGGCGATAGCGGCCGGTGACATGAGCTCCAGCCCGGTGTTGGAACAGAAAGCTCTGCCCTCGTTTAAACGAGCAGCAGAATAGAATAGCAGGGCTCGTCTATTCAGCCCGGACCAGGGGAGCACTAATTTACGCCTTTGCCATGTTGGGTTCGGGCGGTGTTGGTCCTGACTACTAAACAGAGGATTGTTTCAGCGTGGAGAGCCAAAGACTGTGTGCGGATGTCGCAACAACGCAGGCAGGATGAAAGCCGCGCCAAGCCCGCAGTGGTACCGCAGGAAGCGAGCAGATTGGCCTTCGAAATAAGAGCGTCAATTATATAGTTCCGTGTAAGCTGTGGGCGAATGCGCACCTTTCTGCGTGGCCTCCGTGTCGCTTAGGACTAACCTTATCTCTAAATAGGCCCGGGGTGTTTTTTCAGTTATTGTCGATGCACGAGTCAAAAGTGTGTGTGTGTGTGTTGAGTTGCTGTGGTTTGTTTTGACGAGTGGAAAGAAGGAAATGAGGGGGCGTTTACTTTGAAAGGTCGGACAGGAACTGTTGCTCTTTGCGTTAAAAGAGGGATGAATTGATGGTCGTGTGACACTCCGTTACAGAGGATGTTCGCAGCGCCTCAGTTAATGCTTGACATATTTTTAGCCGCCGGGAGGAAATTTGGCGCTGGATGAAACTGATTTGAAACTGTTGCTTTCTCCTCACTCCTCACGTCCTGTCAGCGGAGAGCGGAGTGATTCCGCTTGGCTCAAGTACTACAATAGTCTATTACATGGGCGTCAGAGCGACTAAACTTATGATGCAATAATTCTAAATATCAGTTTTCGAGATTCTAGCAGTTGTGTTATATTATTGTGGTGAGTTTAAATTTTCTATATGTTTTTATATTTCTGTAATATTCACATATTTTTGTTTAGTTCATTGGTGATGATATTTGCACGTTATCCACACATTCATAGGATTTCTGTTTTTTGATAAAGGAAATTATTATATCCCATAATAAGTATTAAGTATTTTTCCAAAAATGGAGGCTTGAGCACCACCATAGTTTTCAGCTCTTACACGTTGCTGTCTTCTAAGCACTCAGAGCTGTATTTAGTTGTTTTTATTAATATTAATATTAAAAAGCCATGATCTAGCTGCTGGTATTTGGAAATCAACGTGTAATGGGCCTGAAACTGGTTTATATTTAGGACTGAATAATCAATGAACATTTTCTTTCCTCAGGTGACTGTCCACTCTGGTTGGAGAGGAACCATTCTGCAGGCTGCAATTCAATCTTCATATTACAGACCTTTAAATATCTCCCTTGAAAACCTCCCAGCAGCCACGTGGTGTAAGGTGAGACATTCCCAGCCTGGTACACTCACCAGTCTGACATGATCAGTGGACTGAAAGCATGACCAGTCGGCGCTGCTATCTTCCCACTTCAGACCTCTGATTTGATTTTTTTTTTCCTGCAGCTCACATTGAACTTTCCGAGGACTGTTTACAAGTGACTGGTAGGGGATTTCTCTGGCGAGTCCCCGAGCCTATTCCTTTCCTTTTTTTCTTCTGTTTTGAACCTGTATGCCCTCTTCTTTTTTTCGCCGGTCTACCCTGAGCACCTTGCAGTGAATGGAGAACATACTGGTTCTGCTCCCGAAGCACCGACAGGAACACGGCTCAGCAGACGCACGGCTGCGTGTGGCTCGCTGCAGGTTTTTCCCTACAGTACCGTCTTCTCCCGGTCTTTAGTAGCGACCCCAACTCCCTGTAAGCCTCTTTAATGGGATAAATCAATTGGACTGATCAGGTTCAAAACCAGATCGGGTGGCCGATTCCATTCTGACTTCCCCGAAACAACCTGACCTTTTCTTATCAAGCCCACTGTCCTCCAAAGGCGTCCGCATGGTACTTTGGTCAAAAGAGCAAGACAAACTCCCTGACGTCGACATGTCCTCCGGGGCCATTGAGGCGAAGAAGGAGGGAGGGCCCCCGACATCGGCCCTGCTCAACTCCAACTGCTCCGTCCACCCGGTGATCCTCGCCGAGGGCCCCGAGGAGGTGGGCCCGGTAACCGGCGGCGAGTTAGAGCTCACAGAGGTCACAGAGGTCACATCTTTCCCAGAGAGGGCCGGTGAGACCGGGGAGGATGAGGAGAGGTCGGAGATTGTGGTGGCGATGGACTGCCGGGCCAACGCCAAAGGTCAGCGGGAGGAGGACGCTCTCCTGGAGAACGCCAGCCAGAGCAACGAGAGCGACGACACCAGCACCGACCAGAGCCCAGAGCCGCCGGCCCCCCTCAAGGAGACCTCCTTCTCCATTGGCCTGCAGGTGGTCTTCCCTTTCCTGCTGGCCGGGTTCGGGACGGTGGGAGCTGGAATGGTGCTAGACATTGTTCAGGTGAGTGATCACCAATATGTTCTTTACTACTCAGTGGTCACACGACTTCTATATATATATTTATAAGAAATGTGCTCAGTTCGGATTCTGATTAGAAACTGGTGAATCCAAATAAACGATAAATAAACGGATGGTCTGCTCTCTTTTAGGCTCAAAAACGTTCTGGTATGCTCCAAAAGGTCTAAAGATCATGTATGCTAATTGTACACTAATTGGTTCGGGTACTTTGGGAGATGGTGGGAAGTGGGGCACATAACAGTTCTGGACGTCTTTCAGAAGCAAGAAAGAGAAAATGGCGGGTGCTTTCGGTTGTAAAGTAGTAAACTCCAGATGAATGCAAGGTGCTCGAGAAGTCAAACTAGTTACCTATAGAAAAAGGGAAGCCCCTGGGCTTATATCAGGGACACTCGTGCCGAGCCAAGAATGTAGTTAAAAAATAAAGAAAGATAAAAAATCAGAACGCCACTTTTTATTTGATACGCCCAAAAACCAAAAAAGGCATTTTAACTACACCCTTTGCTCAGTGCGAGTGTGTCTGAAGAAAGCTTTGGGCCTTCCCTTTTTCTATACTTTACTCACTCAGAAGTTAGTCCAGCTAGTTGAACTCGTTTGACTTAACTGGTTCGACGAGCCCGGCTCACATCATGTGTCACGGCGCTGCTGGCCTGTCTGATGTCATGTGTTTGGGGATGGGTGGGGCTCTGGTCGCACACACCATGGGGGTATTTATGTAACCTTTCTCACCTCTAAGGGCTGCCTGCTCGTCCTCAGGGCTGGCACATACTGATACTCTGTGTGTGTCTGTAGTGCAGTGTGTGGCCAGAGAGCTGCTGCCTCCAAGAAAACACATGAGTGCATTTAGAATTGCTCTTTTTCCGGTTGACTCACTGTCTTTCGCGCTGAGTATACATCTGGGGGTGTAGAAATGTAGGCCAAAGGCACGCTGACAGCTCATATATTTCTTTAAAGTCAGCTTATGATGCAGATAAAGCTGGAAGTGTCAGGCTGCCAGGGGACCAGTCCCGGCACATTGTGTACACGCATACTGGTGCCAACATGGTGGACCCAGAAGAACTCACCACAGGGAGGAGGGGGAAGAGGATCGGGGGGGGGGGGCGTACTCTCTTTCAAGCACCTGAAATGGCAGCCTGCCCCGGTCGAGCTGTGAGTCAGAGCGGAAAAAACAAAAGATGCAACGCGCCGTCAAAGCCTCCATTACCGCGCGGTTAGGTATCCCCACTACACCAGGAATGCAGAGGTTTGAGGTCAAAAATTTTTTCATGCCTCAACTTAGGCACCATGCTGCTGCAGTCCCTCCAGTTTCCAAAACACACAGCGCACCATTCCTTTTGGAGGAGACGCAGAACTTCTGGTCAGCCGTGCTTGTGCCGGAGCAGGCGAACCTTGAAGTAGCGCTTGCCGCGAGGTGAAAGGTGAGATCTGACGGTCAGCTTGACACGATTGTTGCAGTGAGTTCGGCTGAGCATCTAGCAGGTTGTCTCGCTGCCTAATTCCCCCCTCCATGACACCGGGAAACGCTAACTCAGCTAATCCCCCCCCTGTCCTTGCAGGAAGGTAATTGTCTAACCCTCTCTCACTCTCTCTAGCTCTCTCTCTCTCTCTCTCTCTCTCTCTCTCTCTCTGGTTCGACCAGTCTGTTAAAAGCTTGGAAACTCCAACAAAGCTCGAGCCTTTATTCAACGCCTGCCCGTCCTTGAGTTTTAGAAGTTGCGGCTTGGACCGGTGCATGACTTGGCATTTTTGCAACACTTCTTTGAAACGTGACCTCTTCAACCTAGTCACTTTGACTATGTACAGCACACACAAACAGAGCTTATGGCCTCATTCCCACTCGGGGGTTGGCCTCAAAAGGACCGTCCAGGCTGGTATAGAGGAGTGAGAAGTCTGCATAGTTCTGCTTAGTGACTTGGCAGCACTATAGCCTAAAACCTTCAGTCTCCCAAAGCCAGGGCTAGAAACGGGGCTCACTTGGGCGACTCGCCAAAGGTTATAACGGTCATGCAGTGCTAGTTTACCTGAGAGGCCAAGGTCAAAGGCCAAACGGGTGATTTGTTATCAGTCACACAGATTCTAAAACCTATGGTACCTTCTCCTTGCGCAGACTACGAACCAAGAATGCAACTTGTTGCCTCAGTACATTCTCATTATCATACATGTGTCTGCCTCAGTGTTTAGCCATCTGTCCTGCGTGCCTGTAGACTTAAACAATAAAATATATCTATAAAGAGGTGGGACGCAGCTTCAGCCAGACTAAAAATACAGACACCAGTAAACAGGAAATCACAATGGGTTTAACACCGGCCAAGCCCTCGCTGCCCACCAGACACCGATTTGCACCGACCGCATCCACTTGCCTGGTTCACCATGGAGCCACAGTGAGACCAGAGCGTGGGCTTATTTACTCAAAGGGAATCATCATTCCGGCGGCTGGCTCCATTCACTAGACAAAGTTGATGCAGATATGGATGCATCATTGGGAAAAGACTTCAAAATATAAAAGGACCAAGTGCGTTTTTCTAAACCTTTACTGGTGTCCGACTATTTGCACTTCCTATTGTGACTGCTTGCTTTGGCCCTTCTACTCATATTGGTCAGTCTTTTCCGTCAGACAAAGGTGTTATGTCACGACAATCATTAACAACATATCAGGTCACAGCTATTAAAACCTGACAACATCCCGGACAGCTACTTAGTTAGGATCTAAGTGATAACGAGTTGAAGGATTAGAAGGTTAAAATGCTTTTGTGTCGCCCCCAAACCCTGGCTAATATTTCACTCTGTCCTGGATTCTCAGGAGTCCTTGGAGGGTCCCGGGTTGCGTATTTGCACTCCCCCCTTGTCAGATATTTCAGCCTTTCACCCTGCACCCTCCTTCATCTGGTCCATTGACGCAAACAGTCCACATCTCAGGCTTCTTTAGGGCTTAGCCCTAAATCTTGTGACAGCTTCAGTGTCTCTGCTGCCTGAGAACTCATTAGCATTTTTCACAAGTACATTTACTGTTTTTCAGAATCAGAATCAAAACCATTTATTGCCAAGCACGTTACACATACAAGGAATTTGACTTGGTGAATGGTGCATAACGATAAAAAATTAACGCAGAGCAATATTCGAGACATCATTTAAAAATTTAAAAATATTAAAATTGACAATAAAATATGGTAAACAAACAAACAGAAAGTATATAATACAAGTGGCAAGTGTATTTTAATATAGTAAAGGAATACCTTACCCACAAAATGACCATTTGTTAATCAATGTCTCGCCCCGCGTTACCTTGAGTTCTTAAAGAAAACTTTTCTCACGTGCCTCCACGGCAAACGAAAAATCAAAAAACGGAGAAAGACCGTTTTCTGCAGACTTGTCCGGACTCGCGAATGAGTAAGACTGTATATGCAGAAGTGTTTTTAATAGTGACGTTTTAGCAAAGATGCATGTGTTTGGAGAGTAGTGAGCATACGACTGGATAAATGTGACTATTATAACTCTCGCATTGTGTGGGATTTAACAGATGTTTTGATATAGTTTTGCTGTTGTTAAATGCAGCCCCCATTTCCTTCAATTCATTAAGTCTTTTCTAATTCTTTTGATTCCCCGTTCGCCGTGAAGTTTTCTTTAAGAAATCAAAGCAACAAGGGGAGCGTAACTGATGTTCATTTTGTGGGTGAAGTATTCCTTTAATGTCAATGAGGTCTTGTTTCATAGCTAACGTTCATCTTTCAGGTTCAACTCCGGTGCGCCCATTACTTTTGGCCACAGCTATGTTAATTTTACCCTCCACGGCATGCCTTTGCTCACGAGGCTGGGACCAACCTGTACCCCCCTGGAAACAGACACCACCTGGTGTAGTTTCTGTGACGCTGCCGGAGCTGCGTTGGCATCAGCTTCAGCTTCTGCTCCCTGTGCTGTACAGCAATTACAATGATCACAACTAAAATTGGGCCCTGTTACTCAACTGGGCAACCCGACCCTTGTGGGGCTCGCATACCAGAGCTCCTATAGGTCTGTACACAGAGGTACTGGGGTTGTCCAGTAGAGTTCCTGGAACCGAGGAGGTGGCCATGAGGAGGGAGGGAGGGCTGGCTTGGCTCAGGGCCAGTGTTCCATGGAGACAACAACATATATCACCACAGGGGAGGCAAAGAGGGAGATAGGGGAGTGAGACAGAAGTAGAGAGGGGGAGAAAGCTTGAAAACATGCGGCTGTGAAATAAGAGAGGAGTGCTCACAGAGGTGCCCACAAGGCTGCTGGGTTGGCAGAGGGCAGTGAGCCAAGCTGAGGGACTGGCTGTTGGAAAGGAGCTCTGCTTGGCCTGGTGACAGTGAGGGGATAGACAGAGGGAGTTTAACCCACACTGGAGTTTCGGTGCCACGCCTACTGATACAACTCAAACTGAGCTGTAGACGACACCCCTTATTCGTCCTGTACATCTGGATGCACAGTGGGAGCAACGTAGTGAAACAGAAACACAAGCTTGCTCGCGTGAGAAAATGAAGGCTAACAGTGTTCAGCTACTCCTCTGTTTTCCTCCCCTCGTCTATTTTCTGCGTCCCTTTTCTTTTCTGTGTCCGCCTCTGTGAATATTGATTCAGCTCTGGGCAGACTGGACCGTAAGTGCTGGCGGCCTGTGGGACTGGGGCCCACCAAAGATAAGCACTTTTACTGGAGATAGATCGATGGCCCCCAGGCCTCAGCAATAGCTTTGTTTCTGGCCACAGAAGGCCGCAAACCTGCTATCACTGCATGAACATTAATGGAGCTACAGTGCAGGGAGGCACTTTACCACAGTGACTGACAAGCCCAGAGACTCAGGCCGTGGTTAAACTCGTCTTTTCAATGCGACCTTTGTCACCAACATTCCCTGATTTTGCTGCTTCAAAATAAAAGCTTTTAAATAATAAAGAAATGGGGGACTTTTCTTGTGAAGATATTTTAGGAAAATGTATTTATCACCGAATTAGCGGAACTTTGTTAGCTGCTATTCTTCTATGAAACAAGTATATCAATACAGCAGGGAGGAAGAGTAAGTGGCAAAAATAATGGAGGACTTTTATTGCCAAGAATTTATAGGAAATGAAATGTATTTATCAAGTGTTTTACAGTTGCTCCTTTAACCACAACATATATCCGATCACTATCCGATCAGGCAGGTCTCATTGAAGTGTGAAGTGTGGACATGCAGAAACAGCTGAGTTCAGATCTGGCATGCCCGATCAAAAAAGTTGCACTGAAGTGTAATCAAGGTCTCACAGGGAACCCACCTCCAACTCAAGGGCCGGCCAGCAGCCAGGAAGGAGGTTATTGAGGGTCAGGTCTAATAACACCATCTATAAATTTCACTAAAGTCCATCTACTAGGATCTGGATGCACAGCTAAGCAGAATTGTTCTCTTGCATGTGCTAAACAGGATCTGTGATCCTCTCAAGCGAGTCCAACACTTGCCCAAGTTGTCCTTTACATTTAGCTGGCCTGGCTCCTGTCTGACTTGTATGGCTTTGGTTCTGGGGGTAATACATAAAGCGAAATGTAGCTTTTCTTTGCTGAGGTAGGGGCTGAGCAGCACGGCAATGCAAGGTCCTTATTGTCCCAACGCTGAAGAAGTTTTGCGTGATTTGTCGTACTTTACTGGATTTACTCTTGGTTTGTACTTCCACCATGGTACACGGTATAATATGGGTTCTCTATCATCATGGTGCCAACTTGGCCTTTTTGTTTCACTTATTCATTCAGCCTGACATCATGTTCATGACCAAATTCAGTTTTGAAGAGTGGGCATCCAGTCTCTGCTATTTAGTAGCAGTTGCTAGGATCACCTAGCTTAACATTAAGACAATCTATGAAATTATAAGTTGTTATTTCCATAAAGGGGAACACCACCTGAATTATTGTATGTTATGTCGGCCTAGAAAAGTTCAATCACTATTTGTTAACCTGAGCTACTGTCTCTCAAAGCCAGAAACCAGAGTAAATAAGTAATACTCAAACTTGTGATGTCATCACAAATTTGAGCCTTAGCGCTCTTGTTTTTGGATTCGGGAGAAAGTTGTTCATGTTCACTAATATTTTATGGACTGTCTTAGACCATAGGTATTTGGAAAATGGGCGTAGTTCCCCTTTAAGTTGACTAACAACAAAATGTACAGGTCCATACATCTCATCCATGCTTTTCTTTTTACATTTTTCTTTTTGCTACTATTCATGGGTGTAGCAAAGTAGCTAGCTAGTAACTTTATACTCAAATGAAAGGTTGAAGAACATTTTCAACCCAAGCTGTAACAAAGTATAATTTTGATGATACTGAGATATGAGGCAGCCCGGCCTCCTTAAGGAGGCCGGGGTGAAGATTGGTGGGTGAAGATTGGTGGGTAAAGGTGAAAGATGGGAAACACAAGGGATGGGGGGGCGAATGGAAGCCAGAATAGGAGGATAATAAATCATTTCAGCACAAAGTCCCAGTGACCTCAATCTTGCTAAAGGAGAGCAGAGAGCTGAAATGATACATAGTGTAAAAGGTCTGTAGAGACACACTATCTGGTCCATCATACAGGTCTGGTTTCACCGCTGAGTAAATACTAAAGAACAAGGTTTCAGAGACATTCTGCTCCCGACCAAGGGTACATGATTGCCGATGAGTGCTGTGTCTCTGTGAATCTGATATGTTCCGTTTCTATATGGCAGTGTGTTCATTATGTTTGATGTTGTGTCACTGATATTACATGGTGGTCGTTGCAGCACTGGACGGTGTTCACGGAGGTGTCAGAGGTGTTCATCCTAGTTCCAGCGCTACTGGGGCTCAAAGGCAACCTGGAGATGACGCTGGCCTCCAGACTTTCCACCGCGGTAAGAAATGTTTGTTTGTGTGTGTGTGTGTGTGTGTGTGTGTGTTCCATAAAAAAAGATTCTTCTTATCTGTAAAGTAGCCATACCTGGAGTTGTTTTGGACTCTTTGTATAACGCTGCAAAATTGTCTCAGCTTAGCCTGGGGAATTGTTTCAATTGATTGTGGTTGTGTAAAGTTACCTATCTCTCATTACCTGGCAACCCCTGTCAGACCCATTAAAGCTGATTGTTCTTGGGATCAGAGGTCATATTGCCAAATGTGACCTGGCTTTCATACAAACTGAGAGCAACATTCCGGTCCCATTCCTTGTTTTTTGTTTTAGGACTTTCACTGGCCGTGGCCAGCTGGGCATGCATGTTGGTTTTGTCTGAATATGTTGTTCATCCTAGACATCCGCTGAGTAGCAATAAATTATTTGAACAATTTATATTTATATTAATTTTAACTAGTATTAATAGTTAGCTTGTTAGTTCCTATGCTGGTTTAGTCAAACCAAAGTCCATGGTGTTTTAGTGTTTGCTTTAACCAGATATTAAAGGTCTTAGGCCTGGAAATAATGAGAGCAAACTTGGAAGGATACATAATTGGGAGGGGGGATGGGGGGGGGTCTGTGGGTTCACCTCCATAAATTAATAAAAATGTCCTGCTTTTCTTCACCACTTAACCTCTTGGATTAAGTCAATAAACAGCCACCTGCAGTAGTGTAGATCAGTCGCATTGAGGGTGATATGAAACCCAAGAATGCATCAAGAACAGTATGTAATTGGGTGGATCAAGACATGAAATAATGGTAATCTCATAAATAGTTAAGTAAAATTTGCGTTTACCAACCACACATCCCAAATAATAAAATCAACAACAATCTATTTATAGCCATGTTACACGTAAAAGAGCTGACTCTTTGATTCGGCTCCTTCGTGAACGTCCCATCTCCATAGCCGAATCCTGTCCAATCAGCGAGCCAACGTCAGGTCGGCTGGCTGGCATAGCTAGCAAACTTTGACTTGCAGATCGTTTCGGCATTTCGGCAACAGTACAATCCTACTTGTAGCTAATTTAAAGTCTGGCTGCAGCCAGTGTGGGCCAAGGTTCATTCATATTCGCTAGCCTGTCTTTTCCTATGTTCCATTTTCGGTTGGTGATCGCAGTTAAGCTAAATGGTTTCCCGTTCCTTACCTTTTGTAAACAGTCAGACTCGCGTGTGTATTGACAGAAAGCATGCTGTGTCAAACAATCAGCAATGGGTTTGACTAATCCAAATCAAAGGGTGGTCCAAAAACGTGTCAGCTGCTTAATATAGTCAAATTATCATTGATACAGGCCGCTTAAATTGAATCACCTGATTGGGGGGACTGTATAATGATAAGTTATCTCTTGAATCTGTGTTATGTGTAGTTTTTGTGTATTTATAGCTAGCTATCCCACTGGCTATTCATATTCACGTGTTACACAGTCGAGTGCTGCTTTGGTCTGGCTGCAGGGTTTCCACAAGTTCAATTTATTGCCGTTGTTACATCTATTGTCTGCAGCTCCACTTAGCTTTTGCCTATGAAGCCGTTCTCTGAGCTAACATGGTCCAGTGTGTAGTCTAAGGGGTCAATGACCTAGCAGCACACCCTGCCATTATGAAGGCATAAGAGAATTAGTCCAGAATTGCTCTTAAGCGCACCAATCCTCACATTCTTTCCACTGGCCTGTGGAAAACAAGTGAAGAAGCTGATTAGCATTGCTAACAGCGGCCCACCCAGCATGGGCAGCTTCACTCAGTCACAGAAATAACCTATTCTAACAAGACATGTCACATTCATGTTTCCCCAAATTTCTATAGCACGCTATTCCATCTGGCTTACAAGCTACAAGAGATCCACATTTGTTGCAAAATTTCCAAATCCTTAGAGGATGAACTATATTGAGCAGTAGTTGAATAATTCTTGATAACTTTGAGTTGTGGATTGAGGACGTCGTCTTGGGCTTTGGGAAACGATCATTTTTTTATATTTTCGGACATTTTATAAACCAAACAACTAATCAATTAATCAGAAAGAATGAACTGTTAGTTGCAGCTTTAAATGATAATATCTAACAGTAAGGAGTCATAAAACATCCAGTAAAAATTGTATTGTTAAAATCACTACCTTAACCTGCCAGTTTTATGTTGCTGAAAGTTGCACTTTATAGACATAAATGTAGCTTGAATATATAATTTTGAGCTTGTTTGTCACAATAAAAGCCAAATCCTGGCCGTAGATGAAGTAGAACTGACAGTATTTCTTAAGACGTTTAATATTTGATGAGACAATGTGAATATTTTTTGTTTCAGTTGTTTTTAGTTAGTGTTTTGTTGAACTTTCCGTGACGTTTCCATGTTAATTACGAGTGCAGATGTGATCGTGAATCAATGACGGTTCGGGAAGTCGATTCAACAATGTGTCACCAATTCTTCAACACTGATTAAAGAAAACTGTCAATGGTTGTTGGTGTCCGGAGCCCGTGTTGCTCTTTTTAAAGTTACTGAAATATCTTGAAAGAATGCAACAAGAATGCAACATATTCATTATAATATCATTTCCTGCAACCTTTGTTTGCATGAAATTTGATTTGAAGACATTTTTAAGACTTATTAGCTGATAGAATTACTTTTCAATATATATATATTTTTTTACAATGGTCCTATTTGTCAAAAATGCGTAGTTTAAAGGTCAGCGTGAAAAATGATTCTCACATCCATCATCACAAAGTAGGCCAGAGCGAGGCGCTTGCCCTGAGACATTACCGCTAGCTCTCTGCTGGCAGGCCCCACCATGCCGCCGCTAATTATGAGCAGATTAAGACCACTGCAAGTTTCCTAATGCGCTTATTAGTGAAAAAAATAATGTAATCCCTAGGACTGGCTGGCTGTTGGAGTTTTCAACTCACATGACCGTGTTGCCTTTTTGACTTTTTTTTTTAACCACTTTGTCTCTGATAGATCGCCGAAATGAGTCTTGTGTCTCATCATTACTTATTTGACTTACGTCATATCCCCTCTCATGTTCATGATTATACGTATTTGGATAATGATATTACACGAACTTGGCAGCACCTGCATCATGACTGTGTTCGAGTTGCGCCCGTTTTTAACACACTTTAATCAGAGATTACAACCACTACAAACGCCGTGTTTATCCTCATGTGTATTAGATCTTTCAACATACACTCCTTACACGTGTAGCAATGCTTTTGAATCGTCGCAACCTCTCATCCATCTTATGTGATCCCTGAATCACTTTCACGACCCTTACCCTGATCCAAACACCACTAATCCAGTCGCCCATACACACAGACACACACACGCCTATAGCCGAGGACCTGGCATCATCATCATCATCATCACACATCATCACCAGGCGATGCTTCTGTGCATTTCTGAGCTCATCTATGTACTGAATCGTTTTTGCATATTGTCGCTCTAAAGGGGAATTTTGCGATGGGTTGCAAACACACTCTTTAACTCTCATTACATAAGAAGGTCTTCTTATCTGCATCCCTTCAAGGTTCTGCAGATGAAAGTTCTCTCTCATTGCATGTGGAGTTCACCGTGAGACCACGACGCCCCCTCTGCTCTGCACAGATGTTCTCTTAACTCTCTTATTTAATATTTGTAGCAGTTCGCCCCCTTTGGAACGACAGCATGTCTGTGGTAGCAGGAGGCGTCCATGCACACGTTTGCATGGCGCGAGGAGTGTGTTTGCGCAGTTGAAATGCTATCTGGCGGCAACTATCTGGCAGATGCACAGGTCATAATGACGTACAGCGCTAATAAGCGCATCACGTCATGTCAGCCAGGCTTGCGAGCGTTCCCATGCACCTGGATGTAGTCGTCGTTGTATGGGGCTAGATTGTGAGGAAAGAAACTGCCTCATTTTCCCCTTATGATACCAGTATGGCTGACCTTTTATGTTATATAGTGTCTCTAAAAGTTTCATTGTGTAAGCTCCCCCCCTAAGGTAAACACTGTTAGCTCTGTCAGCACTCTTGTCATTGTTTACAATGTTAGCGCCGTTAGCTGCCAGGCATGTTGACAACTGTGTGGAGGCACTAGATATGCTCTGAATTTTAAATTTAGCACCTTTAAAGCAGTATCAATCAACACAAGCTAACATATACGCAACCATAGCATGTTAGCGAATAGCAGCCATGGAGCAACATTAACATCTCTTTGGAGAGATGTTTCTAGTTACCTGGCCAATATAAGTCCAATATTCATACTCTCCTGACGTTTTTTGCTCTCTTTTGTTCTCCAGCAACTCCTGAGAAACATGTCTGGGCTTGTAGCTGCTGGATGTTTGATGATCTACACCAGCTGATTGCTAACTAAGTGTACAGTGGGTTTATCTGTGCATTTCTTTTGTGGCAAAACGGCTGCACACAGGGGCTGATGAGAGTGAGACGCAAGCACACAGTGAATTTGCAGCCGTAAAACCAAAATAACGAGCTGAAGTGACTAAAAAGCTCAGTAGAGCTGATGAGTTGGGTGGCAATTGGCAGTGATTTTGCCACTTTCAGCATTCAGTTCAGCAGAGCCATTTGATTGAATGTTGATGTAAACAATAGTGATCAAAGTTTTTTTCCCCCCTAAAATATGATTTATTGACTCCATTTTTATTTATTGACTGATACCAGAATAAATTAGTTTTAAACAAGCTTTTTGGATAGCTGTTAGCATGGTGATGTTTCTTAAAATGATAGTGGATTGTAATGAAGGGCATTGCTGATGTAGTTGCATGGCTAAAATGGAGTCAGACGGGCAAGAAACACGAGCAGCCAGGCCGTTTTAAACAAGCACCCAGGTTAGCCAAATATATTTTGAAGAGAAACAAAGGAAATCTGTCCGTTGAAAACCTCTATCGCAGTTTACACGACGTCTTTCTGCAACTGACCCACCGTACTTGTCGTAATTATGAATACACGCTTTTAGCATCATTTTGTGTTCGCTCAATTTCCGTTCTACCTCCAAATAAAGTGGTTTCGATGATCTGGCTCAACCGTCCCGTCGGACGTCGTTGTTGCGACGTTGTGACGTTGTGACGTTCCCAGAAAAGTTATAGTAAATCGGGATTATCCTCAAAACATTCCAACCCCACAAATTAAACTACATATGTATTCATATAAACTTCTTTTACTGCTTTATTAACCCAAGCGTAAAGCGGATAATCCCCTCCGCAGACTTCTATGTGTTTTCATGCGTCCAGATGTTTCCCTTCCCTCAGCATATGTAATAGTTAGAGGAGAGGAAGGAAGAGGGGATCCTCTGTTTGTGTCCTCTCACTATGGATGAGCATCAGGATCATTGCTCTGGACACAGAAGCCCACTGTAGCCGCAGACACTTGGCACTTGAGACCATCAGTGTGTGTGTTTGTCTGTGTGTGTGTGTGTGTGTCAAAGCAGGGAGATGAGATAAGTGGAGTCGGCCGCAGGGTGGGGGATCAGATCAGAGTTTCTTTGTCCAAAGAACTGACATCTGATTGTTCTGTTGGGACCAAGAGGCAACAGCATGTACACACGCTGTACACCCACAAACACACACACACACGATAATATGTTGACCTTGTGTGTTCTTGTCTCTCTCTTTCAGGCTAATATTGGTCAGATGGACACAGCCAAGAACATGTGGAAGATGATAATGGGGAACTTGGCCCTCATCCAGGTAAGTGAAACACATCTCTGGAGGATGATGAAGTGAACTCTGGTGTCATGGAGCATCTCTGGCACACGCTTACATCCCACTTAACAAAGCAGGTTACTGGGAGAAATCAGGTTAAGGCAAGAAATCAGATGGTGAGTTTATGTGCTGTTCAATTCGATGGTCAGATTGCTCTAAAACTCAGTTTACATGAAAACATTTTAATTTAAGTTTAAAGGGTAACTTCGGGATTTTTCAACCTGTGTGTTTTTTGTGTCTAAGTGACTAATGGAAACATTTTTTTCTTTTAATTGGTCCAGTATTGGGTGAGAATGTTGCAGATGACAGCCACTAAACGGGCTGCAATGTAATCGCTAATTGCAACTCCTCACCGTCAATATATGTCCACAATAAGTGCTTGTTTCTGCCACTGACAGGCTCAGATTGATATTATAAGTGCCTGACAACATTATGGAAAGAACCCTACGGAGAAATAAAACCTTTCGCTTGACCTCGTCTGTTCGTTATTGTGGCTAACCAGGTCTCGCTCAACGAGAAGTCTCGTTCCGAAGTGAAGGTTAGCCCTCAAAATCAGCTATATAATCAGCCATGATATTGCAAATCTGATATATAACACTGACATACGCTTTCTGGACTCCAACACAACAAATTCTGACAACACCGGCACTCACGTTTCCTCCGTCATCTCCTGGCAACAAGTCACCCCTCATGAGATTTCAGAACGAGACTTCTCCATGAACGAGCCTTGGTTAGACACAATAGCAAATATAGGGGAAGAAGCTAAAGACATTTTTTTTATTTCTCCGTAATATTATACTAATATACATAATATAGTCTGTCAATGGAAGAACAAGCACTTTTAGTGGACGTACATTGACGGCGAGGAGTTGCCCAGCGCAAATACATTGCAGCCTGTCTGCAGCGTTCTCACTCAATACTGGACCAGTTTCAAAAATGGTTGTACCCATTAGTCACTTAGACACAAAACATTTGAAAAAAGGGATGAAACAAATCAAAGTTACCCTTTAAGTGTGACTTTGCGTTGAATTATTTTGCATTCGACAATGCACCGCTTTAAGTAATGAGGCTTTTCCTTTCCTCTGGTCAAACTTTTGTCACAGCATATTGATCCTTGTCCAGGATCTTTATCTCGCACACAAAAAAACGTGAAAAAACTGATTACAGTTTTACATGGCCAAATTATCAGGTTTCGTTTGATCCCTTTAACCTGATAAAGGAAAACCAGTTTCTGCTTTACATGACATTTCAGGAATCAAATTACTGGCAAACCTAAGGAAACAATATGGTTTCATGAGGGCACCGTGTGTACGGTAAACACAGCGACTGATCATTACTGAGAACACCAACAACACGTGTGTTGCTGTGTGACAGCTTCTGAATGTTTGGCTTTCGTCGTAAATAAAAGCAGTGGGAGTCAAATATGTCCCATAAACCCATGCTCCACCAGCACAGCCTATTGTCTGGTGTGACTGCAGCTTAAGAATGAAGAAGCCCACGCCCTAACAGGTGCAACAAAACTGTCAGTCAAGCACAGTCTGAAAAAAACGTCCCGAGATGAAAGGCAGAATAAGACAGGAAACACCATGAGCCCTCTCTATTGTTCTCTGCTGCTGCTTTGTACTGATCTGAGCAGTTACTGTACATAAAACAAGGACATTTAAACAAGCAATATTTCCAGAATGAGAGATCAGTCTCTGTCAATCCAGAAGGACATATATATTGATATATTTAAATGCATATATATATATACAGACAGACAGACAGATCCTCTATAGGGAACATTCATTCATGTGGCCTCCCCTGAGGGTCTGCCATTTGAAGTGGGCTTGTGGTTACGTAATGTTCAGTGTGTTCCTGGAACATTTAAACCAGTGCTGACACAACCTCCCATATAGGGGTCTGGATGCACTCACTCTGGGTCACAATGGGGCTCCATTAGGAGAGTTACATTGGAGATACAGATTTCTTTTGTCTATTACTGACGTTGGTAGTTATGATGCAAAGGCTGGGATGCACCAACAAGGATTCATTTAATCTAAAATTAACTCTAATCAGAGTTCAGCAAAACTAGGTTTCAAATGAGTACAACTAAAAACTAGTCCCTCTTCAGTAAATCCAAATTTAAATAGAAGTGAAATGTGATGCTTGCTTACACAGATAGAAATAAATACATTGATTTGATTGTTAGTTGAAAAGTCTGTTTGTTAGTCTGACGTTACTTTGGCAGAGAAGCTCTAATTTCTCCTTGAGAATTAATGGAGCATTATCAATATAAAAATGGGACAGTGAGGAAAGAAAGATTCAAACTTCAAAAAACAGAGACTGTCGGTCTATTATTCCTGTTCAGTTCCGTAACAGTTTCTATGCTAACACAGTATCTTTAGAGAAATTCAGCAGCAGCATCATAAAGCTTAATTATCAATTATCTGTCCAGTAATCTTTTTTGCTCAATCAATCTCAGAAAGGCAGACATTTAAAAAGTTCAACCTCCTCAAGTGTCAGTTTTAAAGCTAATACCGGATCACATTTTAAATGGGAGTTTAAAGTTTAGATGCAACAGATTTCAATACATTCTAAAAATTAATTAATCTAATCTAGGTTTAGAGTAAAAACAAACTGACGCTTAGAGTCAAGTTTGAATTGTATCCTTACTAATTGTAATCTAGTTTTAATGTTAAGTCCATTTTAAAGGGAAACCTTTAAATCAGGGTTTAAATGAAAAAAGTCAATAAATGAACCCAGCCCGTGTGTTTTGAGTATTCCCCTCGGATAAAAAGCTAATAACTGTGAGTAAGTGAATGAGGGTCTGTAGTACTATATACTGAAAATAAAACGGTATATATATTAAGTAAGTGTGTCCATTCTGAAAGCTGCTCTGATGTAATGAGATAGTCTCCCATACAACTGGAGTTCACATCGATAGCGGCGTTAACCGTCTTCGTTGTGTGTGTTCAGGTCCAGGCCACCGTGGTGGGTTTCCTGGCCTCCATAGCTGCTGTGATCTTCGGCTGGATCCCAGAGGGACACTTCAATCTGGGCCACGCCGTGCTGCTGTGTGCCTCCAGTGTGGCGACTGCCTTCATCGCCTCTCTGCTGCTAGGTACGGCCACCGCACACAGGGTGTGAGGGGGATTCACAGTGTTAACAGCTACTCATCGTGCATGTCTGGGTCACATCCGACTCCCACCTAAACTAGCTAATGTAACTGAACTCATCAATGTTGGATATTTAGTAAGGCGACAACCTCCGGTTCTGACAAATGAAGCCAATGCGGAAGTGTCTTAAAACTCCAATTCTCTCTACTGACCAGTAAGGGGGGGGGGGGACTCCTCTGGGTGCATAAATACGTCCAATTCTATAGAAGTCTATGAGAAAATGACTCTAATTCTCACTTGATTTATTACCTCAGTAAACATTGTAAACATGAGTTTATGCTCTCAATCTCTAGTTTCAAGTCTTCTTCAATACAGCATGATGTTCATTTAGTAAATTATGATCAATTTAGAGTCAAACAGACCATAAAGTGAAGTATGATTTAGGGCAGACTTACTGTGATTGACAGATTGCTGTCTCTACCAGAGACGTATACAGCGTCTCTACGTCACTCCTCTGTATTCCAAATATGGTCACTTCTGTTCAATGGTTGCAAAAAAGCCAAGATGGCGATGGCCAAATTGCTGAAAACGGTGGTCCACAAATCAGTGGGTGACGTCACGATGACTACGTCCTCTGCTTATATACAGTCTGTGGGTTGTGTTAAGTGACATTCAACTAAGTTCCCCAGAAAAAATGGTTTTATAGCATAGCTATATTAGTGTTCAGTGCAATTAATTTACATCCATCGTAGCCACAGCCTCCTCTTTAAATACAACCCCTTTGCCCATTGCGCCTCACTTTTCGCCCAGTGGATGCACTTGCGTCGTGCACTTTAGACGATGCGCTATAGATCGTTTGAAAAAGGGCCTAAACCCGTGGCAGTGGCTCTGTCAGTCTGTGCTTTAGACCCGGTAGTGCTTCGAGCTAAAGGCTAACGTCTGCATGCTAACATGACAATGTAAACATGGTGAAGTTTAGCAGGTATAATGGATATCTGTACGAAAATGACAATCCAGCCAGTTGAGATATTTATATATTTTGCCACCTTGAACTTTCCTGGTGGGAAACAACAGAATCCCACATCTACACCCAGAAAGACAACATTTTCTACTCTGTGTTTTCGCTCCTCACACTTGACCCCAGAATGACAGTTACCACATATCGATATCGCGCAACTGTGTGATAAGTCTTCTAAATTGTGACATCTCTTGACCTTTAAACCCCACAGGGCTCATCATGATCGGCGTGATCATCGCGGCCAGGAAAGTTGGCATCAACCCTGACAACGTGGCCACGCCCATTGCTGCCAGCCTGGGAGATCTGATCACCCTGTCCCTGCTGGCAGGCATCTCAACTGGACTGTACAAGGAGCTAGGTAATAAACACGCACGGGTGGTACATTTAGTATCTGTAATGCTCGGTTAATGGTGACTCGTCAAAGTTGATCAATGTCTGTGGTATCATTCAGCTGTTGGGAGTAGGGCTGGGCGGTATGACCAAAAATGCATATCACGGTATTTTGTAAGATTTTGTTTCACGGTATATCACGGTATTTTTTTTCAGTGTTAAAGCATTAATTAATTAACGCCAAAGAGAACCGGCTGGTCAACCGGCCAACGAGCGGTGAACAGCTGTTTGTGTGGCGTGTCTTCCGTTCCGTCACTTCCTTTTTCCTTCACCTACATTCCCCTGGGTCCTAAGCCCCTCCATGTACAGCTTCTCATCAGTCTATTTTCTGATCCTCACCCCGGAGCAGAAGGTGGCGGTATTGCACCAATAAGATGGATGCCAACCACCGTAAAACTAGAAGAAGAAGAAGAAGAAGAAGTAGCGCTCATAGCGGCGAACAATATATTTTGCTGCCTGTTGAAAAGCGACAGAAGTTGTTTCGGCTGTGCACCGGTATGACGGTATATGAAAAATTCATATCATACGGGAAATTAAAACTGGTATACCGGTTGAACCGGTATACCGCCCAGCCCTAGTTGGGAGGACGTTTTTGTTGTTTTATGACCTAGTTTTCACCCATTTGATATTTGCAAGAGCGTGGGCTGGAACCGTATGGAGGAGATGGGATGTAAAAAATATGTTTCTAGTGCAAAATAATCGCCGTTCTTACCGCTTTCTTCAGATGGCAGATACAGTCGGTAGTTGTGACGCAAAGGCAGGGATGCACCAACAAGGATTCATTTAATCTAAGATTAGCTCGAATCAGAGTTCAGCAAAACTAGGTTTCAAATGAGTACAACTAAATTTGAAATTAAGCAGAGCTCTGTTGCACAGTTAAAAACTAGTCCCTCTTCAGTAAATCCAAGTTTAAATCAAAGTGAAATGTGATGCTTACTTACACAAATACAAATAAATACATTGATTTGCTTGCTTGCTGAACTACAGAAAAAAAGAGACTGTCAGTCTAATATTCCTGTTCAGCTCCGTAACTGTTTCTATGCTGAGATCTTGATCAATGTCTTTGGCATCATTCAGCTGTTTTTGTTGTTTTATGACCTAGTTTTCGCTAGTTCTGTTCCCATATAGCAGCAGGAATCATACACGACAATAAAGAGACACAATCGTTTCTGAGGCGCCAAAGTTTCCGTGGTTGCCGTCATCACGGTTGCTATGTTTGTGATAGAACCTGCACAGTCTATTTTACCTTTTGATGATGTAGAATTAAAGGGAGCAGCATGTGTAGAAATGTTTGGTATGTGACTGCGTCTCTCTGGGTGCGGTAAATAAGGACGAGAGCCACAAGAAGAAGACGCTATTGTTAGCTCTGGCAAACACGGTTTCACTTAACTATCTGCTTCCACACCACAGACCAACACTGACACACACAGGAGCAGTGAAAAACATCATGACTACAGCGTGGGATAATCCAGAAACTCCTCCCGGCTGAGGAGAGTCCGCAAACGTTACAGTCATACTCACTTTAAATGGCAGTCTGGTGCCAAAACTGAGCTTATTTGGGTTCTTTTGGCTGTTGTGTTTGA
This sequence comes from Anarhichas minor, assembly GCF_050575085.1. NCBI lineage: Eukaryota > Metazoa > Chordata > Actinopteri > Perciformes > Anarhichadidae > Anarhichas > Anarhichas minor. Next base: position 4,344,632 of record NW_027466469.1, on the reverse strand, counting down.
GTTGGTCGTAGTCTCCCGTAGTGTCAGTTTAGTAGTAAACACTGCCCCCTAGAGACAACAACAGGGACTCACTGTCAGTCCAAATGTAGTCCAAATGTAGTCCAAATGACGCAGTTGATGTTGAAAATACTTCACATTTGAATATGTCACACACGTGACTGTGACGACCTCAGTGGGCTGCACCACACTCAAAGTTTAGGAAAGATACTAAAACACCATTTTCAAAATGATCAAACTACCACATGTACGCAGAACCTCTACATAATGAAAGCGTTGTCCACCAAACACCTGCTTGGTGTGTGAATCCACCTTTCTCTTCCTCCCGTACAGAGTCCAATGACTACGTCAGCCCGCTGGTGTGTGCGGGGTTTGTGGCCTTGTGCCCCCTATGGGTGCTGATAGCCAGGAGGATCCCATCCACCAGAGAACTGCTGTACTCTGGCTGGGAGCCGGTCATCATCGCCATGGCCATCAGCAGGTACAGCACTCAGGGATCATGTCACCTTGCTTCACCTGTGTCAAATCGCTGAATACTACGGAGTCCAGGAGGGGCCAGAGAGAGAGAAAAAGGAATTTTTCGGAAAAGTAAAGAGTTTATGAAAGCTGTCTACAATCAAGGAACTAAGTGTCTTAAAGGGGACGTATCCTGCTCATTTGTAGGTTCATACTTGTATTCTGGGTTTCTTTGCTTTATTTGTCCAAAAAACACATTATTTGTTTTTAACCTCTGTCTGAAACGCTCCGTTTTAGCGACTGTCTCTCGCACAAAAAGGCCCAGTCTGACAATGATTTTTATCATCTATTCACACAATTATATTTAAGTTGTTAAGATTTGCATTAATGTATAATAAATAGTGCTGGGCAAGTTAACGCGTTAATTTCGCGTTAACGCATTCATTCATTAACGCCGACAATTATTTTATCGCGCGTTAACGCATTTTTAAAATTTATTATAATTTCTTTTTTTTTCTTTTTTTTTATTGAAAGACAAGAGACAATACATAGACATAACAACAAGAGGATGACAAGAACAGTGGGATAAAAGCCAGCAAACATCCTATAGTCAGTCATTTTAGTGCACCTATATGCTGAAATTCACGGTAAACGCATTTAAACAGCACAGATCGGGAGCGAGCGGAAATATTAACGTGAGACAACATCCGGTTTCTTCAGACGAACATCCGGTTTTCAGAATAAGATGCCAACAAAGTAGGAATTATATTCACATTAAGTATAAAACATGCTACCTGCATCTCGTGAACCAAATGTTATTGCCCTTTTGTTCATATAGCAGTACTTTTAAAATAAAAGTGCGCAATACACTACTTTTGAATTCATTATTGAACTTTGCCATAACAATGTGATTAATCGTGATTAATCGCAAAAAATCCATGCGATTAATCGCGATTAAATATTTTAATCATTGCCCAGCACTAATAATAAGTATATACTTTTTTTCTACTTTGAAATCAAATTCTGAAAGTAAGCAAAACGTACACATCACCACTTACAACCTGTATGTTCCGGATTCTTGATTGTGGGAAGGATCTTCATGTGTTTTCTCTGAAACGATGTCTGGTCACGACTCCGCTAATCACTCTCGTCTGTCTCTTAGTGTCGGTGGTTTGATCCTTGACAAGACCGTCACCAACCCAAACTTTGCTGGCATGGCGGTCTTCACCCCGGTCATCAACGGTGAGGAGTCATAAAGCCCGACAGATGAAACTTTAATGGATCCTTTGGGGAAAGTGGGCGTAAAGAAAGTGAAGAAGAGAAGCGAGTGGTGTCGATAACAGCAGCCAATATGCTAATAAGTGAAACATCAAACAGTGATGGAGATAAAGGTTGATTTGGTGTGGAGAACAAATATAGAAAAATCTGTTCTAGTGCTGAAAAGTGTATCTAAAGCTGTTCATGTTACCACCTCCATCTGGTTTCATGACACACAGATGGAGGTAGCATATTGCTCCCGCTGGATTTAATGCCAAGCTTTTTCTTTAGACCTGACAAATGAGAAGCAGGTGAAATATTTTATGTATTTCACTATTTCTATAAAAAAAAACACCAGAACATACGTATAACATATGTATCAACATATTTTGTATGTCATCACACCAATATTGAGGCTGTTATGTTCTCTTTCCATGTTTTCACCCTGTGTGTGTGTGTGTGTGTGTGTGTGTGTGTGTGTGTGTGTGTGTGTGTGTGTGTGTGTCAGGTGTGGGAGGTAACCTGGTCGCGGTTCAGGCCAGTCGAATCTCCACCTATCTGCACATGAACGGTCTACCCATGGGGGATCCCAATCCCACCCCCAGGAAGTGCCCCACACCCTGCACCTCCTTCTTCGGCTCCTGTGAGTTGACGGGCGTTGCTGCGGAATGTTCCGCTGTGTGTGTGTCTCTCTCTCTCTCTCTCTCTCTCGTCGTTTTATCTTGTGAAAACAGATCTTTTACACGTCGGCCTGCCAGTGGGAATGCACCTCATCGTATTCTGTGAATGGTTATAAAAGTAGGTCCTCGTTCTCTTCCAGCTGTGAACTCCCGTTCAGCCCGCGTGCTCTTCCTCCTGGTCGCCCCGGGTCACCTCGCCTTCCTCTACACCATCAACTCCCTGAGGGGGGGACACACCACCCTGACGGCCGTCTTTGTTGCATTTTACATGGTTGCTGCGCTACTACAGGTACACACAAGCACACTCTTAACTCTGGAATATCTAGAAAACTGCATGCAGCATTCATATATTATCACTTACTGTTTTATAAGGTGCACCAAACAGAACAAAATGTTCATTTATAATTATTGTTATGATTAATCTTATTATTTACTGTTATTATTATTATTAGAGTAGCAATAGCATTAGCTTTAGAGGTAAGCTGGAGTTGAGATACACTGCATAGCAAACACTTGGTGTACCTCTGCAGAGACGGGTGTTATGGGTAAATAAGTCACAGAGCTGATTGGTTGATCCATTCTTTCCTGTTCCTGACTCCTGTGATCCTAACATTTCTAATATCTCCAGAGCGTCCAAAAGTCAACATTTATTGAAAAAAAGATAGAGATATGTCATCATTTCCAAAATTCACGACATGTTTTTGTTCAACAAATATTCGGCTTCGATCCCATTTTGCTTCCGTTTAGTTTAAATATTGCAGGAAGATCTCAGAAATGCTGCACGTTTTGTGGGAATTGGTTGAATTCTAATGAAATGTTATGATCACAAAACCGTGACTTCCAGTAAGGACTGTGTAATTGGCTCTCCCCTTCATTTAGTGATCCTCCAAACTGGATTCAGAGACTTACAAAATGCGACAGCTAATCCCATTTTCAACATTGTACACACACGCGTTCGGTCTGACATCGATTTAGCCTCTGGGGCCAATATTTCGGGACGGAGTTTGCATTATGGCCAACGCGTCTTTTTTCTCTCCACACGTTTACCTGCATGCAACCAAAGCCCGCTCACATGTGATTGGTCGATACTATTCTGACTTCAATCGGAAACCAGAACCCTTCTGATAGCTAAATCTTGTCCTCTGGTTATAGAAATGATGCCAAAACTGACACAGTCAATCAAGTACTACCTTCCTTTAGTTCCTTTTTTAAAGCATTGAAGTCTCTGTGGTTCCTGTAAAACAAAAGATGAACAAAAGAACCTTGTGCTTCTGCTTCTGTCCGCCTCCAGGTTCTAATCCTTCTCTACCTGGCAGACTGGATGGTGCACTGGATGTGGGGGCGAGGCATGGACCCCGACAACTTCTCCATCCCCTACCTGACCGCTCTGGGCGACCTGCTGGGGACCGGCTTCCTCGCCCTCTGCTTCCACATGCGCTGGTTCATCGGAGACAAGGACGCTAACGCGGGCAACTGAATGAATACACAGCGACACGCACAACAACAAAAAGACACACTCTACGCTTGCACGCACGGACAGTGACGAACATCACCCGCATGCGTGGACATTATCTGAAAATGGACGTTGTCTACTATATAAGGGCTAATCTCCTGTCGGGCTCCGATTGATGGTCTAGCACTTGTAGGGGCAGTAACGTTTTGTCTCCAGGATATCAGGACTTTGGTGCACCACAGCAGCAGAACAGATTCTGTGCAGTATTTTAAACACACATATCTGCACCTCAACCAGTAAACAAAACCCTGCAAAACTTCCCCACTCCTCCTATATTTAACTTAATAACTGAGTCCAACTACTTTTGTTATTATCACACTATTGACAATGATTACTATTGTTGATAAATAATGAATTTGATATGAATCGTTTCATGCGAAGGGCCAGTCCTCATTATTGTCAATGGGAACGTTAGCCCTATCGTTTTTATAAAAAGATCAAGTTTTAACACTAAGACAGCAAAAAAGATGTCCAAATGAGCCTAGAATGCTTAATCACCAAGTGCTACATCATGAACAGAATGAATATTATATGTGTCTCATTTCTGATTTAGTAGAGATTGCAAAGAGCTAGGAATTGTGTGTGTGTGTGTGTGGGGGGGGGGGGGGGGGGGGGTCAGCGGATGGCTTAATTTGATTTAACAAGTCTAATAGAATTAGGAACGTCAGATCACAATCCAACAAACGCTTACGTCAGCCACGACTATGAGTGATTTACCTCTGCTTCTGTCAGCAGTTGAGAACCTCCTAATTAAGGCCTATTTAAAAGTTTCCATTAATGAGAATTAACTCATTAGCTCACTCACACAATAGCACCAGTCCCCCTGTCTGAAGCCATCCACCCACTCTCTACTGGAGCACGTTGTTGTTGTTGCCGTTATGTTGCACAAGCCAGGCTTATAGTAAGTGAAAAGAGGCTCAACATGCTGCGGCGCACTGGAAACAACCTGCAGAGCTCAGCCAACTCAACCCCATTGTTTTGGCACATTGGTACACTGTGTTAGGTTGCCTTAGCCAGGATGTGCCCACTCAGGTTCAGCTATCTGGTACCAGGTGAAAGGTCCTGATTGCTGATGTTTCGTGTGGATATTTGTGACCTTTTAATTTGATGACTTTAATTGCTTTGTGGGAATCAAAACTGGAGCACTGATCCTTTCCTATGAAAGACAGGCCAATGATGTTGTCTGAGGTTGGTTACCAGTGAGGTGACAGTGGATACAGGAAGTTGTGGCAAACCCTTTGTTTGTGTTTTATTGTTTGTATTGTCAAAGCAGCGCTGATAAAGATCCGGTCTCACCAACGTGTAAAGCATATACATTTAGATAAATTCACTCCAGTGGAATCAGTGGTTTCAATCGCGGGGTGAAGTAAATATATGCAACGTTTTTGCGGGAAGTTCAACTAATGTGAAATTGACCAATTAGCCAAACGTCTGGACAGTCTTGAGGGAGCAGAGAGGAGAGCTAGCTATCATAGCTTATTAGCCGTGTTGCACCGTCCGCTTGTATCTGTCCCTCCACTGTCGAAGCATGATTAAAACATCTCTAAGCTAACTAGCGTACCATCAGTTAGCAAGTTCCGTTAGCTTAGATAACTTTTAGCCCCTTTATAGTTAAGGTATGTCGAATTAAATCATGTAGAATCTTGAGAACAAGGCAAAAGGCACAGTGCAGAGAAAATAGAGAGAAACAGGGAGAGCTGTTGTGACCGACTAGCGCGAGCTTGTTTCCCTGTTAGCTATCTTCCCTATTTTCTCGAGTTCATTTTGCTAGTTTCTGGTGTGACTGGGCTCTGAGGATTTTTCTCAGATTCTGTAGAGTGAGTTAGAATATAATTCTGGTGAAACGTGTTGTTCTCACTATGGAAGCCCTGGAATCTGGTGATCCAATTTCGGATTCTCTCTAAAAACTTAAACTTGGCCAAACTTTTTTTTCCCACCTGCTTTTCTGATGAGAAAGAAAATTAAGGAAATCAAAAATGTATCCTGGCAAAAATGCTCACCTGTTGTTAAGTCATAAATACAGGAGACGAAAACACTTTTTTTCACACTTCAGGGCTTCCGTATGTCACACATATAATTGATAAAAATAACTAATAGTAATCTGTCTGGTGAGGGAGGAGCCTGCCCTTTTGTAAGTGAATGACTCGACTGAGCAAAAATAGGTTTAACCTCAGCAACACACTATCTGACTGTGAGACTCAGCTGCCCCGAGCTGAGTCTTTGAGGGCTCACAGGTGAGGAGGAGAATGAAAAGGGAAGTCGCAAACCATTTTCGACAGACTGTACCAAGTACAGACGCAGCCCAGACGCAAAGCCCAGTGTCTTAGGAGAAAACCTGCATGTGATGCTCGACTTGTCGGACGTCTGTGCTGTTTGGAAGGGGCCAGCAGAATGCATGTGCAGGGCACATAATGTGAATGCAAAACTTGATTATTTTATCTGTTGAAAATCTTGTTATGGTCTTACTGATTTTTATTTTTGTTTATGTGTCAATTATGTGATTTTTTTTTCTATTCCTTTCCTCCTCTCCCCTAATCTTTTTAACTCTTCGTGATTTCTGATTTGTTTGGTAATATTTCACTGAGCAAACAACCACTGTAAAGATGAAGCAAGTTGTCCGCGCTGGTCAAAGGCACAATGTACTGTAATCTGCAAAACAAAGGACACCAGAGGGCGCCGCAGGGATCCTCTTAACTCTACAACTTGTCAGTGCATCTCTGTGTCCTCTGGATTCAAACCCGTGCGAGTCCAACCGCAGTGACGTTTTTATTTTGTCTTTTTTTTCTACAGACTTGTTGTAAAAGTTACATCCTTCCATCCGCTCACTCTCAGTCTGTATCCTCCACTCTCTTACTGACCGGGTGCCGGCGTTCTGCCTCTGTGTCACATGGAAAGTTGTGAATACTTCTATAAAAGGGGCAAGTAATGCTTTGTCTATTTATTTTTAGATTGCACACAAAGCAAATTGTACATATTATATTTATTCTATATATAAGGTTGTTTATTTTGTCATTTCATTTTGGCTCCGTTTCCTTGTCACCTTGTTGTTTTTTGTCATTTTTCTCTTCTCTTTTATGTTTTTTTTTTGTTTTCTTTGCTAAAGGCCAGTAGAGCTTCTTGGTGCTCACCGGCGGTGAGGCTAACGAATAGCACGGTGCCTAATACCAGTCTTTACACACCTCGCACATCTGCGCACACGCACACACACACACACACACCCTGTCACACACAGGGAAAGCATACTTATAAAACATAGAATGGCCTTAACCTATGAGAGCCGAGCTCAACTCAGAGTAACCCAATCAGGAGCTAGGTTCGCCACAGAGTAGCGTCTCTTTAATTAGCTTTGATTAATAAAAGATGTACAGTTGATTATGATTGTAATGTAATAATGACTTTATATGACGCAGCAGCGGAGAGGAGGGCGGGTGGCATCAGTCGCAAGCTTTGTGTTCACGTCGTGAATGTGCAAAAATTAGGACTTTGAGGCTGAATAAGCTGAGTAGGCTGGTTTTATGGGTCAGGAATTAGAAGTAAGAGTTCACGCCACAAACACAGCAACAACAAAAAAAGGGCAACATGACAAAATGTCACTTCTCCTGATGTTTCCAGATGTTTCCACCTGTATATGAAATAGCCAGCTTTTTAAAAACCCTTCAACCACCTACTGCCTTGTTAGCCTCAGTGCTTCAAACCCTCAAGCCCCTGAATCCTTACGTTGCCAACGCCCACGTCAAGGTGGAGCCTTTGATTCAGACACTAAACCTCCACCTGTCTCGGTCAGCTCTGCTGCCTCTGAGAAACCGACAAAACACACTGGTACCCGTCTCACTGGGGCCGAGGTCTTTGCATTCTCTGTGTGCTCTCTTTGTAAAAGCCCTCCCTCTGTGAGGCTGGAGGAAGGCTCTCTCCCTGCAGGACTTTGTACATTGCTGGAAATAAAGGACTATATTATTTCATACCATTCCTCAGTCTTATTGTCTGTTTCTGTCAGCTTTTGCTGTAAGTGTGTCGGTGATCTGACAGGATCCATGCACTCCAGTCTGCTCATCTTTTGTTCAGATGTTCAGAAGCAGAGATGAAGCATATGATCGTAGATATGCTAACTGTGGTCAATGGTTTGTTTTACTGTCTCTTAGCTGCTCCGCCACAAATTACAAATTGCGTCACCTATTTCCCTCGAGAGATAAACTGCACTTTACAGACCTCCGAACGTTCTGTAAAGTGATATTGACAGCATTATCCCCACAGGATAATAACTAGTTACCACAAGACAATAACTTGTTCCCACAAGATAATATAACTAAAATGAACTCCATCAGTGATAACTTAAGGAATGACTGTTTTCCAAATAATAACACATCTGACGGTGTGCGTCCCCTTAGAGCTCCAGAGATCAATCTGAGGGTCACAAGACAGTTAACATGGTGGCAAAGAAGAGAAACAATTCATCTGGTTTTACTCTTGTCTTGTGAGATTAGGAACAAAATTGAAAATGTTCTCGAGTCAAACTTTCTGTATCCCAATGGCAATACAACTGAAGTCATTTTATTTGGACCACATGCATTTGACCAACATTATATCTTCTCATCTTTGACCCTTTGACCTCTTCTGTTGAACCATTCAATTCAGGATTTAAGTGTGACGAATAAATCAATGAGGTAGTTAAATGATGTATAATGTTAAATAAGAATAAACAAAACATCTCTTTATTTGTCAACTGTCTTTATTTATTGCCTCGTGATCAACTCATGCTCACTCTTTCATGTATGTTTAGTTCTTAAATGACAGAAAGATAACAACTAAACACATGATGTATACAACTAGGTTATAAATGAACCATAAACATCAAATATCAGATGAAATAATCAGCATTCAATACATCTGTATCAATAACCTAGATAATTAACAAAGGCACAGGTAAATATAACTGAATCTATGGTTTAAATAGCTACTCAGCTCGATATTCTGTCTTGTTATTAAGAGTCAGAACAAGCCTAACTTCTTTATATTGGAATCACAGATTGTGAATATAAATTATTGTGATGCAATCTGCTGACATTATGAAAAACATCAACTGTGCATGACTGTGGATGATATAAACTCATACTGAGCACACAGATGTTTAAAGATATGAGATAAAGTATTGATCTTTATTCAAATAAGGTTTTAGGTCAATTGTACAGATGCTGATCAGCCTTCAACGTTGCAGCTGCAGCTTTTGTTTTCATCACTAGATTCCGCATCATCGCCCTAATGACGTCATGTTTGTAAAATACCAAATCTTTCTGAATTAATAACGCTCTCGCCGGGTGCGGTGGCGCGCGCCTGTAATCCCAGTTACCGGGAGGCTGAGGCTGGAGGATCGTTTGAGCTCAGGAGCTCTGAGCTGCAGCGGACTATGAAGATCAGGTGTCCGCACTAAGTTCGGTATCGGTATGGTGCTCCTGGGGGAGCCCGGGACCACCAGGTGGTCTAAGGAGGGGTGCACCGGCCCAGGTCGGAGACGGAGCAGGTCAAAGCCCCCGTGCCGCTCAGTAGTGGGATCGCGCCTGTGAATAGACGCTGTAGTGCAGCCTGAGTAACACAGCGGGACCCAGTCTTCTTACACTCTGTCTACTGTTCAACAAGCAGCTGATACAACAACAAGGTGTTTACATGTTACAGCAGCTTCATCACTGCTTCTTTATATTCTAGTTCCCATGAAAACATTCAGAAACCAGTTGTGTGTGTTTGTCCTACAGCGCCTCCACCTGGAGGAGAGGAGCAATGAGCACCAATCACAGCAGTCAGTGCAGCTCCACACATACAGCAAACTAACGGGGCTTTCTTTATGACGTTCAATCAACGTGATGGAGAGGTGAACAGTCACAAACAAACACTTTCTCTTTGTTTTTATGTTCAAATAACACAAATATGTCCATAATAATACTTCAAGGTATCAACATCTGGATCAAAATCATTTAGAAACGTGTTTTTCTATCTTGTTGTAAATGTGTTGTTTTCATTGAGTGAATCTTCTATCAGCCTTAAATATGAACAGTAGCTGTGAAACAATACAGAGAGCTCATGGTTCAGCAGCACAACACGTGGTTTACAGTTTGAAGTGACTGAAGCTCAGAGAGATGGAGTAGTTACAGAGCAGGTAACACTCTCAACACATGTGGATATTATGGGATTAATAGCATATGATGAATCCATCTCTGTGATGTATTGCAGAGCTCTGATGTAGCTGAAATGAAAGTTCAGAAAAAATATCAATATTAGCAGAACATTGGTATTCATGAGATGATTGTGTTGGCAAATGGGTCACAGTTGTTTGCTGACCTCTTACATTTCAATCATCTCGTTTCCTCACTTCATCATGTTTTCCTCATTATTTCATGGATTTCCTCATCTTCACCAGAGACGAGGTTCCTGCTGTATTTTCAGTGTCAAACCATGTTTTGTAGTTGCCGCCTACCCCTGCAGGTTGCTGGCAGACAGCTGTTACCTAAATCTCCATCTCCAGCCTTCTGAACATTCTGGCAGACAGCTGCATGTTAGAACCTCCACCTCCAGCCTCCTCCAGCAGTCCACAGCCCTGGCCTCCACCTGTCGATTCTGGTAGTCATCTCTCCTGCTCCACCTCCAGCCTCTTCCAGCTCCAGCCTGCAGTCTCCATCTACACCTTGAAATACTTGCAAACAGGTAGCGCCTGCATATCCACCTATGGCCTCTGTCATTAACCTGCACCTCCACCTACCTGAAGATATTCACTGACCTAAACCTCTACCTACAGCCTTTTGCAGAAACCTCCACCTGAAGATTCTGCCTACAGCCTCCGCCCCCCCACCAGCATGTTGTAAGAGACAGCTGCACCTACAACCTGTTCCAGATCCTTCCTGCAGCCTTCATCAGTAACCTGCAGTCTTCTTCTCCACCTTCAGATACCAGCAGAAAGGTGCAGATCTACTGTATCTGTGGTGTCTCAGGGTCTTTCATGTGTTTTCAGTTCATCAGGTGTTTTAATGCTTGTTAGAAATGATCAAGTCTGCAGAAGTCATGAAGTGAAAACAGGGAAGTTTTATATCTTTGTGATAGAAGATCTGAGAATAATATCTGAGGCATGAACTGTTTGAGGCTCTGATTCTCTTCTAAATGTAAATATTTGTAATGGAGGTTTGTTGCTGTATGATATATTCATACCAGATATTTCCTCTGTGGTTTTCTCCAGGACCTGGTGGACTCCACATACTTCCAGATCCACCAGGAGCTGATCAAGAACCAACGGATGAATTCCTTCTACAAGATGTGAGCCTCAGAGATGCTTCTTCCTCCTCCTCATCCTGCATGTTCACCACCAACTCCTGCTCTTCTCAAAGCTAAATAAAGTCCATCAATCTCTGCCGTCATCAGATCAGATCATTGGAGTCCACAACATTTAGCATCAAACACATTCCTTCATATTTGAGATCTCAGTGGATTTGTGGGAGTTTTCTCATCAGATACTTTTCTCATTTGTATTATTTGTTTTGCAGTTTGCCAGCAGCTTTCTGTTATTATTAGTTTAAATGAGGAATGATAAAAGTACTTCTAGAACCTCTAGACGACCAACTCTTATTATTTAACATAGATAAAGATCACAAGTTGTTCAAACTTAGAAATATCAATGATCGTCATTTAAAGTAAAAGCTTCAGTTGTAGCAACAAACCAAGCCCTTCCTCAGACTTCACCAACAGTGAACATCATTCATATTAGAAAACGTCTCGTTTTGATTCAGTACAAAGTGAGAAATATTGTTTTTGCTTTGGAGCCATTTCAGACCTTTGAACACTGAACTCATCAAACCAAAGTTTCTTTGAGTCACATGGTCCTCTCTATGAGGAGAATGAAAACATTGTAAACAATTGAGCTAAAATCTTTGTCCACTGATCCAGATGTGGATGTGACTGTTAGCAGCACAGGAGAAGTCCAGTCTAGAGACTGTGTAATGTGAAGTAATCCAACATTCAACCCTGAACACGCTTCACTCATGAAAACTGAACTCAAGAGGAAAGAGTCTCACATTTCTTGACACAAAAGCTGAAGTTGTAGCTTTAACTTCATTTCACAAGTTTTTCTACATTCAACTTCCAAGTCACTGTTGATATAAACCTTTAGGAGATAAAGGAACATAAAGGTCTATTTAGAAAAGGTGAAAAGTTACTTTATGTTAACCTTAGAATTGTTCAAATCTCATAGTTTGTAAAGAAAGAAAAAAAAGGTTCAAACAGTTTTTAAATATCATGTAGATATCAAATAATCTTGTATTTCCTCTTTCTGAATTATCTCACAAGACCAAATATAATATTACTAATTTGAACTGATCATTTGCCTGTTTGTGAATGTTAATAAACAGTGTCGGGCATTTTGACACATAACATATTGGGTGTTAATTCTTCCACAATAATGAGAGTTAATGAATCATAAAGATGTGAATCGTACCACCTTAACAGAAGTAACAACACAGGAGAGTCAGAAGGTGTAGAGAGAAGTGGGGATGGAGTAGAAGTGGTTCGTTGAGTTGAGTGGATCTACGACTCAACGAACACGTTCACAGGAGGACCTCTGGCTGGAACTGAACCGCACCGATGTTCTGTACAACCGCGTCATTGAACTCTTTGTAATCAAAGAAAGGAGGATGGACTTTGTCTTTAAGTGAACAGCAGCTTTGGTAAGTGAAGTGTTTTTGTGTTTTTACATCTGCAGTAGCGTTACTACTGTGTTCATTTGTCTATGGTGTCGTTTTTATGATGTGATTAATATTGTTCCCTCTGATGTGAATAATATCTGAATGGCTCGTGCTCTTCAGTGTGCGGTGGAATACGTGTTTTAGCGCTGCAGTGTTGCTGAATTGATTTGCTTTGTTGTCATAGAAATACATGTGACTGGTTCTTGTGAGTTCGTTCTGTTCATTGTTTTAATTACATTGATTTTGACTATATGCCTTGTCCGTTAATGACGAAGCATCCCGTCATGCGCGTATTCATGTATCTGCACTCTGCAGTTAGTGCATTTGTAGGTGTTGAGCTTCATGTAACATTTTATTTCACTGGTCAAATGTTGCAGTGTTATGTGGATATGCAGCTTTTATACAAAACAAGTATAACCCATAGCTGTGGCGTCATGGTGAGGTCATTAGGAGATGGTTCAACTGTAGTAGGACGGCACTGAAGGCCCAGGTATAAAATGCACGGCCCGCCACTGTCATTGAGTGAATCTTCTATCAGCCTTAAATATGAACAGTAGCTGTGAAACAATACAGAGAGCTCATGGTTCAGCAGCACAACACGTGGTTTACAGTTTGAAGTGACTGAAGCTCAGAGAGATGGAGTAGTTACAGAGCAGGTAACACTCTCAACACATGTGCCATGCCATGTGGATGTTTCTGCTTCATGTGCTTCATTCTCCAAAATGTTGGTCTGTTACTCTAATATATATATTTATACTTTTTACTTTCTGATAAATGAGTTGATACAAATTATTTATTGGTTAAAATGCTGATGTTTCTCAATGTAAATAATAAATCATCATGTCTGCATTTAGAAATGTTAGTAGTCTTTAATAAACCGTCTTGAGTTTCTCAATTTCACATCAGCCATCAATAAAAGCCTGTCAGTCAACCAGAATAATATTTAATCATTTATTAATAAAGAATTATGTAACACATTATATGAAGGTCATGTCTATAATGTTTAATAAGCACAATCTTAACACATTATAATGCATAAAGCTTCATAACAAGGCATCCTATAGGATCATCTCATCACATGTATCACCTGCATCAACTGGACACCTGTGAGACCAAATGTGAAGAAACTAGAACGTCTTCAAGATGTTTTTCTGGACCGATCAGTCTAAAAAAAAAAAGGAGAATGATGATAATAATAAATAAAATGAAATACAATCAATACAAGAATTACAATTAAAAAATAATAATAATAATAATTAATGAATGAAATAATAATCAACCCGGTTGACCCGGCCTGGCTCATCCTACTGACCTGTTCTGGAGCTCCCTGACGGTGCCCTGGTCGTGGTTTGCCGCCAGTGGTCGGGGCGATACTGCCCCTGACTTTGTTTTTGTTGTTATTTTGTAATTTATGTACTTTCTTATGGTCTTTACTTTCTCACACACACACACACACACACACACACACACACACAAACACACACACACACACACACACACACTGACTATATGATGTTTGCTGGCTTGTATCTCACTGTTCTTGTCGTCCTCTTGTTGTTATGTTTATGTATTGTCTCTTGTCTTGTAATAAAAAAAGAGAAATGTTTTCTAAAGTGGAGCAGGTTTTAACCGAGGCTCTGCTTGTAAATGAGGAAGCAAAGTTCACATTCACAGCGCTGCTCCTCTTCCTGGAATGAAGCACAGCTTGATAACCCCTCCTTCTTCCTCCTGCTCTCAAACACAGCCGGCTCCACTCTGTCCACGTGTTTCCTTGTTCCCTCCCCTTCAGATCTACAGTTTTAAAGATGGGTGTAACCAACATGGTGGTGAAGTGATAGAGCTGACAGGCTGCATTCACTGAACAAACACATGTTGTTCAGATCAGAAGTCAAAGCAGAGTCACTTCTAGTGAAGCGAAACTCAGACAGTCGTCACTGAGAGGTGAAATGGCGCAGAAAGGAGTTCAGCTGGATCGGGAAGCCTTCTCTTGTTCCATCTGTCTGGATCTACTGAAGGATCCGGTGACTACTCCCTGTGGACACAGCTACTGCATGAACTGTATTAAAAGCTTCTGGGATGAAGAGGATGTGAAGAAACTCCACAGCTGCCCTCAGTGTAGGCAGACCTTCACACCGAGGCCTCTCCTGCTGAAAAACACCATGTTAGCAGTTTTAGTGGAGGAGCTGAAGAAGACTGGACTCCAAGCTGCTCCTGCTGATCACTGCTATGCTGGACCTGAAGATGTGTCCTGTGATGTCTGCACTGGGAGGAAACGGAAAGCCCTCAAGTCCTGTCTCGTCTGTCTGGTCTCTTATTGTGAGGAACACCTCCAGCATCATTATGATGTAGCTCAATTAAAGAAACACAAGCTGGTGGACCCCTCCAAGAAGCTCCAGGAGAACATCTGCTCTCGTCACAATGAGGTGATGAAGATGTTCTGCCGTACTGATCAGCAGTGTATCTGTTACCTCTGCTCTGTGCATGAACACAAAGGCCACGACACAGTCTCAGCTGCAGCAGAAAGGACTGAGAGGCAGAGAGAGCTGGAGGTGAGTCGACTAAACATCCAGCAGAGAATCCAGGACAGAGAGAAAGACGTGAAGCTGCTTCAGCAGGAGGTGGAGGCCGTCAATCGCTCTGCCGACGAAGCGGTGAAGGACAGCGAGAAGATCTTCACCGAGCTGATCCGTCTCATGGAGAAAAGAAGCTCCGATGTGAAGCAGCAGGTCAGATCCCAGCAGAAAAGTGAAGTGAGTCGAGTCAAAGAGCTTCAGGAGAAGCTGGAGCAGGAGATCTCTGAGCTGAAGAGGAGAGACGCTGAGCTGAAGCTGCTCTCACACACAGAGGATCACAACCAGTTTCTACACAACTACCCCTCACTGTCACCACTCAGAGAACCTACAGACTCGTCCGGCATCGATATCCGTCCTCTGAGCTACTTTGAGGACGTGACGGCGGCTGTGTCAGAAGTCAGAGATAAACTACAGGACGTTCTGAGAGAGAAGTGGACAAACGTCTCACTGGCAGTGACTGAAGTGGACGTTTTACTGTCACACTCACAAGCAGAGCCCAAGACCAGAGCTGAGTTCTTAAGATATTCAAGTGAAATCACACTGGATCCAAACACAGCACACACACTGCTGTTATTATCTGAGGGGAACAGAAAAGCAACAGCTATGAGTGAACAACAGTCTTATTCTAGTCACCCAGACAGATTCACTAGATATCGTCAGGTCCTGAGTAGAGAGAGTCTGACTGGACGTTGTTACTGGGAGGTGGAGTGGAGAGGAAGAGTTTATGTAGCAGTCGCATACAAGAATATCAGCAGAACAGGGAGCTGGAATGAATGTGGTTTTGGATACAATGACAAATCTTGGGCGTTATATTGTGACAAAAACAGTTTTATATTTTTCTACAACAATATCGAAACTCCCGTCTCAGGTCCTCAGTCCTCCAGAGTAGGAGTGTACCTGGATCACAGAGCAGGTATTCTGTCTTTCTACAGCGTCTCTGAAACCATGACTCTCCTCCACAGAGTCCAGACCACATTCACTCAGCCTCTCTATGCTGGACTTGGGTTGTTTTATGATCATGGAGACACTGCTGAGTTCTGTAAACTAAAATAGACAGAAGTGATTTATGGAACAGCAGATTAATTTCTGTTAAACTCATTTTGTGTCCATTTTTGCTGAGACCTGATTTTGTTCCACCTGTCAATCAAACATTGAGGGCGGTACTTTGACATCTTGTCATTATTGTTGTGTACATGTTTGAGTTTCTTTAGGTGGAGCTCCTTCCTGTGTCTGTTAAACCATGGAGGCTATCACTGCTCATGATGATCTTTGTTGACCTGAACTGACATTTCTCTGCAGGAAAATGTAAACTTCTCTGAGGTCTAAATGTTTGTTGAAAATGTGTATTGATGTATTTGTTTGTTGTTGTTTCTCTTCCACTGCATGTGTCTTAAAGAGAGAAATCACCAGAGCTTCTTTTATCCAAGATATTTTGTTCTCACCACTTTCTGTAAAGATATCTTTAATTAAATTTACATTTATTTGTTTGAAAGACTAAATGTTGCTGTTGTCTGAATTGATGTGTCATACTGATGGATGTGAACAAATTGAAGGTTTACATGATAAAGAAAGTAATCTTGTTTCAAGAAGAACAAAGACTCTGATCTTGTTGTAAGAACAATCAGTCTATTGAGAAGGAAACTTGTCTGTTTGGAACTCTTTGTTTTAAGATCCAATGATTTTATATTAAAGTCTCTTTCAATTATTTTACAATGTGTAGTTGTCTTAAAGGAAGACCTTCTTTCAGTGGTCTAGGATTCAAACTGCCTGCAGTCATCAGAGTGTTCCTGTCAGTGGGTTTAGTGGGAATACTTGTTTGTAGCTTTTCTAACTCACCACTGAACTCAAGACAAATATCATTACAGATCAGCTCCAAACTGCCTCATGAGGAGCAGAATGAATCCACATCTCTGGTTACTAGTAAATCCTTCTCATCAACAATGAGAGCTCTGCTCTTCAGCAGCATGTCAGTGTGTCTTGTATGTAGGAGGGCAAAGCGTTCAGCAGCTTCTTCATGTGTGAGTCCACAAACATGTGAGACTTGAGATGAATCCTCACATGTTCAGTTCAACTGTTAATATTTAGTTTGGAGACAACTTGTTGTATTTTATATTTCAACCACAAGATGGCGCCATGATATGTAAAGCACACACAGGTGACACGTTAATGCAGGTGATACATGTGATGTTTGATCACCAGTGATGTCATTCTATTATAGGATGCCTTGTTTACATGTTTGGAAATGTATAAAAAGAGGTTTGTAACTTAGAGTTCTTGCTTACAGGTTTTATATAATGATAAAGCGTTTGAGTGAAGAAGGACTTCAGAAGTTATTACCGTTATATTATCAAGTGTATCTAGAAGGTCGAATACCAGAAAGGTGTTTTTATCTAAACTTAAGTGTGTCAACCACTTGCACTTAAGTTATACAACTATGATTTAATGAAAACAAAAGTGAGTTTTTAAAGAAATATGTGTATTTATTTGACAGTGTCTGCATGCTATCCAGACACTAAAGTAGAGCTGCATGTTCAGTCTTAACTTCCAGCGTTGCAGCTGCAGCTTTTGTTTTCATCACTAGATTCCGCTTGATCACCCTGATGACGTCACGTTTGTAAAAGACCAAATCTTTCTGAATTAATAACTCTCTCGCTGGGTGCGGTTAGGGTGCTCTGGCAACGTGTCGGCCTCACGAGATGGAGATTAAATACCATTTCTCCCGGTTTCCTGATGTAAGAATCTCAGTGTTTGGTCTTTCAGTCTTTGTTCTCGCTCCTCTGAGGGGAAACCGTTGTTTCAACTGTCGTTGTTTTGCTCATTGAGCTTCTCTGTTTGCTTCATCCGCCGTGAGAGGAACTCAGGAACACCGACTGCAGTGTCGCTCTCGATCACATCGTCACATCTGGAGTGTTGTGTAGGCGGGCCGACTCATTCAGGAGTTATACATCCGGTATGAACTCAGGTTATTTAGAAATTTCAATATTTCTTTACTCGACACTTTCTGTAAAATGCAAAGTCTTTACAATCAGCTTGTTTGCTAAATTGTATGTTAATTAAATTGTATGCACGGTGACTTCAAGCTGATGAATAAAACAAAATTACACATTTCATGAAGCAGACATTTGGTTCTCTGCACACATTTCTGCTGCAGAACACAAGGTGATATTTAAGATTTGACTGATGAAAAGTAATTTATACCAACAATGGACAAGAGGGAAAACAACAACTCTCAGACTCCTGAGGATTAATGCATGTTAAGAGAAACTACGGTTTATTATATCACATTAATATTAATGTGCTCTTTAAATAGGCCAAGTGTATCTTGTGAACTGAGCTTTGGTAAATACTATGGTCTCAGTTTTATTTTATCTGCACCATCATCAGATACTACAAGATACCTATTTTATTGAGAAAAAAAACAATGGAGGACCCACTTCACTTCCTGTCCCCTTTGGTGTGAGCGGGACTTAATTGCTGAAGTTCACCACTCCAGCTGGATCCAGTCTTTTGCTTTGTGTCCATTTGTTTTTCATTAGAATTCATGGATGTGTCTCCACTTTTCTATATCTTGGACCAAATGGGCTGCAATTCCAGAGGCTTTACAACAGGTCGAGCGCGGTGAAGGTCAAGGTGGCTCACAGACGTGGGGGAGGGGGGATTTCCTCCGGGGAATTTTCCACTTCAGAGAAGAGTGCAGTAAAACCACAGCCGTCCCTCTCCCACTCCCACTGTTAATGTCTTCATCTCTGTTTTGGCACGTTTATATATATATATATATATATATATTTCTTTGTTCCTTCTTTTCAGAGTTTATTTATTCGATGCATTGAATGTTTTTTTCGTTGTGCACATTTTTGAATGTAAAAAAGCACAAAGTGCTCTTGATGCCTTGTAGTCCTTTCATGTGTGAGAGGAGGAGATTCATGTTTGTCCTTGCAGGAGTGTGCAGCATCTGCTCTTGTCTCAGAGTTCTCCTTGTGTGAGGGAGATCTACATCTCATGGGAATTTATTTTGACATTGTTGTTGTTGTTGTTTGAATCATACACTTATTGTAAAAAAAAAAAACAGCAAGATATAAGGAGAAACTAAATTTCTAATATCAATTTTCAAGATGCAGTGAAACCACACCATTGTTGTTGTAATATATATATATTCCAACAAACGGCAATCTTTCAGCCAAGAGACCGCAGTTCGTTCCCCGTGTGAAACGTGGTCAAAGTTAATGTTTTTGTCACTTTGTTTCCGTAATTAGGAACGTCACCTCAGCAACCCAAACAACAATCTTTTAACTAAACCCAACTGAGCAGTTTCCTGTGAAGATGGAAGTTTATTTTGAAAAGACGACATGCATGTGACAGAAATAACAGAAATTGGTGTTCCTGGTTTTCGAGGGAAAACACACGAAAAACGAGGTGTAACTCATCGTAAGATGTCACGAGAGCCGTCGTAAGAGGATACTTTAGATAAATGATATAATTACGTGATATCACAGCGGTGCATGAACTCACCTTGTTTCTGAGGCATTTACTATCTGATATTGACATCAGAACATCTCTAGCTCTTCAGATGTAGTGCAGATACAAACAGGAACAGGACTTTGAGATCAAGACTTGGTACCCGAGTTAAGATATTTGGGGCCTTTAGGTCTTTTTGTTCAAAAATACTCAAAAGTATACCACAAACACACCGAGGGTCACCACGTATGCACGGTCAACCGCGCGAGCTACTGCAAAACTAATTAGTTAGCCTTCCAACTTATTTCTACTAAAGAAGCTAAAGCTGTAGCGCCATGATTTGGGAAACTTGCAAAACCTCGCGTCAGAGCTGGAGACTCAACGGAAGGCGTGTGCGTAACTTGACAGTGCGCGCTACACAGAGCAGAGTGACGAGTGTCTGTCAGAGTTTGACAAACGCTTTCGAGACTTTGCTTTACTCGAGCCAGTTGCTACACTTATGTGCTGCACAGTTCGGGAAGATATTGAGGTTGATTTACTCGCATCAAAAATTGCAACGCTGTTTCACCTGAACTCGTCTGGAGTGGAGGATGAGATTTTGACACTGCAGGCTGACATTCAGCTGAAGTCCAGGGCTCATGGACAGTTTTCTCACAGAGGAAAAGTACCCAAACATGAGGAAATGTGATCCCTTTTTGACTGCATTATTCGGCTCTACTTATTTATGTGAGTCAGCCTTTTCCCACATGAAGAACATTAAGTCCATACACCGTTCCACCGTGACTGATGATCATTTGAAGTCTGCTTGAGGCGGGCTACCAGCAGCTACTGTCCGGACTATGCTACTCTGGCCAAGTCATCAGAGTAAGGTAATGAGCAAAAATGTACAGAATTGTATTGTGCCATAAGGGTTCATGCAGTTATGCAAGGTACGCCAACATATATTGTAAATATAAAGTATACTCAGTATATATATATATATATATATATATATATATATATATATATATATATATATATATATATATATATAAATAGATATTCAGCATTTTTAATGTAGGTAGATCATTTTGACTTGGTCATTTTAAAAGTAGCTCGCAAGCCGAAAAAGTGTGGGCGCCCCTGCTCTAACCATCAACTCCCTGAGGGGGGGACACACCACCCTGACAGCCGTCTTTGTTGTGTTTTACATGGTTGCTGCGCTACTACAGGTACACACAAGCACACTCTTAACTCTGAACTATCTAGAAAACTGCATGCAGCATTCATGTATTATCACTTACTGTTTTATAAGGTGCACCAAACAGAACAAAATGTTCATTTATAATTATTGTTATGATTAATCTTATAATTTACTGTTATTATTATTATTAGAGTAGCAATAGCATTAGCTTTAGAGGTAAGCTGGAGTTGAGATACACTGCATTGCAAACACTTGGTGTACCTCTGCAGAGACGGGTGTTATGGGTAAGTAAGTCAAGGAGCTGATTGGTTGATCCATTCTTTCCTGTTCCTGACTCCTGTGATCCTAACATTTCTAATATCTCCAGAGCGTCCAAAAGTCAACATTTATTGAAAAAAACATAGAGATATGTCATCATTTCCAAAATTCACGACATGTTTTTGTTGAACAAATATTCGGCTTCAATCCCATTTTGCTTCCGTTTAGTTTGAATATTGCAGGAAGATCTCAGAAATGCTGCACGTTTTGTGAGAATTGGTTGAATTCTAATAAAATGTTATGATCACAAAACCGTGACTTCCAGTAAGGACTGTGTAATTGGCTCTCCCCTTCATTTAGTGATCCTCCAAACTGGATTCAGAGACTTACAAAATGCGACAGCTAATCCCATTTTCAACATCGGATAAACACGCGTTCGGTCTGATATCGATTTAGCCTCTGGGGCCAATGTTTCGGGACGGAGTTTGCATTATGGCCAACGCGTCTTTTTTCTCTCCACACGTTTACCTGCATGCAACCAAAGCCCGCTCACATGTGATTGGTCGATACTATTCTGACTTCAATCGGAAACTAGAACCCTTCTGATAGCTAAATCTTGTCCTCTGGTTATAGAAATGATGCCAAAACTGACACAGTCAATCAAGTACTACCTTCCTTTAGTTCCTTTTTTTAAAGCATTGAAGTCTCTGTGGTTCCTGTAAAACAAAAGATGAACAAAAGAACCTTGTGCTTCTGCTTCTGTCCGACTCCAGGTTCTAATCCTTCTCTACCTGGCAGACTGGATGGTGCACTGGATGTGGGGGCGAGGCATGGACCCCGACAACTTCTCCATCCCCTACCTGACCGCTCTGGGCGACCTGCTGGGGACCGGCTTCCTCGCCCTCTGCTTCCACATGCGCTGGTTCATCGGAGACAAGGACGCTAACGCGGGCAACTGAATGAATACACAGCGACACGCACAACAAGAAAAAGACACACTCTACGCTTGCACGCACGGACAGTGACGAACATCGCCCGCATGCGTGGACATTATCTGAAAATGGACGTTGTCTACTATATAAGGGCTAATCTCCTGTCGGGCTCCGATTGATGGTCTAGCACTTGTAGGGGCAGTAACGTTTCGTCTCCAGGATATCAGGACTTTGGTGCACCACAGCAGCAGAACAGATTGTGGACAGTATTTTAAACACACATATCTGCACCTCAACCAGTAAACAAAACCCTGCAAAACTCCCCCACTCCTCCTATATTTAACTTAATAACTGAGTCCAACTACTTTTGTTATTATCACACTATTGACAATGATTACTATTGTTGATAAATAATGAATTTGATATGAATCGTTTCATGCAAAGGGCCAGTCCTCATTATTGTCAATGGGAACGTTAGCCCTATCGTTTTTATAAAAAGATCAAGTTTTAACACTAAGACAGCAAAAAATATGTCCAAATGAGCCTAGAATGCTTAATCACCAAGTGCTACATCATGAACAGAATGAATATTATATGTGTCTCATTTCATTTCATTTCATTTACTCCTCCGCGAATCGCCACCTTATCGTGGTGGAGGAGTTTGAGTGGCTCAGTGATCCTGGGAGCTATGTTGTCCGGGGCATTAGCCCCTGGTAGGGTCTCCCAAGGCAAACAGGTTTCAGGGGAGAGCCCAGACTAAGAGCGGTTCAAAACGACCCTAATGATAAGCAGCCCACGGACTAAAGTCACCTCGCCCGGACCAGGGAAACCGGGGCACCCTCCCGGAGCCAGACCCAGGAGGGGAGCTCGTAGGCGAGCGTCTGGTGGCCGGGCCTTTGCCCATGGGGCCCGGTCGGGCTCAGCCCGAATAAACACCATGGAGCAGCCACCCTGTGGACCCACCACCCGCAGGGACACGCATCGGGGTCGGGTGCTAAGCAGACCGGGCGGTAGGTCGGGCGGGAGGCCCGGGCATGCCGATCGCCGGCGACATAGACTAGCTCTAGGGACGTGGAACGTCACCTCGCTAGCGGGGAAAGAGCCGGAGCTGGTGCAGGAGGTGGAGCGATACCAGCTAGAAATAGTTGGACTCACCTCCACACACAGCGTTGGCTCTGGAACCAAGCTCCTGGAGAGGGGTTGGACTTTGTCCTTTTCCGGAGTTGCCCAGGGTGAGAGGCGCCGGGCGGGAGTGGGGATACTCACGAGCCCCCGGCTGAGCGCCGCTGTGTTGGAGTTCTCCCCGGAGAGCGAGAGGGTCGCCTCCATGCGCCTACGGGTTGCGGGGAGCAAGGCTCTGACTGTGGTTTGTGCTTATGCACCAAACAGCAGTTCGGAGTATCCGGCCTTCTTGGAGTCGGTGGGAGGGGTCCTGGAAAGGGCGCCGCCTACCGACTCCATAGTTCTCCTGGGGGACTTCAACGCTCACGTTGGCAATGACGGAGAAACCTGGCGGGGGGTGATTGGGAGGAACGGCTTGCCCGATCTGAACCCGAATGGTGTTTCGTTATTGGACTTCTGTGCTTGCCACGGTTTGGCCATAACGAACACTATGTTCGAACATAAGGTGGCTCATAAGTGTACCTGGTACCAGAACACCTTAGGCCGGAGATCAATGATCGACTTTGTAATCGTATCATTTGATTTGCGGCCGTATGTCTTGGACACTCGGGTGAAGAGAGGAGCAGAGCTGTCAACTGATCACCACCTGGTGGTGAGTTGGATCAGATGGCAGGGGAACCGGTTGGAAAGACCCGGTAAACCCAAACGTGTAGTGAGGGTAAACTGGGAACGTCTGGCGGAGGAACCTGTCCGGGAGGTCTTTAACTCCCACCTCCGGAAGAACTTCTCACACATCCCGAGGGAGGTTGGGGACACGGAATCCGAGTGGACCATGTTCAAAGCCTCTATTGTGGACGCGGCCGCTAGGAGCTGTGGCCGGAAGGTCATCGGTGCCTGTCGTGGCGGCAACCCGAGAACCCGGTGGTGGACACCGGAGGTGAGGGAGGCCGTCAAGCTGAAGAAGGAGACCTTCAAGGCCTGGTTGGCCCAGGGGTCTCCTGAAGCAGCTGACAGGTATCGGCAGGCCAGAAGGGCTGCAGCTGCGGTGGTCGCGAATGCTAAAACTCGGGCATGGGAGGAGTTCGGGGAGGCCATGGAGAAGGACTTTCGGTTGGCCTCAAGGCGGTTCTGGCAAACCATCCGACGGCTCAGGAAGGGAAAGCAGGGCTTACCCCAGGCTGTTCTCAGCAGGGGGGGGGAACTGCTAACCCGGACGGAGGACATCGTCGGGCGGTGGAAAGAGCACTTTGAGGAAC
Source organism: Anarhichas minor (assembly GCF_050575085.1). Lineage (NCBI taxonomy): Eukaryota > Metazoa > Chordata > Actinopteri > Perciformes > Anarhichadidae > Anarhichas > Anarhichas minor. The sequence goes on along the minus strand of NW_027466469.1, from coordinate 4,320,236 downwards.
TCCTAAACCCGACCAACATGTCCTCTGCAGAGGAGGCAGCGCCTGAGGACCTAGGGGGAGGCTCACCCATATCCCTGGCAGAGGTCGCTGAGGTAGTTAAAAAGCTCCTTGGTGGCAAGGCGCCGGGGGTGGATGAGATCCGCCCTGAGATGCTGAAGGCGCTGGACATGGTTGGGCTGTCCTGGCTGACACACCTCTTCAATGTCGCATGGGGGTCGGGATCAGTGCCCATGGAATGGCAGACCGGGGTGGTGGTTCCCATCTTCAAAAAGGGGGACCGGAGAGTGTGCTCGAATTACCGGGGTATCACACTACTCAGCCTCCCGGGAAAGGCTTATGCCAGGGTGCTGGAAAGGAGGCTCCGACCGCTTGTCGAACCTCAGATTCAAGAGGAGCAGTGCGGATTCCGTCCCGGCCGTGGAACAGTGGACCAGCTCTTTACCCTCGCAAGACTACTGGAGGGGCTCTGGGAGTTTGCCCAACCAGTCTACATGTGCTTTGTGGACTTGGAGAAGGCTTTCGACCGGGTCCCTCGGGGGGTCTTGTGGGGGGTGCTGCGGGAGTATGGGGTGCCGGACCCATTACAACGGGCGATCCGGTCTCTGTACGACTGCAGTAGGAGCTGTGTCCGCATTCTCGGCAATAAGTCAGACACGTTCCCGGTGGGTGTTGGCCTCCGCCAGGGCTGCCCTTTGTCACCGGTCCTGTTCGTGATTTTCATGGACAGGATATCTAGGCGCAGCCTGGGGGCGGAGAACGTCAGTTTCGGGGGTCTCGGGATCGCCTCTCTGCTATTTGCGGATGATGTGGTCCTGTTAGCCTCCTCGGATCGTGACCTCCAGCATTCACTGGGACGGTTTGCAGCCGAGTGTGAAGCGGCGGGGATGAGAGTTAGCACCTCCAAATCTGAGGCCATGGTGCTCTGCCGGAAACCGGTGGATTGCTCCCTCCAGGTGGGGACGGAGTGCCTACCTCAAGCGAAGGAGTTTAAGTATCTCGGGGTCTTGTTCACGAGTGAGGGTAAGATGGAGCGGGAGATCGACAGACGGATCGGTGCAGCTGCAGCAGTAAAGCAGGCGCTGCACCGGACCGTCTTGGTGAAGAGGGAGCTGAGCCGGAAGGCAAAGCTCTCAATTTACCACTCGGTCTACGTTCCTACCCTCACCTATGGTCACGAACTCTGGGTCGTGACCGAAAGGACAAGGTCGCGGCTACAAGCGGCCGAAATGAGCTTCCTCCGTAGGGTGGCCGGGCTCAGCCTTAGAGATAGGGTAAGGAGCTCGGTCATCAGGAGGGAGCTTGGAGTCGAGCCGCTACTCCTTCGCGTCGAAAGGAGTCAGCTGAGGTGGTTCGGGCATCTAATTAGGATGCCTCCTGGACGCCTCCCACTGGAGGTTTTCCAGGCACGTCCAACTGGGAAGAGACCCCGGGGAAGACCCAGAACACGCTGGAGAGATTACATCTCCCAGCTGGCCTGGGAACGCCTCGGGATCCCCCAGAATGAGCTGGAACATGTTGCCGGTGAGAGGGAGGTCTGGGTCGGCCTGCTTGACCTACTGCCACCGCGACCCGACCCCGGATAAGCGGTGGAAAATGGATGGATGGATGGATGGATGTGTCTCATTTCTGATTTGGTAGAGATTGCAAAGAGCTAGGAATTGTGTGTGTGTGTGGGGGGGGGGGGGGGGTATCAGCGGATGGCTTAATTTGATTTAACAAGTCTAAATCTCGAGTCCAATTCTGGACTGGAGAATTAGGAACGTCAGATCACAATCCAACAAACGCTTACGTCAGCCACGACTATCAGTGATTTACCTCTGCTTCTGTCAGCAGTTGAGAACCTCCTAATTAAGGCCTATCTAAAAGTTTCCGTTAATGAGAATTAACTCATTAGCTCACTCACACAATAGCACCAGTCCCCCTGTCTGAAGCCATCCACCCACTCTCTACTGGAGCACGTTGTTGTTGTTGCCGTTATGTTGCACAAGCCAGGCTTATAGTAAGTGAAAAGAGGCTCAACATGCTGCGGCGCACTGGAAACAACCTGCAGAGCTCAGCCAACTCAACGCCATTGTTTTGGCACATTGGTACACTGTGTTAGGTTGCCTTAGCCAGGATGTGCCCACTCAGGTTCAGCTATCTGGTACCAGGTGAAAGGTCCCGATTGCTGATGTTTCGTGTGGATATTTGTGACCTTTTAATTTGATGACTTTAATTGCTTTGTGGGAATCAAAACTGGAGCACTGATCCTTTCCTACGAAAGACAGGCCAATGATGTTGTCTGAGGTTGGTTACCAGTGAGGTGACAGTGGATACAGGAAGTTGTGGCAAACCCTTTTTTTGTGTTTTATTGTTTGTATTGTCAAAGCAGCGCTGATAAAGATCCGGTCTCACCAACGTGTAAAGCATATACATTTAGATAAATTCACTCCAGTGGAATCAGTGGTTTCAATCGCGGGGTGAAGTAAATATATGCAACGTTTTTGCGGGAAGTTCAACTAATGTGAAATTGACCAATTAGCCAAACGTCTGGACAGTCTTGAGGGAACAGAGAGGAGAGCTAGCTATCATAGCTTATTAGCCGTGTTGCACCGTCCGCTTGTATCTATCCCTCCACTGTCGAAGCATGATTAAAACATCTCTAAGCTAACTAGCGTACCATCAGTTAGCAAGTTCCGTTAGCTTAGATAACTTTTAGCCCCCTTATAGTAAAGGTATGTCGAATTAAATCATGTAGAATCTTGAGAACAAGGCAAAAGGCACAGTGCAGAGAAAATAGAGAGAAACAGGGAGAGCTGTTGTGACCGACTAGCGCGAGCTTGTTTCCCTGTTAGCTATCTTCCCTATTTTCTCGAGTTCATTTTGCTAGTTTCTGGTGTGACTGGGCTCTGAGGATTTTTCTCAGATTCTGTAGAGTGAGTTAGAATATAATTCTGGTAAAACGTGTTGTTCTCACTATGGAAGCCCTGGAATCTTGTGATCCAATTTCGGATTCTCTCTAAAAACTTAAACTTGGCCAAACTTTTTTTTCCCACCTGCTTTTCTGATGAGAAAGAAAATTAAGGAAATCAAAAATGTATCCTGGCAAAAATGCTCACCTGTTGTTAAGTCATAAATACAGGAGACAAAAACACTTTTTTTCACACTTCAGGGCTTCCGTATGTCACACATATAATTGATAAAAATAACTAATAGTAATCTGTCTGGTGAGGGAGGAGCCTGCCCTTTTGTAAGTGAATGACTCGACTGAGCAAAAATAGGTTTAACCTCAGCAACACACTATCTGACTGTGAGACTCAGCTGCCCCGAGCTGAGTCTTTGAGGGCTCACAGGTGAGGAGGAGAATGAAAAGGGAAGTCGCAAACCATTTTCGACAGACTGTACCAAGTACAGACGCAGCCCAGACGCAAAGCCCAGTGTCTTAGGAGAAAACCTGCACGTGATGCTCGACTTGTCGGACGTCTGTGCTGTTTGGAAGGGGCCAGCAGAATGCATGTGCAGGGCACATAATGTGAATGCAAAACTTGATTATTTTATCTGTTGAAAATGTTGTTATGGTCTTACTGATTTTTATTTTTGTTTATGTGTCAATTATGTTATTTTTTTTTTCTATTCCTTTCCTCCTCTCCCCTAATCTTTTTAACTCTTCGTGATTTCTGATTTGTTTGGTAATATTTCACTGAGCAAACAACCACTGTAAAGATGAAGCAAGTTGTCCGCACTGGTCAAAGGCACAATGTACTGTAATCTGCAAAACAACGGACACCAGAGGGCGCTGCAGGGATCCTCTTAACGCTACAACTTGTCAGTGTATCTCTGTGTCCTCTGGATTCAAACCCGCGCGAGTCCAACCGCAGTGACGTTTTTATTTTGTCTTTTTTTTCTACAGACTTGTTGTAAAAGTTGCATCCTTCCATCCGCTCACTCTCAGTCTGTATCCTCCACTCTCTTACTGACCGGGTGCCGGCGTTCTGCCTCTGTGTCACATGGAAAGTTGTGAATACTTCTATAAAAGGGGCAAGTAATGCTTTGTCTATTTATTTTTAGATTGCACACAAAGCAAATTGTACATATTATATTTATTCTATATATAAGGTTGTTTATTTTGTCATTTCATTTTGGCTCCGTTTCCTTGTCACCTTGTTGTTTTTTGTCATTTTTCTCTTCTCTTTTATGTTTTTTGTTTTGTTTTCTTTGCTAAAGGCCAGTAGAGCTTCTTGGTGCTCACCGGCGGTGAGGCTAACGAATAGAGCGGTGCCTAATACCAGTCTTTACACACCTCGCACATCTGCGCACACGCACACACACACACACACCCTGTCACACACAGGGAAAGCATACTTATAAAACATAGAATGGCCTTAACCTATGAGAGCCGAGCTCAACTCAGAGTAACCCAATCAGGAGCTAGGTTCGCCACAGAGTAGCGTCTCTTTAATTAGCTTTGATTAATAAAAGATGTACAGTTGATTATGATTGTAATGTAATAATGACTTTATATGACGCAGCAGCGGAGAGGAGGGCGGGTGGCATCAGTCGCAAGCTTTGTGTTCACGTCGTGAATGTGCAAAGATGAGGACTTTGAGGCTGAATAAGCTGAGTAGGCTGGTTTTATGGGTCAGGAATTAGAAGTAAGAGTTCACGCCACAAACACAGCAACAACAGAAAAAGGGCAACATGACAAAATGTCACTTCTCCTGATGTTTCCACCTGTATATGAAATAGCCAGCTTTTTAAAAACCCTTCAACCACCTACTGCCTTGTTAGCCTCAGTGCTTCAAACCCTCAAGCCCCTGAATCCTTACGTTTCCAACGCCCACGTCAAGGTGGAGCCTTTGATTCAGACACTAAACCTCCACCTGTCTCGGTCAGCTCTGCTGCCTCTGAGAAACCGACAAAACACACTGGTACCCGTCTCACTGGGGCCGAGGTCTTTGCATTCTCTGTGTGCTCTCTTTGTAAAAGCCCTCCCTCTGTGAGGCTGGAGGAAGGCTCTCTCCCTGCAGGACTTTGTACATTGCTGGAAATAAAGGACTCTATTATTTCATACCATTCCTCAGTCTTATTGTCTGTTTCTGTCAGCTTTTGCTGTAAGTGTGTCGGTGATCTGACAGGATCCATGCACTCCAGTCTGCTCATCTTTTGTTCAGATGTTCAGAAGCAGAGATGAAGCATATGATCGTAGATATGCTAACTGTGGTCAATGGTTTGTTTTACTGTCTCTTAGCTGCTCCGCCACAAATTACAAATTGCGTCACCTATTTCCCTCGAGAGATAAACTGCACTTAACAGACCTCCGAATGTTCTGTAAAGTGATATTGACAGCATTATCCCCACAAGATAATAACTAGTTACCACAAGATAATAACTAGTTACCACAAGATAATATAACTAACATGAACTCCATCAGTGATAACTTAAGGTTGACTGTTTTCAAAATAGTAACACATCTGACGGTGTGCGTCCCCTTAGAGCTCCAGAGATCAATCTGAGGGTCACAAGACAGTTAACATGAGAAGAGAAGAGAAACAATTCATCTGGTTTTACTCTTGTCTTGTGAGATTAGGAACAAAATTGAAAATGTTCTAGAGTCAAACCTTCTGTATCCCAATGGCAATACAACTGAAGTCATTTTATTTGGACCACATGCATTTGACCAACATTATATCTTCTCATCTTTGACCCTTTGACCTCTTCTGTTGAACCATTCAATTCAGGATTTAAGTGTGACGAATAAATCAATGAGGTAGTTAAATGATGTATAATGTTTAATAAGAATAAACAAAACATCTCTTTATTTTTTAACTGTCTTTATTTATTGCCTTGTGATCAACTCATGCTCACTCTTTCATGTATGTTTAGTTCTTAAATGACAGAAAGATAACAACTAAACACATGATGTATACAACTAGGTTATAAATGAACCATAAATATCAAATATCAGATGAAATAATCAGCATTCAATACATCTGTATCAATAACCTAGATAATTAACAAAGGCACAGGTAAATATAACTGAATCTATGGTTTAAATAGCTACTCAGCTCGATATACTGTCTTGTTATTAAGAGTCAGAACAAGCCTAACTTCTTTATATTGGAATCACAGATTGTGAATATAAGTTATTGTGATGCAATCTGCTGACATTATGAAAAACATCAACTGTGCATGACTGTGGATGATATAAACTCATACTGAGCACACATGTTTAAAGATATGAGATAAAGTATTGATCTTTATTCAAATAAGGTTTTAGGTCAATTGTACAGATGCTGATCAGCCTTCAACGTTGCAGCTGCAGCTTTTGTTTTCATCACTAGATTCCGCTTCATCGCCCTAATGACGTCACGTTTGTAAAAGAACAAATCTTTCTGAATTAATAAATCTCTCGCTGGGATTACAGGCGCGCGCCTGTAATCCCAGTTACCGGGAGGCTGAGGCTGGAGGATCGTTTGAGCTCAGGAGCTCTGAGCTGCAGCGGACTATGAAGATCAGGTGTCCGCACTAAGTTCGGTATCGGTATGGTGCTCCTGGGGGAGCCCGGGACCACCAGGTGGTCTAAGGAGGGGTGCACCGGCCCAGGTCGGAGACGGAGCAGGTCAAAGCCCCCGTGCCGCTCAGTAGTGGGATCGCGCCTGTGAATAGACGCTGTAGTGCAGCCTGAGTAACACAGCGGGACCCAGTCTTCTTACACTCTGTCTACTGTTCAACAAGCAGCTGATACAACAACAAGGTGTTTACATGTTACAGCAGCTTCATCACTGCTTCTTTATATTCTAGTTCCCATGAAAACATTCAGAAACCAGTTGTGTGTGTTTGTCCTACAGCGCCTCCACCTGGAGGAGAGGAGCAATGAGCACCAATCACAGCAGTCAGTGCAGCTCCACACATACAGCAAACTAACGGGGCTTTCTTTATGACGTTCAATCAACGTGATGGAGAGGTGAACAGTCACAAACAAACACTTTCTCTTTGTTTTTATGTTCAAATAACACAAATATGTCCATAATAATACTTCAAGGTATCAACATCTGGATCAAAATCATTTAGAAACGTGTTTTTCTATCTTGTTGTAAATGTGTTGTTTTCATTGAGTGAATCTTCTATCAGCCTTAAATATGAACAGTAGCTGTGAAACAATACAGAGAGCTCATGGTTCAGCAGCACAACACGTGGTTTACAGTTTGAAGTGACTGAAGCTCAGAGAGATGGAGTAGTTACAGAGCAGGTAACACTCTCAGCACATGTGGATATTATGGGATTAATAGCATATGATGAATCCATCTCTGTGATGTATTGCAGAGCTCTGATGTAGCTGAAATGAAAGTTCAGAAAAAATATCAATATTAGCAGAACATTGGTATTCATGAGATGATTGTGTTGGCAAATGGGTCACAGTTGTTTGCTGACCTCTTACATTTCAATCATCTCGTTTCCTCACTTCATCATGTTTTCCTCATTATTTCATGGATTTCCTCATCTTCACCAGAGACGAGGTTCCTGCTGTATTTTCAGTGTCAAACCATGTTTTGTAGTTGCCGCCTACCCCTGCAGGTTGCTGGCAGACAGCTGTTACCTAAATCTCCATCTCCAGCCTTCTGAACATTCTGGCAGACAGCTGCATGTTAGAACCTCCACCTCCAGCCTCCTCCAGCAATCCACAGCCCTGGCCTCCACCTGTCGATTCTGGTAGTCATCTCTCCTGCTCCACCTCCAGCCTCTTCCAGCTCCAGCCTGCAGTCTCCATCTACACCTTGAAATACTTACAAACAGGTAGCGCCTGCATATCCACCTATGGCCTCTGTCATTAACCTGCACCTCCACCTACCTGAAGATATTCACTGACCTAAACCTCTACCTACAGCCTTTTGCAGAAACCTCCACCTGAAGATTCTGCCTACAGCCTCCGCCCCCCCACCAGCATGTTGTAAGAGACAGCTGCACCTACAACCTGTTCCAGATCCTTCCTGCAGCCTTCATCAGTAACCTGCAGTCTTCTTCTCCACCTTCAGATACCAGCAGAAAGGTGCAGATCTACTGTATCTGTGGTGTCTCAGGGTCTTTCATGTGTTTTCAGTTCATCAGGTGTTTTAATGCTTGTTAGAAATGATCAAGTCTGCAGAAGTCATGAAGTGAAAACAGGGAAGTTTTATATCTTTGTGATAGAAGATGTTAGAATAATATCTGAGGCGTGAACTGTTTGAGGCTCTGATTCTCTTCTGAATGTAAATATTTGTAATGGAGGTTTGTTGCTGTATGATATATTCATACCAGATATTTCCTCTGTGGTTTTCTCCAGGACCTGGTGGACTCCACATACTTCCAGATCCACCAGGAGCTGGTCAAGAACCAACGGATGAATTCCTTCTACAAGATGTGAGCCTCAGAGATGCTTCTTCCTCCTCCTCATCCTGCACGTTCACCACCAACTCCTGCTCTTCTCAAAGCTAAATAAAGTCCATCAATCTCTGCCGTCATCAGATTAGATCATTGGAGTCCACAACATTTAGCATCAAACACATTCCTTCATATTTGCGATCTCAGTGGATTTGTGGGAGTTTTCTCATCAGACACTTTTCTCATTTGTATTATTTGTTTTGCAGTTTGCCAGCAGCTTTCTGTTATTATTAGTTTAAATGAGGAATGATAAAAGTACTTCTAGAACCTGTAGACGACCAACTCTTATTATTTAACATAGATAAAGATCACAAGTTGTTCAAACTTAGAAATATCAATGATCGTCATTTAAAGTAAAAGCTTCAGTTGTAGCAACAAACCAAGCCCTTCCTCAGACTTCACCAACAGTGAACATCATTCATATTAGAAAACGTCTCGTTTTGATTCAGTACAAAGTGAGAAATATTGTTTTTGCTTTGGAGCCATTTCAGACCTTTGAACACTGAACTCATCAAACCAAAGTTTCTTTGAGTCACATGGTCCTCTCTATGAGGAGAATGAAAACATTGTAAACAATTGAGCTAAAATCTTTGTCCACTGATCCAGATGTGGATGTGACTGTTAGCAGCACAGGAGAAGTCCAGTCTAGAGACTGTGTAATGTGAAGTAATCCAACATTCAACCCTGAACACGCTTCACTCATGAAAACTGAACTCAAGAGGAAAGAGTCTCACATTTCTTGACACAAAAGCTGAAGTTGTAGCTTTAACTTCATTTCACAAGTTTTTCTACATTCAACTTCCAAGTCACTGTTGATATAAACCTTTAGGAGATAAAGGAACATAAAGGTCTATTTAGAAAAGGTGAAAAGTTACTTTATGTTAACCTTAGAATTGTTCAAATCTCATAGTTTGTAAAGAAAGAAAAAAAAGGTTCAAACAGTTTTTAAATATCATGTAGATATCAAATAATCTTGTATTTCCTCTTTCTGAATTATCTCACAAGACCAAATATAATATTACTAATTTGAACTGATCATTTGCCTGTTTGTGAATGTTAATAAACAGTGTCGGGCATTTTGACACATAACATATTGGGTGTTATTTCTTCCACAATAATGAGAGTTAATGAATCATAAAGATGCGAATCGTACCACCTTAACAGAAGTAACAACACAGGAGAGTCAGAAGGTGTAGAGAGAAGTGGGGATGGAGTAGAAGTGGTTCGTTGAGTTGAGTGGATCTACGACTCAACGAACACGTTCACAGGAGGACCTCTGGCTGGAACTGAACCGCACCGATGTTCTGTACAACCGCGTCATTGAACTCTTTGTAATCAAAGAAAGGAGGATGGACTTTGTCTTTAAGTGAACAGCAGCTTTGGTAAGTGAAGTGTTTTTGTGTTTTTACATCTGCAGTAGCGTTACTACTGTGTTCATTTGTCTATGGTGTCGTTTTTATGATATGGTTCATATTGTTCCCTCTGATGTGAATAATATCTGAATGGCTCGTGCTCTTCAGTGTGCGGTGGAATACGTGTTTTAGCGCTGCAGTGTTGCTGAATTGATTTGCTTTGTTGTCATAGAAATACATGTGACTGGTTCTTGTGAGTTCGTTCTGTTCATTGTTTTAATTACATTGATTTTGACTATATGCATTGTCCGTTAATGACGAAGCATCCCGTCATGCGCGTATTCATGTGTCTGCACTCTGCAGTTAGTGCATTTGTAGGTGTTGAGCTTCATGTAACATTTTATTTCACTGGTCAAATGTTGCAGTGTTATGTGGATATGCAGCTTTTAAACAAAACAATTATAACCCGTAGCTGTGGCGTCATGGTGAGGTCATTAGGAGATGGTTCAACTGTAGTAGGACGGCACTGAAGGCCCAGGTATAAAATGCACGGCCCGCCACTGTCATTGAGTGAATCTTCTATCAGCCTTAAATATGAACAGTAGCTGTGAAACAATACAGAGAGCTCATGGTTCAGCAGCACAACACGTGGTTTACAGTTTGAAGTGACTGAAGCTCAGAGAGATGGAGTAGTTACAGAGCAGGTAACACTCTCAACACATGTGCCATGCCATGTGGATGTTTCTGCTTCATGTGCTTCATTCTCCAAAATGTTGGTCTGTTACTCTAATATATATATATTTATACTTTTTACTTTCTGATAAATGAGTTGATACAAATTATTTATTGGTTAAAATGCTGATGTTTCTCAATGTAAATAATAAATCATCATGTCTGCACTTAGAAATGTTATTAGTCTTTAATAAACCGTCCTGAGTTTCTCAATTTCACATCAGCCATCAATAAAAGCCTGTCAGTCAACCAGAATAATATTTAATCATTTATTAATAAGGAATTATGTAACACATTATATGAAGGTCATGTCTATAATGCTTAATAAGCACAATCTTAACACATTATAATGCATAAAGCTTCATAACAAGGCATCCTATAGGATCATCTCATCACATGTATCACCTGCATCAACTGGACACCTGTGAGACCAAATGTGAAGAAACTAGAACGTCTTCAAGATGTTTTTCTGGACCGATCAGTCTAAAGAAAAAAGAAGAATGATGATAATAATAAATAAAATACAATCAATACAAGAATTACAACAAAAAATATATATAATAATGAATTAAACAATATTCAACCCGGTTGACCCGGCCTGGCTGATCCTACTGACCTGTTCTGGAGCTCCCTGACGGTGCCCTGGTCGTGGTTTGCTGCCAGTGGTCGGGGCGATACTGCCCCTGACTTTGTTTTTGTTGTTATTTTGTAATTTATGTACTTTCTTATGGTCTTTTCTTTCACACACACACACACACACACAGACACACACACACACACACACACACACACACACACACACACACTGACTATATGATGTTTGCTGGCTTGTATCTCACTGTTCTTGTCGTCCTCTTGTTGTTATGTTCATGTATTGTCTCTTGTCTTGTAATGAAAAAAGAGAAATGTTTTCTAAAGTGGAGCAGGTTTTAACCGAGGCTCTGCTTGTAAATGAGGAAGCAAAGTTCACATTCACAGCGCTGCTCCTCTTCCTGGAATGAAGCACAGCTTGATAACCCCTCCTTCTTCCTCCTGCTCTCAAACACAGCCGGCTCCACTCTGTCCACGTGTTTCCTTGTTCCCTCCCCTTCAGATCTACAGTTTTAAAGATGGGTGTAACCAACATGGTGGTGAAGCGATAGAGCTGACAGGCTCCATTCACTGAACAAACACATGTTGTTCAGATCAGAAGTCAAAGCAGAGTCACTTCTAGTGAAGCGAAACTCAGACAGTCGTTGTCACTGAGAGGTGAAATGGCGCAGAAAGGAGTTCAGCTGGATCGGGAAGCCTTCTCTTGTTCCATCTGTCTGGATCTACTGAAGGATCCGGTGACTACTCCCTGTGGACACAGCTACTGCATGAACTGTATTAAAAGCTTCTGGGATGAAGAGGATGTGAAGAAACTCCACAGCTGCCCTCAGTGTAGGCAGACCTTCACACCGAGGCCTCTCCTGCTGAAAAACACCATGTTAGCAGTTTTAGTGGAGGAGCTGAAGAAGACTGGACTCCAAGCTGCTCCTGCTGATCACTGCTATGCTGGACCTGAAGATGTGTCCTGTGATGTCTGCACTGGGAGGAAACGGAAAGCCCTCAAGTCCTGTCTGCAGTGTGTGATCTCTTTCTGTGAGAAACACCTCCAGCCTCATTATGAATCCCCTGCCTATGAGAAACACAAGCTGGTGGACCCCTCCAAGAAGCTCCAGGAGAACATCTGCTCTCGTCACGATGAGGTGATGAAGATGTTCTGCCGTACTGATCAGCAGTGTATCTGTTACCTCTGCTCTGTGGATGAACACAAAGGCCACGACACAGTCTCAGCTGCAGCAGAAAGGACTGAGAGGCAGAGAGAGCTGGAGGTGAGTCGACTAAACATCCAGCAGAGAATCCAGGACAGAGAGAAAGACGTGAAGCTGCTTCAGCAGGAGGTGGAGGCCGTCAATCGCTCTGCCGACGAAGCGGTGAAGGACAGCGAGAAGATCTTCACCGAGCTGATCCGTCTCATGGAGAAAAGAAGCTCCGATGTGAAGCAGCAGGTCAGATCCCAGCAGAAAAGCGAAGTGAGTCGAGTCAAAGAGCTTCAGGAGAAGCTGGAGCAGGAGATCTCTGAGCTGAAGAGGAGAGACGCTGAGCTGAAGCTGCTCTCACACACAGAGGATCACAACCAGTTTCTACACAACTACCCCTCACTGTCACCACTCAGAGAACCTACAGACTCGTCCGGCATCGATATCCGTCCTCTGAGCTACTTTGAGGACGTGACGGCGGCTGTGTCAGAAGTCAGAGATAAACTACAGGACGTTCTGAGAGAGAAGAGGACAAACGTCTCACTGGCAGTGACTGAAGTGGACGTTTTACTGTCACACTCACAAGCAGAGCCCAAGACCAGAGCTGAGTTCTTAAGATATTCAAGTGAAATCACACTGGATCCAAACACAGCACACACACTGCTGTTATTATCTGAGGGGAACAGAAAAGCAACATTTATGAGTAAACATCAGTCTTATTCTAGTCACCCAGACAGATTCACTTCATATTATCAGGTCCTGAGTAGAGAGAGTCTGACTGGACGTTGTTACTGGGAGGTGGAGAGGAGAGGAGCAGTTTATGTAGCAGTCGCATACAAGAATATCAGCAGAACAGGGAGCTTTGATGAATGTGGTTTTGGATACAATGACAAATCTTGGGCGTTATATTGTGACAAAAACAGTTTTATATTTTTCTACAACAATATCGAAACTCCCGTCTCAGGTCCTCAGTCCTCCAGAGTAGGAGTGTACCTGGATCACAGAGCAGGTATTCTGTCTTTCTACAGCGTCTCTGAAACCATGACTCTCCTCCACAGAGTCCAGACCACATTCACTCAGCCTCTCTATGCTGGACTTGGGTTTTGGTGTAATGGAGACACTGCTGAGTTCTGTAAACTAAAATAGACAGAAGTGATTCATGGAACAGCAGATTCATTTCTGTTAAACTCATTTTGTGTCCATTTTTGCTGAGACCTGATTTTCTTTCACCTGTCAATCAAACATTGAGGGCGGTACTTTGACATCTTGTCATTATTGTTGTGTACATGTTTGAGTTTCTTTAGGTGGAGCTCCTTCCTGTGTCTGTTAAACCATGGAGGCTATCACTGCTCATGATGATCTTTGTTGACCTGAACTGACATTTCTCTGCAGGAAAATGTAAACTTCTCTGAGGTCTAAATGTTTGTTGAAAATGTGTATTGATGTATTTGTTAGTTGTTGTTTCTCTTCCACTGCATGTGTCTTAAAGAGAGAAACCACCAGAGCTTCTTTTATCCAAGATATTTTGTTCTCACCACTTTCTGTAAAGATATCTTTAATTAAATTTACATTTATTTGTTTCAAAGACTAAATGTTGCTGTTGTCTGAATTGATGTGTCATACTGATGGATGTGAACAAATTGAAGGTTTACATGATAAAGAAAGTAATCTTGTTTCAAGAAGAACAAAGACTCTGATCTTGTTGTAAGAACAATCAGTCTATTGAGAAGGAAACTCGTCTGTTTGGAACTCTTTTTTTAAGATCCAATGATTTTATATTAAAGTCTCTTTCAATTATTTTACAATGTGTAGTTGTCTTAAAGGAAGACCTTCTTTCAGTGGTCTAGGATTCAAACTGCCTGCAGTCATCAGAGTGTTCCTGTCAGTGGGTTTAGTGGGAATACTTGTTTGTAGCTTTTCTAACTCACCACTGAACTCAAGACAAATATCATTACAGATCAGCTCCAAACTGCCTCATGAGGAGCAGAATGAATCCACATCTCTGGTTACTAGTAAATCCTTCTCATCAACAATGAGAGCTCTGCTCTTCAGCAGCATGTCAGTGTGTCTTGTATGTAGGAGGGCAAAGCGTTCAGCAGCTTCTTCATGTGTGAGTCCACAAACATGTGAGACTTGAGATGAATCCTCACATGTTCAGTTCAACTGTTACTATTTAGTTTGGAGACAACTTGTTGTATTTTATATTTCAACCACAAGATGGCGCCATGATATGTAAAGCACACACAGGTGAGACGTTAATGCAGGTGATACATGTGATGTTTGATCACCAGTGATGTCATTCTATTATAGGATGCCTTGTTAACATGTTTGGAAATGTATAAAAAGAGGTTTGTAACTTAGAGTTCTTGCTTACAGGTTTTATATAATGATAAAGCGTTTGAGTGAAGAAGGACTTCAGAAGTTATTACCGTTATATTATCAAGTGTATCTAGAAGGTCGAATACCAGAAAGGTGTTTCTACGAGAGGTTTCTACGAGAACATGTTTACATGCTTTATTTTTCCAAAAAACACATTATTTGTTTTTACCCTCTGTCTGAAACGCTCCGTTTTAGCGACTGTCTCTTTAAAGCCCTTCGCACAAAAAGACCCAGTCTGACTTGGCCTAACTGTATTTTTATCATCTATTCACACAATTATATTCAAGTTGTTAAGATCTGCATTAATGTATAATACATATATACTTTTTTTCTACTTTGAAATCAAATTCTGAAAGTAAGCAAAATGTACACATCACCACTTACAAGGACTGTGAGGAGGTCTCAGGAGGCTAATGACGCCCTGCAGGACTGATTTGAGTCGACGGATTGGGATGTGCTGTGTGGACCACATGGGGAGGACATCAACAGCATGACGGACTGCATCACAGAATACATAAAATTCTGTGAACAAACCCTCATACCATCCCGGACTGTACGTTGCTGCCCCAACAACAAGCCATGGATCACCAGTGACCTGAAAGCTCTTCTTAATAAGAAGAAAGCAGCTTTCAGGTCTGGGGACAGGGATGAGCTAAGGAGAGTCCAGCGTGACCTGAAGATGAAGATCAGAGAGTGCAAGGACTCCTACAGGAGGAAGCTGGAGGCCAAACTCCAGCAGAACAATGTGAGGGAGGTGTGGACGGGGATGAAGCAGATTACTGGCTTCAAGGTTGGAGGGAGACAACCAGTGGGCTCCCTGGAGAGGGCCAACGAGCTAAACTCTTTCTTCAATAGGTTTAGTTCATATCCCTCATCTGTCTCCTCCACACACCACCTCCCAAACACCTCACCCTCTGTCTCCCCTGGTGAGCTGCATGGACACAGAGCCCTCAACATCAAAGGGCTCTTCCACCCTCCCCCCCTCTCTGTGACGACTGGCCAGGTGAGAAGACAGCTAGAGAGACTCCACCAAGGCAAAGCTGAAGGACCTGATGGCATCAGCCCCAGTGTCCTGAAGACCTGCGCCGTCCAGCTGTCTTATGTCCTGCAACATCTCTTCAACCTGAGCCTGAAGCAGGAGGAAGTCCCGGTGCTGTGGAAGACGTCGTGCCTGGTTCCTGTACCAAAAAAGACGACACCATCTGGCCTCAATGACTACCGACCAGTTGCTTCTGAACATGGCCAAGACCAGACATACATCACAAAAAACATAATAAATAGGAGAACTGAAGCCACCGGGAGATAATTGACACACTTATACAGGGAGACACAGGTTGTTAAATCAGCAGAAACTTAATTTACAGTGAACAAATACATTTATTAAATTGTGCAAAGTAAAGTAAACATTTTGGAGAGTCGACACTGGTGGAGTTGTTGAAGACAGTAGGGGCAGGCTGGAGATAGATGATGGCACGTTTGAGTGGGACTGCCCTCAGTGGAAGAAACCTTGAGCACCGGATGTGATGATGAATGGGGAGGAGGGTCACATCGGTTTGTACTGAAATGACAGCTGACTGCACAGAAGAGAACAGGTCTTTAAAGTTTGACGGGAAATATATGATTGGCTGAGGGAGGCCGTGGCGAAATCACCCACTGTCAGCTGATAGAGTAGGAGCCAGAGAGCGAGAGCCAGAGAGATGTGTGAGTGAATGAGAGCATAACAAGACTGTCCTAATGTAGGAGGTTAGAGTAAATCCTCAAACTTTACATAGTTAATTCATTTACAACTGTATGATTATAAATACTATATTTCAAAATAAGTTGTACTGTACTTTACTCTCAGTAAATAATCAATACTAACAATTTGACATTCAAGGAGGGATTTGGTAATCCTAAAATCATCATGGTGGCACCAAACATCCTGAGCCAAATTATGAAAAGTGGAAGCAGTCAAAGTCTATTCTGAATCCAAAGTTACAGGTCAGATATGCTGCTGGTTTACACGACAGGAGTTTGGTGCCAGTATCTTACCCCATCATCCTACATCGGACACCGGAAGCCTGAAGTGAGGTTGAAAAGCTTGCAAGTTCATCTGCCAATTTGCCAGATGATAGACCTTCACATCAACAGGGAGCCCCCCAGGAAGCCTGACCAATAAAATAAAATAAAATACTTTACTAGAAATTGTGACGAGTGGTTTTGCCTGTGGCTTACCTCAGAGCTGTCCAGCTGTCCTCTGTGGAGCACCCGGCTTCATCCACAAGATGACACCTCAACATTCTAATTCATTGGAGAACTCTGCTGTGTTCCAGTTCCATCCAGCATTCTATTCTATTCTGTTCTATTCTCAAGGGCAGATAATGTCTCCTTTTATGAATTCACTATTTTCTAGTCCAGCGTTCATCATGTTTTCCATGGCACAGTTTTCACAAAACTCCACACATCATGACCCATTAGCAGTAATGATACAACACTGTATATTAAAAAAAATAATTTTGTCTATTGCTTCGCAGATATTTTAAATCATACATGCAACAAGTCACAACAAAAGTTTAAGCTGTTGCAAGTAACTCCACAAATGATCCTTTAACATTGTTAAGCTGTCTATGTTTGCAAATTCATATTCAAACGCTAATATGTTGCATCCCGTGTACTGTGGTAATTATAGCCACACCCAAATCTCACCTGCACCTGAGTTTGGGAATTAGGCAATTGATGGATTTAAGACCTTAAAACTGTTCTGAACTGAATTATTTGGTGGATAATAGTTAAGACAAATAATAATAAGTCTTTCTATAAATTATTTTTTGTTTGGGTGGCACATTTCACTGCTCTGATTGGAAGAAAAGATTACACAATTTACTGCTATGACTTTTTTCGACATGTCGGCTGTATGTTCTGGCTGTGCTGTTGTCCCTCCCCAGACAATCTGCACTGCCAATCGAGGTGCACCTGATACTCTAACCCAGAGGTCCCCAACCTTTTTTGCACCACGGACCGGTTTCATGTAAGACTATATTTCCACGGACCGGCCTTCAAGGTGTGGCGGAAAAACACGACGAAATAAAATGATACGATCGACATGAAAACAAATATAAAATGCATAAATAAATACAACTCACAATAACGCTGAGTCAGTGGGAGCTCTGAGCTTGTTTCTCTGCAACGAGACGGTCCCATCTGGGGGTAACGGGAGACAATGACACCCGAAGTGTGTTCCTGATATCCAGTCTACTCCGTGATATTGTTTTGATTGCTGTGACTGCAGAACATCCCGCTTCACAGAGAGGATGTTGTTAATGGAAGCAGGGCTTCAGTGCTTTAGTGGCGATCTCAGGATATTCAGCCTTGATTTGAATCCAAACACCAGCAGAGTTGTTGTCTCAAACATACTTTTAAGGCCACCGTCATTTACAATCTCCAGCATCTGATCTTCTGTCGCCACATACACAGATGAGCGGGTTTGGCGCATCAGAATTACTCCTGATGTTTAATCAGACTCCTGATGTTGTCTGTTAAATGAAGCTTTCTTTTTCTTGGAAGTTGTCGGCTCTTCTTCTGTCTCCTTAATGGCCTTTCACCCTTTGCAAAGAAGCTCTCCAACAGTTATTTACTCATTTTCGCTAGTTTGCGGCCTTAACTTTTGAAGTAACGTATCACGTGAGCGAGACAAGCGTCTTGACATGTGTCAAGAGGTACAGGCGGATGAAATTGCGAGAGAATCCGGTCATTTTTCAAAATAAAACTTCTTTCAGACTCTGATAATCAATAAAACGGAAATAATATAATATTTATTCTTTCTGTGCGGCTCGGTACCAAATGATCCACGGCCCGGTACCGGTCCGCGGCCCGGTGGTTGGGGACCACTGAGCTAAACTAAAGCTAACCTCAGAACCAATGATATAATTATCAGTGAGGTTATGTAGGTTATACGATTAACATGCAGTAGATTCAGACTAAATCATCATGATGGGCCTTAATGTTGCCACCTGTCCTGTAAAATGCATTTATCAGCTGTTTTTGATTTATATTACGTTCTGCTGTCCCCTTGGCCAGGACCATATATTTTTTCCTTTCTATAATTTCACCTGAGACTGTTGTATTCATTTTGCTTTTAAGTTAACAAAAAAAAAAGAGAAAACACTCAGTACTTTTCATTTATTGAAGTCACAGGAGTATACAAAATTATACTTGGCCATGTGGTCATTTCATAATAAAGTTATTTATGTCTCAAAATGACTTGATTTATTTAATCAGTTATATCAGACAGGTGGTAGTCCACCCAGTCCTTTTTACCTGTTGAAATCATTTTAAAACGGGCAATACAAACCGAAAAATGAGAAATCATTATAAATACAGTCTGGTTTCCAAATATAAACAAGATTATTAGACATACCAAGCACATATTATCAGAAACTAACATTATTCTTTTGCCGAGAATATGTAAATCCCATACTAATAGACACAGTTGTGATCAGCATGGACGCATACAAGCATAGACTGTACATACGAGGTTACAAGTAACATTTCTCAAAGCCATGTCTTTGACTTTACCACGCGCTCCTTCACCGTTGTAGTTTTCCAACCAGGACTCCAGGTGCCAGGTGCTTGTCCCTCTTAGAAGCTCTATAATCCAGCCTGGAACAACAGGGCCTCTGTAGTGAGTTCATAATATTTTAATAAAGAAATGTCTTAAGTGATTGATTAGTTATCCGCTTTTCCGTATTCAAAGGAGTAGTTGTTGTTGTCGTTAGCCGAAGCCTATTGAGCTCAGGATGTATCCAATTGATGCGTTGATTAGTCTTCTTCTTCAGCTGTGTCTTTATTGGATCACAAACCAACCACAACTGCATACCGCCACCTACTGTATGGGAGGGTGTAGAGTCATGGCACTAAGAAAAGTAAGTAAAGTAAAGTAAGTGTAGTGACTTTAACATATATCCATTTTATATCTTAAAGCCACTGGGGGCGAACGGGAGAACTTGTTCGGACGCGTGTTCCACAAACATTTCACTGTCCAATGCGCTGTCTGGCTTTCGATCTGTTGATCCATTTATTCATATGCATATTGCCACCTTAACAGAGTACCACAGGTTACTTTACAGGATACGATAAGACCTTGAAACTACAAGCTCATATGCCGGCTGACAGGCTACATTGACACGATGACACGATAACACGGTCATAAACTGTTAGCTTCCCGTCCACACACACCTGATTCTCATTACCAGGCCCTTATGCACTTTAGGTCAATGTGCCACCCACTGTTCAATGTAGCGTGTCAGCCGGCATATGAGCTTGTAGTTTCAAGCTCCAACAGTAAGTAAGAAAGAAAAGTTAAAGTGAGTTGCAGGTGTGTGCACTGATGTCTTAGCTAATTGTCACCGATATGTTAGCTACAGAAGCTGACCATAAAGTAGCACTTTGTTGTGCAATAACGTCACACTCAGTTGCAAACTTGTTAGCGACACCAAGCTAATGCAGTCTAATATAACACAGCCTGGCTACATCAACACATCTATTTAACAGTTTAAAGATGAACTGAGCACTATAAAGTACACAAAGGGAGGATTCAATGCAGGACTGTTGAGTGTATTTTGCTTTTTTATTTTAATGAGCAATGTGAGTCATTTGAGTTTGTCAGCTTGGTAGATTGTCTTCATGCCGAGCTTGGTGGCTTCCAAGGACCCAAGAAAAGGTCTTAAATCATATATTAAAAGAAAAGATATTTGACACATTAAATTGATAGATTTTAAATTTACTTCAGCATAAAGTCCCTCCAAGTATGACAGAAGGATGGAGGCATTAAGGCAAGTTGTGTCTGTGTTTTACTGCTAATGTTCACTCACTAACTCATGTGACATAATCCCATCTGTGTTTCTGCCGAGCTGAACTGATTGAAAACATGGATAAGAAAGCAACCTGGGACCGCTTCTACACTGAGAGCAGCAGCAGCACAAACACCTTCAAACACTTTGAGTGGTTCTTTGGCTTCGATGCTGTCCGGGACTTCATTATGCCCCTATTGCAGACCAAGCCCCACCCAGACGGTTTGCTCCAAGTCCTGGATATGGGCTGTGGCACTTCTGCTTTAGGGCCCTGTATTTACAGACACTCTCCTCTCCCGGTCCGGGTCACTTGTGCAGACATTTCCCCCATAGCTGTGCGACTAATGCAGGAACACGTCCAAACCAAAGCCATTCAACCTCACAATCTTTCCTCTCGGCTTGAGTTCGTAGAGCTGGACTGCACACAGCTCCACAAGCACTACGGTTGTAGCAGTGTGGACCTTATAGTTGATAAGGGCAGTGTTTGAAGGTGTTGCAGAGCTCAGGGTCTCTGCTCCAGTTCTCTGATGAAGACCCTGATGCCAGGCTGCTGTGGCTGGAGACGGAGGCACAGGAGCCGGGGGTGATGGCAGCAGATGTTGGGTGCAGGAGGTTGGGGAGCTAAGGGGAATGACTTACTACTGCTACCAAGTGACTCCTCGCTCTATTGTATAGCAACTTTCTGCATCTGGATGGTGATAATATTAAATGAGTAAACTACTGAACTGATTGTAAAAAGTAATTGATAAGGTACACAGACAGAGTGTGACTTATCCACCAAACTGGACCTCCACATTCCGACAGCAGAGACAACAAGAGATTTACTACTTATAAAATAACCTGAAGGTAAAGAATTACCTCTTTATGAAATGATAAAAGTTGACAAACCACTTAAACCAGGGGTGCCCAATACGTCGATCGAAATGTAAAATAATTAAAAAGAAGTTTTAAAAAAACGTTGCTAAAGCTGTTAGAATTGACCTTCAGCTAAACCCCTCCCCCGAGCACAGACTGTCCAAACATAGTTTAGCAACCGTAACAAGGCACTGGACCTGTCCAGTTGGATTTCTCCACATGGGGCCGTTGTAAAGGAGATACTGTAAGAGTAGGAATGGTGCTTTCTTTTTCACTCTCTCCAAAACCAAAAAAATAGTAGTGCAAAAGTGTAAGAAATAGATAAAACAGTGTTTGTTTGTTCTAACCAAAGCTGCAAAGCTGTCCGCTAACTGATTATTATACATTGACAGACAAGATTAAAATGTACTATTTAGACCAGGGGTTAGTGCGGGTAGATCGCATGCCATTCAAAAATAATTTGATGTCCGCATGGCATTTGCCACTTGATTTTCTAACACACGGGTCACCACGTATGCGCGGTCAACCGCGCGAGCTACTGCAAAACTCCGGCGAGCTAATTAGTTAGCCTTCCAACTTATTTCTACTAAAGAAGCTAAAGCTGTAGCGCCATGATTTGGGAAACTTGCAAAACCTCGCGTCAGAGCTGGAGACTCAACGGAAGGCGTGTGC
Organism: Anarhichas minor; assembly: GCF_050575085.1. Taxonomy (NCBI): domain Eukaryota; kingdom Metazoa; phylum Chordata; class Actinopteri; order Perciformes; family Anarhichadidae; genus Anarhichas; species Anarhichas minor. Next base: position 4,298,237 of record NW_027466469.1, on the reverse strand, counting down.
GTAACTTGACAGTGCGCGCTACACAGAGCAGAGTGACGAGTGTCTGTCAGAGTTTGACAAACGCTTTCGAGACTTTGCTTTACTCGAGCCAGTTGCTACACTTATGTGCTGCACAGTTCGGGAAGATATTGAGGTTGATTTACTCGCATCAAAAATTGCAACGCTGTTTCACCTGAACTCGTCTGGAGTGGAGGATGAGATTTTGACACTGCAGGCTGACATTCAGCTGAAGTCCAGGGCTCATGGACAGTTTTCTCACAGAGGAAAAGTACCCAAACATGAGGAAATGTGATCCCTTTTTGACTGCATTATTCGGCTCTACTTATTTATGTGAGTCAGCCTTTTCCCACATGAAGAACATTAAGTCCATACACCGTTCCACCGTGACTGATGATCATTTGAAGTCTGCTTGAGGCGGGCTACCAGCAGCTACTGTCCGGACTATGCTACTCTGGCCAAGTCATCAGAGTAAGGTAATGAGCAAAAATGTACAGAATTGTATTGTGCCATAAGGGTTCATGCAGTTATGCAAGGTACGCCAACATATATTGTAAATATAAAGTATACTCAGTATATATATATATATATATATATATATATATATAAATAGATATTCAGCATTTTTAATGTAGGTAGATCATTTTGACTTGGTCATTTTAAAAGTAGCTCGCAAGCCGAAAAAGTGTGGGCACCCCTGCTCTACACCATCAACTCCCTGAGGGGGGGACACACCACCCTGACAGCTGTCTTTGTTGTGTTTTACATGGTTGCTGCGCTACTACAGGTACACACAAGCACACTCTTAACTCTGAACTATCTAGAAAACTGCATGCAGCATTCATATATTATCACTTACTGTTTTATAAGGTGCACCAAACAGAACAAAATGTTCATTTATAATTATTGTTATGATTAATCTTATAATTTACTGTTATTATTATTATTAGAGTAGCAATAGCATTAGCTTTAGAGGTAAGCTGGAGTTGAGATACACTGCATTGCAAACACTTGGTGTACCTCTGCAGAGACGGGTGTTATGGGTAAGTAAGTCACAGAGCTGATTGGTTGATCCATTCTTTCCTGTTCCTGACTCCTGTGATCCTAACATTTCTAATATCTCCAGAGCGTCCAAAAGTCAACATTTATTGAAAAAAAGATAGAGATATGTCATCATTTCCAAAATTCACGACATGTTTTTGTCGAACAAATATTCGGCTTCAATCCCATTTTGCTTCCGTTTAGTTTGAATATTGCAGGAAGATCTCAGAAATGCTGCACGTTTTGTGAGAATTGGTTGAATTCTAATAAAATGTTATGATCACAAAACCGTGACTTCCAGTAAGGACTGTGCAATTGGCTCTCCCCTTCATTTAGTGATCCTCCAAACTGGATTCAGAGACTTACAAAATGCGACAGCTAATCCCATTTTCAACATCGGATAAACACGCGTTCGGTCTGACATCGATTTAGCCTCTGGGGCCAATATTTCGGGACGGAGTTTGCATTATGGCCAACGCGTCTTTTTTCTCTCTACACGTTTACCTGCATGCAACCAAAGCCCGCTCACATGTGATTGGTCGATACTATTCTGACTTCAATCGGAAACCAGAACCCTTCTGATAGCTAAATCTTGTCCTCTGGTTATAGAAATGATGCCAAAACTGACACAGTCAATCAAGTACTACCTTCCTTTAGTTCCTTTTTTTAAAGCATTGAAGTCTCTGTGGTTCCTTTAAAACAAAAGATGAACAAAAGAACCTTGTGCTTCTGCTTCTGTCCGACTCCAGGTTCTAATCCTTCTCTACCTGGCAGACTGGATGGTGCACTGGATGTGGGGGCGAGGCATGGACCCCGACAACTTCTCCATCCCCTACCTGACCGCTCTGGGCGACCTGCTGGGGACCGGCTTCCTCGCCCTCTGCTTCCACATGCGCTGGTTCATCGGAGACAAGGACGCTAACGCGGGCAACTGAATGAATACACAGCGACAAAAAGACAACAAAAACAACAAAACAAAAAGACACATTCTACGCTTGCACGCACGGACAGTGACGAACATCGCCCGCATGCGTGGACATTATCTGAAAATGGACGTTGTCTACTATATAAGGGCTAATCTCCTGTCGGGCTCCGATTGATGGTCTAGCACTTGTAGGGGCAGTAACGTTTCGTATCCAGGATATCTGGACTTTGGTGCACCACAGCAGCAGAACAGATGCTCACACAACAGCACCAGTCCCCCTGTCTGAAGCCATCCGCCCACTTTCTACTGGAGCACGTTGTTGTTGTTGCCGTTATGTTGCACAAGCCAGGCTTATAGTAAGTGAAAAGAGGCTCAACATGCTGCGGCGCAATGGAAACAACCTGCAGAGCTCAGCCAACTCAACGCCATTGTTTTGGCACATTGGTACAATGTGTTAGGTTGCCTTAGCCAGGATGTGCCCACTCAGGTTCAGCTATCTGGTACCAGGTGAAAGGTCCCGATTGCTGATGTTTCGTGTGGATATTTGTGACCTTTTAATTTGATGACTTTAATTGCTTTGTGGGAATCAAAACTGGAGCACTGATCCTTTCCTACGAAAGACAGACCAATGATGTTGTCTGAGGTTGGTTACCAGTGAGGTGACAGTGGATACAGGAAGTTGTGGCAAACCCTTTGTTTGTGTTTTATTGTTTGTATTGTCAAAGCAGCGCTGATAAAGATCCGGTCTCACCAACGTGTAAAGCATATACATTTAGATAAATTCACTTCAATGGAATCAGTGGTTTCAATCGCGGGGTGAAGTAAATATATGCAAAGTTTTTGCGGGAAGTTCAACTAATGTGAAATTGACCAATTAACCAAACGTCTGGACAGTCTTGAGGGAGCAGAGAGGAGAGCTAGCTATCATAGCTTATTAGCCGTGTTGCACCGTCCGCTTGTATCTGTCCCTCCACTGTCGAAGCATGATTAAAACATCTCTAAGCTAACTAGCTTACCATCAGTTAGCAAGTTCCGTTAGCTTAGATAACTTTTAGCCCCCTTATAGTAAAGGTATGTCGAATAAAATCATGTAGAATCTTGAGAACAAGGCAAAAAAAGCACAGTGCAGAGCAGGGGCGTTTCTAGGATTCAAAGAAAGGGGGGGCTTAGCCTCAGGGGGAGTGGCATGTTTGTGCGTGCAGCGCACTGCAATTGTTTTTGGGGCCCATTTGGGGCCGCGGATATCCATTGTTTCAGACAGTTCATAGATTGGTTCAATCAGAAAGAGGGTGATTTTGCTCTGTAGTTTTGCTTGCATTCAGTATATGATAACACAAGAGACAGAATTTCAGGGTCATAGTGAAATTTGACAACACAAATATGAACTTTTCTCAAATAAAGAGAGAAATAATTTTCCTGCTTGTAAAGGAAAGACGGATAAAGTAGCTTTCATATCCGCGTCACTCCCAAATCCTAATTCTTAAAGGGACCGCACACAATGGATGGAGAATGGACCTGACAGTGTCAACTTTATATCGTTCAGTATGATGATAGGCTAGTGGATTGTAATTTGAAGGGGGAGAAAACATACAAACCAGAACACACGCACATATGTAGCATGTTAGAGTTATAAATAACTTGTCCATGTGAGAAACAATAGTTTCATTTAATGACATCACCAAAATATATATATACGTATATATATATATTTTTTTTTAATTTTTTTTTTTTATCCAATAATGCCAAATTATTTTGGGGGGCTGAAGAACATTTTAGGGGGACTTCAGCCCCCCTAAAATAGGCCTAACGACGCCCCTGGTGCAGAGAAAATAGAGAGAAACAGGGAGAGCTGTTGTGACCGACTAGCGCGAGCTTGTTTCCCTGTTAGCTATCTTCCCTATTTTCTCGAGTTCATTTTGCTAGTTTCTGGTGTGACTGGGCTCTGAGGATTTTTTGTCAGATTCTGTAGAGTGCATTAGAATATAATTCTGGTGAAACGTGTTGTTCTCACTATGGAAGCCCTGGAATCTGGTGATCCAATTTCGGATTCTCTCTAAAAACTTAAACTTGGCAAAACTTTTTTTTCCCACCTGCTTTTCTGATGAGAAAGAAAATGAAGGAAATCAGCAAATGTATCCTGGCAAAAATGCTCACCTGTTGTTAAGTCATAAATACAGGAGACGAAAACACTTTTTTCACACTTCAGGGCTTCCGTATGTCACACATATAATTGATAAAAATAACTAATAGTAATCTGTCTGGTGAGGGAGGAGCCTGCCCTTTTGTAAGTGAATGACTCGACTGAGCAAAAATGGGTTTAACCTCAGCAACACACTATCTGACTGTGAGACTCAGCTGCCCCGAGCTGAGTCTTTGAGGGCTCACAGGTGAGGAGGAGAATGAAAAGGGAAGTCGCAAACCATTTTCGACAGACTGTACCAAGTACAGACGCAGCCCAGACGCAAAGCCCAGTGTCTTAGGAGAAAACCTGCATGTGATGCTCGACTTGTCGGACGTCTGTGCTGTTTGGAAGGGGCCAGCAGAATGCATGTGCAGGGCACATAATGTGAATGCAAAACTTGATTATTTTATCTGTTGAAAATGTTGTTATGGTTGTTATGGATTTTTATTTTTGTTTATGTGTCAATTATGTGATTTTTTTTTCTATTCCTTTCCTCCTCTCCCCTAATCTTTTTAACTCTTCGTGATTTCTGATTTGTTTGGTAATATTTCACTGAGCAAACAACCACTGTAAAGATGAAGCAAGTTGTCCGCGCTGGTCAAAGGCACAATGTACTGTAATCTGCAAAACAACGGACACCAGAGGGCGCCGCAGGGATCCTCTTAACTCTACAACTTGTCAGTGTATCTCTGTGTCCTCTGGATTCAAACCCGTGCGAGTCCAACCGCAGTGACGTTTTTATTTTGTCTTTTTTTTCTACAGACTTGTTGTAAAAGTTGCATCCTTCCATCCGCTCACTCTCAGTCTGTATCCTCCACTCTCTTACTGACCGGGTGCCGGCGTTCTGCCTCTGTGTCACATGGAAAGTTGTGAATACTTCTATAAAAGGGGCAAGTAATGCTTTGTCTATTTATTTTTAGATTGCACACAAAGCAAATTGTACATATTATATTTATTCTATATATAAGGTTGTTTATTTTGTCATTTCATTTTGGCTCCGTTTCCTTGTCACCTTGTTGTTTTTTGTCATTTTTCTCTTCTCTTTTATGTTTTTTGTTTTGTTTTCTTTGCTAAAGGCCAGTAGAGCTTCTTGGTGCTCACCGGCGGTGAGGCTAACGAATAGAGCGGTGCCTAATACCAGTCTTTACACACCTCGCACATCTGCGCACACGCACACACACACACACACACCCTGTCACACACAGGGAAAGCATACTTATAAAACATAGAATGGCCTTAACCTATGAGAGCCGAGCTCAACTCAGAGTAACCCAATCAGGAGCTAGGTTCGCCACAGAGTAGCGTCTCTTTAATTAGCTTTGATTAATAAAAGATGTACAGTTGATTATGATTGTAATGTAATAATGACTTTATATGACGCAGCAGCGGAGAGGAGGGCGGGTGGCATCAGTCGCAAGCTTTGTGTTCACGTCGTGAATGTGCAAAGATGAGGACTTTGAGGCTGAATAAGCTGAGTAGGCTGGTTTTACGGGTCAGGAATTAGAAGTAAGAGTTCACGCCACAAACACAGCAACAACAGAAAAAGGGCAACATGACAAAATGTCACTTCTCCTGATGTTTCCACCTGTATATGAAATAGCCAGCTTTTTAAAAACCCTTCAACCACCTACTGCCTTGTTAGCCTCAGTGCTTCAAACCCTCAAGCCCCTGAATCCTTACGTTTCCAACGCCCACGTCAAGGTGGAGCCTTTGATTCAGACACTAAACCTCCACCTGTCTCGGTTAGCTCTGCTGCCTCTGAGAAACCGACAAAACACACTGGTACCCGTCTCACTGGGGCCGAGGTCTTTGCATTCTCTGTGTGCTCTCTTTGTAAAAGCCCTCCCTCTGTGAGGCTGGAGGAAGGCTCTCTCCCTGCAGGACTTTGTACATTGCTGGAAATAAAGGACTATATTATTTCATACCATTCCTCAGTCTTATTGTCTGTTTCTGTCAGCTTTTGCTGTAAGTGTGTCGGTGATCTGACAGGATCCATGCACTCCAGTCTGCTCATCTTTTGTTCAGATGTTCAGAAGCAGAGATGAAGCATATGATCGTAGATATGCTAACTGTGGTCAATGGTTTGTTTTACTGTCTCTTAGCTGCTCCGCCACAAATTACAAATTGCGTCACCTATTTCCCTCGAGAGATAAACTGCACTTTACAGACCTCCGAACGTTCTGTAAAGTGATATTGACAGCATTATCCCCACAGGATAATAACTAGTTACCACAAGATAATAACTAGTTACCACAAGATAATATAACTAAAATGAACTCCATCAGTGATAACTTAAGGTGGACTGTTTTCAAAATAGTAACACATCTGACGGTGTGCGTCCCCTTAGAGCTCCAGAGATCAATCTGAGGGTCACAAGACAGTTAACATGAGAAGAGAAGAGAAACAATTCATCTGGTTTTACTCTTGTTTTGTGAGATTAGGAACAAAATTGAAAATGTTCTAGAGTCAAACTTTCTGTATCCCAATGGCAATACAACTGAAGTCATTTTATTTGGACCACATGCATTTGACCAACATTATATCTTCTCATCTTTGACCCTTTGACCTCTTCTGTTGAACCATTCAATTCAGGATTTAAGTGTGACGAATAAATCAATGAGGTAGTTAAATGATGTATAATGTTTAATAAGAAAAAACAAAACATCTCTTTATTTTTCAACTGTCTTTATTTATTGCCTCGTGATCAACTCATGCTCACTCTTTCATGTATGTTTAGATCTTAAATTACACAAAGATAACTAAACACATGATGTATACAACTAGGTTATAAATGAACCATAAACATCAAATATCAGATGAAATAATCAGCATTCAATACATCTGTATCAATAACCTAGATAATAAACAAAGGCACAGGTAAATATAACTAAATCTATGGTTTAAATAGCTACTCAGCTCGATATACTGTCTTGTTATTAAGAGTCAGAACAAGCCTAACTTCTTTATATTGGAATCACAGATTGTGAATATAAGTTATTGTGATGCAATCTGCTGACATTATGAAAAACATCAACTGTGCATGACTGTGGATGATATAAACTCATACTGAGCACACAGATGTTTAAAGATATGAGATAAAGTATTGATCTTTATTCAAATAAGGTTTTAGTTCAATTGTACAGATGCTGATCAGCCTTCAACGTTGCAGCTGCAGCTTTTGTTTTCATCACTAGATTCCGCTTGATCACCCTAATGACGTCACGTTTGTAAAAGAACAAATCTTTCTGAATTAATAACTCTCTCGCCGGGTGCGGTGGCGCGCGCCTGTAATCCCAGTTACCGGGAGGCTGAGGCTGGAGGATCGTTTGAGCTCAGGAGCTCTGAGCTGCAGCGGACTATGAAGATCAGGTGTCCGCACTAAGTTCGGTATCGGTATGGTGGTCCTGGGGGAGCCCGGGACCACCAGGTGGTCTAAGGAGGGGTGCACCGGCCCATGTCGGAGACGGAGCAGGTCAAAGCCCCCGTGCCGCTCAGTAGTGGGATCGCGCCTGTGAATAGACGCTGTAGTGCAGCCTGAGTAACACAGCGGGACCCAGTCTTCTTACACTCTGTCTACTGTTCAACAAGCAGCTGATACAACAACAAGGTGTTTACATGTTACAGCAGCTTCATCACTGCTTCTTTATATTCTAGTTCCCATGAAAACATTCAGAAACCAGTTGTGTGTGTTTGTCCTACAGCGCCTCCACCTGGAGGAGAGGAGCAATGAGCACCAATCACAGCAGTCAGTGCAGCTCCACACATACAGCAAACTAACGGGGCTTTCTTTATGACGTTCAATCAACGTGATGGAGAGGTGAACAGTCACAAACAAACACTTTCTCTTTGTTTTTATGTTCAAATAACACAAATATGTCCATAATAATACTTCAAGGTATCAACATCTGGATGAAAATCATTTAGAAATGTGTTTTTCTATCTTGTTGTAAATGTGTTGTTTTCATTGAGTGAATCTTCTATCAGCCTTAAATATGAACAGTAGCTGTGAAACAATACAGAGAGCTCATGGTTCAGCAGCACAACACGTGGTTTACAGTTTGAAGTGACTGAAGCTCAGAGAGATGGAGTAGTTACAGAGCAGGTAACACTCTCAACACATGTGCCATGCCATGTGGATGTTTCTGCTTCATGTGCTTCATTCTCCAAAATGTTGGTCTGTTACTCTAATATATATATATATATATATATATATATATATATATATATATACACATACTTTTTACTTTCTGATAAATGAGTTGATACAAATCATTTATTGTTTAAAATGCTGATGTTTCTCAATGTAAATTAATAAATCATCATGTCTGCACTTAGAAATGTTATTAGTCTTTAATAAACCGTCTTGAGTTTCTCAATTTCACATCAGCCATCAATAAAAGCCTGTCAGTCAACCAGAATAATATTTAATCATTTATTAATAAAGAATTATGTAACACTTTATATATGAAGGTCATGTCTATAATGCTTAATTAGCACAATCTTAACACATTATAATGCATAAAGCTTCATAACAAGGCATCCTATAGGATCATCTCATCACATGTATCACCTGCATCAACTGGACACCTGTGAGACCAAATGTGAAGAAACTAGAACGTCTTCAAGATGTTTTTATGGACCGATAAGTCTAAAAAAAAGAAGAATGATGATAATAATGAATAAAATAAAATACAATCAATACAAGAATTACAAAAAAATATATATATAATAATTAATGAAAGGAATAATAATCAACCCGGTTGACCCGGCCTGGCTGATCCTACTGACCTGTTCTGGAGCTCCCTGACGGTGCCCTGGTCGTGGTTTGCTGCCAGTGGTCGGGGCGATACTGCCCCTGACTTTGTTTTTGTCGTTATTTTGTAATTTATGTACTTTCTTATGGTCTTTACTTCTCACACACACACACACACACACACACACACACACACACACACACACACACACACACACACACACTGACTATATGATGTTTGCTGACTTGTATCTCACTGTTCTTGTCGTCCTCTTGTTGTTATGTTTATGTATTGTCTCTTGTCTTGTAATAAAAAAAGAGAAATGTTTTCTAAAGTGGAGCAGGTTTTAACCGAGGCTCTGCTTGTAAATGAGGAAGCAAAGTTCACATTCACAGTGCTGCTCCTCTTCCTGGAATGAAGCACAGCTTGATAACCCCTCCTTCTTCCTCCTGCTCTCAAACACAGCCGGCTCCACTCTGTCCACGTGTTTCCTTGTTCCCTCCCCTTCAGATATACAGTTTTAAAGATGGGTGTAACCAACATGGTGGTGAAGCGATAGAGCTGACAGGCTGCATTCACTGAACAAACACATGTTGTTCAGATCAGAAGTCAAAGCAGAGTCACTTCTAGTGAAGCGAAACTCAGACAGTCGTTGTCACTGAGAGGTGAAATGGCGCAGAAAGGAGTTCAGCTGGATCGGGAAATCATCTCTTGTTCCATCTGTCTGGATCTACTGAAGGATCCGGTGACTACTTCCTGTGGACACAGCTACTGCATGAACTGTATTAAAAGCTTCTGGGATGAAGAGGATGTGAAGAAACTCCACAGCTGCCCTCAGTGTAGGCAGACCTTCACACCGAGGCCTCTCCTGCTGAAAAACACCATGTTAGCAGTTTTAGTGGAGGAGCTGAAGAAGACTGGACTCCAAGCTGCTCCTGCTGATCACTGCTATGCTGGACCTGAAGATGTGTCCTGTGATGTCTGCACTGGGAGGAAACGGAAAGCCCTCAAGTCCTGTCTGCAGTGTGTGATCTCTTTCTGTGAGAAACACCTCCAGCCTCATTATGAATCCCCTGCCTATGAGAAGCACAAGCTGGTGGACCCCTCCAAGAAGCTCCAGGAGAACATCTGCTCTCGTCACAATGAGGTGATGAAGATGTTCTGCCGTACTGATCAGCAGTGTATCTGTTACCTCTGCTCTGTGGATGAACACAAAGGCCACGACACAGTCTCAGCTGCAGCAGAAAGGACTGAGAGGCAGAGAGAGCTGGAGGTGAGTCGACTAAACATCCAGCAGAGAATCCAGGACAGAGAGAAAGACGTGAAGCTGCTTCAGCAGGAGGTGGAGGCCGTCAATCGCTCTGCCGACGAAGCGGTGAAGGACAGCGAGAAGATCTTCACCGAGCTGATCCGTCTCATGGAGAAAAGAAGCTCCGATGTGAAGCAGCAGGTCAGATCCCAGCAGAAAAGTGAAGTGAGTCGAGTCAAAGAGCTTCAGGAGAAGCTGGAGCAGGAGATCTCTGAGCTGAAGAGGAGAGACGCTGAGCTGAAGCTGCTCTCACACACAGAGGATCACAACCAGTTTCTACACAACTACCCCTCACTGTCACCACTCAGAGAACCTACAGACTCGTCCGGCATCGATATCCGTCCTCTGAGCTACTTTGAGGACGTGACGGCGGCTGTGTCAGAAGTCAGAGATAAACTACAGGACGTTCTGAGAGAGAAGAGGACAAACGTCTCACTGGCAGTGACTGAAGTGGACGTTTTACTGTCACACTCACAAGCAGAGCCCAAGACCAGAGCTGAGTTCTTAAGATATTCAAGTGAAATCACACTGGATCCAAACACAGCACACACACTGCTGTTATTATCTGAGGGGAACAGAAAAGCAACAGCTATGAGAGAACAACAGTCTTATTCTAGTCACCCAGACAGATTCACTACATGTTGTCAGGTCCTGAGTAGAGAGAGTCTGACTGGACGTTGTTACTGGGAGGTGGAGTGGAGAGGAAGAGGAGTTGATGTAGCAGTCGCATACAAGAATATCAGCAGAACAGGGAGCTTTGATGAATGTGTCTTTGGAAAAAATGACAAATCTTGGGCGTTATATTGTGACAAAAACAGTTTTATATTTTGGTACAACAATATCCAAACTCCCGTCTCAGGTCCTCAGTCCTCCAGAGTAGGAGTGTACCTGGATCACAGAGCAGGTATTCTGTCTTTCTACAGCGTCTCTGAAACCATGACTCTCCTCCACAGAGTCCAGACCACATTCACTCAGCCTCTCTATGCTGGACTTGGGTTTTATTATCATGGAGACACTGCTGAGTTCTGTAAACTAAAATAGACAGAAGTGATTTATGGAACAGCAGATTAATTTCTGTTAAACTCACTTCGTGTCCATTTTCACTGAGACCTGATTTTCTTTCACCTGTCAATCAAACATTGAGGGCGGTACTTTGACATCTTGTCATTATTGTTGTGTACATGTTTGAGTTTCTTTAGGTGGAGCTCCTTCCTGTGTCTGTTAAACCATGGAGGCTATCACTGCTCATGATGATCTTTGTTGACCTGAACTGACATTTCTCTGCAGGAAAATGTAAACTTCTCTGAGGTCTAAATGTTTGTTGAAAATGTGTATTGATGTATTTGTTTGTTGTTGTTTCTCTTCCACTGCATGTGTCTTAAAGAGAGAAATCACCAGAGCTTCTTTTATCCAAGATATTTTGTTCTCACCACTTTCTGTAAAGATATCTTGAATTAAATTTACATTTATTTGTTTGAAAGACTAAATGTTGCTGTTGTCTGAATTGATGTGTCATACTGATGGATGTGAACAAATTGAAGGTTTACATGATAAAGAAAGTAATCTTGTTTCAAGAAGAACAAAGACTCTGATCTTGTTGTAAGAACAATCAGTCTATTGAGAAGGAAACTCGTCTGTTTGGAACTCTTTGTTTTAAGATCCAATGATTTTATATTAAAGTCTCTTTCAATTATTTTACAATGTGTAGTTGTCTTAAAGGAAGACCTTCTTTCAGTGGTCTAGGATTCAAACTGCCTGCAGTCATCAGAGTGTTCCTGTCAGTGGGTTTAGTGGGAATACTTGTTTGTAGCTTTTCTAACTCACCACTGAACTCAAGACAAATATCATTACAGATCAGCTCCAAACTGCCTCATGAGGAGCAGAATGAATCCACATCTCTGGTTACTAGTAAATCCTTCTCATCAACAATGAGAGCTCTGCTCTTCAGCAGCATGTCAGTGTGTCTTGTATGTAGGAGGGCAAAGCGTTCAGCAGCTTCTTCATGTGTGAGTCCACAAACATGTGAGACTTGAGATGAATCCTCACATGTTCAGTTCAACTGTTACTATTTAGTTTGGAGACAACTTGTTGTATTTTATATTTCAACCACAAGATGGTGCCATGATATGTAAAGCACACACAGGTGAGACGTTAATGCAGGTGATACATGTGATGTTTGATCACCAGTGATGTCATTCTATTATAGGATGCCTTGTTAACATGTTTGGAAATGTATAAAAAGAGGTTTGTAACTTAGAGTTCTTGCTTACAGGTTTTATATAATGATAAAGCGTTTGAGTGAAGAAGGACTTCAGAAGTTATTACCGTTATATTATCAAGTGTATCTAGAAGGTCGAATACCAGAAAGGTGTTTCTACGAGAGGTTTCTACGAGAACATGTTTACATGCTTTATTTTTCCAAAAAACACATTATTTGTTTTTACCCTCTGTCTGAAACGCTCCGTTTTAGCGACTGTCTCTTTAAAGCCCTTCGCACAAAAAGACCCAGTCTGACTTGGCCTAACTGTATTTTTATCATCTATTCACACAATTATATTCAAGTTGTTAAGATTTGCATTAATGTATAATACATATATACTTTTTTCCTACTTTGAAATCAAATTCTGAAAGTAAGCAAAATGTACACATCACCACTTACAAGGACTGTGAGGAGGTCTCAGGAGGCTAATGACGCCCTGCAGGACTGATTTGAGTCGACGGATTGGGATGTGCTGTGTGGACCACATGGGGAGGACATCAACAGCATGACGGACTGCATCACAGAATACATAAAATTCTGTGAACAAACCCTCATACCATCCCGAACTGTACGTTGCTACCCCAACAACAAGCCATGGATCACCAGTGACCTGAAAGCTCTTCTTAATAAGAAGAAAGCAGCTTTCAGGTCTTGGGACAGGGATGAGCTAAGGAGAGTCCAGCGTGACCTGAAGATGAAGATCAGAGAGTGCAAGGACTCCTACAGGAGGAAGCTGGAGGCCAAACTCCAGCAGAACAATGTGAGGGAGGTGTGGACGGGGATGAAGCAGATTACTGGCTTCAAGGTTGGAGGGAGACAACCAGTGGGCTCCCTGGAGAGGGCCAACGAGCTAAACTCTTTCTTCAATAGGTTTAGTTCATATCCCTCATCTGTCTCCTCCACACACCACCTCCCAAACACCTCCCCCTCTGTCTCCCCTGGTGAGCTGCATGGACACAGAGCCCTCAACATCAAAGGGCTCTTCCACCCTCCCCCCCTCTCTGTGACGACTGGCCAGGTGAGAAGACAGCTGGAGAGACTCCACCAAGGCAAAGCTGAAGGACCTGATGGCATCAGCCCCAGTGTCCTGAAGACCTGCGCCGTCCAGCTGTCTTATGTCCTGCAACATCTCTTCAACCTGAGCCTGAAGCAGGAGGAAGTCCCGGTGCTGTGGAAGACGTCGTGCCTGGTTCCTGGACCAAAAAAGACGACACCATCTGGCCTCAATGACTACCGACCAGTTGCTTCTGAACGTGGCCAAGACCAGACATACATCACAAAAAACATAATAAATAGGAGAACTGAAGCCACCGGGAGATAATTGACACACTTATACAGGGAGACACAGGTTGTTAAATCAGCAGAAACTTAATTTACAGTGAACAAATACATTTATTAAATTGTGCAAAGTAAAGTAAACATTTTGGAGAGTCGACACTGGTGGAGTTGTTGAAGACAGTAGGGGCAGGCTGGAGATAGATGACGGCATGTTTGAGTGGGACTGCCCTCAGTGGAAGAAACCTTGAGCACCGGATGTGATGATGAATGGGGAGGAGGGTCACATCGGTTTGTACTGAAATGACAGCTGACTGCACAGAAGAGAACAGGTCTTTAAAGTTTGACGGGAAATATATGATTGGCTGAGGGAGGCCGTGGCGAAATCGCCCACTGTCAGCTGATAGAGTAGGAGCCAGAGAGCGAGAGCCAGAGAGATGTGTGAGTGAATGAGAGCATAACAACACTGTCCTAATGTAGGAAGTTAGAGTAAATCCTCAAACTTTACATAGTTAATTCATTTACAACTGTATGATTATAAATACTATATTTCAAAATAAGTTGTACTGTACTTTACTCTCAGTAAATAATCAATGCTAACAATTTGATATTCAAGGAGGGATTTGGTAATCCTAAAATCATCATGGTGGCACCAAACATCCTGAGCCAAATTATGAAAAGTGGAAGCAGTCAAAGTCTATTCTGAATCCAAAGTTACAGGTCAGATATGCTGCTGGTTTACACGACAGGAGTTTGGTGCCAGTATCTTACCCCATCATCCTACATCGGACACCAGAAGCCTGAAGTGAGGTTGAAAAGCTTGCAAGTTCATCTGCCAATTTGCCAGATGATAGACCTTCACGTCAACAGGGAGCCCCCCAGGAAGCCTGACCAATAAAATAAAATAAAATACTTTACTAGAAATTGTGACGAGTGGTTTTGTCTGTGGCTTACCTCAGAGCTGTCCAGCTGTCCTCTGTGGAGCACCCGGCTTCATCCACAAGATGACACCTCAACATTCTAATTCATTGGAGAACTCTGCTGTGTTCCAGTTCCATCCAGCATTCTATTCTATTCTGTTCTATTCTCAAGGGCAGATAATGTCTCCTTTTATGAATTCACTATTTTCTAGTCCAGCGTTCATCATGTTTTCCATGGCACAGTTTTCACAAAACTCCACACATCATGACCCATTAGCAGTAATGATACAACACTGTATATTTAAAAAAATAATTTTGTCTATTGCTTCGCAGATATTTTAAATCATACATGCAACAAGTCACAACAAAAGTTTAAGCTGTTGCAAGTAACTCCACAAATGATCCTTTAACATTGTTAAGCTGTCTATGTTTGCAAATTCATATTCAAACGCTAATATGTTGCATCCCGTGTACTGTGGTAATTATAGCCACACCCAAATCTCACCTGCACCTGAGTTTGGGAATTAGGCAATTGATGGATTTAAGACCTTAAAACTGTTCTGAACTGAATTATTTGGTGGATAATAGTTAAGACAAATAATAATAAGTCTTTCTATAAATTATTTTTTGTTTGGGTGGCACATTTCACTGCTCTGATTGGAAGAAAATATTACACAATTTACTGCTATGACTTTTTTCGACATGTCGGCTGTATGTTCTGGCTGTGCTGTTGTCCCTCCCCAGACAATCTGCACTGCCAATCGAGGTGCACCTGATACTCTAACCCAGAGGTCCCCAACCTTTTTTGCACCACGGACCGGTTTCATGTAAGACAATATTTTCACGGACCGGCCTTCAAGGTGTGGCGGAAAAACACGACGAAATAAAACGATACGATCGACATGAAAACAAATATAAAATACATAAATAAATACAACTCACAATAACGCTGAGTCAGTGGGAGCTCTGAGCTTGTTTCTCTGCAACGAGACGGTCCCATCTGGGGGTAACGGGAGACAATGACACCCGAAGTGTGTTCCTGATGTCCAGTCTACTCCGTGATATTGTTTTGATTGCTGTGACTGCAGAACATCCCGCTTCACAGAGAGGATGTTGTTAATGGAAGCAGGGCTTCAGTGCTTTAGTGGCGATCTCAGGATATTCAGCCTTGATTTGAATCCAAACACCAGCAGAGTTGTTGTCTCAAACATACTTTTAAGGCCACCGTCATTTACAATCTCCAGCATCTGATCTTCTGTCGCCACATACACAGATGAGCGGGTTTGGCGCATCAGAATTACTCCTGATGTTTAATCAGACTCCTGATGTTGTCTGTTAAATGAAGCTTTCTTTTTCTTGGAAGTTGTCGGCTCTTCTTCTGTCTCCTTAATGGCCTTTCACCCTTTGCAAAGAAGCTCTCCAACAGTTATTTACTCATTTTCGCTAGTTTGCGGCCTTAACTTTTGAAGTAACGTATCACGTGACCGAGACAAGCGTCTTCACATGTGTCAAGAGGTACAGGCGGATGACATTGCGAGAGAATCCGGTCATCTTTCAAAATAAAACTTCTTTCAGACTCTGATAATCAATAAAACGGAAATAATATAATATTTATTCTTTCTGTGCGGCTCGGTACCAAATGATCCACGGCCCGGTACCGGTCCGCGGCCCGGTGGTTGGGGACCACTGAGCTAAACTAAAGCTAACCTCAGAACCAATGATATAATTATCAGTGAGGTTATGTAGGTTATACGATTAACATGCAGTAGATTCAGACTAAATCATCATGATGGGCCTTAATGTTGCCACCTGTCCTGTAAAATGCATTTATCAGCTGTTTTTGATTTATATTACGTTCTGCTGTCCCCTTGGCCAGGACCATATATTTTTTCCTTTCTATAATTTCACCTGAGACTGTTGTATTCATTTTGCTTTTAAGTTAACAAAAAAAAAAGAGAAAACACTCAGTACTTTTCATTCATTGAAGTCACAGGAGTATACAAAATTATACTTGGCCATGTGGTCATTTCATAATAAAGTTATTTATGTCTCAAAATGACTTGATTTATTTAATCAGTTATATCAGACAGGTGGTAGTCCACCCAGTCCTTTTTACCTGTCGAAATCATTTTAAAACGGGCAATACAAACCGAAAAATGAGAAATCATTATAAATACAGTCTGGTTTCCAAATATAAACAAGATTATTAGACATACCAAGCACATATTATCAGAAACTAACATTATTCTTTTGCCTAGAATATGTAAATCCCATACTAATAGACACAGTTGTGATCAGCATGGACGCATACAAGCATAGACTGTACATACGAGGTTACAAGTAACATTTCTCAAAGCCATGTCTTTGACTTTACCACGCGCTCCTTCACCGTTGTAGTTTTCCAACCAGGACTCCAGGTGCCAGGTGCTTGTCCCTCTTAGAAGCTCTATAATCCAGCCTGGAACAACAGGGCCTCTGTAGTGAGTTCATAATATTAATAAAGAAATGTCTTAAGTGATTGACTAGTTATCCGCTTTTCCGTATTCAAAGGAGTAGTTGTTGTTGTCGTTAGCCGGAGCCCATTGAGCTCAGGATGTATCCAATTGATAGGTTGATTAGTCTTCTTCTTCAGCTGTGTCTTTATTGGATCACAAACCAACCACAACTGCATACCGCCACCTACTGTATGGGAGGGTGTAGAGTCATGGCACTAAGAAAAGTAAGTAAAGTAAAGTAAGTGTAGTGACTTTAACATATATCCATTTTATATCTTAAAGCCACTGGGGGCGAACGGGAGAACTTGTTCGGACGCGTGTTCCACAAACATTTCACTGTCCAATGCGCTGTCTGGCTTTCGATCCGTCGATCCATTTATTCATATGCATATTGCCACCTTAACAGAGTACCACAGGTTACAGGATACGATAAGACCTTGAAACTACAAGCTCATATGCCGGCTGACAGGCTACATTGACACGATGACACGATAACACGGTCATAAACTGTTAGCTTCCCGTCCACACACACCTGATTCTCATTACCAGGCCCTTACGCACTTTAGGTCAATGTGCCACCCACTGTTCAATGTAGCGTGTCAGCCGGCATATGAGCTTGTAGTTTCAAGCTCCAACAGTAAGTAAGAAAGAAAAGTTAAAGTGAGTTGCAGGTGTGTGCACTGATGTCTTTGCTAATTGTCACCGATATGTTAGCTACAGAAGCTGACCATAAAGTAGCACTTTGTTGTGCAATAACATCACACTCAGTTGCAAACTTGTTAGCGACACCAAGCTAATGCAGTCTAATATAACACAGCCTGGCTACATCAACACATCTATTTAACAGTTTAAAGATGAACTGAGCACTATAAAGTACACAAAGGGAGGATTCAATGCAGGACTGTTGAGTGTATTTTGCTTTTTTATTTTAATGAGCAATGTGAGTCATTTGAGTTTGTCAGCTTGGTAGATTGTCTTCATGCCGAGCTTAGTGGCTTCCAAGGACCCAAGAAAAGGTCTTAAATCATATATTAAAAGAAAAGATATTTGACACATTAAATTGATAGATTTTAAATTTACTTCAGCATAAAGTCCCTCCAAGTATGACAGAAGGATGGAGGCATTAAGGCAAGTTGTGTCTGTGTTTTACTGCTAATGTTCACTCACTAACTCATGTGACATAATCCCATCTGTGTTTCTGCCGAGCTGAACTGATTGAAAACATGGATAAGAAAGCAACCTGGGACCGCTTCTACACTGAGAGCAGCAGCAGCACAAACACCTTCAAACACTTTGAGTGGTTCTTTGGCTTCGATGCTGTCCGGGACTTCATTATGCCCCTATTGCAGACCAAGCCCCACCCAGACGGTTTGCTCCAAGTCCTGGATATGGGCTGTGGCACTTCTGCTTTAGGGCCCTGTATTTACAGACACTCTCCTCTCCCGGTCCGGGTCACTTGTGCAGACATTTCCCCCATAGCTGTGCGACTAATGCAGGAACACGTCCAAACCAAAGCCATTCAACCTCACAATCTTTCCTCTCGGCTTGAGTTGGTAGAGCTGGACTGCACACAGCTCCACAAGCACTACGGTTGTAGCAGTGTGGACCTTATAGTTGATAAGTGCACCACAGACGCCTTGTTGAGGTCTACGGAAGGGAAATGGAAGGCCAATCAGGTGCTGAAGCAGTGTTTGAAGGTGTTGCAGAGCTCAGGGTCTCTGCTCCAGTTCTCTGATGAAGACCCTGATGCCAGGCTGCTGTGGCTGGAGACGGAGGCACAGGAGCCGGGGGTGATGGCAGCAGATGTTGGGTGCAGGAGGTTGGGGAGCTGAGGGGAATGACTTACTACTGCTACCAAGTGACTCCTCGCTCTATTGTATAGCAACTTTCTGCATCTGGATGGTGATAATATTAAATGAGTAAACTACTGAACTGATTGTAAAAAGTAATTGATAAGGTACACAGACAGAGTGTGACTTATCCACCAAACTGGACCTCCACATTCCGACAGCAGAGACAACAAGAGATTTACTACTTATAAAATAACCTGAAGGTAAAGAATTACCTCTTTATGAAATGATAAAAGTTGACAAACCACTTAAACCAGGGGTGCCCAATACGTCGATCGAAATGTAAAATAATTAAAAAGAAGTTTTAAAAAAACGTTGCTGAAGCTGTTAGAATTGACCTTCAGCTAAACCCCTCCCCCGAGCACAGACTGTCCAAACATAGTTTAGCAACCGTAACAAGGCACTGGACCTGTCCAGTTGGATTTCTCCACATGGGGCCGTTGTAAAGGAGATACTGTAAGAGTAGGAATGGTGCTTTCTTTTTCACTCTCTCCAAAACCAAAAAAATAGTAGCGCAAAAGTGTAAGAAATAGATAAAACAGTGTTTGTTTGTTCTAACCAAAGCTGCAAAGCTGTCCGCTAACTGATTATTATACATTGACAGACAAGATTAAAATGTACTATTTAGACCAGGGGTTAGTGCGGGTAGATCGCATGCCATTCAAAAAAAATTTGATGTCCGCATGGCATTTGCCACTTGATTTTCTAACACACGGGTCACCACGTATGCGCGGTCAACCGCGCGAGCTACTGCAAAACTCCGGCGAGCTAATTAGTTAGCCTTCCAACTTATTTCTACTAAAGAAGCTAAAGCTGTAGCGCCATGATTTGGGAAACTTCCAAAACCTCGCGTCAGAGCTGGAGACTCAACGGAAGGCGTGCGCGTAACTTGACAGTGCGCGCTACACAGAGCAGAGTGACGAGTGTCTGTCAGAGTTTGACAAACGCTTTCGAGACTTTGCTTTACTCGAGCCAGTTGCTACACTTATGTGCTGCACAGTTCGGGAAGATATTGAGGTTGATTTACTCGCATCAAAAATTGCAACGCTGTTTCACCTGAACTCGTCTGGAGTGGAGGATGAGATTTTGACACTGCAGGCTGACATTCAGCTGAAGTCCAGGGCTCATGGACAGTTTTCTCACAGAGGAAAAGTACCCAAACATGAGGAAATGTGATCCCTTTTTGACTGCATTATTCGGCTCTACTTATTTATGTGAGTCAGCCTTTTCCCACATGAAGAACATTAAGTCCATACACCGTTCCACCGTGACTGATGATCATTTGAAGTCTGCTTGAGGCGGGCTACCAGCAGCTACTGTCCGGATATGCAACTCTGGCCAAGTCATCAGAGTAAGGTAATGAGCAAAAATGTACAGAATTGTATTGTGCCATAAGGGTTCATGCAGTTATGCAAGGTACGCCAACATATATTGTAAATATAAAGTATACTCAGTATATATATATATATATATATATATATATATATATATAAATAGATATTCAGCATTTTTAATGTAGGTAGATCATTTTGACTTGGTCATTTTAAAAGTAGATCGCAAGCCGAAAAAGTGTGGGCGCCCCTGCTCTACACCATCAACTCCCTGAGGGGGGGACACACCACCCTGATAGCTGTCTTTGTTGTGTTTTACATGGTTGCTGCGCTACTACAGGTACACACAAGCACACTCTTAACTCTGAACTATCTAGAAAACTGCATGCAGCATTCATATATTATCACTTACTGTTTTATAAGGTGCACCAAACAGAACAAAATGTTCATTTATAATTATTGTTATGATTAATCTTATAATTTACTGTTATTATTATTATTAGAGTAGCATTAGCTTTAGAGGTAAGCTGGAGTTGAGATACACTGCATACTGTTAACATTGTTAACTACATACTGTAGTACACTTGGTGTACCTCTGCAGAGACGGGTGTTATGGGTAAGTAAGTCACAGAGCTGATTGGTTGATCCATTCTTTCCTGTTCCTGACTCCTGTGATCCTAACATTTCTAATATCTCCAGAGCGTCCAAAAGTCAACATTTATTGAAAAAAAGATAGAGATATGTCATCATTTCCAAAATTCACGACATGTTTTTGTTCAACAAATATTCGGCTTCAATCCCATTTTGCTTCCGTTTAGTTTAAATATTGCAGGAAGATCTCAGAAATGCTGCACGTTTTGTGGGAATTGGTTGAATTCTAATGAAATGTTATGATCACAAAACCGTGACTTCCAGTAAGGACTGTGTAATTGGCTCTCCCCTTCATTTAGTGATCCTCCAAACTGGATTCAGAGACTTACAAAATGCGACAGCTAATCCCATTTTCAACATCGGATAAACACGCGTTCGGTCTGATATCGATTTAGCCTCTGGGGCCAATGTTTCGGGACGGAGTTTGCATTATGGCCAACGCGTCTTTTTTCTCTCCACACGTTTACCTGCATGCAACCAAAGCCCGCTCACATGTGATTGGTCGATACTATTCTGACTTCAATCGGAAACCAGAACCCTTCTGATAGCTAAATCTTGTCCTCTGGTTATAGAAATGATGCCAAAACTGACACAGTCAATCAAGTACTACCTTCCTTTAGTTCCTTTTTTAAAGCATTGAAGTCTCTGTGGTTCCTGTAAAACAAAAGATGAACAAAAGAACCTTGTGCTTCTGCTTCTGTCCGACTCCAGGTTCTAATCCTTCTCTACCTGGCAGACTGGATGGTGCACTGGATGTGGGGGCGAGGCATGGACCCCGACAACTTCTCCATCCCCTACCTGACCGCTCTGGGCGACCTGCTGGGGACCGGCTTCCTCGCCCTCTGCTTCCACATGCGCTGGTTCATCGGAGACAAGGACGCTAACGCGGGCAACTGAATGAATACACAGCGACACGCACAACAAGAAAAAGACACACTCTACGCTTGCACGCACGGACAGTGACGAACATCGCCCGCATGCGTGGACATTATCTGAAAATGGACGTTGTCTACTATATAAGGGCTAATCTCCTGTCGGGCTCCGATTGATGGTCTAGCACTTGTAGGGGCAGTAACGTTTCGTCTCCAGGATATCAGGACTTTGGTGCACCACAGCAGCAGAACAGATTCTGGACAGTATTTTAAACACACATATCTGCACCTCAACCAGTAAACAAAACCCTGCAAAACTCCCCCACTCCTCCTATATTTAACTTAATAACTGAGTCCAACTACTTTTGTTATTATCACACTATTGACAATGATTACTATTGTTGATAAATAATGAATTTGATATGAATCGTTTCATGCGAAGGGCCAGTCCTCATTATTGTCAATGGGAACGTTAGCCCTATCGTTTTAATAAAAAGATCACGTTTTAACACTAAGACAGCAAAAAATATGTCCAAATGAGCCTAGAATGCTTAATCACCAAGTGCTACATCATGAACAGAATGAATATTATATGTGTCTCATTTCTGATTTAGTAGAGATTGCAAAGAGCTAGGAATTGTGTGTGTGTGTGTGTGGGTGTGGGGGGGGTGTCAGCGGATGGCTTAATTTGATTTAACAAGTCTAATAGAATTAGGAACGTCAGATCACAATCCAACAAACGCTTACGTCAGCCACGACTATGAGTGATTTACCTCTGCTTCTGTCAGCAGTTGAGAACCTCCTAATTAAGGCCTATTTAAAAGTTTCCATTAATGAGAATTAACTCATTAGCTCACTCACACAACAGCACCAGTCCCCCTGTCTGAAGCCATCCGCCCACTCTCTACTGGAGCACGTTGTTGTTGTTGCCGTTATGTTGCCTAAGCCAGGCTTATAGTAAGTGAAAAGAGGCTCAACATGCTGCGGCGCACTGGAAACAACCTGCAGAGCTCAGCCAACTCAACGCCATTGTTTTGGCACATTGGTACACTGTGTTAGGTTGCCTTAGCCAGGATGTGCCCACTCAGGTTCAGCTATCTGGTACCAGGTGAAAGGTCCCGATTGCTGATGTTTCGTGTGGATATTTGTGACCTTTTAATTTGATGACTTTAATTGCTTTGTGGGAATCAAAACTGGAGCACTGATCCTTTCCTATGAAAGACAGGCCAATGATGTTGTCTGAGGTTGGTTACCAGTGAGGTGACAGTGGATACAGGAAGTTGTGGCAAACCCTTTTTTTGTGTTTTATTGTTTGTATTGTCAAAGCAGCGCTGATAAAGATCCGGTCTCACCAACGTGTAAAGCATATACATTTAGATAAATTCACTCCAGTGGAATCAGTGGTTTCAATCGCGGGGTGAAGTAAATATATGCAACGTTTTTGCGGGAAGTTCAACTAATGTGAAATTGACCAATTAGCCAAACGTCTGGACAGTCTTGAGGGAGCAGAGAGGAGAGCTAGCTATCATAGCTTATTAGCCGTGTTGCACCGTCCGCTTGTATCTGTCCCTCCACTGTCGAAGCATGATTAAAACATCTCTAAGCTAACTAGCGTACCATCAGTTAGCAAGTTCCGTTAGCTTAGATAACTTTTAGCCCCCTTATAGTAAAGGTATGTCGAATTAAATCATGTAGAATCTTGAGAACAAGGCAAAAGGCAAAGTGCAGAGAAAATAGAGAGAAACAGGGAGAGCTGTTGTGACCGACTAGCGCGAGCTTGTTTCCCTGTTAGCTATCTTCCCTATTTTCTCGAGTTCATTTTGCTAGTTTCTGGTGTGACTGGGCTCTGAGGATTTTTCTCAGATTCTGTAGAGTGCATTAGAATATAATTCTGGTGAAACGTGTTGTTCTCACTATGGAAGCCCTGGAATCTGGTGATCCAATTTCGGATTCTCTCTAAAAACTTAAACTTGGCCAAACTTTTTTTTCCCACCTGCTTTTCTGATGAGAAAGAAAATTAAGGAAATCAAAAATGTATCCTGGCAAAAATGCTCACCTGTTGTTAAGTCATAAATACAGGAGACGAAAACACTTTTTTTCACACTTCAGGGCTTCCGTATGTCACACATATAATTGATAAAAATAACTAATAGTAATCTGTCTGGTGAGGGAGGAGCCTGCCCTTTTGTAAGTGAATGACTCGACTGAGCAAAAATAGGTTTAACCTCAGCAACACACTATCTGACTGTGAGACTCAGCTGCCCCGAGCTGAGTCTTTGAGGGCTCACAGGTGAGGAGGAGAATGAAAAGGGAAATCGCAAACCATTTTCGACAGACTGTACCAAGTACAGACGCAGCCCAGACGCAAAGCCCAGTGTCTTAGGAGAAAACCTGCATTGCTGGAAATAAAGGACTATATTATTTCATACCATTCCTCAGTCTTATTGTCTGTTTCTGTCAGCTTTTGCTGTAAGTGTGTCGGTGATCTGACAGGATCCATGCACTCCAGTCTGCTCATCTTTTGTTCAGATGTTCAGAAGCAGAGATGAAGCATATGATCGTAGATATGCTAACTGTGGTCAATGGTTTGTTTTACTGTCTCTTAGCTGCTCCGCCACAAATTACAAATTGCGTCACCTATTTCCCTCGAGAGATAAACTGCACTTTACAGACCTCCGAACGTTCTGTAAAGTGATATTGACAGCATTATCCCCACAGGACAATAACTAGTTACCACAAGATAATAACTAGTTACCACAAGATAATATAACTAAAATGAACTCCATCAGTGATAACTTAAGGTGGACTGTTTTCCAAATAATCACAAATCTGACGGTGTGCGTCCCCTTAGAGCTCCAGAGATCAATCTGAGGGTCACAAGACAGTTAACATGGTGGCAAAGAAGAGAAGAGAAACAATTCATCTGGTTTTACTCTTGTCTTGTGAGATTAGGAACAAAATTGAAAATGTTCTAGAGTCAAACCTTCTGTATCCCAATGGCAATACAACTGAAGTCATTTTATTTGGACCACATGCATTTGACCAACATTATATCTTCTCATCTTTGACCCTTTGACCTCTTCTGTTGAACCATTCAATTCAGGATTTAAGTGTGACGAATAAATCAATGAGGTAGTTAAATGATGTATAATGTTTAATAAGAATAAACTAAACATCTCTTTATTTTTCAACTGTCTTTATTTATTGCCTCGTGATCAACTCATGCTCACTCTTTCATGTATGTTTAGTTCTTAAATGACAGAAAGATAGCAACTGTGAATAGACGCTGTAGTGCAGCCTGAGTAACACAGCGGGACCCAGTCTTCTTACACTCTGTCTACTGTTCAACAAGCAGCTGATACAACAACAAGGTGTTTACATGTTACAGCAGCTTCATCACTGCTTCTTTATATTCTAGTTCCCATGAAAACATTTAGAAACCAGTTGTGTGTGTTTGTCCTACAG
This sequence comes from Anarhichas minor, assembly GCF_050575085.1. Lineage (NCBI taxonomy): Eukaryota > Metazoa > Chordata > Actinopteri > Perciformes > Anarhichadidae > Anarhichas > Anarhichas minor. Next base: position 4,272,910 of record NW_027466469.1, on the reverse strand, counting down.
CGCCTCCACCTGGAGGAGAGGAGCAATGAGCACCAATCACAGCAGTCAGTGCAGCTCCACACATACAGCAAACTAACGGGGCTTTCTTTATGACGTTCAATCAACGTGATGGAGAGGTGAACAGTCACAAACAAACACTTTCTCTTTGTTTTTATGTTCAAATAACACAAATATGTCCATAATAATACTTCAAGGTATCAACATCTGGATGAAAATCATTTAGAAATGTGTTTTTCTATCTTGTTGTAAATGTGTTGTTTTCATTGAGTGAATCTTCTATCAGCCTTAAATATGAACAGTAGCTGTGAAACAATACAGAGAGCTCATGGTTCAGCAGCACAACACGTGGTTTACAGTTTGAAGTGACTGAAGCTCAGAGAGATGGAGTAGTTACAGAGCAGGTAACACTCTCAGCACATGTGCCATGCCATGTGTATGTTTCTGCTTCATGTGCTTCATTCTCCAAAATGTTGATCTGTTACTCTAATATATATATATATACTTTTTACTTTCTGATAAATGAGTTGATACAAATTATTTATTGGTTAAAATGCTGATGTTTCTTAATGTAAATTAATAAATCATCATGTCTGCACTTAGAAATGCTAGTAGTCTTTAATAAACCGTCCTGAGTTTCTCAATTTCACATCAGCCATCAATAAAAGCCTGTCAGTCAACCAGAATAATATTTAATAATTTATTATTAAATATTATGATATAAGACTCCGCCCCCTCCCCACGATCAGGCTCTGTGCCTGTCTGCTGCCAGCGTGAAGAGGACACTCTCCACTATCAACACCCGCAAGGCAACAGGTCCAGACAACATCTCTGGTCGTGTGTTGAAGGACTGCGCAGAGGAGCTTAAGGATGTCTTCACGGATGTCTTTAATACTTCTCTGAGACAAGCTGTTGTTCCATCATGCTTCAAGGCCACCATCATCATACCTGTGCCAAAGAAATCCACTCCGTCCTGCTTTAATGACTGTCGTCCGGTGGCACTGACCCCCATAATCATGAAGTGCTTTGAACGGTGTGGGAGGAAAAATGTATGTTTGTCACTATATTATTTTCTCCTTGGTTATCCTATGTGTTTATTCATATATCTGTGAAATATATTCATTTACATCTATATTCTGGGACTGAGTCTATATTAAACATTTGCTCAGATAATCTTTATAAGCTTACTTTGACAATCTTTATAATCGTACTTTTGTACTCTTTTGTATTAAACTCAGTTCAGGCCCCGGCATAAGTCATACAGTCACTGACATAGGATTAGTCACAGGATTCATGTTTCTACAGAGTCCTAAAATAAGGTAAAGTCCAGTAGGGACTGGCCTCAGTATCACCCCCATCACGCCCGAGGAAAACAGGACGCCCTTTGTGTTTGGGCCCGGGGACCAGAACATTTGGCTCTTCTTGGGTCGCGGGGACCAGCGAACGGCAGTGATGCTGTCGCCAAAAGTTTGACAGGAGCATAAATAAATAAGGAGGAAGGGAGGGGGGACTGAGGCCGCGGGGAAAAGATCCAACGCTGTCCTCCGAGCAGTACAGGCCCATGCATAGTAGAAGTACAGATACTGGACATTGGACTGCATTTCCTGTTGCGTTAGCATGACCACAGTTTCAGAGATCAGTAGGATCTTCTGACAGGTATCCCTCATGATATTGATTAATTAGTGAACCAACTGATTATCTCATCGGTCCAGAAGTCCCCCAAAATCCCTCGGGGTAAACAGGATGCATATAGCCTTTAGAAATCAAATCCCCCACTGTACTCTTGATGAACGAAATTACTGTTTAGTGAACATTGAGGGCTGATCAGTAAAAAGGGGGGTCATCCTGCATGAGGGGGGAAAAGAGTATAAAGTAAGTTTCAGTCCTTTGTTCCAGTTAGTTGACTCCGGACGACTCGATTTGCTTGTATTCTGTACAGTACAAATAAATCTGCGTGAACTGAAGAAACTTCAATCTCTCTTGTGTTCTGTTGGTGTTCGTCACTGAGTTCCTGTGTTAGTGAGAATCCTGTGGTATCTCACCACGAGTCAGATAGCAAATAAGTATTAAATCAGCTTTTAGATATTAAGATAGAATCAACTTCAAACCAGCGATCATCGACATCGAAGAAACCACAACAACGGCTAGTCATGTCACATATCAAATCCATTCCTCCCCCCACCCTGGACCCTTTCCAGTTTGCATACCGTGCCAAACGGTCCACAGAGGATGCAATCTGCTCTGCTCTCCACCCAGCCCTCACCCATCTGGACACAAAGGACTGATATGTGAGAATGCTGTTCATAGACTTTAGTTCAGCATTCAACACCATAATCCCACAAAAACTCATCTGCAAACTTGACCAGCTCAACACCTCGCTGTGTAACTGGCTGCTGGACTTCCTCAGTGAGAGGCCACAAGCAGTACGTGTCGGCAACAACACCTCGAGCAGCATCACACTGAGCACAGGGGCCCCTCAAGGCTGTGTGCTCAGTCCACTGCTCTTCACCTTGCTGACACACGACTGCACAACAACCTACAGCACCAATCACATGGTCAAATGTGCAGACGACACAACTCTGGTAGGTCTCATCACCAAGGATGATGAGACCCACTATAGGAAGGAGGTCAGCCTTCTGACCACGTGGTGCAGAGACAACAACCTCCTTCTGAATAACAGCAAGACCAAGGAGATTATTGTTGACTTCCGGAGAGGCCACACTCAACACCCACCACTGACCATCAATGGTGCTGATATAGAGAGAGTGAGCAGCACCAAATTCCTGGGGGTGGACATCAGTGAGGACCTCTCGTGGACAGCCAACACAACATCACTGGCAAAGAAAGCCCAGAGGCGCCTCGACTTTCTCCGCAAACTAAAGAAGGCAAGAACACCACCACCCATCATGTGCACTTTTTACAGAGGCACCATTGAGAGCATCCTGACAAACTGTATCACTGTGTGGGGCGGAAGCTGCACTGACTACAACAGGAAAGCCCTGCAGCGCATAGTGAACACAGCTGGAAGGATCATTGGTGCCTCACTCCCCTCCCTCCCCTCCCTGCAGGACATATATGACACCCGCCTCGCCCGCAAAGTGACCATGATTGTGCGTGACTCCAGCCACCCCTCGCACGGTCTCTTCAGCCTCCTGCCCTCTGGGAGAAGATACCGGAGCCTCCGTGCTCGCACCACCAGACTCTCAAACAGCTTCGTCCACCAGGCTGTTAGGAGGCTGAACTCTCTCCCTCCTCTCTTTTCAGACTCGCTATGTCTGACTGCTGCTAAATACAGAATGATCGTTTTTTCTTAATATATATGTTGTCTTTTTTTTAAATCTATTTGCACTGTATTCACTTTATGTTTATATGTTGGACTGGAGAGAAACGTTTTTTCAACTCCTCTGTTGACAATAAAGCTAACTTTGAACTTTGAACTTTAATAATGAATTATGTAACACATCATATGAAGGTCATGTCTATAATGCTTAATAAGCACAATCTTAACACATTATAATGTATAAAGCTTCATAACAAGGCATCCTATAGGATCATCTCATCACATGTATCACCTGCATCAACTGGACACCTGTGAGACCAAATGTGAAGAAACTAGAACGTCTTCAAGATGTTTTCTGGACCGATCAGTCTAAAAAAAAAAGAAGAATGATGATAATAATAAATGAAATAAAATACAATCAATACAATAATTACAATCAAAAAAAAAATAATAATAATAATTAATGAATGAAATAATAATCAACCCGGTTGACCCGGCCTGGCTGATCCTACTGACCTGTTCTGGAGCTCCCTGACGGTGCCCTGGTCGTGGTTTGCTGCCAGTGGTCGGGGCGATACTGCCCCTGACTTTGTTTTTGTCGTTATTTTGTAATTTATGTACTTTCTTATGGTCTTTACTTCACACACACACACACACACACACACACACACACACACACTGACTATATGATGTTTGCTGGCTTGTATCTCACTGTTCTTGTCGTCCTCTTGTTGTTATGTTTATGTATTGTCTCTTGTCTTGTAATAAAAAAAGAGAAATGTTTTCTAAAGTGGAGCAGGTTTTAACCGAGGCTCTGCTTGTAAATGAGGAAGCAAAGTTCACATTCACAGCGCTGCTCCTCTTCCTGGAATGAAGCACAGCTTGATAACCCCTCCTTCTTCCTCCTGCTCTCAAACACAGCCGGCTCCACTCTGTCCACGTGTTTCCTTGTTCCCTCCCCTTCAGATCTACAGTTTTAAAGATGGGTGTAACCAACATGGTGGTGAAGCGATAGAGCTGACAGGCTCCATTCACTGAACAAACACATGTTGTTCAGATCAGAAGTCAAAGCAGAGTCACTTCTAGTGAAGCGAAACTCAGACAGTCGTTGTCACTGAGAGGTGAAATGGCGCAGAAAGGAGTTCAGCTGGATCGGGAAGCCTTCTCTTGTTCCATCTGTCTGGATCTACTGAAGGATCCGGTGACTACTCCCTGTGGACACAGCTACTGCATGAACTGTATTAAAAGCTTCTGGGATAAAGAGGATGTGAAGAAACTCCACAGCTGCCCTCAGTGTAGGCAGACCTTCACACCGAGGCCTCTCCTGCTGAAAAACACCATGTTAGCAGTTTTAGTGGAGGAGCTGAAGAAGACTGGACTCCAAGCTGCTCCTGCTGATCACTGCTATGCTGGACCTGAAGATGTGTCCTGTGATGTCTGCACTGGGAGGAAACGGAAAGCCCTCAAGTCCTGTCTGCAGTGTGTGATCTCTTTCTGTGAGAAACACCTCCAGCCTCATTATGAATCCCCTGCCTATGAGAAACACAAGCTGGTGGACCCCTCCAAGAAGCTCCAGGAGAACATCTGCTCTCGTCACGATGAGGTGATGAAGATGTTCTGCCGTACTGATCAGCAGTGTATCTGTTACCTCTGCTCTGTGGATGAACACAAAGGCCACGACACAGTCTCAGCTGCAGCAGAAAGGACTGAGAGGCAGAGAGAGCTGGAGGTGAGTCGACTAAACATCCAGCAGAGAATCCAGGACAGAGAGAAAGACGTGAAGCTGCTTCAGCAGGAGGTGGAGGCCGTCAATCGCTCTGCCGACGAAGCGGTGAAGGACAGCGAGAAGATCTTCACCGAGCTGATCCGTCTCATGGAGAAAAGAAGCTCCGATGTGAAGCAGCAGGTCAGATCCCAGCAGAAAAGTGAAGTGAGTCGAGTCAAAGAGCTTCAGGAGAAGCTGGAGCAGGAGATCTCTGAGCTGAAGAGGAGAGACGCTGAGCTGAAGCTGCTCTCACACACAGAGGATCACAACCAGATTCTACACAACTACCCCTCACTGTCACCACTCAGAGAACCTACAGACTCGTCCGGCATCGATATCCGTCCTCTGAGCTACTTTGAGGACGTGACGGCGGCTGTGTCAGAAGTCAGAGATAAACTACAGGACGTTCTGAGAGAGAAGTGGACAAACGTCTCACTGGCAGTGACTGAAGTGAACGTTTTACTGATACACTCACAAGCAGAGCCCAAGACCAGAGCTGAGTTCTTAAGATATTCAAGTGAAATCACACTGGATCCAAACACAGCATTCAGATATCTGTTATTATCTGAGGGGAACAGAAAAGCAACAGTTATGAGTGAACAACAGTCTTATTCTAGTCACCCAGACAGATTCACTGCATGGTTTCAGGTCCTGAGTAGAGAGAGTCTGACTGGATGTTGTTACTGGGAGGTGGAGTGGAGAGGAGGAGAAGTTTATGTAGCAGTCGCATACAAGAATATCAGCAGAACAGGGAGCTCTAATGAATGTGGTTTTGGAAAAAATGACAAATCTTGGGCGTTACATTGTGACAAAAACAGTTTTATATTTTTGTACAACAAGATCCAAACTCCCGTCTCAGGTCCTCAGTCCTCCAGAGTAGGAGTGTACCTGGATCACAGAGCAGGTATTCTGTCTTTCTACAGCGTCTCTGAAACCATGACTCTCCTCCACAGAGTCCAGACCACATTCACTCAGCCTCTCTATGCTGGACTTGGGTTTTGGTGTAATGGAGACACTGCTGAGTTCTGTAAACTAAAATAGACAGAAGTGATTCATGGAACAGCAGATTAATTTCTGTTAAACTCATTTTGTGTCCATTTTTGCTGAGACCTGATTTCTTTCACCTGTCAATCAAACATTGAGGGCGGTACTTTGACATCTTGTCATTATTGTTGTGTACATGTTTGAGTTTCTTTAGGTGGAGCTCCTTCCTGTGTCTGTTAAACCATGGAGGCTATCACTGCTCATGATGATCTTTGTTGACCTGAACTGACATTTCTCTGCAGGAAAATGTAAACTTCTCTGAGGTCTAAATGTTTGTTGAAAATGTGTATTGATGTATTTGTTAGTTGTTGTTTCTCTTCCACTGCATGTGTCTTAAAGAGAGAAATCACCAGAGCTTCTTTTATCCAAGATATTTTGTTCTCACCACTTTCTGTAAAGATATGTTTCATTAAATTTACATTTATTTGTTTGAAAGACTAAATGTTGCTGTTGTCTGAATTGATGTGTCATACTGATGGATGTGAACAAATTGAAGGTTTACATGATAAAGAAAGTAATCTTGTTTCAAGAAGAACAAAGACTCTGATCTTGTTGTAAGAACAATCAGTCTATTGAGAAGGAAACTCGTCTGTTTGGAACTCTTTTTTTTAAGATCCAATGATTTTATATTAAAGTCTCTTTCAATTATTTTACAATGTGTAGTTGTCTTAAAGGAAGACCTTCTTTCAGTGGTCTAGGATTCAAACTGCCTGCAGTCATCAGAGTGTTCCTGTCAGTGGGTTTAGTGGGAATACTTGTTTGTAGCTTTTCTAACTCACCACTGAACTCAAGACAAATATCATTACAGATCAGCTCCAAACTGCCTCATGAGGAGCAGAATGAATCCACATCTCTGGTTACTAGTAAATCCTTCTCATCAACAATGAGAGCTCTGCTCTTCAGCAGCATGTCAGTGTGTCTTGTATGTAGGAGGGCAAAGCGTTCAGCAGCTTCTTCATGTGTGAGTCCACAAACATGTGAGACTTGAGATGAATCCTCACATGTTAAGTTCAACTGTTACTATTTAGTTTGGAGACAACTTGTTGTATTTTATATTTCAACCACAAGATGGCGCCATGATATGTAAAGCACACACAGGTGACACGTTAATGCAGGTGATACATGTGATGTTTGATCACCAGTGATGTCATTCTATTATAGGATGCCTTGTTAACATGTTTGTAAATGTATAAAAAGAGGTTTGTAACTTAGAGTTCTTGCTTACAGGTTTTATATAATGATAAAGCGTTTGAGTGAAGAAGGACTTCAGAAGTTATTACCGTTATATTATCAAGTGTATCATGAAGGTCCAATACCAGAAAGGTGTTTCTACGAGAGGTTTCCACGAGAACATGTTTACATGCTTTATTTTTCCAAAAAACACATTATTTGTTTTTACCCTCTGTCTGAAACGCTCCGTTTTAGCGACTGTCTCTTTAAAGCCCTTCGCACAAAAAGGCCCAGTCTGACTTGGCCTAACTGTATTTTTATCATCTATTCACACAATTATATTCAAGTTGTTAAGATTTGCATTAATGTATAATAAGTATATACTTTTTCTACTTTGAAATCAAATTCTGAAAGTAAGCAAAATGTACACATCACCACTTATAAGGACTGTGAGGAGGTCTCAGGAGGCTAATGACGCCCTGCAGGACTGATTTGAGTCGACGGATTGGGATGTGCTGTGTGGACCACATGGGGAGGACATCAACAGCATGACGGACTGCATCACAGAATACATAAAATTCTGTAAACAAACCCTCATACCATCCCGGACTGTACGTTGCTGCCCCAACAACAAGCCATGGATCACCAGTGACCTGAAAGCTCTTCTTAATAAGAAGAAAGCAGCTTTCAGGTCTTGGGACAGGGATGAGCTAAGGAGAGTCCAGCGTGACCTGAAGATGAAGATCAGAGAGTGCAAGGACTCCTACAGGAGGAAGCTGGAGGCCAAACTCCAGCAGAACAATGTGAGGGAGGTGTGGACGGGGGATGAAGCAGATTACTGGCTTCAAGGTTGGAGGGAGACAACCAGTGGGCTCCCTGGAGAGGGCCAACGAGCTAAACTCTTTCTTCAATAGGTTTAGTTCATATCCCTCATCTGTCTCCTCCACACACCACCTCCCAAACACCTCCCCCTCTGTCTCCCCTGGTGAGCTGCATGGACACAGAGCCCTCAACATCAAAGGGCTCTTCCACCCTCCCCCCCTCTCTGTGACGACTGGCCAGGTGAGAAGACAGCTAGAGAGACTCCACCAAGGCAAAGCTGAAGGACCTGATGGCATCAGCCCCAGTGTCCTGAAGACCTGCGCCATCCAGCTGTCTGATGTCCTGCAACATCTCTTCAACCTGAGCCTGAAGCAGGAAGAAGTCCCGGTGCTGTGGAAGACGTCGTGCCTGGTTCCTGGACCAAAAAAGACGACACCATCTAGCCTCAATGACTACCGACCAGTTGCCCTCACATCTCATGTGATGAAGGTGCTGGAGAGGCTGGTCTTGGCCCACCTCCGTCCGCAGGTGAAATCCTCACTGGACCCTCTGCAATTTGCATACCAGCCTCATGCGGGAGTGGACGACGCCATCATCTACCTGCTGCAACGAGCTCAGTCACACCTGGATGGAACCGGTGGCTCTGTGAGAATCACTTTCTTTGATTTCTCCAGTGCATTCAACACCATCCAACCAGTGCTGCTGAGTGAGAAGCTGCGGGTGGTGGTGGTTAACGCGTCCACCGTCTCCTGGATCACTGACTACCTCACAGGCAGACCACAGTTTGTCCGACTGGGCCGTGTGCTGTCTGATGCGGTGGTCAGTTCCACAGGGAACTGTTCTGTCTCCCTTCCTGTTCACCTTGTACACCACTGACTTCCAGTACAACTCTGTGTCATGCCATCTGCAGAAGTTCTCTGATGACTCTGCAGTGGTCGGGTGTATAAGGGACGGACGGGAGGAGGAGTGCAGGGCAGTAGTGGATGACTTTGTGGAGTGGGCCGGTAGAAATCACCTGCTTCCGAACGTGGCCAAGACCAGACATACATCACAAAAAACATAATAAATAGGAGAACTGAAGCCACCGGGAGATAATTGACACACTTATACAGGGAGACACAGGTTGTTAAATCAGGAGAAACTTAATTTACAGTGAACAAATACATTTATTAAATTGTGCAAAGTAAAGTAAACATTTTGGAGAGTCGACACTGGTGGAGTTGTTGAAGACAGTAGGGGCAGGCTGGAGATAGATGATGGCACGTTTGAGTGGGACTGCCCTCAGTGGAAGAAACCTTGAGCACCGGATGTGATGATGAATGGGGAGGAGGGTCACATCGGTTTGTACTGAAATGACAGCTGACTGCACAGAAGAGAACAGGTCTTTAAAGTTTGACGGGAAATATATGATTGGCTGAGGGAGGCCGTGGCGAAATCGCCCACTGTCAGCTGATAGAGTAGGAGCCAGAGAGCGAGAGCCAGAGAGATGTGTGAGTGAATGAGAGCATAACAAGACTGTCCTAATGTAGGAAGTTAGAGTAAATCCTCAAACTTTACATAGTTAATTCATTTACAACTGTATGATTATAAATACTATATTTCAAAATAAGTTGTACTGTACTTTACTCTCAGTAAATAATCAATGCTAACAATTTGATATTCAAGGAGGGATTTGGTAATCCTAAAATCATCATGGTGGCACCAAACATCCTGAGCCAAATTATGAAAAGTGGAAGCAGTCAAAGTCTATTCTGAATCCAAAGTTACAGGTCAGATATGCTGCTGGTTTACACGACAGGAGTTTGGTGCCAGTATCTTACCCCATCATCCTACATCGGACACCGGAAGCCTGAAGTGAGGTTGAAAAGCTTGCAAGTTCATCTGCCAATTTGCCAGATGATAGACCTTCACGTCAACAGGGAGCCCCCCAGGAAGCCTGACCAATAAAATAAAATACTTTACTAGAAATTGTGACGAGTGGTTTTGTCTGTGGCTTACCTCAGAGCTGTCCAGCTGTCCTCTGTGGAGCACCCGGCTTCATCCACAAGATGACACCTCAACATTCTAATTCATTGGAGAACTCTGCTGTGTTCCAGTTCCATCCAGCATTCTATTCTATTCTGTTCTATTCTCAAAGGCAGATAATGTCTCCTTTTATGAATTCACTATTTTCTAGTCCAGCGTTCATCATGTTTTCCATGGCACAGTTTTCACAAAACTCCACACATCATGACCCATTAGCAGTAATGATACAACACTGTATATTAAAAAAAATAATTTTGTCTATTGCTTCGCAGATATTTTAAATCATACATGCAACAAGTCACAACAAAAGTTTAAGCTGTTGCAAGTAACTCCACAAATGATCCTTTAACATTGTTAAGCTGTCTATGTTTGCAAATTCATATTCAAACGCTAATATGTTGCATCCCATGTACTGTGGTAATTATAGCCACACCCAAATCTCACCTGCACCTGAGTTTGGGAATTAGGCAATTGATGGATTTAAGACCTTAAAACTGTTCTGAACTGAATTATTTGGTGGATAATAGTTAAGACAAATAATAAGTCTTTCTATAAATTATTTTTTGTTTGGGTGGCACATTTCACTGCTCTGATTGGAAGAAAAGATTACACAATTTACTGCTATGACTTTTTTCGACATGTCGGCTGTATGTTCTGGCTGTGCTGTTGTCCCTCCCCAGACAATCTGCACTGCCAATCGAGGTGCACCTGATACTCTAACCCAGAGGTCTCCAACCTTTTTTGCACCACGGACCGGTTTCATGTAAGACAATATTTTCACGGACCGGCCTTCAAGGTGTGGCGGAAAAACACGACGAAATAAAATGATACGATCGGCATGAAAACAAATATAAAATGCATAAATAAATACAACTCACAATAACGCTGAATCAGTGGGAGCTCTGAGCTCGTTTCTCTGCAACGAGACGGTCCCATCTGGGGGTAACGGGAGACAATGACACCCGAAGTGTGTTCCTGATGTCCAGTCTACTCCGTGATATTGTTTTGATTGCTGTGACTGCAGAACATCCCGCTTCACAGAGAGGATGTTGTTAATGGAAGCAGGGCTTCAGTGCTTTAGTGGCGATCTCAGGATATTCAGCCTTGATTTGAATCCAAACACCAGCAGAGTTGTTGTCTCAAACATACTTTTAAGGCCACCGTCATTTACAATCTCCAGCAGCTGATCTTCTGTCGCCACATACACAGATGAGCGGGTTTGGCGCATCAGAATTACTCCTGATGTTTAATCAGACTCCTGATGTTGTCTGTTAAATGAAGCTTTCTTTTTCTTGGAAGTTGTCGGCTCTTCTTCTGTCTCCTTAGTGGCCTTTCACCCTTTGCAAAGAAGCTCTCCAACAGTTATTTACTCATTTTCGCTAGTTTGCGGCCTTAACTTTTGAAGTAACGTATCACGTGACCGAGACAAGCGTCTTCACATGTGTCAAGAGGTACAGGCGGATGACATTGCGAGAGAATCCGGTCATCTTTCAAAATAAAACTTCTTTCAGACTCTGATAATCAATAAAACGGAAATAATACTATATTTATTCTTTCTGTGCGGCTCGGTACCAAATGATCCACGGCCCGGTACCGGTCCGCGGCCCGGTGGTTGGAGACCACTGAGCTAAACTAAAGCTAACCTCAGAACCAATGATATAATTATCAGTGAGGTTATGTAGGTTATACGATTAACATGCAGTAGATTCAGACTAAATCATCATGATGGGCCTTAATGTTGCCACCTGTCTTGTAAAATGCATTTATCAGCTGTTTTTGATTTATATTACGTTCTGCTGTCCCCTTGGCCAGGACCATATATTTTTTCCTTTCTATAATTTCACCTGAGACTGTTGTATTCATTTTGCTTTTAAGTTAACAAAAAAAGAGAAAACACTCAGTACTCTTCATTCATTGAAGTCACAGGAGTATACAAAATTATACTTGGCCATGTGGTCATTTCATAATAAAGTTATTTATGTCTCAAAATGACTTGATTTATTTAATCAGTTATATCAGACAGGTGGTAGTCCACCCAGTCCTTTTTACCTGTTGAAATCATTTTAAAACGGGCAATACAAACCGAAAAATGAGAAATCATTATAAATACAGTCTGGTTTCCAAATATAAACAAGATTATTAGACATACCAAGCACATATTATCAGAAACTAACATTATTCTTTTGCCTAGAATATGTAAATCCCATACTAATAGACACAGTTGTGATCAGCATGGACGCATACAAGCATAGACTGTACATACGAGGTTACAAGTAACATTTCTCAAAGCCATGTCTTTGACTTTACCACGCGCTCCTTCACCGTTGTAGTTTTCCAACCAGGACTCCAGGTGCCAGGTGCTTGTCCCTCTTAGAAGCTCTATAATCCAGCCTGGAACAACAGGGCCTCTGTAGTGAGTTCATAATATTTTAATAAAGAAATGTCTTAAGTGATTGATTAGTTATCCGCTTTTCCGTATTCAAAGGAGTAGTTGTTGTTGTCGTTAGCCGGAGCCTATTGAGCTCAGGATGTATCCAATTGATAGGTTGATTAGTCTTCTTCTTCAGCTGTGTCTTTATTGGATCACAAACCAACCACAACTGCATACCGCCACCTACTGAATGGGAGGGTGTAGAGTCATGGCACTAAGAAAAGTAAGTAAAGTAAAGTAAGTGTAGTGACTTTAACATATATCCATTTTATATCTTAAAGCCACTGGGGGCGAACGGGAGAACTTGTTCGGACGCGTGTTCCACAAACATTTCACTGTCCAATGCGCTGTCTGGCTTTCGATCCGTTGATCCATTTATTCATATGCATATTGCCACCTTAACAGAGTACCACAGGTTACAGGATACGATAAGACCTTGAAACTACAAGCTCATATGCCGGCTGACACGCTACATTGACACGATGACACGATAACACGGTCATAAACTGTTAGCTTCCCGTCCACACACACCTGATTCTCATTACCAGGCCCTTACGCACTTTAGGTCAATGTGCCACCCACTGTTCAATGTAGCGTGTCAGCCGGCATATGAGCTTGTAGTTTCAAGCTCCAACAGTAAGTAAGAAAGAAAAGTTAAAGTGAGTTGCAGGTGTGTGCACTGATGTCTTTGCTAATTGTCACCGATATGTTAGCTACAGAAGCTGACCATAAAGTAGCACTTTGTTGTGCAATAACATCACACTCAGTTGCAAACTTGTTAGCGACACCAAGCTAATGCAGTCTAATATAACACAGCCTGGCTACATCAACACATCTATTTAACAGTTTAAAGATGAACTGAGCACTATAAAGTACACAAAGGGAGGATTCAATGCAGGACTGTTGAGTGTATTTTGCTTTTTTATTTTAATGAGCAATGTGAGTCATTTGAGTTTGTCAGCTTGGTAGATTGTCTTCATGCCGAGCTTAGTGGCTTCCAAGGACCCAAGAAAAGGTCTTAAATCATATATTAAAAGAAAAGATATTTGACACATTAAATTGATAGATTTTAAATTTACTTCAGCATAAAGTCCCTCCAAGTATGACAGAAGGATGGAGGCATTAAGGCAAGTTGTGTCTGTGTTTTACTGCTAATGTTCACTCACTAACTCATGTGACATAATCCCATCTGTGTTTCTGCCGAGCTGAACTGATTGAAAACATGGATAAGAAAGCAACCTGGGACCGCTTCTACACTGAGAGCAGCAGCAGCACAAACACCTTCAAACACTTTGAGTGGTTCTTTGGCTTCGATGCTGTCCGGGACTTCATTATGCCCCTATTGCAGACCAAGCCCCACCCAGACGGTTTGCTCCAAGTCCTGGATATGGGCTGTGGCACTTCTGCTTTAGGGCCCTGTATTTACAGACACTCTCCTCTCCCGGTCCGGGTCACTTGTGCAGACATTTCCCCCATAGCTGTGCGACTAATGCAGGAACACGTCCAAACCAAAGCCATTCAACCTCACAATCTTTCCTCTCGGCTTGAGTTGGTAGAGCTGGACTGCACACAGCTCCACAAGCACTACGGTTGTAGCAGTGTGGACCTTATAGTTGATAAGTGCACCACAGACGCCTTGTTGAGGTCTACGGAAGGGAAATGGAAGGCCAATCAGGTGCTGAAGCAGTGTTTGAAGGTGTTGCAGAGCTCAGGGTCTCTGCTCCAGTTCTCTGATGAAGACCCTGATGCCAGGCTGCTGTGGCTGGAGACGGAGGCACAGGAGCCGGGGGTGATGGCAGCAGATGTTGGGTGCAGGAGGTTGGGGAGCTGAGGGGAATGACTTACTACTGCTACCAAGTGACTCCTCGCTCTATTGTATAGCAACTTTCTGCATCTGGATGGTGATAATATTAAATGAGTAAACTACTGAACTGATTGTAAAAAGTAATTGATAAGGTACACAGACAGAGTGTGACTTATCCACCAAACTGGACCTCCACATTCCGACAGCAGAGACAACAAGAGATTTACTACTTATAAAATAACCTGAAGGTAAAGAATTACCTCTTTATGAAATGATAAAAGTTGACAAACCACTTAAACCAGGGGTGCCCAATACGTCGATCGAAATGTAAAATAATTAAAAAGAAGTTTTAAAAAAACGTTGCTGAAGCTGTTAGAATTGACCTTCAGCTAAACCCCTCCCCCGAGCACAGACTGTCCAAACATAGTTTAGCAACCGTAACAAGGCACTGGACCTGTCCAGTTGGATTTCTCCACATGGGGCCGTTGTAAAGGAGATACTGTAAGAGTAGGAATGGTGCTTTCTTTTTCACTCTCTCCAAAACCAAAAAAATAGTAGCGCAAAAGTGTAAGAAATAGATAAAACAGTGTTTGTTTGTTCTAACCAAAGCTGCAAAGCTGTCCGCTAACTGATTATTATACATTGACAGACAAGATTAAAATGTACTATTTAGACCAGGGGTTAGTGCGGGTAGATCGCATGCCATTCAAAAAAAATTTGATGTCCGCATGGCATTTGCCACTTGATTTTCTAACACACGGGTCACCACGTATGCGCGGTCAACCGCGCGAGCTACTGCAAAACTCCGGCGAGCTAATTAGTTAGCCTTCCAACTTATTTCTACTAAAGAAGCTAAAGCTGTAGCGCCATGATTTGGGAAACTTCCAAAACCTCGCGTCAGAGCTGGAGACTCAACGGAAGGCGTGCGCGTAACTTGACAGTGCGCGCTACACAGAGCAGAGTGACGAGTGTCTGTCAGAGTTTGACAAACGCTTTCGAGACTTTGCTTTACTCGAGCCAGTTGCTACACTTATGTGCTGCACAGTTCGGGAAGATATTGAGGTTGATTTACTCGCATCAAAAATTGCAACGCTGTTTCACCTGAACTCGTCTGGAGTGGAGGATGAGATTTTGACACTGCAGGCTGACATTCAGCTGAAGTCCAGGGCTCATGGACAGTTTTCTCACAGAGGAAAAGTACCCAAACATGAGGAAATGTGATCCCTTTTTGACTGCATTATTCGGCTCTACTTATTTATGTGAGTCAGCCTTTTCCCACATGAAGAACATTAAGTCCATACACCGTTCCACCGTGACTGATGATCATTTGAAGTCTGCTTGAGGCGGGCTACCAGCAGCTACTGTCCGGATATGCAACTCTGGCCAAGTCATCAGAGTAAGGTAATGAGCAAAAATGTACAGAATTGTATTGTGCCATAAGGGTTCATGCAGTTATGCAAGGTACGCCAACATATATTGTAAATATAAAGTATACTCAGTATATATATATATATATATATATATATATATATATAAATAGATATTCAGCATTTTTAATGTAGGTAGATCATTTTGACTTGGTCATTTTAAAAGTAGATCGCAAGCCGAAAAAGTGTGGGCGCCCCTGCTCTACACCATCAACTCCCTGAGGGGGGGACACACCACCCTGATAGCTGTCTTTGTTGTGTTTTACATGGTTGCTGCGCTACTACAGGTACACACAAGCACACTCTTAACTCTGAACTATCTAGAAAACTGCATGCAGCATTCATATATTATCACTTACTGTTTTATAAGGTGCACCAAACAGAACAAAATGTTCATTTATAATTATTGTTATGATTAATCTTATAATTTACTGTTATTATTATTATTAGAGTAGCATTAGCTTTAGAGGTAAGCTGGAGTTGAGATACACTGCATACTGTTAACATTGTTAACTACATACTGTAGTACACTTGGTGTACCTCTGCAGAGACGGGTGTTATGGGTAAGTAAGTCACAGAGCTGATTGGTTGATCCATTCTTTCCTGTTCCTGACTCCTGTGATCCTAACATTTCTAATATCTCCAGAGCGTCCAAAAGTCAACATTTATTGAAAAAAAGATAGAGATATGTCATCATTTCCAAAATTCACGACATGTTTTTGTTCAACAAATATTCGGCTTCAATCCCATTTTGCTTCCGTTTAGTTTAAATATTGCAGGAAGATCTCAGAAATGCTGCACGTTTTGTGGGAATTGGTTGAATTCTAATGAAATGTTATGATCACAAAACCGTGACTTCCAGTAAGGACTGTGTAATTGGCTCTCCCCTTCATTTAGTGATCCTCCAAACTGGATTCAGAGACTTACAAAATGCGACAGCTAATCCCATTTTCAACATCGGATAAACACGCGTTCGGTCTGATATCGATTTAGCCTCTGGGGCCAATGTTTCGGGACGGAGTTTGCATTATGGCCAACGCGTCTTTTTTCTCTCCACACGTTTACCTGCATGCAACCAAAGCCCGCTCACATGTGATTGGTCGATACTATTCTGACTTCAATCGGAAACCAGAACCCTTCTGATAGCTAAATCTTGTCCTCTGGTTATAGAAATGATGCCAAAACTGACACAGTCAATCAAGTACTACCTTCCTTTAGTTCCTTTTTTAAAGCATTGAAGTCTCTGTGGTTCCTGTAAAACAAAAGATGAACAAAAGAACCTTGTGCTTCTGCTTCTGTCCGACTCCAGGTTCTAATCCTTCTCTACCTGGCAGACTGGATGGTGCACTGGATGTGGGGGCGAGGCATGGACCCCGACAACTTCTCCATCCCCTACCTGACCGCTCTGGGCGACCTGCTGGGGACCGGCTTCCTCGCCCTCTGCTTCCACATGCGCTGGTTCATCGGAGACAAGGACGCTAACGCGGGCAACTGAATGAATACACAGCGACACGCACAACAAGAAAAAGACACACTCTACGCTTGCACGCACGGACAGTGACGAACATCGCCCGCATGCGTGGACATTATCTGAAAATGGACGTTGTCTACTATATAAGGGCTAATCTCCTGTCGGGCTCCGATTGATGGTCTAGCACTTGTAGGGGCAGTAACGTTTCGTCTCCAGGATATCAGGACTTTGGTGCACCACAGCAGCAGAACAGATTCTGGACAGTATTTTAAACACACATATCTGCACCTCAACCAGTAAACAAAACCCTGCAAAACTCCCCCACTCCTCCTATATTTAACTTAATAACTGAGTCCAACTACTTTTGTTATTATCACACTATTGACAATGATTACTATTGTTGATAAATAATGAATTTGATATGAATCGTTTCATGCGAAGGGCCAGTCCTCATTATTGTCAATGGGAACGTTAGCCCTATCGTTTTTATAAAAAGATCAAGTTTTAACACTAAGACAGCAAAAAATATGTCCAAATGAGCCTAGAATGCTTAATCACCAAGTGCTACATCATGAACAGAATGAATATTATATGTGTCTCATTTCTGATTTAGTAGAGATTGCAAAGAGCTAGGAATTGTGTGTGTGTGTGTGTGGGTGTGGGGGGGGTGTCAGCGGATGGCTTAATTTGATTTAACAAGTCTAATAGAATTAGGAACGTCAGATCACAATCCAACAAACGCTTACGTCAGCCACGACTATGAGTGATTTACCTCTGCTTCTGTCAGCAGTTGAGAACCTCCTAATTAAGGCCTATTTAAAAGTTTCCATTAATGAGAATTAACTCATTAGCTCACTCACACAACAGCACCAGTCCCCCTGTCTGAAGCCATCCACCCACTCTCTACTGGAGCACGTTGTTGTTGTTGCCGTTATGTTGCCTAAGCCAGGCTTATAGTAAGTGAAAAGAGGCTCAACATGCTGCGGCGCACTGGAAACAACCTGCAGAGCTCAGCCAACTCAACGCCATTGTTTTGGCACATTGGTACACTGTGTTAGGTTGCCTTAGCCAGGATGTGCCCACTCAGGTTCAGCTATCTGGTACCAGGTGAAAGGTCCCGATTGCTGATGTTTCGTGTGGATATTTGTGACCTTTTAATTTGATGACTTTAATTGCTTTGTGGGAATCAAAACTGGAGCACTGATCCTTTCCTATGAAAGACAGGCCAATGATGTTGTCTGAGGTTGGTTACCAGTGAGGTGACAGTGGATACAGGAAGTTGTGGCAAACCCTTTTTTTGTGTTTTATTGTTTGTATTGTCAAAGCAGCGCTGATAAAGATCCGGTCTCACCAACGTGTAAAGCATATACATTTAGATAAATTCACTCCAGTGGAATCAGTGGTTTCAATCGCGGGGTGAAGTAAATATATGCAACGTTTTTGCGGGAAGTTCAACTAATGTGAAATTGACCAATTAGCCAAACGTCTGGACAGTGTTGAGGGAGCAGAGAGGAGAGCTAGCTATCATAGCTTATTAGCCGTGTTGCACCGTCCGCTTGTATCTGTCCCTCCACTGTCGAAGCATGATTAAAACATCTCTAAGCTAACTAGCGTACCATCAGTTAGCAAGTTCCGTTAGCTTAGATAACTTTTAGCCCCCTTATAGTAAAGGTATGTCGAATTAAATCATGTAGAATCTTGAGAACAAGGCAAAAGGCAAAGTGCAGAGAAAATAGAGAGAAACAGGGAGAGCTGTTGTGACCGACTAGCGCGAGCTTGTTTCCCTGTTAGCTATCTTCCCTATTTTCTCGAGTTCATTTTGCTAGTTTCTGGTGTGACTGGGCTCTGAGGATTTTTCTCAGATTCTGTAGAGTGCATTAGAATATAATTCTGGTGAAACGTGTTGTTCTCACTATGGAAGCCCTGGAATCTGGTGATCCAATTTCGGATTCTCTCTAAAAACTTAAACTTGGCCAAACTTTTTTTTCCCACCTGCTTTTCTGATGAGAAAGAAAATTAAGGAAATCAAAAATGTATCCTGGCAAAAATGCTCACCTGTTGTTAAGTCATAAATACAGGAGACGAAAACACTTTTTTTCACACTTCAGGGCTTCCGTATGTCACACATATAATTGATAAAAATAACTAATAGTAATCTGTCTGGTGAGGGAGGAGCCTGCCCTTTTGTAAGTGAATGACTCGACTGAGCAAAAATAGGTTTAACCTCAGCAACACACTATCTGACTGTGAGACTCAGCTGCCCCGAGCTGAGTCTTTGAGGGCTCACAGGTGAGGAGGAGAATGAAAAGGGAAATCGCAAACCATTTTCGACAGACTGTACCAAGTACAGACGCAGCCCAGACGCAAAGCCCAGTGTCTTAGGAGAAAACCTGCATTGCTGGAAATAAAGGACTATATTATTTCATACCATTCCTCAGTCTTATTGTCTGTTTCTGTCAGCTTTTGCTGTAAGTGTGTCGGTGATCTGACAGGATCCATGCACTCCAGTCTGCTCATCTTTTGTTCAGATGTTCAGAAGCAGAGATGAAGCATATGATCGTAGATATGCTAACTGTGGTCAATGGTTTGTTTTACTGTCTCTTAGCTGCTCCGCCACAAATTACAAATTGCGTCACCTATTTCCCTCGAGAGATAAACTGCACTTTACAGACCTCCGAACGTTCTGTAAAGTGATATTGACAGCATTATCCCCACAGGACAATAACTAGTTACCACAAGATAATAACTAGTTACCACAAGATAATATAACTAAAATGAACTCCATCAGTGATAACTTAAGGTGGACTGTTTTCCAAATAATCACAAATCTGACGGTGTGCGTCCCCTTAGAGCTCCAGAGATCAATCTGAGGGTCACAAGACAGTTAACATGAGAAGAGAAGAGAAACAATTCATCTGGTTTTACTCTTGTCTTGTGAGATTAGGAACAAAATTGAAAATGTTCTAGAGTCAAACCTTCTGTATCCCAATGGCAATACAACTGAAGTCATTTTATTTGGACCACATGCATTTGACCAACATTATATCTTCTCATCTTTGACCCTTTGACCTCTTCTGTTGAACCATTCAATTCAGGATTTAAGTGTGACGAATAAATCAATGAGGTAGTTAAATGATGTATAATGTTTAATAAGAATAAACTAAACATCTCTTTATTTTTCAACTGTCTTTATTTATTGCCTCGTGATCAACTCATGCTCACTCTTTCATGTATGTTTAGTTCTTAAATGACAGAAAGATAGCAACTGTGAATAGACGCTGTAGTGCAGCCTGAGTAACACAGCGGGACCCAGTCTTCTTACACTCTGTCTACTGTTCAACAAGCAGCTGATACAACAACAAGGTGTTTACATGTTACAGCAGCTTCATCACTGCTTCTTTATATTCTAGTTCCCATGAAAACATTTAGAAACCAGTTGTGTGTGTTTGTCCTACAGCGCCTCCACCTGGAGGAGAGGAGCAATGAGCACCAATCACAGCAGTCAGTGCAGCTCCACACATACAGCAAACTAACGGGGCTTTCTTTATGACGTTCAATCAACGTGATGGAGAGGTGAACAGTCACAAACAAACACTTTCTCTTTGTTTTTATGTTCAAATAACACAAATATGTCCATAATAATACTTCAAGGTATCAACATCTGGATGAAAATCATTTAGAAATGTGTTTTTCTATCTTGTTGTAAATGTGTTGTTTTCATTGAGTGAATCTTCTATCAGCCTTAAATATGAACAGTAGCTGTGAAACAATACAGAGAGCTCATGGTTCAGCAGCACAACACGTGGTTTACAGTTTGAAGTGACTGAAGCTCAGAGAGATGGAGTAGTTACAGAGCAGGTAACACTCTCAGCACATGTGCCATGCCATGTGTATGTTTCTGCTTCATGTGCTTCATTCTCCAAAATGTTGATCTGTTACTCTAATATATATATATATACTTTTTACTTTCTGATAAATGAGTTGATACAAATTATTTATTGGTTAAAATGCTGATGTTTCTTAATGTAAATTAATAAATCATCATGTCTGCACTTAGAAATGCTAGTAGTCTTTAATAAACCGTCCTGAGTTTCTCAATTTCACATCAGCCATCAATAAAAGCCTGTCAGTCAACCAGAATAATATTTAATAATTTATTATTAAATATTATGATATAAGACTCCGCCCCCTCCCCACGATCAGGCTCTGTGCCTGTCTGCTGCCAGCGTGAAGAGGACACTCTCCACTATCAACACCCGCAAGGCAACAGGTCCAGACAACATCTCTGGTCGTGTGTTGAAGGACTGCGCAGAGGAGCTTAAGGATGTCTTCACGGATGTCTTTAATACTTCTCTGAGACAAGCTGTTGTTCCATCATGCTTCAAGGCCACCATCATCATACCTGTGCCAAAGAAATCCACTCCGTCCTGCTTTAATGACTGTCGTCCGGTGGCACTGACCCCCATAATCATGAAGTGCTTTGAACGGTGTGGGAGGAAAAATGTATGTTTGTCACTATATTATTTTCTCCTTGGTTATCCTATGTGTTTATTCATATATCTGTGAAATATATTCATTTACATCTATATTCTGGGACTGAGTCTATATTAAACATTTGCTCAGATAATCTTTATAAGCTTACTTTGACAATCTTTATAATCG
Organism: Anarhichas minor; assembly: GCF_050575085.1. Classification (NCBI taxonomy): domain Eukaryota; kingdom Metazoa; phylum Chordata; class Actinopteri; order Perciformes; family Anarhichadidae; genus Anarhichas; species Anarhichas minor. The sequence continues at coordinate 4,251,012 of NW_027466469.1, read as the reverse complement.
TACTTTTGTACTCTTTTGTATTAAACTCAGTTCAGGCCCCGGCATAAGTCATACAGTCACTGACATAGGATTAGTCACAGGATTCATGTTTCTACAGAGTCCTAAAATAAGGTAAAGTCCAGTAGGGACTGGCCTCAGTATCACCCCCATCACGCCCGAGGAAAACAGGACGCCCTTTGTGTTTGGGCCCGGGGACCAGAACATTTGGCTCTTCTTGGGTCGCGGGGACCAGCGAACGGCAGTGATGCTGTCGCCAAAAGTTTGACAGGAGCATAAATAAATAAGGAGGAAGGGAGGGGGGACTGAGGCCGCGGGGAAAAGATCCAACGCTGTCCTCCGAGCAGTACAGGCCCATGCATAGTAGAAGTACAGATACTGGACATTGGACTGCATTTCCTGTTGCGTTAGCATGACCACAGTTTCAGAGATCAGTAGGATCTTCTGACAGGTATCCCTCATGATATTGATTAATTAGTGAACCAACTGATTATCTCATCGGTCCAGAAGTCCCCCAAAATCCCTCGGGGTAAACAGGATGCATATAGCCTTTAGAAATCAAATCCCCCACTGTACTCTTGATGAACGAAATTACTGTTTAGTGAACATTGAGGGCTGATCAGTAAAAAGGGGGGTCATCCTGCATGAGGGGGGAAAAGAGTATAAAGTAAGTTTCAGTCCTTTGTTCCAGTTAGTTGACTCCGGACGACTCGATTTGCTTGTATTCTGTACAGTACAAATAAATCTGCGTGAACTGAAGAAACTTCAATCTCTCTTGTGTTCTGTTGGTGTTCGTCACTGAGTTCCTGTGTTAGTGAGAATCCTGTGGTATCTCACCACGAGTCAGATAGCAAATAAGTATTAAATCAGCTTTTAGATATTAAGATAGAATCAACTTCAAACCAGCGATCATCGACATCGAAGAAACCACAACAACGGCTAGTCATGTCACATATCAAATCCATTCCTCCCCCCACCCTGGACCCTTTCCAGTTTGCATACCGTGCCAAACGGTCCACAGAGGATGCAATCTGCTCTGCTCTCCACCCAGCCCTCACCCATCTGGACACAAAGGACTGATATGTGAGAATGCTGTTCATAGACTTTAGTTCAGCATTCAACACCATAATCCCACAAAAACTCATCTGCAAACTTGACCAGCTCAACACCTCGCTGTGTAACTGGCTGCTGGACTTCCTCAGTGAGAGGCCACAAGCAGTACGTGTCGGCAACAACACCTCGAGCAGCATCACACTGAGCACAGGGGCCCCTCAAGGCTGTGTGCTCAGTCCACTGCTCTTCACCTTGCTGACACACGACTGCACAACAACCTACAGCACCAATCACATGGTCAAATGTGCAGACGACACAACTCTGGTAGGTCTCATCACCAAGGATGATGAGACCCACTATAGGAAGGAGGTCAGCCTTCTGACCACGTGGTGCAGAGACAACAACCTCCTTCTGAATAACAGCAAGACCAAGGAGATTATTGTTGACTTCCGGAGAGGCCACACTCAACACCCACCACTGACCATCAATGGTGCTGATATAGAGAGAGTGAGCAGCACCAAATTCCTGGGGGTGGACATCAGTGAGGACCTCTCGTGGACAGCCAACACAACATCACTGGCAAAGAAAGCCCAGAGGCGCCTCGACTTTCTCCGCAAACTAAAGAAGGCAAGAACACCACCACCCATCATGTGCACTTTTTACAGAGGCACCATTGAGAGCATCCTGACAAACTGTATCACTGTGTGGGGCGGAAGCTGCACTGACTACAACAGGAAAGCCCTGCAGCGCATAGTGAACACAGCTGGAAGGATCATTGGTGCCTCACTCCCCTCCCTCCCCTCCCTGCAGGACATATATGACACCCGCCTCGCCCGCAAAGTGACCATGATTGTGCGTGACTCCAGCCACCCCTCGCACGGTCTCTTCAGCCTCCTGCCCTCTGGGAGAAGATACCGGAGCCTCCGTGCTCGCACCACCAGACTCTCAAACAGCTTCGTCCACCAGGCTGTTAGGAGGCTGAACTCTCTCCCTCCTCTCTTTTCAGACTCGCTATGTCTGACTGCTGCTAAATACAGAATGATCGTTTTTTCTTAATATATATGTTGTCTTTTTTTTAAATCTATTTGCACTGTATTCACTTTATGTTTATATGTTGGACTGGAGAGAAACGTTTTTTCAACTCCTCTGTTGACAATAAAGCTAACTTTGAACTTTGAACTTTAATAATGAATTATGTAACACATCATATGAAGGTCATGTCTATAATGCTTAATAAGCACAATCTTAACACATTATAATGTATAAAGCTTCATAACAAGGCATCCTATAGGATCATCTCATCACATGTATCACCTGCATCAACTGGACACCTGTGAGACCAAATGTGAAGAAACTAGAACGTCTTCAAGATGTTTTCTGGACCGATCAGTCTAAAAAAAAAAGAAGAATGATGATAATAATAAATGAAATAAAATACAATCAATACAATAATTACAATCAAAAAAAAAATAATAATAATAATTAATGAATGAAATAATAATCAACCCGGTTGACCCGGCCTGGCTGATCCTACTGACCTGTTCTGGAGCTCCCTGACGGTGCCCTGGTCGTGGTTTGCTGCCAGTGGTCGGGGCGATACTGCCCCTGACTTTGTTTTTGTCGTTATTTTGTAATTTATGTACTTTCTTATGGTCTTTACTTCACACACACACACACACACACACACACACACACACACACACACACACACTGACTATATGATGTTTGCTGGCTTGTATCTCACTGTTCTTGTCGTCCTCTTGTTGTTATGTTTATGTATTGTCTCTTGTCTTGTAATAAAAAAAGAGAAATGTTTTCTAAAGTGGAGCAGGTTTTAACCGAGGCTCTGCTTGTAAATGAGGAAGCAAAGTTCACATTCACAGCGCTGCTCCTCTTCCTGGAATGAAGCACAGCTTGATAACCCCTCCTTCTTCCTCCTGCTCTCAAACACAGCCGGCTCCACTCTGTCCACGTGTTTCCTTGTTCCCTCCCCTTCAGATCTACAGTTTTAAAGATGGGTGTAACCAACATGGTGGTGAAGCGATAGAGCTGACAGGCTCCATTCACTGAACAAACACATGTTGTTCAGATCAGAAGTCAAAGCAGAGTCACTTCTAGTGAAGCGAAACTCAGACAGTCATTGTCACTGAGAGGTGAAATGGCGCAGAAAGGAGTTCAGCTGGATCGGGAAGCCTTCTCTTGTTCCATCTGTCTGGATCTACTGAAGGATCCGGTGACTACTCCCTGTGGACACAGCTACTGCATGAACTGTATTAAAAGCTTCTGGGATAAAGAGGATGTGAAGAAACTCCACAGCTGCCCTCAGTGTAGGCAGACCTTCACACCGAGGCCTCTCCTGCTGAAAAACACCATGTTAGCAGTTTTAGTGGAGGAGCTGAAGAAGACTGGACTCCAAGCTGCTCCTGCTGATCACTGCTATGCTGGACCTGAAGATGTGTCCTGTGATGTCTGCACTGGGAGGAAACGGAAAGCCCTCAAGTCCTGTCTGCAGTGTGTGATCTCTTTCTGTGAGAAACACCTCCAGCCTCATTATGAATCCCCTGCCTATGAGAAACACAAGCTGGTGGACCCCTCCAAGAAGCTCCAGGAGAACATCTGCTCTCGTCACGATGAGGTGATGAAGATGTTCTGCCGTACTGATCAGCAGTGTATCTGTTACCTCTGCTCTGTGCATGAACACAAAGGCCACGACACAGTCTCAGCTGCAGCAGAAAGGACTGAGAGGCAGAGAGAGCTGGAGGTGAGTCGACTAAACATCCAGCAGAGAATCCAGGACAGAGAGAAAGACGTGAAGCTGCTTCAGCAGGAGGTGGAGGCCGTCAATCGCTCTGCCGACGAAGCGGTGAAGGACAGCGAGAAGATCTTCACCGAGCTGATCCGTCTCATGGAGAAAAGAAGCTCCGATGTGAAGCAGCAGGTCAGATCCCAGCAGAAAAGTGAAGTGAGTCGAGTCAAAGAGCTTCAGGAGAAGCTGGAGCAGGAGATCTCTGAGCTGAAGAGGAGAGACGCTGAGCTGAAGCTGCTCTCACACACAGAGGATCACAACCAGTTTCTACACAACTACCCCTCACTGTCACCACTCAGAGAACCTACAGACTCGTCCGGCATCGATATCCGTCCTCTGAGCTACTTTGAGGACGTGACGGCGGCTGTGTCAGAAGTCAGAGATAAACTACAGGACGTTCTGAGAGAGAAGTGGACAAACGTCTCACTGGCAGTGACTGAAGTGAACGTTTTACTGTCACCTTCACAAGCAGAGCCCAAGACCAGAGCTGAGTTCTTAAGATATTCAAGTGAAATCACACTGGATCCAAACACAGCATTCAGATATCTGTTATTATCTGAGGGGAACAGAAAAGCAACAGTTATGAGTGAACAACAGTCTTATTCTAGTCACCCAGACAGATTCACTGCATGGTTTCAGGTCCTGAGTAGAGAGAGTCTGACTGGATGTTGTTACTGGGAGGTGGAGTGGAGAGGAGGAGAAGTTTATGTAGCAGTCGCATACAAGAATATCAGCAGAACAGGGAGCTCTAATGAATGTGGTTTTGGAAAAAATGACAAATCTTGGGCGTTACATTGTGACAAAAACAGTTTGACATTTTTGTACAACAAGATCCAAACTCCCGTCTCAGGTCCTCAGTCCTCCAGAGTAGGAGTGTACCTGGATCACAGAGCAGGTATTCTGTCTTTCTACAGCGTCTCTGAAACCATGACTCTCCTCCACAGAGTCCAGACCACATTCACTCAGCCTCTCTATGCTGGACTTGGGTTTTGGTGTAATGGAGACACTGCTGAGTTCTGTAAACTAAAATAGACAGAAGTGATTCATGGAACAGCAGATTAATTTCTGTTAAACTCATTTTGTGTCCATTTTCACTGAGACCTGATTTCTTTCACCTGTCAATCAAACATTGAGGGCGGTACTTTGACATCTTGTCATTATTGTTGTGTACATGATTGAGTTTCTTTAGGTGGAGCTCCTTCCTGTGTCTGTTAAACCATGGAGGCTATCACTGCTCATGATGATCTTTGTTGACCTGAACTGACATTTCTCTGCAGGAAAATGTAAACTTCTCTGAGGTCTAAATGTTTGTTGAAAATGTGTATTGATGTATTTGTTAGTTGTTGTTTCTCTTCCACTGCATGTGTCTTAAAGAGAGAAATCACCAGAGCTTCTTTTATCCAAGATATTTTGTTCTCACCACTTTCTGTAAAGATATGTTTCATTAAATTTACATTTATTTGTTTGAAAGACTAAATGTTGCTGTTGTCTGAATTGATGTGTCATACTGATGGATGTGAACAAATTGAAGGTTTACATGATAAAGAAAGTAATCTTGTTTCAAGAAGAACAAAGACTCTGATCTTGTTGTAAGAACAATCAGTCTATTGAGAAGGAAACTCGTCTGTTTGGAACTCTTTTTTTTAAGATCCAATGATTTTATATTAAAGTCTCTTTCAATTATTTTACAATGTGTAGTTGTCTTAAAGGAAGACCTTCTTTCAGTGGTCTAGGATTCAAACTGCCTGCAGTCATCAGAGTGTTCCTGTCAGTGGGTTTAGTGGGAATACTTGTTTGTAGCTTTTCTAACTCACCACTGAACTCAAGACAAATATCATTACAGATCAGCTCCAAACTGCCTCATGAGGAGCAGAATGAATCCACATCTCTGGTTACTAGTAAATCCTTCTCATCAACAATGAGAGCTCTGCTCTTCAGCAGCATGTCAGTGTGTCTTGTATGTAGGAGGGCAAAGCGTTCAGCAGCTTCTTCATGTGTGAGTCCACAAACATGTGAGACTTGAGATGAATCCTCACATGTTAAGTTCAACTGTTACTATTTAGTTTGGAGACAACTTGTTGTATTTTATATTTCAACCACAAGATGGCGCCATGATATGTAAAGCACACACAGGTGACACGTTAATGCAGGTGATACATGTGATGTTTGATCAGCAGTGATGTCATTCTATTATAGGATGCCTTGTTAACATGTTTGGAAATGTATAAAAAGAGGTTTGTAACTTAGAGTTCTTGCTTACAGGTTTTATATAATGATAAAGCGTTTGAGTGAAGAAGGACTTCAGAAGTTATTACCGTTATATTATCAAGTGTATCTAGAAGGTCCAATACCAGAAAGGTGTTTTTATCTAAACTTAACTGTGTCAACCACTTGCACTTAAGTTATACAACTATGATTTAATGAAAACAAAAGTGAGTTTTTTAAGAAATATGTGTATTTATTTGACAGTGTCTGCATGCTATCCAGACACTAAAGTAGAGCTGCATGTTCAGTCTTAACTTCCTGTGTGACTCCTTGTTCTTCTTATGTGGTGTGACGACCCCTCCTTTCCACCAGGGGTCTGTGTCCTGTTTTCAGGTTGTCTTTCAGGATGTTAATCTGCTGCTGATGAGCAACACCTGGGCCTGCTGTAGGTCCCAGCTATAAAGGCTGACCCTCTTCTTTAGCTGGGGGTGCTCTCCTCTCTGGCTCATGTCTGTTTGTCTGAGTTTAGTTCAGTTATTTGTTCTTAAATAAATGCCTATAGTTCTGTAGTGTGGTGTGAACGTGGTTAGAGCAGTTGTCTCGGGGGCACGTCCGAGGCTGCAGGTGGGTGGCCAGTACCTGGTTGCTTTACCGGGCCTGCGGGTTTTAGTGCATAAGTACCCACCACAAGTAGCACCTGAAGAGGGGGGAGCTTACTTAGTCTCTGGACAGGGCGGCAGTGATGTTAGCTGTGTAAGGGCTGCTCTTGCTGTTAGGTGTTAAATTCTGTACGGATCAGTTTGTTTTGTGTTCAGGCAGTCAAAAGTTGTTTCCTCTGTTTGGCTTCTGTGGAGGAATTCTGTGGAGGAGTTATTGGAACGCTGTTCGTTGGTGACCGGTTTGAGTTGGATTGGTTGGTCCTAAGCTTGCAGCTGTTCCTGGTTTTACTGAGGGAAACTAGTTGCTGGTGTTTCCTGCTCACTGCATGTTTCGTATTCTGGTTTTTGTGATCATGGTCATGTTCTGGGTAGTTCAAGACTCAGTAATAAGAGCATTGCACAGCCTGTTGGGTGTCAGGGTATTGGATCCAGTTACCTTGCAGGTGGAGCCTGAAGACTGCTGCTGCACAGTGGCAGTAGGTTTTTAATGGTTCATTAGGGTAAGCAAGTTGGTAATAAAGGAGGGATGTGGTGAACTGTTTTTTGTGTTTGTGTGGTGACAGGCAAGTTGGTAACTTGGCCCGTTTTCGGGAACATAGGCGCTACAACTCGTGCCTTGATTGGGTGAGCTGAGTTGTAGTTGGGTTGCCTCTTTGCACGTCTGTCAGAGGAACCTTTAGGCTACTACAGCTTAGCGCTTATGATAGTTCAGTTCGGTGCGTTGTTGGCTGGTAATTATGAAAGTTCTGGGAGTTCACCACTCGTTCATGCAGCTCATTGCATGAACTGGCACATCCAAAGAAACCCTGCTTCCCAATCATGTATCACTGTGTAATCTCTCTGGCCCTCCTTCAGTCTCCACTCTCACTCTTAAATGCTTCTCCACATGTTGGAGTTGCAGAGTGGAGATTGGTTGGGGGGGGGGGGGATGCACCACAACCGGTGAGTATGAAATTTGGAAATGTTTGTATTTAAGTATTCCTGGTGGGAACAATGTTTTTATGGCGGGGGGGGGGTGTGACGACCCCTCCCTTCCACCAGAGGTCTGTGTCCTGTTTTCTCCTCAGTTGTGTTCCAGGATGTTAATCGGCCACTGATGGGCGACACCTGAGCTTTGGGTTGGTCCCCGCTATAAAGGCTGCCCCTCTTCTTTGGCTGTGGTCCCTCTCTGCGCCTCTCCTCCCTGCCTCCTGTTTGGACGACCTGGATGCTGCTTTGTTTTGATTGTTTATTTAGTTAGTGGTACTTTCAATAAATGTCTATTTATTACTTTTATACTTGTCTTGTCTCCCTCATGTTGCGTCCTTTTGAGCCGGATCGTGACATGGGTTTAACTAATTCAGGCTAACATGCTAGTATCAGACTAAAGTGATCCTGATAATTCACATCCAGCTAAATTTGCGCTTTCACCAAAAGTCATCTTGAGTAACAGTGCGCTCTTATTTTGACTTTAAAAGGAAGTTGAATAGAGTGTTGAAACCATCATCAGCGTCCATATGATTGGCTTAGAGCTGATCATGTGATTGCAGGTTAGAATGTGGATCTTGTGGATGCAACAAATACCCGGATGTTTGCTGAAATCGCAAAATGCATTGCAGCTCTTCAGACTTTACAAAAGCACTCTGCGAGGCAGACGTTTACAACAGTGAACCGTTTGGATTAAATCATTATGAATGTTGGCGAATGATTTAGATGTAGCACTAAAATACTTAATCATTTTAAATTTTTCAATTGTACATGCAATATAACCGCAATGAGTTTAATTCCAGTCCTGGGACCTTTGCTGCATGTCATACCCGTCTCTCTGTCTCTCCCCGTTACTACACTGTCCTGTCAAATGAAGGCAAATATACACCCAAGAAATAGTTAATTGAGTGGAAGAGGTAATGTTGATTTAGATTTGTGATTAGCAATTTTCAACATGCGATGCAGAGAAGACTCATTGCGTCAGTGTACTTTAGTGTAAACAGTCTGCTGGTAATGGCACTTAGTTATTCATTTAGTAGGCCGTATGCAGTACATACTGTATACTGATTGAGTATGTACAGTAGAATGAAATACGTTATGTATATTAAATCATCAGTCGGTGTGTGGTAATAAAATAGCTACGTATATTTACTTAAGCACTGTACTTAAGTTACATTTTCAAGTACTTGAACTTTACCTAAGTAGAAGTATAAAGTGGCATTAAATGGGAATACTCAAGTAAACTACAAGTACCTCAAATCTTGAGTACCTTGAGTACATGTACCACTGCTCGCAAGGAAGTAAAAGATAACAGTCACTCCTTCGAATCGAAGCTCCAACTTAACAAAACAGGCAATGATGTAGTTGAACATTTATTTCATCATTTTAATTCCAATCTGAGTGTTACACCACCTCCACCCAACCGACCATTAATGACTGTGTTGCAAGCAGTAATTGTTATATTTCAAAGTTAGTAAAGCTGCTGTGACCCCATTTTTTTTTTGTAAGTACAGTCTTCATAGCAGCAGTATGTTTCCACAGCAACAGCATTATGCATGATATACGGAGGTGCTATGTGCACAAGGCAAAGCTGGTCCTCTTGAAACCAGGAGACCTGCACACCAGCCTGGAGTCTTTACATTACTCCAGTTCTCCTTCTTCCTCCTCTACCTTTCAGTGTTCATAACTACTTGATTGCCGCCTCCTTTCTCCCCCTCTTTCTCTCGTTCAGACCTCGACCGTAACAGAGCTCCCGGTGACTCGGACTCCGAACCAACCGTCCCAGAACTTGGCGTCTTGTCCTCCATGTTCAAAGGTGATGAAACGCATTCCAGGGCCGTAGTCGGTGAATGTATGGCTGACCTGGAGTTCAAACAGAGAGAGAGAGACAAAACCACAGTGATCTGTACAGTCCGGTTATTGTGGATGACAGGAACGACAGCGTCAACCATGACAACGGTCATTCATAAAGCTGAACGTGGTAGTCGTGTTAACCCAAACCACGATGTTTCTCGGAGCTTAAAGCTGCAGTGTGGGACTTTTATATATAAATAAACATCCGCTACATTCAAACCTCAGCCAAACGAGTTCACGCAATGCCGATTAAGCCTATCTAGATGATTGGGAAAGCTCTTTCTGTTTTGCAGTATGTCCGGAGTTGTGGTGTCTGTGGCGACTGTCTCGCGCTGGCGCACTGAAAGTGATGCGTTTTAGGTCAACCAGCCAGAGCTCAAGAGGGCAGGAAGGGGATGAGAGACCATAACGAAACAGCATCTCGGGCAACCATCTTAACAGTTCACATATCTGCCGAAATACTGCAACCCGTCTCACATTCCTGGAGGATTACTTTGTAACAAGGACGCCAAATTTCTGCTATTGACTTAGCGATCGTCGTGAGAAAAGATAAAATAGTTGCCGCCATGATCATTTTCCAGGGTTGTAAAAATCTGTTGTGTTTTGGTGCCTTATAAGCCTATAAATGCATGAATCTGTTTACTTCCTGTATTGTATTTAGTTGTCTCACCAGTACCTTAAAAAACAGGCCACCACCATCACAAGTCCCTGGACCGTTTAAACCTCTGGATGTTTTTTGGTCTAAACCCAAACCATGATCTTTCCCTAAAACTAATCAAGTTGTTTTTGTGCCTAAAGTGTTGTCACGTCATAAAACAGATTTATATTTTGTAACGGTTTTATAAGGTGCAGAGAAATGATGTCCAGTAGGGGTGGGGAAAAAAATCGATACAGCATAGTATCGCGATATTTGGCGATATTGTATCGATACACGGACGCCAAGTATCGATCTTTTATTATATAAACTATTTAAAAAATAAAAAATAAAAAATAAATAAAAAATTACTAGAAAAATCAAATCAATTGCTTTTTCAGTCCACTAGATGGTGCTGAGTTGTTTTCTGGTGAGGTCAGCAAAGGTCCCGGGTCAGCGTGATTGGTAGGAAGTTGGTCAAAACAAAGATGGAGACATCTGGCCTCACAACGGGGTTAAATCTGCCAACAGTAGCCAGGCTCATGGGGAGAGTGCAGCGCATAACTGTCTCTTTGCCCTTGACGTCCACGCATCGCAAGTTATACTGAGTTATATAACTCTTATATCCTACTTATATAAGTTATAGTTCATATACTGAGTCCACACGTTTGCATTTAGTTAAGTTGGACTATGTAGTAATACAAACAGTTCAGTTTGTCAGGTTCATGCAACATTTATGACATTGTTGGTCAGTCTGTCTGCTTGACAATCCTATTTTGCTGCAATAAAAATGATTGAAGTGAGATGAACAGACTGAAAACTTTATCTTATAAAACATGTTGACATAGTTTTCCTTTGGGGACATAATTTGAAGTTGAAAAAAGTAATAAATCGCAATATAGGCGCCTATGTTATCACAATACTCAGAATATCGCAGTATCGTGATAATATCGCAGTATCGTGATAATATCGTATTCTGACCTAAGTATCGTGATAATATATCTGGTATCGTATCTGGTGATTCCCACCCCCGCTGAGAGGGTCATCAGATCAGCCTCTATGTGTTGTCTTAGCGGGACACACAAGATATGTTGTTGTTTAATTTGAAGGATTTGTTCATGTGGACCCAAGTGTGTCAGGGTGTCCTTACATGGGTCTATACGCCTCAAAGGATCTCTGTTTTTATTCAGAGCATTAATATATCAACAAACGTTTCTCTATATAAAGATATAGTGGAGTGATCAACTCATGCTCACTCTTCCATGTATGTTTAGTTCTTAAATGACACAAAGATAACAACTAAACACATGATGTATACAACTAGGTTATAAATGAACCATAAACATCAAATATCAGATGAAATAATCAGCATTCAATACATCTGTATCAATAACCTAGATAATAAACAAAGGCACAGGTAAATATAACTAAATCTATGGTTTAAATAGCTACTCAGCTCGATATACTGTCTTGTTATTAAGAGTCAGAACAAGCCTAACTTCTTTATATTGGAATCACAGATTGTGAATATAAGTTATTGTATGATGCAATCTGCTGACATTATGAAAAACATCAACTGTGCATGACTGTGGATGATATAAACTCATACTGAGCACACAGATGTTTAAAGATATGAGATAAAGTATTGATCTTTATTCAAATAAGGTTTTAGTTCAATTGTACAGATGCTGATCAGCCTTCAACGTTGCAGCTGCAGCTTTTGTTTTCATCACTAGATTCCGCTTGATCACCCTAATGACGTCACGTTTGTAAAAGACCAAATCTTTCTGAATTAATAACTCTCTCGCCGGGTGCGGTGGCGCGCGCCTGTAATCCCAGTTACCGGGAGGCTGAGGCTGGAGGATCGTTTGAGCTCAGGAGCTCTGAGCTGCAGCGGACTATGAAGATCGGGTGTCCGCACTAAGTTCGGTATCGGTATGGTGCTCCTGGGGGAGCCCGGGACCACCAGGTGGTCTAAGGAGGGGTGCACCGGCCCATGTCGGAGACGGAGCAGGTCAAAGCCCCCGTGCCGCTCAGTAGTGGGATCGCGCCTGTGAATAGACGCTGTAGTGCAGCCTGAGTAACACAGCGGGACCCAGTCTTCTTACACTCTGTCTACTGTTCAACAAGCAGCTGATACAACAACAAGGTGTTTACATGTTACAGCAGCTTCATCACTGCTTCTTTATATTCTAGTTCCCATGAAAACATTCAGAAACCAGTTGTGTGTGTTTGTCCTACAGCGCCTCCACCTGGAGGAGAGGAGCAATGAGCACCAATCACAGCAGTCAGTGCAGCTCCACACATACAGCAAACTAACGGGGCTTTCTTTATGACGTTCAATCAACGTGATGGAGAGGTGAACAGTCACAAACAAACACTTTCTCTTTGTTTTTATGTTCAAATAACACAAATATGTCCATAATAATACTTCAAGGTATCAACATCTGGATCAAAATCATTTAGAAATGTGTTTTTCTATCTTGTTGTAAATGTGTTGTTTTCATTGAGTGAATCTTCTATCAGCCTTAAATATGAACAGTAGCTGTGAAACAATACAGAGAGCTCATGGTTCAGCAGCACAACACGTGGTTTACAGTTTGAAGTGACTGAAGCTCAGAGAGATGGAGTAGTTACAGAGCAGGTAACACTCTCAGCACATGTGCCATGCCATGTGTATGTTTCTGCTTCATGTGCTTCATTCTCCAAAATGTTGGTCTGTTACTCTAATATATATATTTATACTTTTTACTTTCTGATAAATTAGTTGATACAAATTATTTATTGGTTAAAATGCTGATGTTTCTCAATGTAAATGAATAAATCATCATGTCTGCACTTAGAAATGTTAGTAGTCTTTAATAAACCGTCTTGAGTTTCTCAATTTCACATCAGCCATCAATAAAAGCCTGTCAGTCAACCAGAATAATATTTAATCATTTATTAATAAAGAATTATGTAACACATTATATATGAAGGTCATGTCTATAATGCTTAATAAGCACAATCTTAACACATTATAATGCATAAAGCTTCATAACAAGGCATCCTATAGGATCATCTCATCACATGTATCACCTGCATCAACTGGACACCTGTGAGACCAAATGTGAAGAAACTAGAACGTCTTCAAGATGTTTTTATGGACCGATCAGTCTAAAAAAAAAAGAAGAATGATGATAATAATAATAAATAAAATACAATCAATACAATTAAAAAAATAATAATAATAATAATTAATGAATGAAATAATAATCAACCCGGTTGACCCGGCCTGGCTGATCCTACTGACCTGTTCTGGAGCTCCCTGACGGTGCCCTGGTCGTGGTTTGCTGCCAGTGGTCGGGGCGATACTGCCCCTGACTTTGTTTTTGTCGTTATTTTGTAATTTATGTACTTTCTTATGGTCTTTACTTCACACACACACACACACACACACACACACACACACACACACACACACACACACACACACACACACACACACACACACACACACACACACACACACACACACACACACACACACACACACACACACACACACTATATGATGTTTGCTGGCTTGTATCTCACTGTTCTTGTCGTCCTCTTGTTGTTATGTTTATGTATTGTCTCTTGTCTTGTAATAAAAAAAGAGAAATGTTTTCTAAAGTGGAGCAGGTTTTAACCGAGGCTCTGCTTGTAAATGAGGAAGCAAAGTTCACATTCACAGCGCTGCTCCTCTTCCTGGAATGAAGCACAGCTTGATAACCCCTCCTTCTTCCTCCTGCTCTCAAACACAGCCGGCTCCACTCTGTCCACGTGTTTCCTTGTTCCCTCCCCTTCAGATCTACAGTTTTAAAGATGGGTGTAACCAACATGGTGGTGAAGCGATAGAGCTGACAGGCTGCATTCACTGAACAAACACATGTTGTTCAGATCAGAAGTCAAAGCAGAGTCACTTCTAGTGAAGCGAAACTCAGACAGTCGTTGTCACTGAGAGGTGAAATGGCGCAGAAAGGAGTTCAGCTGGATCGGGAAGCCTTCTCTTGTTCCATCTGTCTGGATCTACTGAAGGATCCGGTGACTACTCCCTGTGGACACAGCTACTGCATGAACTGTATTAAAAGCTTCTGGGATGAAGAGGATGTGAAGAAACTCCACAGCTGCCCTCAGTGTAGGCAGACCTTCACACCGAGGCCTCTCCTGCTGAAAAACACCATGTTAGCAGTTTTAGTGGAGGAGCTGAAGAAGACTGGACTCCAAGCTGCTCCTGCTGATCACTGCTATGCTGGACCTGAAGATGTGTCCTGTGATGTCTGCACTGGGAGGAAACGGAAAGCCCTCAAGTCCTGTCTGCAGTGTGTGATCTCTTTCTGTGAGAAACACCTCCAGCCTCATTATGAATCCCCTGCCTATGAGAAACACAAGCTGGTGGACCCCTCCAAGAAGCTCCAGGAGAACATCTGCTCTCATCACAATGAGGTGATGAAGATGTTCTGCCGTACTGATCAGCAGTGTATCTGTTACCTCTGCTCTGTGGATGAACACAAAGACCACGACACAGTCTCAGCTGCAGCAGAAAGGACTGAGAGGCAGAGAGAGCTGGAGGTGAGTCGACTAAACATCCAGCAGAGAATCCAGGACAGAGAGAAAGACGTGAAGCTGCTTCAGCAGGAGGTGGAGGCCGTCAATCGCTCTGCCGACGAAGCGGTGAAGGACAGCGAGAAGATCTTCACCGAGCTGATCCGTCTCATGGAGAAAAGAAGCTCCGATGTGAAGCAGCAGGTCAGATCCCAGCAGAAAAGTGAAGTGAGTCGAGTCAAAGAGCTTCAGGAGAAGCTGGAGCAGGAGATCTCTGAGCTGAAGAGGAGAGACGCTGAGCTGAAGCTGCTCTCACACACAGAGGATCACAACCAGTTTCTACACAACTACCCCTCACTGTCACCACTCAGAGAACCTACAGACTCGTCCGGCATCGATATCCGTCCTCTGAGCTACTTTGAGGACGTGACGGCGGCTGTGTCAGAAGTCAGAGATAAACTACAGGACGTTCTGAGAGAGAAGAGGACAAACGTCTCACTGGCAGTGACTGAAGTGGACGTTTTACTGTCACCTTCACAAGCAGAGCCCAAGACCAGAGCTGAGTTCTTAAGATATTCAAGTGAAATCACACTGGATCCAAACACAGCACACACACTGCTGTTATTATCTGAGGGGAACAGAAAAGCAACAGTTATGAGTGAAAAACAGTCTTATTCTAGTCACCCAGACAGATTCACTACATGGTGTCAGGTCCTGAGTAGAGAGAGTCTGACTGGACGTTGTTACTGGGAGGTGGAGTGGAGAGGAGGAGGAGTTTTTGTAGCAGTCGCATACAAGAATATCAGCAGAACAGGGAGCTTTAAAGAATGTAGATTTGGATACAATGACAAATCTTGGATGTTATATTGTAACAAAAACAGTTTTATATTTTTGTACAACAATATCAAAACTCCCGTCTCAGGTCCTCAGTCCTCCAGAGTAGGAGTGTACCTGGATCACAGAGCAGGTATTCTGTCTTTCTACAGCATCTCTGAAACCATGACTCTCCTCCACAGAGTCCAGACCACATTCACTCAGCCTCTCTATGCTGGACTTGGGTTTTGTTATCATGGAAACACTGCTGAGTTCTGTAAACTAAAATAGACAGAAGTGATTTATGGAACAGCAGATTCATTTCTGTTAAACTCATTTTGTGTCCATTTTTGCTGAGACCTGATTTCTTTCACCTGTCAATCAAACATTGAGGGCGGTACTTTGACATCTTGTCATTATTGTTGTGTACATGTTTGAGTTTCTTTAGGTGGAGCTCCTTCCTGTGTCTGTTAAACCATGGAGGCTATCACTGCTCATGATGATCTTTGTTGACCTGAACTGACATTTCTCTGCAGGAAAATGTAAACTTCTCTGAGGTCTAAATGTTTGTTGAAAATGTGTATTGATGTATTTGTTAGTTGTTGTTTCTCTTCCACTGCATGTGTCTTAAAGAGAGAAATCACCAGAGCTTCTTTTATCCAAGATATTTTGTTCTCACCACTTTCTGTAAAGATATCTTTAATTAAATTTACATTTATTTGTTTGAAAGACTAAATGTTGCTGTTGTCTGAATTGATGTGTCATACTGATGGATGTGAACAAATTGAAGGTTTACATGATAAAGAAAGTAATCTTGTTTCAAGAAGAACAAAGACTCTGATCTTGTTGTAAGAACAATCAGTCTATTGAGAAGGAAACTCGTCTGTTTGGAACTCTTTTTTTTAAGATTCAATGATTTTATATTAAAAGTCTCTTTCAATTATTTTACAATGTGTAGTTGTCTTTAGCCCGACAGAGCCCAATTTGGGGTTCGAGCGGTACCGTGGTACCGGTACCGAGGTTCCGAATGGACTTTTCATCAAGAAATATCAAAAATGCTCCAGACATATTAAATACCGAATTAACAAAAAAAGTCTGTGCAAAATCATCATACCAGCCATTTTACACAATTATACACAAACTAATTCAATAAACTAGAAGATTTATCACAAAATCACGGATTTTTCTCCAGAAAAACGAAAAACCCGATTTTCATCTTTCATCACAAAGCCGGCAGCGATCATGGCGGATGGATATATGATTTCGCACTAGGGCTCGATACGGCGTCGACCCAACGTGTCCAAATTGACCTCCGTCAAACCATTCAAAAGTTACATGACTAAAGCCAAGAAACCACACACTGCTCTCCAGAAAAAAAATTGAAAGTCAGCATACCTTTTGGTGATTTTCGTGCCGAAAAACGCAGTCAATCCATTGAAATCCGATGCAGCAAAAATAGTCCGTCTCCTCCTCTCTGTCTCTGCAGTGAAATGAACCGGCTGGCACCTTCTATGAGGAAATGGCCAGCAGTTTTCTGCTGGACCAATGGATTTTACGCATAGGGGCTGGGCCAAGCATATCTCGATTTTGAGTGGCTAAAAGGCTGTCAATCTTCGAAATAACCCGCGTAGTGCTTCAGTTAACAGGTTCGTTCGACATAAACCAGCCGTGCGCAGAATCGATCACCGGCGATCGGCACACAATAGGCTCGTTCGAGTTGAACTGCGCCTCGCCTGGAAAGCAGACTGAGAGCAGGCGGACGTAGAAAGGGGCGTTGACAAAAAACTGCGTTCAAGTCGGACCGTTTTCAGCCGCCTGCTTCTTCTTCTGCTTCTTCTTCTTTCTTTTGCTTTTTTTGGCGGTTGGCAAACAGCTTTCGGGTGCATTACCGCCTCCCACTGATCTGGAGTGTGGACTAAGGACTCTAATACGACAACCAAACGAAAAGAAATACATATACATATATACACATACATATACATATGTGTGTAAATGAATAAAGATATGTATATAAATATATATATATATATTAATATACATATAGAAAAAATAAATAATAATACATTTCTTTCTCAAATTCTATTCATTAGTGTTGTTGACTCTAAATATTCCAGAACAAGTTTCCAACATTTGTCACTAAAGCTTTCCTCTCCAATCTCTCTTAGACCTTTTTTCAAAACTTCTCTCTCTGACTCGTACCTCTGACAGGACAATAAAACATGGTCCACGGTTTCTTCTTCTCCACAAAATGTTTTTTCTATATGTATATATATATATATATATATATTTATATGCATATCTTTATTCATTTACACACATATGTATATGTGTGTGTATATATGTATATGTATTTCTTTTCGTTTGGTTGTTGTATTAGAGTCCTTAGTCCACACTCCAGATCAGTGGGAGGCGGTAATGCACCCGAAAGCTGTTTGCCAACCGCCAAAAAAAGCAAAAGAAAGAAGAAGAAGCAGGCGGCTGAAAACGGTCCGACTTGAACAGTTTTTTGTCAAAGCCCCTTTCTACATCCGCCTGCTCTCAGTCTGCTTTCCAGGCGAGGCGCAGTTCAACTCGAACGAGCCTAACCTCTTCCGCATTCAACAAGGTGTCACATGATGAAATCCGCCAATCACAGGCCTTACAAAGCTTACATAGACACTGACTGAGAGGAGATTTTTTTTATGGAGAGACATGGGAGCTGAAAATTGCTGAACACGGCTGAAAATGATTCCAAACTGCTTTATTACGATGTATTGAACACTCTTAGTGATAAAGCAAGTGAATATATAGTTAATATGTAGTTATATAGTATATAAAATTAGAATAGCGGCGTGCAAAAGCTGGTTCCAAAAATGAGAATTCGGCTTGAAACTCTGTACTCAGACCTCATTTATGCCGGCCTGCTTCACTCAATCTAAGTAAAATGTGCTTGTAGAGACCACAATTATGTTGTGCTATGACTGTGGAGTATTTTTAGGCTTCAATCTGCATTATTTCAAATAAATATTTTCAATAAAAGTGCTTTTTTTTCAGGTGAACCTGAAACTTTTCAATTTGAGCTGTGTGCATCTTCATTCACTGTTAACCAGTAACATATACACAATATTTACACATCTGAACAGGTCTCTCACAAGTTTTACCTGTATTATACCATCACAATTATTAAAATAGACCTTGTAGTTTCAGATGTACAGTCTTTAAGTATGGGTATGTAATTTTCGAGCAGAGGCCTAAAAATAGGGCTAGGGTTTATTAAAGGAAGACCTTCTTTCAGTGGTCTAGGATTCAAACTGCCTGCAGTCATCAGAGTGTTCCTGTCAGTGGGTTTAGTGGGAATACTTGTTTGTAGCTTTTCTAACTCACCACTGAACTCAAGACAAATATCATTACAGATCAGCTCCAAACTGCCTCATGAGGACCAGAATGAATCCACATCTCTGGTTACTAGTAAATCCTTCTCATCAACAATGAGAGCTCTGCTCTTCAGCAGCATGTCAGTGTGTCTTGTATGTAGGAGGGCAAAGCGTTCAGCAGCTTCTTCATGTGTGAGTCCACAAACATGTGAGACTTGAGATGAATCCTCACATGTTAAGTTCAACTGTTACTATTTAGTTTGGAGACAACTTGTTGTATTTTATATTTCAACCACAAGATGGCGCCATGATATTTAAAGCACACACAGGTGACACGTTAATGCAGGTGATACATGTGATGTTTGATCACCAGTGATGTCATTCTATTATAGGATGCCTTGTTAACATGTTTGGAAATGTATAAAAAGAGGTTTGTAACTTAGAGTTCTTGCTTACAGGTTTTATATAATGATAAAGCGTTTGAGTGAAGAAGGACTTCAGAAGTTATTACCGTTATGTTATCAAGTGTATCTAGAAGGTCCAATACCAGAAAGGTGTTTTTATCTAAACGTAAGTGTGTCAACCACTTGCACTTAAGTTATACAATTATGATTTAATGAAAACAAAAGTGAGTTTTTTAAGAAATATGTGTATTTATTTGACAGTGTCTGCATGCTATCCAGACACTAAAGTAGAGCTGCATGTTCAGTCTTAACTTCCAGCGTTGCAGCTGCAGCTTTTGTTTTCATCACTAGATTCCGCTTGATCACCCTGATGACGTCACGTTTGTAAAAGACCAAATCTTTCTGAATTAATAACTCTCTCGCCGGGTGCGGTTAGGGTGCTCTAGCAAAGTGTCGGCCTCACGAGATGGAGATTAAATACCATTTCTCCCGGTTTCCTGATGTAAGAATCTCAGTGTTTGGTCTTTCAGTCTTTGTTCTCGCTCCTCTGAGGGGAAACCGTTGTTTCAACTGTCGTTGTTTTGCTCATTGAGCTTCTCTGTTTGCTTCATCCGCCGTGAGAGGAACTCAGGAACACCGACTGCAGTGTCGCTCTCGATCACATCGTCACATCTGGAGTGTTGTGTAGGCGGCCGACTCATTCAGGAGTTATACATCCGGTATGAACTCAGGTTATTTAGAAATTTCAATATTTCTTTACTCGACACTTTCTGTAAAATGCAAAGTCTTTACAATCAGCTTGTTTGCTAAATTGTATGTTAATTAAATTGTATGCACGGTGACTTCAAGCTGATGAATAAAACAAAATTACACATTTCATGAAGCAGACATTTGGTTCTCTGCACACATTTCTGCTGCAGAACACAAGGTGATATTTAAGATTTGACTGATGAAAAGTAATTTATACCAACAATGGACAAGAGGGAAAACAACAACTCTCAGACTCCTGAGGATTAATGCATGTTAAGAGAAACTACGGTTTATTATATCACATTAATATTAATGTGCTCTTTAAATAGGCCAAGTGTATCTTGTGAACTGAGCTTTGGTAAATACTATGGTCTCAGTTTTATTTTATCTGCACCATCATCAGATACTACAAGATACCTTTTCATTTTATTGAGAAAAAAAACCAATGGAGGACCCACTTCACTTCCTGTCCCCTTTGGTGTGGGCGGGACTTAATTGCTGAAGTTCACCACTCCAGCTGGATCCAGTCTTTTGCTTTGTGTCCATTTGTTTTTCATTCGAATTCATGGATGTGTCTCCACTTTTCTATATCTGGCACCAAATGGGCTGCAATTCCAGAGGCTTTACAACAGGTCGAGCGCGGTGAAGGTCAAGGTGGCTCACAGACGTGGGGGGGGGGAGAGTGCAGTAAAACCACAGCCGTCCCTCTCCCACTCCCACTGTTTTCATCTCTGTTTTGGCACGTTTATATATATATATTTCTTTGTTCCTTCTTTTTAGAGTTTATTTATTCTATGCATTGAATGTTTTTTTCGTTGTGCACATTTTTGAATGTAAAAAAGCACAAAGTGCTCTTGATGCCTTGTAGTCCTTTCATGTGTGAGAGGAGGAGATTCATGTTTGTCCTTGCAGGAGTGTGCAGCATCTGCTCTTGTCTCAGAGTTCTCCTTGTGTGAGGGAGATCTACATCTCATGGGAATTTATTTTGACATTGTTGTTGTTGTTGTTTGAATCATACACTTATTGTAAAAAAAACAGCAAGATATAAGGAGAAACTAAATTTCTAATATCAATTTTCAAGATGCAGTGAAACCACACCATTGTTGTTGTAATATATATATATTCCAACAAACGGCAATCTTTCAGCCAAGAGACCGCAGTTCGTTCCCCGTGTGAAACGTGGTCAAAGTTAATGTTTTTGTCACTTTGTTTCCGTAATTAGGAACGTCACCTCAGCAACCCAAACAACAATCTTTTAACTAAACCCAACTGAGTAGTTTCCTGTGAAGATGGAAGTTTATTTTGAAAAGACGACATGCATGTGACAGAAATAACAGAAATTGGTGTTCCTGGTTTTCGAGGGAAAACACACGAAAAACGAGGTGTAACTCATCGTAAGATGTCACGAGAGCCGTCGTAAGAGGATACTTTAGATAAATGATATAATTACGTGATATCACAGCGGTGCATGAACTCACCTTGTTTCTGAGGCATTTACTATCTGATATTGACATCAGAACATCTCTAGCTCTTCAGATGTAGTGCAGATACAAACAGGAACAGGACTTTGAGATCAAGACTTGGTACCCGAGTTAAGATATTTGGGGCCTTTAGGTCTTTTTGTTCAAAAATACTCAAAAGTATACCACAAACACACCGAGGGTCACCACGTATGCGCGGTCAACCGCGCGAGCTACTGCAAAACTAATTAGTTAGCCTTCCAATTTATCTTCTACTAAAGAAGCTAAAGCTGTAGCGCCATGATTTGGGAAACTTGCAAAACCTCGCGTCAGAGCTGGAGACTCAACGGAAGGCGTGTGCGTAACTTGACAGTGCGCGCTACACAGAGCAGAGTGACGAGTGTCTGTCAGAGTTTGACAAACGCTTTCGAGACTTTGCTTTACTCGAGCCAGTTGCTACACTTATGTGCTGCACAGTTCGGGAAGATATTGAGGTTGATTTACTCGCATCAAAAATTGCAACGCTGTTTCACCTGAACTCGTCTGGAGTGGAGGATGAGATTTTGACACTGCAGGCTGACATTCAGCTGAAGTCCAGGGCTCATGGACAGTTTTCTCACAGAGGAAAAGTACCCAAACATGAGGAAATGTGATCCCTTTTTGACTGCATTATTCGGCTCTACTTATTTATGTGAGTCAGCCTTTTCCCACATGAAGAACATACACCGTTCCACCGTGACTGATGATCATTTGAAGTCTGCTTGAGGCGGGCTACCAGCAGCTACTGTCCGGATATGCAACTCTGGCCAAGTCATCAGAGTAAGGTAATGAGCAAAAATGTACAGAATTGTATTGTGCCATAAGGGTTCATGCAGTTATGCAAGG
The DNA here is from genome assembly GCF_050575085.1 of Anarhichas minor. NCBI lineage: Eukaryota > Metazoa > Chordata > Actinopteri > Perciformes > Anarhichadidae > Anarhichas > Anarhichas minor. The sequence goes on along the minus strand of NW_027466469.1, from coordinate 4,228,607 downwards.
TACGCCAACATATATTGTAAATATAAAGTATACTCAGTATATATATATATATATATATATATATATATATAAATAGATATTCAGCATTTTTAATGTAGGTAGATCATTTTGACTTGGTCATTTTAAAAGTAGCTCGCAAGCCGAAAAAGTGTGGGCACCCCTGCTCTAACCATCAACTCCCTGAGGGGGGGACACACCACCCTGACAGCCGTCTTTGTTGTGTTTTACATGGTTGCTGCGCTACTACAGGTACACACAAGCACACTCTTAACTCTGAACTATCTAGAAAACTGCAGCATTCATGTATTATCACTTACTGTTTTATAAGGTGCACCAAACAGAACAAAATGTTCATTTATAATTATTGTTATGATTAATCTTATAATTTACTGTTATTATTATTATTAGAGTAGCAATAGCATTAGCTTTAGAGGTAAGCTGGAGTTGAGATACACTGCATTGCAAACACTTGGTGTACCTCTGCAGAGACGGGTGTTATGGGTAAGTAAGTCAAGGAGCTGATTGGTTGATCCATTCTTTCCTGTTCCTGACTCCTGTGATCCTAACATTTCTAATATCTCCAGAGCGTCCAAAAGTCAACATTTATTGAAAAAAACATAGAGATATGTCATCATTTCCAAAATTCACGACATGTTTCTGTCGAACAAATATTCGGCTTCAATCCCATTTTGCTTCCGTTTAGTTTGAATATTGCAGGAAGATCTCAGAAATGCTGCACGTTTTGTGAGAATTGGTTGAATTCTAATAAAATGCTATGATCACAAAACCGTGACTTCAGTAAGGACTGTGCAATTGGCTCTCCCCTTCATTTAGTGATCCTCCAAACTGGATTCAGAGACTTACAAAATGCGACAGCTAATCCCATTTTCAACATCGGATAAACACGCGTTCGGTCTGATATCGATTTAGCCTCTGGGGCCAATGTTTCGGGACGGAGTTTGCATTATGGCCAACGCGTCTTTTTTCTCTCCACACGTTTACCTGCATGCAACCAAAGCCCGCTCACATGTGATTGGTCGATACTATTCTGACTTCAATCGGAAACCAGAACCCTTCTGATAGCTAAATCTTGTCCTCTGGTTATAGAAATGATGCCAAAACTGACACAGTCAATCAAGTACTACCTTCCTTTAGTTCCTTTTTTTAAAGCATTGAAGTCTCTGTGGTTCCTTTAAAACAAAAGATGAACAAAAGAACCTTGTGCTTCTGCTTCTGTCCGACTCCAGGTTCTAATCCTTCTCTACCTGGCAGACTGGATGGTGCACTGGATGTGGGGGCGAGGCATGGACCCCGACAACTTCTCCATCCCCTACCTGACTGCTCTGGGCGACCTGCTGGGGACCGGCTTCCTCGCCCTCTGCTTCATGCGCTGGTTCATCGGAGACAAGGACGCTAACGCGGGCAACTGAATGAATACACAGCGACAAAAAGACAACAAAAACAACAAAACAAAAAGACACACTCTACGCTTGCACGCATGGACAGTGACGAACATCGCCCGCATGCGTGGACATTATCTGAAAATGGACGTTGTCTACTATATAAGGGCTAATCTCCTGTCGGGCTCCGATTGATGGTCTAGCACTTGTAGGGGCAGTAACGTTTCGTCTCCAGGATATCTGGACTTTGGTGCACCACAGCAGCAGACCAGATGCTCACACAACAGCACCAGTCCCCCTGTCTGAAGCCATCCGCCCACTCTCTACTGGAGCACGTTGTTGTTGTTGCCGTTATGTTGCCCAAGCCAGGCTTATAGTAAGTGAAAAGAGGCTCAACATGCTGCGGCGCAATGGAAACAACCTGCAGAGCTCAGCCAACTCAACGCCATTGTTTTGGCACATTGGTACAATGTGTTAGGTTGCCTTAGCCAGGATGTGCCCACTCAGGTTCAGCTATCTGGTACCAGGTGAAAGGTCCCGATTGCTGATGTTTCGTGTGGATATTTGTGACCTTTTAATTTGATGACTTTAATTGCTTTGTGGGAATCAAAACTGGAGCACTGATCCTTTCCTACGAAAGACAGACCAATGATGTTGTCTGAGGTTGGTTACCAGTGAGGTGACAGTGGATACAGGAAGTTGTGGCAAACCCTTTGTTTGTGTGTTATTGTTTGTATTGTCAAAGCAGCGCTGATAAAGATCCGGTCTCACCAACGTGTAAAGCATATACATTTAGATAAATTCACTCCAGTGGAATCAGTGGTTTCAATGGCGGGGTGAAGTAAATATATGCAACGTTTTTGCGGGAAGTTCAACTAATGTGAAATTGACCAATTAGCCAAACGTCTGGACAGTCTTGAGGGAACAGAGAGGAGAGCTAGCTATCATAGCTTATTAGCCGTGTTGCACCGTCCGCTTGTATCTGTCCCTCCACTGTCGAAGCATGATTAAAACATCTCTAAGCTAACCAGCGTACCATCAGTTAGCAAGTTCCGTTAGCTTAGATACCTTTTAGCCCCCTTATAGTAAAGGTATGTCGAATAAAATCATGTAGAATCTTGAGAACAAGGCAAAAGGCACAGTGCAGAGAAAATAGAGAGAAACAGGGAGAGCTGTTGTGACCGTCATGTGAAGTCATAAATACAGGAGACGAAAACACTTTTTTTCACACTTCAGGGCTTCCGTATGTCACACATATAATTGATAAAAATAACTAATAGTAATCTGTCTGGTGAGGGAGGAGCCTGCCCTTTTGTAAGTGAAATGGGTTTAACCTCAGCAACACACTATCTGACAGTGAGACTCAGCTGCCCCGAGCTGAGTCTTTGAGGGCTCACAGGTGAGGAGGAGAATGAAAAGGGAAGTCGCAAACCATTTTCGACAGACTGTACCAAGTACAGACGCAGCCCAGACGCAAAGCCCAGTGTGTTGAGCATATTCCTTATATGAGTAGCAAAGCCATGTTGAGTGGCCTGTGCAGTGATGTCACGTGGGAGGATGTATACCTGTGTGCACTGGGGTGCTGTTGTGCGCATGAGCAGAATAAACGGTCAGTGAGTTCCCAGACCAAAGAGACGATGGTAGTCTGCCCTTTTTCTCCCGTGAATGCTAGCTACTAGGAGCTACTAGCTAACCACTTTGGTGACTGTAATAACGGAGATAGCTGCAGGAATGTCTAACGCTACAGGTTATGGGCCCAGTCAATCAGGCCAAAGGTGGTTCAGACTTTTATTCGACGGTGATGAGAAAAATTACGAGCTCTGGGAAACGAGGTTCCTCGCGCACATGGAGTTACGTCGCCTCAGAGAAGTTATCTCGGAAGACCCGGAGATAGCTGAGGATGACGAAGAAGCTCTCGCGGAAGACGAGGGAAAGAACGGTGAGGCATATGCAGAACTAGTGCAATGTCTTGACAACAAGAGCTTGTCATTGGTAATGAGGGACGCGAAACGTGACGGAAGAAAAGCACTGAATATTCTTCGCGAGCACTATGCGGGAAAGGACAAACCCCGCGTTGTGAGTTTGTATTGTGAACTTTCCTCGCTCCAGAAGGCTAGCAATGAAACGGTCACGGACTATATTATTCGAGCAGAGACTATATTCACGTCATTGAGAAGAGCAGAGGAGCATATTAGTGATGGGCTTCAGATGGCTATGGTAGTAAAAGGACTACCTGATTCATACAAGCCATTCATCGTGTACATCACTCAGACAAGTGACACTGTAACGTTCGGCGAGTTTAAAACAAAACTGCGAAGTTACGAGAGTACTGAAAAATATGGGAAAAGTGACGTGAATGTTGAAGAAGACAACGTGATGAAGACTAGCGGGGCAACGAGGTCACGAGGAAGAGGAAGAGGGAAGAAAATGGACATGGCTGATGTCGAGTGTTACACTTGTGGTAAAAAGGGACACATGGCCAGGGCATGTCCTGACGGTTACCAGGTGAGAAGAGAGGAACGAAAATGGGACACACCACAGCGAGGAAGGGGACGCAGCCGAGGACAAGGCCGTGACCATGTGAAGAAAGCTGATGGAGAGACAGAGGCAGAGCATACATCTTTCTGTTTCAGGATGAGTGACTGTCCTGCACAAAGAGGAAACAAGAAGGGTCTCATGGTCGACTGCGGCGCCACAACACACATGATCAACGACGCCACAAAGTTCAAAACAGTTGACAAGAGCTTCAGACCCGAGGACCACATGATCGAGCTCGCTGACGGATCCAAGGTGAGCGGGATGGCGAAGATGAGGGGAGACGCCGAAGTCTACTTGCTGGACAGCGAGGGACGACAGGTGAAAACGAGGCTCAAGCAAGCACTCTACATCCCATCGTTTCCACAAAACATCTTTTCAGTCAAAGCAGCGACAGCCAACGGAGCTGAGGTCCGCTTCAAGGACGGTAATGACTGGCTGGTCCACAAGGATGGTACCATGTTCAAAATGGACGTGTATGGTAGGCTGTATTACCTTAGCACTGTAGAGGATGAAAATGTTGATGAAGTATATGGTTGTCATGACATTCAAACGTGGCATAGGATACTTGGTCATTGTAATTTTGATGATGTTGCAAAATTAGAAAAGGTGGTTGAAGGGATGTCTATAAAAGGGAAACATGACAAGTCCAACCAAAACTGTGAAATATGCACACAGGGCAAGTTTACACAAAGCAGAAACAGACAGGCAGACGCTAAAGCTACAACCGTATTAGAGCTAGTACACACAGACCTATGCGGTCCGATAGAACCAGCAGATAAAGATGGATACAGATATGCAATAGCATTTACTGATGATTACAGTGGGATGATTTTTCCATACTTTATTAAAGCAAAGAGTGACACGACAAAAGCTACAGAAAAATTCATAGCAGATGTAGCTCCATATGGAAAGATAAAGTGCATAAGGTCTGATAACGGCACAGAGTTTACCGGGCAGGAGTTCCAGTCTTTACTTAGGAGTAACTTGATAAGGCATGAGAAGAGTGCACCCTACTCGCCTCATCAGAATGGAACTGCCGAAAGAGGTTGGAGAACCTTATTCGAGATGTCTCGATGCATGCTATTGGAGAGTAACCTCCCAAAGCAATTATGGACGTATGCTGTACAGACAGCAGCTCAAATCCGCAACAGGTGCTACAGTAAGCGGCTAGAGCAGACACCTTACCGTGTTTTCACAGGAAAAACACCTAACCTATCTAACATGAAGATATTTGGCTCTGAATGCTACGTATATCAGCAGGATAAGAAAAAGCTGGATTCTAGATGCAAAAAGGGGATCCTTGTAGGCTATGACAAATATAGTCCAGCATATAACGTGTATTATCCCGAGACAGGAAAAGTCCTCAAACATAGGCTGGTGAAATTCCTCACCAAAGGTAGCGCAGATAGCCAGACTCAGACAGATTGTGACATGGGGGAAGATATTGAGAAAAGAGATACACCACCGAAGATAGTCAACCAGGGTCAGGGACAGCCTAAGGAGAGTAAAGGGTCAAATGTTGAGGAGACTGCTGAGGCAGGTCCGACCCAGACAGATAGTACTCAGAGAGAAGAGGGAGAAAAGAGATACCCTATGAGACAGAGAAAGGCTCCAGAATACTTAAAGGAGTACCAGTGTAAAGCTGAGTGTAATAATGACGAAAGTGAAAATGTAGATTATTTCTACAGAGTGGCTTATGATGTACCTAAAACACTTAAAGAGGCAATGGACTCTAAGAAGTCAAAAATGTGGGCTGACGCGATGAAAGAGGAGATGATCTCTTTGACAGAGAATAATACTTTCACTCTGGCCCCACTGCCAAGAGGCAAACTAGCAGTGGGAGGTCGCTGGGTATATGCACTGAAAGAGAGCCCAGATGGATCTGAGACTTGTAAAGCCAGATATGTTGCAAAGGGGTATAGTCAAGTGGAAGGGATTGATTATAAAGAGACGTTTTCACCGACAGCCAACATGACCTCTGTACGAGCATTAATGCAGGTGGCTGTACAGGAGGATCTTACCCAACACCAAATGGATGTGAAGACTGCTTACCTCCATGCTCCAATAGACTGTGAGGTATATATGGAGCAACCGGAAGGTTTTGAGATCAAGTCAAAAACAGGGGAACACTTAGTGTGTAAACTCAACAAGTCATTGTATGGTTTAAAACAGTCCGGGCGGAACTGGAACATGTTACTGCATGATCACCTTACAGAGAATGGTTTTGTGCAAAATGATGCTGATCATTGTGTCTACAGCAGAAAATCTGAGAACGAGAAAGTGATTCTGTTAGTGTGGGTAGATGACTTAATCATAGCAGCGAGTAACAACACCTTACTCAGTGATGTAAAAGAAATGTTGAAGAGAAGGTTTAAGATGAAAGATATGGGTCCACTTAAACACTTCCTAGGTATCGATTTCAGACAGAGTGAGGGAGAGATCAAAATGACTCAAAAGAGACACATAGAGAAAATATTAGCGAAATTTGGAATGTCCGAATGCAAACCGAGATCCACCCCATGTGAGCAAAAGTTAAATTTTGACAGTGAGGGTGAAGTTATCGATTCGACAGGATATAGAGAGATAGTAGGTAGCTTGATATACATTATGACATGTACCAGACCTGACCTGAGCTGGGTTGTGAGTAAACTATCTCAGTACCTAGCAGAACCAAAGCAACAGCATTGGGCTACAGCAAAACACATACTGAGGTACTTAAAGGGTATTATAGATCAAGAACTACACTACCAGAAATGTGAGGAAAGCCTACTACAGCTGGAGGGATATAGTGATGCTGATTGGGCAGCCGATAAGGATGATAGGAGGAGCACAAGTGGATACTGTTTCAGCTTAACTGAGAATGGTCCAGTTATATCGTGGAAGAGTAGGAAACAGCCAACGGTGGCATTATCTACCTGCGAAGCAGAGTATATGGCACTTGCAGCCACTACTCAAGAGAGTATGTACCTTGTACAACTACTTCGAGGAATAGATAGTAGTAACCAGCATGTACCAGTCAAGATATATGAGGACAACCAGGGGGCGATAGCTTTATCTAAGAACCCAGTATGCAGACAGAGAAGCAAACACATAGATATAAAGTATCACTTTATACGGTCTGCACACGCAGAAGGGAAAATATCTATAGAATACTGTCCTACTGCAAACATGGTAGCTGATGTTCTTACCAAACGAGTGACAAAGAATAAGTTTGAGAGTTTCAAGGGGTATTTGTTTGGTGAGTAATGTGAACTGACAGATGTAAATGTTTTTGAAGTTTTTAGAACACTGCCAGTATGCAAAATGTTTTATTTTGGAGTTATGTATTTTTTGGGTTTTTATTTACCACCATAGAGAGCTATACACATGTCTTTGAGTGGGAGTGTTGAGCATATTCCTTATATGAGTAGCAAAGCCATGTTGAGTGGCCTGTGCAGTGATGTCACGTGGGAGGATGTATACCTGTTTTTTTTTTTCTATTCCTTTCCTCCTCTCCCCTAATCTTTTTAACTCTTCGTGATTTCTGATTTGTTTGGTAATATTTCACTGAGCAAACAACCACTGTAAAGATGAAGCAAGTTGTCCGCACTGGTCAAAGGCACAATGTACTGTAATCTGCAAAACAACGGACACCAGAGGGCGCCGCAGGGATCCTCTTAACTCTACAACTTGTCAGTGTATCTCTGTGTCCTCTGGATTCAAACCCGTGCGAGTCCAACCGCAGTGACGTTTTTATTTTGTCTTTTTTTTCTACAGACTTGTTGTAAAAGTTGCATCGTTCCATCCGCTCACTCTCAGTCTGTATCCTCCACTCTCTTACTGACCGGGTGCCGGCGTTCTGCCTCTGTGTCACATGGAAAGTTGTGAATACTTCTATAAAAGGGGCAAGTAATGCTTTGTCTATTTATTTTTGGATTGCACACAAAGCAAATTGTACATATTATATTTATTCTATATATAAGGTTGTTTATTTTGTCATTTCATTTTGGCTCCGTTTCCTTGTCACCTTGTTGTTTTTTGTCATTTTTCTCTTCTCTTTTATGTTTTTTGTTTTGTTTTCTTTGCTAAAGGCCAGTAGAGCTTCTTGGTGCTCACCGGCGGTGAGGCTAACGAATAGCACGGTGCCTAATACCAGTCTTTACACACCTCGCACATCTGCGCACACGCACACACACACACACACCCTGTCACACACAGGGAAAGCATACTTATAAAACATAGAATGGCCTTAACCTATGAGAGCCGAGCTCAACTCAGAGTAACCCAATCAGGAGCTAGGTTCGCCACAGAGTAGCGTCTCTTTAATTAGCTTTGATTAATAAAAGATGTACAGTTGATTATGATTGTAATGTAATAATAACTTTATATGACGCAGCAGCGGAGAGGAGGGCGGGTGGCATCAGTCGCAAGCTTTGTGTTCACGTCGTGAATGTGCAAAGATGAGGACTTTGAGGCTGAATAAGCTGAGTAGGCTGGTTTTATGGGTCAGGAATTAGAAGTAAGAGTTCACGCCACAAACACAGCAACAACAAAAAAAGGGCAACATGACAAAATGTCACTTCTCCTGATGTTTCCAGATGTTTCCACCTGTATATGAAATAGCCAGCTTTTTAAAAACCCTTCAACCACCTACTGCCTTGTTAGCCTCAGTGCTTCAAACCCTCAAGCCCCTGAATCCTTACGTTGCCAACGCCCACGTCAAGGTGGAGCCTTTGATTCAGACACTAAACCTCCACCTGTCTCGGTCAGCTCTGCTGCCTCTGAGAAACCGACAAAACACACTGGTACCCGTCTCACTGGGGCCGAGGTCTTTGCATTCTCTGTGTGCTCTCTTTGTAAAAGCCCTCCCTCTGTGAGGCTGGAGGAAGGCTCTCTCCCTGCAGGACTTTGTACATTGCTGGAAATAAAGGACTATATTATTTCATACCATTCCTCAGTCTTATTGTCTGTTTCTGTCAGCTTTTGCTGTAAGTGTGTCGGTGATCTGACAGGATCCATGCACTCCAGTCTGCTCATCTTTTGTTCAGATGTTCAGAAGCAGAGATGAAGCATATGATCGTAGATATGCTAACTGTGGTCAATGGTTTGTTTTACTGTCTCTTAGCTGCTCCGCCACAAATTACAAATTGCGTCACCTATTTCCCTCGAGAGATAAACTGCACTTTACAGACCTCCGAACGTTCTGTAAAGTGATATTGACAGCATTATCCCCACAGGATAATAACTAGTTACCACAAGATAATAGAACTAAAATGAACTCCATCAGTGATAACTTAAGGTTGACTGTTTTCAAAATAGTAACACATCTGACGGTGTGCGTCCCCTTAGAGCTCCAGAGATCAATCTGAGGGTCACAAGACAGTTAACACTGATCACCCTAATGACGTCATGTTTGTAAAAGACCAAATCTTTCTGAATTAATAACTCTCTCGCCGGGTGCGGTGGCGCGCGCCTGTAATCCCAGTTACCGGGAGGCTGAGGCTGGAGGATCGTTTGAGCTCAGGAGCTCTGAGCTGCAGCGGACTATGAAGATCAGGTGTCCGCACTAAGTTCGGTATCGGTATGGTGCTCCTGGGGGAGCCCGGGACCACCAGGTGGTCTAAGGAGGGGTGCACCGGCCCAGGTCGGAGACGGAGCAGGTCAAAGCCCCCGTGCCGCTCAGTAGTGGGATCGCGCCTGTGAATAGACGCTGTAGTGCAGCCTGAGTAACACAGCGGGACCCAGTCTTCTTACACTCTGTCTACTGTTCAACAAGCAGCTGATACAACAACAAGGTGTTTACATGTTACAGCAGCTTCATCACTGCTTCTTTATATTCTAGTTCCCATGAAAACATTCAGAAACCAGTTGTGTGTGTTTGTCCTACAGCGCCTCCACCTGGAGGAGAGGAGCAATGAGCACCAATCACAGCAGTCAGTGCAGCTCCACACATACAGCAAACTAACGGGGCTTTCTTTATGACGTTCAATCAACGTGATGGAGAGGTGAACAGTCACAAACAAACACTTTCTCTTTGTTTTTATGTTCAAATAACACAAATATGTCCATAATAATACTTCAAGGTATCAACATCTGGATCAAAATCATTTAGAAACGTGTTTTTCTATCTTGTTGTAAATGTGTTGTTTTCATTGAGTGAATCTTCTATCAGCCTTAAATATGAACAGTAGCTGTGAAACAATACAGAGAGCTCATGGTTCAGCAGCACAACACGTGGTTTACAGTTTGAAGTGACTGAAGCTCAGAGAGATGGAGTAGTTACAGAGCAGGTAACACTCTCAACACATGTGCCATGCCATGTGTATGTTTCTGCTTCATGTGCTTCATTCTCCAAAATGTTGATATGTTACTCTAATATATATATATATACTTTTTACTTTCTGATAAATGAGTTGATACAAATTATTTATTGGTTAAAATGCTGATGTTTCTTAATGTAAATTAATAAATCATCATGTCTGCACTTAGAAATGCTAGTAGTCTTTAATAAACCGTCCTGAGTTTCTCAATTTCACATCAGCCATCAATAAAAGCCTGTCAGTCAACCAGAATAATATTTAATAATTTATTATTAAATATTATGATATAAGACTCCGCCCCCTCCCCACGATCAGGCTCTGTGCCTGTCTGCTGCCAGCGTGAAGAGGACACTCTCCACTATCAACACCCGCAAGGCAACAGGTCCAGACAACATCTCTGGTCGTGTGTTGAAGGACTGCGCAGAGGAGCTTAAGGATGTCTTCACGGATGTCTTTAATACTTCTCTGAGACAAGCTGTTGTTCCATCATGCTTCAAGGCCACCATCATCATACCTGTGCCAAAGAAATCCACTCCGTCCTGCTTTAATGACTGTCGTCCGGTGGCACTGACCCCCATAATCATGAAGTGCTTTGAACGGTGTGGGAGGAAAAATGTATGTTTGTCACTATATTATTTTCTCCTTGGTTATCCTATGTGTTTATTCATATATCTGTGAAATATATTCATTTACATCTATATTCTGGGACTGAGTCTATATTAAACATTTGCTCAGATAATCTTTATAAGCTTACTTTGACAATCTTTATAATCGTACTTTTGTACTCTTTTGTATTAAACTCAGTTCAGGCCCCGGCATAAGTCATACAGTCACTGACATAGGATTAGTCACAGGATTCATGTTTCTACAGAGTCCTAAAATAAGGTAAAGTCCAGTAGGGACTGGCCTCAGTATCACCCCCATCACGCCCGAGGAAAACAGGACGCCCTTTGTGTTTGGGCCCGGGGACCAGAACATTTGGCTCTTCTTGGGTCGCGGGGACCAGCGAACGGCAGTGATGCTGTCGCCAAAAGTTTGACAGGAGCATAAATAAATAAGGAGGAAGGGAGGGGGGACTGAGGCCGCGGGGAAAAGATCCAACGCTGTCCTCCGAGCAGTACAGGCCCATGCATAGTAGAAGTACAGATACTGGACATTGGACTGCATTTCCTGTTGCGTTAGCATGACCACAGTTTCAGAGATCAGTAGGATCTTCTGACAGGTATCCCTCATGATATTGATTAATTAGTGAACCAACTGATTATCTCATCGGTCCAGAAGTCCCCCAAAATCCCTCGGGGTAAACAGGATGCATATAGCCTTTAGAAATCAAATCCCCCACTGTACTCTTGATGAACGAAATTACTGTTTAGTGAACATTGAGGGCTGATCAGTAAAAAGGGGGGTCATCCTGCATGAGGGGGGAAAAGAGTATAAAGTAAGTTTCAGTCCTTTGTTCCAGTTAGTTGACTCCGGACGACTCGATTTGCTTGTATTCTGTACAGTACAAATAAATCTGCGTGAACTGAAGAAACTTCAATCTCTCTTGTGTTCTGTTGGTGTTCGTCACTGAGTTCCTGTGTTAGTGAGAATCCTGTGGTATCTCACCACGAGTCAGATAGCAAATAAGTATTAAATCAGCTTTTAGATATTAAGATAGAATCAACTTCAAACCAGCGATCATCGACATCGAAGAAACCACAACAACGGCTAGTCATGTCACATATCAAATCCATTCCTCCCCCCACCCTGGACCCTTTCCAGTTTGCATACCGTGCCAAACGGTCCACAGAGGATGCAATCTGCTCTGCTCTCCACCCAGCCCTCACCCATCTGGACACAAAGGACTGATATGTGAGAATGCTGTTCATAGACTTTAGTTCAGCATTCAACACCATAATCCCACAAAAACTCATCTGCAAACTTGACCAGCTCAACACCTCGCTGTGTAACTGGCTGCTGGACTTCCTCAGTGAGAGGCCACAAGCAGTACGTGTCGGCAACAACACCTCGAGCAGCATCACACTGAGCACAGGGGCCCCTCAAGGCTGTGTGCTCAGTCCACTGCTCTTCACCTTGCTGACACACGACTGCACAACAACCTACAGCACCAATCACATGGTCAAATGTGCAGACGACACAACTCTGGTAGGTCTCATCACCAAGGATGATGAGACCCACTATAGGAAGGAGGTCAGCCTTCTGACCACGTGGTGCAGAGACAACAACCTCCTTCTGAATAACAGCAAGACCAAGGAGATTATTGTTGACTTCCGGAGAGGCCACACTCAACACCCACCACTGACCATCAATGGTGCTGATATAGAGAGAGTGAGCAGCACCAAATTCCTGGGGGTGGACATCAGTGAGGACCTCTCGTGGACAGCCAACACAACATCACTGGCAAAGAAAGCCCAGAGGCGCCTCGACTTTCTCCGCAAACTAAAGAAGGCAAGAACACCACCACCCATCATGTGCACTTTTTACAGAGGCACCATTGAGAGCATCCTGACAAACTGTATCACTGTGTGGGGCGGAAGCTGCACTGACTACAACAGGAAAGCCCTGCAGCGCATAGTGAACACAGCTGGAAGGATCATTGGTGCCTCACTCCCCTCCCTCCCCTCCCTGCAGGACATATATGACACCCGCCTCGCCCGCAAAGTGACCATGATTGTGCGTGACTCCAGCCACCCCTCGCACGGTCTCTTCAGCCTCCTGCCCTCTGGGAGAAGATACCGGAGCCTCCGTGCTCGCACCACCAGACTCTCAAACAGCTTCGTCCACCAGGCTGTTAGGAGGCTGAACTCTCTCCCTCCTCTCTTTTCAGACTCGCTATGTCTGACTGCTGCTAAATACAGAATGATCGTTTTTTCTTAATATATATGTTGTCTTTTTTTTAAATCTATTTGCACTGTATTCACTTTATGTTTATATGTTGGACTGGAGAGAAACGTTTTTTCAACTCCTCTGTTGACAATAAAGCTAACTTTGAACTTTGAACTTTAATAATGAATTATGTAACACATCATATGAAGGTCATGTCTATAATGCTTAATAAGCACAATCTTAACACATTATAATGTATAAAGCTTCATAACAAGGCATCCTATAGGATCATCTCATCACATGTATCACCTGCATCAACTGGACACCTGTGAGACCAAATGTGAAGAAACTAGAACGTCTTCAAGATGTTTTCTGGACCGATCAGTCTAAAAAAAAAAGAAGAATGATGATAATAATAAATGAAATAAAATACAATCAATACAATAATTACAATTAAAAAAATAATAATAATAATAATTAATGAATGAAATAATAATCAACCCGGTTGACCCGGCCTGGCTGATCCTACTGACCTGTTCTGGAGCTCCCTGACGGTGCCCTGGTCGTGGTTTGCTGCCAGTGGTCGGGGCGATACTGCCCCTGACTTTGTTTTTGTCGTTATTTTGTAATTTATGTACTTTCTTATGGTCTTTACTTCACACACACACACACACACACACACACACACACACACACACACACACACACACTGACTATATGATGTTTGCTGGCTTGTATCTCACTGTTCTTGTCGTCCTCTTGTTGTTATGTTTATGTATTGTCTCTTGTCTTGTAATAAAAAAAGAGAAATGTTTTCTAAAGTGGAGCAGGTTTTAACCGAGGCTCTGCTTGTAAATGAGGAAGCAAAGTTCACATTCACAGCGCTGCTCCTCTTCCTGGAATGAAGCACAGCTTGATAACCCCTCCTTCTTCCTCCTGCTCTCAAACACAGCCGGCTCCACTCTGTCCACGTGTTTCCTTGTTCCCTCCCCTTCAGATCTACAGTTTTAAAGATGGGTGTAACCAACATGGTGGTGAAGCGATAGAGCTGACAGGCTCCATTCACTGAACAAACACATGTTGTTCAGATCAGAAGTCAAAGCAGAGTCACTTCTAGTGAAGCGAAACTCAGACAGTCATTGTCACTGAGAGGTGAAATGGCGCAGAAAGGAGTTCAGCTGGATCGGGAAGCCTTCTCTTGTTCCATCTGTCTGGATCTACTGAAGGATCCGGTGACTACTCCCTGTGGACACAGCTACTGCATGAACTGTATTAAAAGCTTCTGGGATAAAGAGGATGTGAAGAAACTCCACAGCTGCCCTCAGTGTAGGCAGACCTTCACACCGAGGCCTCTCCTGCTGAAAAACACCATGTTAGCAGTTTTAGTGGAGGAGCTGAAGAAGACTGGACTCCAAGCTGCTCCTGCTGATCACTGCTATGCTGGACCTGAAGATGTGTCCTGTGATGTCTGCACTGGGAGGAAACGGAAAGCCCTCAAGTCCTGTCTGCAGTGTGTGATCTCTTTCTGTGAGAAACACCTCCAGCCTCATTATGAATCCCCTGCCTATGAGAAACACAAGCTGGTGGACCCCTCCAAGAAGCTCCAGGAGAACATCTGCTCTCGTCACGATGAGGTGATGAAGATGTTCTGCCGTACTGATCAGCAGTGTATCTGTTACCTCTGCTCTGTGGATGAACACAAAGGCCACGACACAGTCTCAGCTGCAGCAGAAAGGACTGAGAGGCAGAGAGAGCTGGAGGTGAGTCGACTAAACATCCAGCAGAGAATCCAGGACAGAGAGAAAGACGTGAAGCTGCTTCAGCAGGAGGTGGAGGCCGTCAATCGCTCTGCCGACGAAGCGGTGAAGGACAGCGAGAAGATCTTCACCGAGCTGATCCGTCTCATGGAGAAAAGAAGCTCCGATGTGAAGCAGCAGGTCAGATCCCAGCAGAAAAGTGAAGTGAGTCGAGTCAAAGAGCTTCAGGAGAAGCTGGAGCAGGAGATCTCTGAGCTGAAGAGGAGAGACGCTGAGCTGAAGCTGCTCTCACACACAGAGGATCACAACCAGATTCTACACAACTACCCCTCACTGTCACCACTCAGAGAACCTACAGACTCGTCCGGCATCGATATCCGTCCTCTGAGCTACTTTGAGGACGTGACGGCGGCTGTGTCAGAAGTCAGAGATAAACTACAGGACGTTCTGAGAGAGAAGTGGACAAACGTCTCACTGGCAGTGACTGAAGTGAACGTTTTACTGATACACTCACAAGCAGAGCCCAAGACCAGAGCTGAGTTCTTAAGATATTCAAGTGAAATCACACTGGATCCAAACACAGCATTCAGATATCTGTTATTATCTGAGGGGAACAGAAAAGCAACAGTTATGAGTGAACAACAGTCTTATTCTAGTCACCCAGACAGATTCACTACATGGTTTCAGGTCCTGAGTAGAGAGAGTCTGACTGGATGTTGTTACTGGGAGGTGGAGTGGAGAGGAGGAGAAGTTTATGTAGCAGTCGCATACAAGAATATCAGCAGAACAGGGAGCTCTAATGAATGTGGTTTTGGAAAAAATGACAAATCTTGGGCGTTACATTGTGACAAAAACAGTTTGACATTTTTGTACAACAAGATCCAAACTCCCGTCTCAGGTCCTCAGTCCTCCAGAGTAGGAGTGTACCTGGATCACAGAGCAGGTATTCTGTCTTTCTACAGCGTCTCTGAAACCATGACTCTCCTCCACAGAGTCCAGACCACATTCACTCAGCCTCTCTATGCTGGACTTGGGTTTTGGTGTAATGGAGACACTGCTGAGTTCTGTAAACTAAAATAGACAGAAGTGATTTATGGAACAGCAGATTAATTTCTGTTAAACTCATTTTGTGTCCATTTTTGCTGAGACCTGATTTTCTTTCACCTGTCAATCAAACATTGAGGGCGGTACTTTGACATCTTGTCATTATTGTTGTGTACATGTTTGAGTTTCTTTAGGTGGAGCTCCTTCCTGTGTCTGTTAAACCATGGAGGCTATCACTGCTCATGATGATCTTTGTTGACCTGAACTGACATTTCTCTGCAGGAAAATGTAAACTTCTCTGAGGTCTAAATGTTTGTTGAAAATGTGTATTGATGTATTTGTTAGTTGTTGTTTCTCTTCCACTGCATGTGTCTTAAAGAGAGAAATCACCAGAGCTTCTTTTATCCAAGATATTTTGTTCTCACCACTTTCTGTAAAGATATGTTTCATTAAATTTACATTTATTTGTTTGAAAGACTAAATGTTGCTGTTGTCTGAATTGATGTGTCATACTGATGGATGTGAACAAATTGAAGGTTTACATGATAAAGAAAGTAATCTTGTTTCAAGAAGAACAAAGACTCTGATCTTGTTGTAAGAACAATCAGTCTATTGAGAAGGAAACTCGTCTGTTTGGAACTCTTTTTTTTAAGATCCAATGATTTTATATTAAAGTCTCTTTCAATTATTTTACAATGTGTAGTTGTCTTAAAGGAAGACCTTCTTTCAGTGGTCTAGGATTCAAACTGCCTGCAGTCATCAGAGTGTTCCTGTCAGTGGGTTTAGTGGGAATACTTGTTTGTAGCTTTTCTAACTCACCACTGAACTCAAGACAAATATCATTACAGATCAGCTCCAAACTGCCTCATGAGGAGCAGAATGAATCCACATCTCTGGTTACTAGTAAATCCTTCTCATCAACAATGAGAGCTCTGCTCTTCAGCAGCATGTCAGTGTGTCTTGTATGTAGGAGGGCAAAGCGTTCAGCAGCTTCTTCATGTGTGAGTCCACAAACATGTGAGACTTGAGATGAATCCTCACATGTTAAGTTCAACTGTTACTATTTAGTTTGGAGACAACTTGTTGTATTTTATATTTCAACCACAAGATGGTGCCATGATATGTAAAGCACACACAGGTGACACGTTAATGCAGGTGATACATTTGATGTTTGATCACCAGTGATGTCATTCTATTATAGGATGCCTTGTTAACATGTTTGGAAATGTATAAAAAGAGGTTTGTAACTTAGAGTTCTTGCTTACAGGTTTTATATAATGATAAAGCGTTTGAGTGAAGAAGGACTTCAGAAGTTATTACCGTTATATTATCAAGTGTATCTAGAAGGTCCAATACCAGAAAGGTGTTTTTATCTAAACTTAACTGTGTCAACCACTTGCACTTAAGTTATACAACTATGATTTAATGAAAACAAAAGTGAGTTTTTTAAGAAATATGTGTATTTATTTGACAGTGTCTGCATGCTATCCAGACACTAAAGTAGAGCTGCATGTTCAGTCTTAACTTCCTGTGTGACTCCTTGTTCTTCTTATGTGGTGTGACGACCCCTCCTTTCCACCAGGGGTCTGTGTCCTGTTTTCAGGTTGTCTTTCAGGATGTTAATCTGCTGCTGATGAGCAACACCTGGGCCTGCTGTAGGTCCCAGCTATAAAGGCTGACCCTCTTCTTTAGCTGGGGGTGCTCTCCTCTCTGACTCATGTCTGTTTGTCTGAGTTTAGTTCAGTTATTTGTTCTTAAATAAATGCCTATAGTTCTGTAGTGTGGTGTGAACGTGGTTAGAGCAGTTGTCTCGGGGGCACGTCCGAGGCTGCAGGTGGGTGGCCAGTACCTGGTTGCTTTACCGGGCCTGCGGGTTTTAGTGCATAAGTACCCACCACAAGTAGCACCTGAAGAGGGGGGAGCTTACTTAGTCTCTGGACAGGGCGGCAGTGATGTTAGCTGTGTAAGGGCTGCTCTTGCTGTTAGGTGTTAAATTCTGTACGGATCAGTTTGTTTTGTGTTCAGGCAGTCAAAAGTTGTTTCCTCTGTTTGGCTTCTGTGGAGGAATTCTGTGGAGGAGTTATTGGAACGCTGTTCGTTGGTGACCGGTTTGAGTTGGATTGGTTGGTCCTAAGCTTGCAGCTGTTCCTGGTTTTACTGAGGGAAACTAGTTGCTGGTGTTTCCTGCTCACTGCATGTTTCGTATTCTGGTTTTTGTGATCATGGTCATGTTCTGGGTAGTTCAAGACTCAGTAATAAGAGCATTGCACAGCCTGTTGGGTGTCAGGGTATTGGATCCAGTTACCTTGCAGGTGGAGCCTGAAGACTGCTGCTGCACAGTGGCAGTAGGTTTTTAATGGTTCATTAGGGTAAGCAAGTTGGTAATAAAGGAGGGATGTGGTGAACTGTTTTTTGTGTTTGTGTGGTGACAGGCAAGTTGGTAACTTGGCCCGTTTTCGGGAACATAGGCGCTACAACTCGTGCCTTGATTGGGTGAGCTGAGTTGTAGTTGGGTTGCCTCTTTGCACGTCTGTCAGAGGAACCTTTAGGCTACTACAGCTTAGCGCTTATGATAGTTCAGTTCGGTGCGTTGTTGGCTGGTAATTATGAAAGTTCTGGGAGTTCACCACTCGTTCATGCAGCTCATTGCATGAACTGGCACATCCAAAGAAACCCTGCTTCCCAATCATGTATCACTGTGTAATCTCTCTGGCCCTCCTTCAGTCTCCACTCTCACTCTTAAATGCTTCTCCACATGTTGGAGTTGCAGAGTGGAGATTGGTTGGGGGGGGGGGGGGATGCACCACAACCGGTGAGTATGAAATTTGGAAATGTTTGTATTTAAGTATTCCTGGTGGGAACAATGTTTTTATGGCGGGGGGGGGTGTGACGACCCCTCCCTTCCACCAGAGGTCTGTGTCCTGTTTTCTCCTCAGTTGTGTTCCAGGATGTTAATCGGCCACTGATGGGCGACACCTGAGCTTTGGGTTGGTCCCCGCTATAAAGGCTGCCCCTCTTCTTTGGCTGTGGTCCCTCTCTGCGCCTCTCCTCCCTGCCTCCTGTTTGGACGACCTGGATGCTGCTTTGTTTTGATTGTTTATTTAGTTAGTGGTACTTTCAATAAATGTCTATTTATTACTTTTATACTTGTCTTGTCTCCCTCATGTTGCGTCCTTTTGAGCCGGATCGTGACATGGGTTTAACTAATTCAGGCTAACATGCTAGTATCAGACTAAAGTGATCCTGATAATTCACATCCAGCTAAATTTGCGCTTTCACCAAAAGTCATCTTGAGTAACAGTGCGCTCTTATTTTGACTTTAAAAGGAAGTTGAATAGAGTGTTGAAACCATCATCAGCGTCCATATGATTGGCTTAGAGCTGATCATGTGATTGCAGGTTAGAATGTGGATCTTGTGGATGCAACAAATACCCGGATGTTTGCTGAAATCGCAAAATGCATTGCAGCTCTTCAGACTTTACAAAAGCACTCTGCGAGGCAGACGTTTACAACAGTGAACCGTTTGGATTAAATCATTATGAATGTTGGCGAATGATTTAGATGTAGCACTAAAATACTTAATCATTTTAAATTTTTCAATTGTACATGCAATATAACCGCAATGAGTTTAATTCCAGTCCTGGGACCTTTGCTGCATGTCATACCCGTCTCTCTGTCTCTCCCCGTTACTACACTGTCCTGTCAAATGAAGGCAAATATACACCCAAGAAATAGTTAATTGAGTGGAAGAGGTAATGTTGATTTACATTTGTGATTAGCAATTTTCAACATGCGATGCAGAGAAGACTCATTGCGTCAGTGTACTTTAGTGTAAACAGTCTGCTGGTAATGGCACTTAGTTATTCATTTAGTAGGCCGTATGCAGTACATACTGTATACTGATTGAGTATGTACAGTAGAATGAAATACGTTATGTATATTAAATCATCAGTCGGTGTGTGGTAATAAAATAGCTACGTATATTTACTTAAGCACTGTACTTAAGTTACATTTTCAAGTACTTGAACTTTACCTAAGTAGAAGTATAAAGTGGCATTAAATGGGAATACTCAAGTAAACTACAAGTACCTCAAATCTTGAGTACCTTGAGTACATGTACCACTGCTCGCAAGGAAGTAAAAGATAACAGTCACTCCTTCGAATCGAAGCTCCAACTTAACAAAACAGGCAATGATGTAGTTGAACATTTATTTCATCATTTTAATTCCAATCTGAGTGTTACACCACCTCCACCCAACCGACCATTAATGACTGTGTTGCAAGCAGTAATTGTTATATATCAAAGTTAGTAAAGCTGCTGTGACCCCATTTTTTTTTTGTAAGTACAGTCTTCATAGCAGCAGTATGTTTCCACAGCAACAGCATTATGCATGATATACGGAGGTGCTATGTGCACAAGGCAAAGCTGGTCCTCTTGAAACCAGGAGACCTGCACACCAGCCTGGAGTCTTTACATTACTCCAGTTCTCCTTCTTCCTCCTCTACCTTTCAGTGTTCATAACTACTTGATTGCCGCCTCCTTTCTCCCCCTCTTTCTCTCGTTCAGACCTCGACCGTAACAGAGCTCCCGGTGACTCGGACTCCGAACCAACCGTCCCAGAACTTGGCGTCTTGTCCTCCATGTTCAAAGGTGATGAAACGCATTCCAGGGCCGTAGTCGGTGAATGTATGGCTGACCTGGAGTTCAAACAGAGAGAGAGAGACAAAACCACAGTGATCTGTACAGTCCGGTGTTATTGTGGATGACAGGAACGACAGCGTCAACCATGACAACGGTCATTCATAAAGCTGAACGTGGTAGTCGTTTTAACCCAAACCACGATGTTTCTCGGAGCTTAAAGCTGCAGTGTGGGACTTTTATATATAAATAAACATCCGCTACATTCAAACCTCAGCCAAACCAGTTCACGCAATGCCGATTAAGCCTATCTAGATGATTGGGAAAGCTCTTTCTGTTTTGCAGTATGTCCGGAGTTGTGGTGTCTGTGGCGACTGTCTCGCGCTGGCGCACTGAAAGTGATGCGTTTTAGGTCAACCAGCCAGAGCTCAAGAGGGCAGGAAGGGGATGAGAGACCATAACGAAACAGCATCTCGGGCAACCATCTTAACAGTTCACATATCTGCCGAAATACTGCAACCCGTCTCACATTCCTGGAGGATTACTTTGTAACAAGGACGCCAAATTTCTGCTATTGACTTAGCGATCGTCGTGAGAAAAGATAAAATAGTTGCCGCCATGATCATTTTCCAGGGTTGTAAAAATCTGTTGTGTTTTGGTGCCTTATAAGCCTATAAATGCATGAATCTGTTTACTTCCTGTATTGTATTTAGTTGTCTCACCAGTACCTTAAAAAACAGGCCACCACCATCACAAGTCCCTGGACCGTTTAAACCTCTGGATGTTTTTTGGTCTAAACCCAAACCATGATCTTTCCCTAAAACTAATCAAGTTGTTTTTGTGCCTAAAGTGTTGTCACGTCATAAAACAGATTTATATTTTGTAACGGTTTTATAAGGTGCAGAGAAATGATGTCCAGTAGGGGTGGGGAAAAAAATCGATACAGCATAGTATCGCGATATTTGGCGATATTGTATCGATACACGGACGCCAAGTATCGATCTTTTATTATATAAACTATTTAAAAAATAAAAAATAAAAAATAAATAAAAAATTACTAGAAAAATCAAATCAATTACTTTTTCAGTCCACTAGATGGTGCTGAGTTGTTTTCTGATGAGGTCAGCAAAGGTCCCGGGTCAGCGTGATTGGTAGGAAGTTGGTCAAAACAAAGATGGAGACATCTGGCCTCACAACGGGGTTAAATCTGCCAACAGTAGCCAGGCTCATGGGGAGAGTGCAGCGCATAACTGGCTCTCTGCCCTTGACGTCCACGCATCGCAAGTTATACTGAGTTATATAACTCTTATATCCTACTTATATAAGTTATAGTTCATATACTGAGTCCACACGTTTGCATTTAGTTAAGTTGGACTATGTAGTAATACAAACAGTTCAGTTTGTCAGGTTCATGCAACATTTATGACATTGTTGGTCAGTCTGTCTGCTTGACAATCCTATTTTGCTGGAATAAAAATGATTGAAGTGAGATGAACAGACTGAAAACTTTATCTTATTAGATAAAACATGTTGACACAGTTTTCCTTTGGGGACATAATTTGAAGTTGAAAAAAGTAATAAATCGCAATATAGGCCTATGTTATCACAATACTCAGAATATCGAAGTATCGTGATAATATCGTATTGTGACCTAAGTATCGTGATAATATCGTATTGTGACCTAAGTATCGTGATAATATATCTGGTATCGTATCTGGTGATTCCCACCCCCGCTGAGAGGGTCATCAGATCAGCCTCTATGTGTTGTCTTAGCGGGACACACAAGATATGTTGTTGTTTAATTTGAAGGATTTGTTCATGTTCATGACCCAAGTGTGTCAGGGTGTCCTTACATGGGTCTATACGCCTCAAAGGATCTCTGTTTTTATTCAGAGCATTAATATATCAACAAACGTTTCTCTATATAAAGATATAGTGGAGTGATGTCTGCCTAAGCAGAGAATGAAGTCTCTCTCTCTCTGTATACTGTTATCTATGCTTTGTTTATGTAGCCGGCCGGCGACACACCCTTATACTGCATGTGAGCATGTCCCACTGGCTATCCGCGCTCGTACGGCGGTTACAGCTGATCGTCATGGAAGCGTAGCGCCCCACCCACCTTCAGGTCCCCCCCTCAGGTAAACACCCCCCCCCCCCCGTGTAGGCCTACCTGCTTCCACGAGCAGTCGTCAGAGTCAGGGTCGAGAGTCACCGGCTCGGGTTTGAACTCCTGTATGACCTCTTGGTTCTCATCCAGCAGACACACGGTCATTTGGTAGGCGCAGCCACAATCCGTCCTCCCGCAGTACCTGCGTAGTAAGACGTCCGTTAACCAGTGACCAGCGCTGCCTACAGAAGGTGCGTGCACGTCAGTCCACCTCTGTCTCACCAGTCTTCCACTGTGACGGCCGGCTGAGCGTCCAGCTGTTCGCTGGAGTAATCCTCCGCTAACAGGTCGATCACCTGTCTCTTCAGACACAGCCTATAGGACACACATTTGTTTGATATTTTCAGAAAGCAGGAGGATTTTGGGTGAAATAAATAGATGAGAAATAATTAAACATACTGAAATATATAATAAATAATGGATCATTTGGGAAAATTCTATATTTTTCTTGTACTTTATTTTTTTTATTGTCAGAGAAACAACAATAAGACAATATTTGTGATAATATAAGCAACGCAAACTCAAAGACAGCCTTTAATGAAAACTTAAATACATTATTTTTCCACCTTCAGTCAGGTATTTGTAAGTTCCCTCTCAACATACATTTTGCTTCATGGTTTGGCATGAGTTCTGTAAACATAATTAAGTTTTAAATTTTAAAGCTGATTTAAAAAAACATATATCACTCTGACACACAATCCCGTTGGCTAACTTTGGAGTATAATGTGAGTCTTTTCTTATTTCTCTCAGACAGTGTACTTCAAACACTGATTATTTTTCAACAGTGAATATCACGTCTTTATTAAGCTGTTCTCTTGTCACTTAACTCCTCCCCAACGTGTGACTGCGTATTGATCCATACCACCATATATTTGAATTCAAGCTGCATAATAATACATTTGGAGACTGGGTAAATTCATCCAACTTCAAGATC